>NC_053396.1:166698547-167303904 GCF_905171765.1 Bufo bufo | reverse complement strand
GTCACAGCCCTATAAATACAGGGGCCATCTTAGAGTCAGACATTTTTCAGAGTTCTGAGTGCAGGGACAGACGTGATAAGGTGCTAGGGACAGCAATTGGAAAAACCTCATTGTGAAAAGGGACTAGGGACAGTGCTAGAAAAGCGATTTACAAGTGCAGGGAAAGATTATTTGGGGATCCAAATAGCCATTATACAGCTCTGTCATTCCAGCAATTTGTTCTTGGGGTGCAAGTGCCATGTTGAAAATCCTTTAGTGGCTTATATCTTTTCAAACAAGAAAAATATATACGCAGTTCACTACTGCAGTTATATGTGTTGAAAGCGTACAGAAAGAAAAAAATATACGTACTTCACAGGTGCAGTAATTTGTGGCAAAAGCGTTTAGTGGCCTATTTCAGTACAGAAGGAAAAAAATATACGTACTTCACAGGTGCACTTATTTGTGGCAAAAGCGTTTAGTGGCCTATTTTATCATAGAAAGAAAAAAATATACACACTTCACTGGTTCATTTATTTCTGCTGAAAGCGTTTACTGGCCTATTTCAGTACAAAAAGAAAAATATATTTTCAGTTCACGTCGGCGGTTATATGTGTTAAAAGCATGGCTGGGAGTCAGTAGGGTGGCAGCAGTGGGAGGTCAGGAGCCAAACGTGCCCGGGGTAGACCACCTTCTTTGCAGCAACCTACCTACCTGGGAAGTAGTGGTGCAGTGGTTCACAGAAGTAGCGGCGGTAGCAGTCAGTGCGGCGGTTATATGTGTTATTTTGTATTTAAGTACAAAAAGAAAAATATATTCTCAGTTCACTTCGGCGGTTATTTGTGTTAAAATCGTTTAGCGGCCTATTTTAGTACAAAAAGAAAAATATATTCTCAGTTCACGTTGGCGGCGGTTATTTGTCTTGAAAGCGTTTAGTGGCCTATTTCAGTACAAAAAGAAAAATATATTCTCAGTTCACTTCGGCGGCGGTTATTTGTCTTGAAAGCGTTTAGTGGCATATTTCAGTACAAAAAGAAAAATATATTCTCAGTTCACGTCGGCGGTTATATGTGTTGAAAGCATGGCTGGGAGTCCGCAGGGTGGCAGCAGTGAGTCAGCAGGGTGGCAGCAGTGGGAGGTCGGGAGCCAAATGTCCCGAGGTAGACCACCTGCTTCGCAGCAGCCTATCTGCCCGGGTAGTAGTGGTGCAGGGGTTCACTGAAGTAGCGATGGTAGCAGTCAGTCAGTACGGCGGTTATGTGTGCTATTTTGTATTTCAGTACAAAAAGAAAAATATATTCTCAGTTCACGTCGGCGGTTATATGTGTTGAAAGCATGGCTGGGAGTCCGCAGGGTGGCAGCAGTGAGTCAGCAGGGTGGCAGCAGTGGGAGGTCGGGAGCCAAATGTCCCGAGGTAGACCACCTGCTTCGCAGCAGCCTATCTGCCCGGGTAGTAGTGGTGCAGGGGTTCACTGAAGTAGCGATGGTAGCAGTCAGTCAGTACGGCGGTTATGTGTGCTATTTTGTATTTCAGTACAAAAAGGAAAATATATTCTCAGTTCACGTCAGCGGTTATATGTGTTGAAAGCATGGCTGGGAGTCAGTAGGGTGGCAGCAGTGGGAGGTCGGGAGCCAAATGTCCCGAGGTAGACCACCTGCTTCGCAGCAGCCTATCTGCCCGGGTAGTAGTGGTGCAGGGGTTCACTGAAATAGCGGTGGTAGCAGTCAGTCAGTACGGCGGTTATGTGTGTTATTTTGTATTTCAGTACAAAAAGAAAAATATATTCTCAGTTCCAGTTCACGTCAGCGGTTATATGTGTTGAAAGCATGGCTGGGAGTCAGTAGGGTGGCAGCAGTGGGAGGTCGGGAGCCAAACGTGCCTGGGGAAGACCACCTGCTTCGCAGCAGCCTACCTGGCCGGGAAGTAGTGGTGCAGGGTTCACGGAAGCAGCGGCGAAAGCAGTCAGTCAGTGCGGACTGTTAAGGGTAAAATCACCTACTTGGTGGTGTGGCAGTTTTTTGTTAAGCCGCCGGAGGAGGTTAACATGGCCATATGTAGAATATGTGGGCAAAAGGTGAAGCATGGCCAGGGTGCCAATGTTGGAACCACAGCCCTGCGTCAACATATGCAGCATCACCATATGTGGTATCCTGATGCTGCTACTGCCATCTCCACACTATGTCACCTTGCCACTCTGTGGTATCCTCCTAATGCTGCTGCTGCTACTGCCATCTCCATACTATGTCACTTTGCTACTCTGTGGCCTCCTGATGCTGCCACTCTGTGCCACCTCCACAGTCTCTCGTCGTTGTGCTACTCTGTGGCCTCCTGATGCTGCCGCCATCTCCAGACTCAGTCATTGTGCCACTCAGTGGCCTCCTCATACTGCCGCCACCTCCAGACTCAGTCATTGTGCCACTCGGTGATGCTGCTGCTGCCGCCATCTCCAGACTCTGTCATTGGGCCACTCTGTGGTCTCCTCATGCTGCTGCCAACTCCAGACTCTGTCATTGTGCCACTCTGTGGCCTCCTCATGCTGCTGCCACTTCCACAATCTCTCATCATTGTGCTAATCTGGCCTCCTCATGCTGCTGCCACCTCCACACTTTGTCTTTGTGCCACTCTATGGCCTTCTCATACTGTCACCACCTCCAGACTCTGTCATTAGGCCACTCTATGGTCTCCTCATGCTACTTCCACCTCACCACTATGTCATAGGTACACTCTGTGGACTTCTCATGCTGTTCCCACCCTCCCCACTTCATGACTGGGCCACTATTTTGCCTTTCGGCCTGGCTGACATCCTAATTTTTTTTACCTTTCTTCTGATCAGTCAGAAGGAAGAAAAAATGAGACACACAGCAGATCCTGTCTGTGAAGCAGCTGGTAGCCAAAAGCAGGAGTGGGTACAAAACACAGAAGACATGCAAATATACCATTCACGTGTCATCTCTGTTTTAGATCCACTCCTGTTTTTTTTTTTGGGCATTAGCAATACTGATGGATTATTGCGCAAATGCTGACCAAGTGAAGGCGTATGCTCCACAGACAGGATCCGTTTTTTGTGGGTTATTGTTCTGACAGATCAGAGGAAGGGCAAATTAATCAGTGACGTCAACACAAACTTACTGCTGACACCCTCCACTCTGCCCGGGGGGATCTACTTGTATACGCTTTTAATAGAAAAGGTTCTGTAGACATTTATGTGGAATCAGCTGGCGACGGTGTAAAAGGTTTGCACTTCTTGGCGCTAATATCGACCTGTAAGGCTGAGTTCATACTTGAGTTATTTGGTCAGTTTTGGCCCCGTGACTGCCCTAATAAGTGAAGTGTGCAGTGATTCTAAGAGCGACGTCTGTCATCCGCATGTCATATAAACTCACATTATTTCACTACCAAAGCAGACTCCCTATGCATGTTACTACAAGGCACAATGTTCTACACTACTATAAAGGTCCTCAGCAGCCAGGAAATAAAAAAAAATTTACGTAATTCGCCACGAATATATTCGGATCGAACCGAATTTTCCCCAAAAAATTCAGCGAACCGGCGAATCGAATTTTTTAAAAATTCGCTCATCTCTAATCATATAGTATACTGCAATTTATTTTAAACAAAGCTAGACCAGCCCTGTACCCAACATGGATCCAGAGATCTCCCCATTTATTGCTCCATTTGTTCTGCTAGATTTTTTTCAAGCTGGCAACTTAATGAGCGTGTCCTTTCTCTGGGCATGGTGTCCTCTCTAAGTGGGCATCCCCTTTATCAGAGGGTGCTACTCTTTGCTGAAGCTGGTAGAGTAGCAGTGGGTTGCACTCTAAGATGTCCTAAGAAGTGTCTGTTTATGCCCTCTCTCTCTGTACACTCCGTATTAGTTCTCCTCCTTCTATTCTTTTGCTTCCCATCATGCCACTTACATTAAATACCATAATCTAATACATAGTAACATAATTTATAAGGCTGAAAAAATACATCTGTCCATCCAGTTAAGCCTGTTATCCTGCAAGTTGATCCAAAGGAAGGAAAAAAATTAAAAACTGTGAGGTAGAAGTCAATTTTCCTCATTTTAGGGGAAAAATTATTTTCTGACTCCAATCAGGTAATCAGAATAACTCCCTGGATCAACCACCCATCTCTAGTAACTATAGCCTGTAATATTTTTACCCTCCAGCAATACATACTGTAACGGGGTGCCGAAGGGGCACTCGGTCTCCCATCAGCCGCAGACCTGCTGCTTAGCTTCGGGAGCGAGGATCTGTGTTTGACCTCGTTCCCAGGGAGGCTTTGCTAGCTGGGAGGCTCCCTGCTCCTAGGTCTGCCTTGAGCACCGAGCTGATCACTCGGTGCTCGACTGGTCGGTCTGTCGGTCATGTGACGCTGGCCACGTCACATGACCCTCGCTCCCCACTATAAATCCAGGCAGCCTGCTGGCCACAGGTTGCCTGTTAATTTAGGTTCCTGGCACAGTAGTCCTCTGGGGCACACTCTGTATTTAGGGACCAGGCCTGGTGTTGGATTAGATGCCCTGGATGTTGCGGGTGTTTTATGTGCCTGGGGCAAGGTCCCTTTAAGGTTCGTGACACCAGTGCCTGTAACGGTGGCACACCGATTTCTAGTTGTAATAAGTGAGGTACACAGATGGTATGGTGAACCAAACTTTGCTTTACTTGAAAACAGTTCAACTTTATACAGTTGGATGTCAATTCAGTTCCACATATGAGATACACTTCACAAGCAGGCTTTACACATCAATGGCAGGTATACTGTTCCTTGCAAGATACTCAGAGGGTAAACAACAACACACTCAAAATCAGGCTGTACCTTCTCCTCAGAAATAGTGTACACTGTTCCTTAGAACTCCTGTCTGGTTTTATATCCCAAGGCCCGGATACCTCAATGCTGGCTTTTATCCTTGGTAACAATCTTCCTCAGGTATTCATCCTTGCTTTACATTACTAATCCTTCTGCCCTTCAGCTTACTTGTACTAGCTGGAAAACACTGGCTCTGCTTGGCTTGGTGGGAACTGCAGGTTTTCTCCCAGAAGGAAAACTCTTCTCATGGGGTAAATCTTCTGAGCTAACTGAGGCTCATTATACACAGGTAGGCTATAATCCTTCACTAGCCTCCTGGTAGCAACTAGAAGCTTGGACTATCTAGCTGCATGTCAGGAGGAGGCCCTCAGCATATCTCTGGCTGGTTCCCTCTGACTTCTGTCTCCACAGACTCCTGACTACAGACCAACTCCTCCCTGTCTGGGCCTGAACATTTATACTAGGGGCTCCCTATCTCCCTCTAGTGTCTAGGATGCTACACTACACCCTAATAGGCCTGCTGTACATATCACAGGGGAACAATACATATAAAAACATAGAAAATACATTAAAATGGACGGTTAAATATACTGCCACTGTCCCTCAGGAGTAGGAGTACCACGTGGCCCAATTGACCCTTGTGTAGTGCCCACATTCACCTAGTGGGACACTACATATACTTACCTGATCCTGTTCCCTGACGATCCTTTGCCTGCTCCTCCTGGTATTTTGACCTCGGCTTCCACCTGACTATTCTTTGCGGACTCCTTTGGTACTTCTCGACTCTCCTGGTATTTATGACCCCGGCTTCTCCTGACCATTCTTTGCTTATCCCTCTGTACTGCGTTGTCCTCTTGGTTTTGACCCGGTCCGTTCACTATCCGTTATTTGTCTTGTCTGTCCTTCCCACACGTATCCTAAGTTAGGGACTGCCGTCCAGTTGTCCCCTGTCATCAGGACTCGTGAGGCAAGTAGGCAGGGCCAGGGGTGAGGGTGGAGCGCAGTGGTCACTATCCTCCCCCCTGTGTGTGTGTGTATGTGACCGTTACATATAAAGGCCCCTCTTTAACTCTTTTAGTGAACTCACCATCACCACCTCCTCAGGCAGAGAGTTCCTTCTTTCCTCCAGACGTAGAGGGTGTCCGCTCGTCACAGTCCTGGGGATAAATAGATGATGGGAGAGATCTCTGTACTGACCCCTGATATATTTGTACATAATTATTAGCTCTCCCCTTAGTCATCTTTTTTCTGGACTGAACCCTAATTTTGATAATCTTTCAGGGTACTGTAGTCCACCCATTCCAGTTATTACTTTAGTTGTCCTCCTCTGAACCCTCCCCAGCTCTGCTATGTCTGCCTTGTTCACAGGAGCCCAGAACTGTACACAGTACTCCTTGTGTGGTCTGACTAGTGATTTGTAAAGTGGCAGGACTATGTTCTCATCACGGCATCTATGCCATTTTGATGCAACCCATTATCTTATTGGCCTTGGCAGCAGCTGCCTGAGACTGGTTTCTACTGTTTAGTTTGCTATTCACTAAAATTCCTAAGTCCTTTTCCATGTCAGTGTTACCCAGTGTTTTACCATTTAGTATATACTGGTGACTTGCATTATTCCTTCCCATGTGCATAACCTTTAAAGGGAACCTGTCACCTCCAAAAACCATCCCAAGCCACCAGCAGTACCTGAGAGTAGCCAGCAGCGTGTTTCCGACGATCATTTTCTTCCTGGAGGCAGATGAAGCAAAAGCTCAGAAAACGTTCTTTTATCCCCTGCCCGTGTGATTTTCTAGTCATGCTTGAAGTCAAGGGGGCAGCGGCCTCCTTGCTTCAAGTCAAGGTTACCACGTCCCCTTCCCTGCCCCTTTGCCTGTGACTGACAGCCGGCTGTTCGGCAAAGGCAGCCGAACTCTCGTGCATAAGCGCTGTCAGTCATAGAGAAGGAGCAGAGAAGGGGGCGTGTTTACCTTGACTTGAAGCAAGGAGTCTGCTGCCCCCTTGACTTCAAGCATGACTAGAAAATCATGTGGGCAGGGGATAAAAGAATGTTTTCTGAGCTTTTGCTTCATCTGCTTTCAGGAAGAAAACGATCGTCGGAAATAGGCTTCTGGCTACTCTCAGGCAGTGATGGCCAGTTCGCAGTGTTCAACAGCGAACACATGCGGGCTGCCATCTTGACTCACCCGTCCGGTGATGCACAGGTAAGCCCTTACCTATGCCGTGAGCCGGTCTGAAATCAAATGCGGTCACCAGGAGCAGGCAGTTCCGAGAACAGCCGCCGGGGCCTTCATCGGGCTGTTCTCGGAACTGCCTGCTCCCGGTGACTGCATTTGATTTCAGACTGGCTCCCGCCACAGGTAGAGGCTTACCTGTGCATGACGGGTGAGTCAAGATGGCAGCCCGCATGTGTTCGCTGGCAACTGCTTTACCCATTTTGCTGTGTGACAGGGGGCATTGTCCTGCATGAAAATTGATGACTGATGGAAGGAAGGAAGGAACCGTGTGTTGTTGAAGAAGGTTCTGATTCTGATCCACACTTGCATTCACTCTGCTATGTAGCTGTATGAGAGGTCCAATTCCTGCTGCAGAAAACATTCCCCAAACCATAACACCGCCTCCTCCACCTTTCACCGACTTCTTTACACACTTTTTGGGTTCAGTCTTTCCCCAGTTTGTCGACAAACATAATGGTTCTCATCAGACCCAAATAAATTAAACTTGCTTTCATCACTAAAATGAACTCTGAAGCACTTCTCCTCTGTCCACACAACATGTTCCTCAGCAAAAGGTGAGTCCAGCCTTTTGGATCATTCTGCTAATGAGAGGTTTGGTCACTACAGAGTGGGCTTTCAGCCCAAATTCTCTTAGATGTCGAGACACTGTATGATGAGACAGATCCTTACCCTGTTCAGTGCTGAACTGGCGAGCAATTCCAGCTGCAGTGTTGAAAGGATTACCCATGGAGATTCTTCGCATTATCCTGACCTCTCTTGCATTTGTCTTTCAAGGACGACCAGCCTTCTTGGGGAACTTGAATGAGTTTGTGATGTTGAAAAGATGCAATATTCTAGAAATCACAGACTTGGAACAACCAACTTCTCTTGCTATGGCTGATAGGGTCACCCCTTTGGCCTTCATCTGGACAACCTGCAGCCGGAGGGTTTCAGTCACTTTGGAACAGCACACCATTTTGGCAAAGTCAGTAAAAACTGGAAAGTTAGGCTGCCAGTTAAATAGGGTTTGTCAGATCATTAAGGAAATTAGCACCAGTTGCCAGATTAACACCAATAACTGGCAGGTATCTGAAAGTATTCTTTAATTTTTGATCAGTATTCTTTTTCAATTATCTCATTTACATTATTATTCTGTGCTTTAGAATAAATACAATTTATCAAATAATCTTAAAATACTGCTATTTTACTCATGTTAGGATACATTCACATAGGACGACACTATGACCTTGACATTTCGGAAATTGTGTGTTGTTCTCTCATTTTGATTGCCACTTGTATATATACAGTATACTGTCCTGGGTATTTTGGTGTGCAATTTTTCACTTTCTATTGTTTAAAAATTCTTAAATAAAGGTTAAGTTTTAATTTTCATATGAGAGGATCCCTAGTGGATTTTGTTAGCCATTTAGACCATTACTTCATAATAATATTGCCCTAGGATCCTTCTCAAGGGATTATATACCTATCTAATCATTATATTGTTCAGCACTATGTCTTTACCACTTGCTGTGCTATTTGTATAATTGGTGTCCGATCTTAGGAGTCCAGTAGGTGGTCTCAGTGATTGACAGCTATCTCTGTAGAGTCATACAGAGAATGATGTCAGTCACTGATTAGGACCGCCTACTGGACTCCTAAACCCAGAATGAGTGGAATTTTGAATAAATAATTGGCAAGTTACGTTGGAACTTTTCGAACAAAGCTATTTATGAATTTGCTCAGCTTTTTCTACTCTATAGCATGTTGGCAAGTGACAGATTTGCAGAGATAATCTTAAATGTATTCCCATTGTTATCTGCAGGAGAAATCTGAGGTTGAATTGGTAGCCTTCATTCTGTGGATTCAAATAGGCTAATCCGTGTGTGCATTGTAAGGGATTGCTCTCTCACAGGGGATTGGCAATGACAGACTTCTCTCAGACAGTGGGGGTTAAAAGTCCACAAGGTGCTTTATTTTGTCTCTTTAGCAGTACAGATGATCACCCAGTTAATGTTACTGGGTGATATGTGGTTCCAGCAGCACAAAACACAAATACAAAACTAACACCTGCCCGTCTGGGCCCTACCTAATACATATGTTTCCCTAACTCACCTCTAAGACGCAGTTCACACATGGGGAGAGATCCAGCTTTACTCAGCCATACAGTCCAACCTTGGGGGATCGCGGTCCCAAAGCCCTCCTGGCTGATACCACACCAATACCTTGGGGGATATGGTCCAACAGTCCTCCCGACTCTGACCGTACAACACCACTTTCCTCTTTCACACAGTCTCGTGGTCCCCAGCTGGGACCACACAGAGCCTCTATAGGTTTCCTTCCCAGTTCCTCTAGGGTCACTTCCTCTCCCCCTGACTCATATACAGAAGGTTGTTTTATCCCTCATTAATTATCACAGACTGCATCACCTGCGATCACCTCAGGTTAAAGGGAATATGTGCAGTGGAACGGTGTGTGGACTGAAAGGTCCAACTGCCAAACCTACCTCTCAATCCAAATAAAATTCAGCCCATATAACTTTAACAAAACAGCCCCAGCAACTATGCCTTGCTGAAGCAACAACATTTCTGGACTTTATTTACTTCACCCAGCTGAGGTATCTGGGTGGGATATACACACCCTCCCCGGTTATACCATACACATTACCACAGTATACATGGTCATAGTTTCTGCAGGAATTTCACAAGGATACCTTGTTTAGAAACAATTTATTTTTGGAAAAAATCTGACGCCATATGAACAGCATTCTTATTACAAACGATGGGACACAGATTTACAGTTATTTACACGGATTACAGAGCTAAGGGGTACAATAATCAAACTGGTGTAAAGTAGAATGTTTAGGCCCCCCAGAGCGTTTAGCTTGGGGGACACATGGGGGCAATGGCACCATTAGTTTTAGTTAGGCAGGGCTTTTTCTGTTTGTGTGTCTCTCCCTCCCCCCTGTTTGTTTTCCCACTTTTATTTTTCAGATTTACCTGAGGTAATTTACCTGGGACCGGTTCCAGCTGGTTACAGCAAGATGTTGTGAAGCATCTGAAAACCCCTGATTGGTGGAAGCGGTTGCTCAGGGAGAATACCGCTCCCTGATTCGTCTTCTGGCCTGCGTCGGGAAAGTTGTTGCATTTTTAATTGCAGGTCTGGCGGGACACATCTGGGCCAGTTTAAGAAGACCGGATTCATCGCCCCGCCCACCCTCCCCTTATTGTTGCAATGTTGCTTTGCTTTAATAGAGGGGCTGTATCACTCAGTGTTTCTAAGTGGATGTCGGTATTTATTTAATGGTTATGATGGTTCATTAATTTATTAATGCAAATGAATTTATTATTTATTAAATTAACTTTTATACCCTTAATAAACCAATGCGGCCATTTTATTCCAACTAAGTGGTAGTGTTTTTATTTTTAGTGTAAAGTTATGCAATTTGAAGGGTGCCATTTGGCTCCATGTGTAAACGTGTGCTGAAATTCAGTAAAATTTTAAGCCGTTTGAACATACCATTAGACTTATGATGGTGGAACACACAGATTTAGACTAAACTGGCTGACCATCTGATGTATATGATTTGCAGTGATGAGCGGCAGGGGTCATATTTGAATTTGCGATATTTCGCGAATATTTAGTAGAATATTCGTCGATTTTTTGCAAATTCGAAAATTCGTGATTTATTTTTTTACTCTAAAAATTAAGAACGGTAATGATTGTATAATATGCAAATTTTCAGAATTCAAATTTTCGGATTCGAATTTTTTATTGAGAATTTTTCAACTTACAACTTTTAGACAAAGAAGATTATAGCACTATACTAGCTAAATTGCTCTATATTAGATTTTTTTTGAATATTCTCTATATTGCTATTACTTAGTTTTTTCGAATATTCGTAATATTCTAAAACAAGAATATATAGCAATATAGCGAATATTCAAAAAAAAACTAATATAGAGCAAAATTCGCAAACACTACTACTCCTAAAGTCAAGTATATTGCAGCCTTCTTATTGGCCCACAAGCTAGAAGCTGTGAGGGATCATGTGTACTGATAAAAAAAAAAAAGTCTAAAAAAATAAAAAAATTAATATTTTTTTCTAATATTCGAAATTACAAATATATATAATTATATTCCAAATATTCGCTAATTTTCGAAGTACCTATATTCGCGATAAAAATTCGAAATTCGAATATTCGTGATCAACACTAATGATTTGTGAGGCTGACATTCATTCAATATACATTTTGTGGAATAAAAATAATCATGTGTGGTGAATTACAACATGCCCAATCCGTGTGTATGGGGAGTTCATTAGCAATTGAAAGTGCATAGCCAGTTTAAAGGGCATCCGTCAGCAGATCTGTACCTAGGACACTGATTGACCTGTTATATTTGCACTTGGCAGCTGAAGACATCTGTGTTGGTCCCATGTTTATATGCTGAGAAAAATGCCCGCATTGCTGAGAAAAATTATGTTTTAATTTATGCAAATGAGCCTCTAGGAGCAACTGGGGTGTTGTCGTTACAAATAGAGGTTCTGCTCTTTCTGCAACTGCTGCGCCTTTTGCACTTTGATTGACAGGGGCAGGTGTAGTGATGTTGTCAATCAAAGTGGAGAGGGTGCAGCAGTTGCAGAAAGAGCAGAACCTCTAGGTGTAACAGCAATGCCCCCGTTGCTCCTAGAGGCTCATTTGCATATATTAAAACATCATTTTTCTCAGCAACACGGGCACATATGAACATAAGACTAACACAGAAGTGCACATGTAACAGGTCAGCCCGTTTCACAGGTACAAATCTGCGGACAGATGTTCTTTAAAAGTATCATACAGGATTTTGATATTGATGGCATGTCCCTTAGGATAGGCCATTATTATCAGGTCAGCAGAGGTCACACACTCCGCACCCCCTTTAGGCCTCTTTCACACTGACGTGTGTGACTCGTGTCTGTGCTGCGGCCCGCAAATAGCGGGCCGCAATGCACGATCGCCGGCCGTAGGTCGGCCGCATCGGATCGCGGACCCATTCACTTTAATGGGTCTGCGATCCGCCCGTTCCGCTAAAAGATAGGACATGTTCTATCTTTTTGCGGAACGGAAGTACGGGACGTAACCCCACGGAAGCACTCCGTAGTGCTTCCGAGGGGTCCCATCCCGTGCGGCCGTTCCGTGATTCCGGATTTGCGGACCCATTGAAGTGAATGAGTTCGCATCCGTGATGCGGAATGCACACGGAACTGTGGCCGTGTATTGCGGCCCGCGATTTGCGGGCCGCAATACGGCCACGGATCACACACGTCAGTGTGAAAGAGGCCTTAATCAGCTCTTAACTCTTAGACTTCTAGTGCCGAAGCTACACAGCTCTGTTCACCATGTAGTGGAAAGAACTGTGTAGTTCAAGCACTGACTACCAGGTCAGGGTTGTCGGACCCCCACCAATCTAATATTGATAGCCTGTCCTAAGGATAGGCCATCAATATCAAAATCCTGGAAGTTCGTATAGTCACAGAAACTTAGATATTGCCATATTCCCTAGATGAGGGCAAAAATATGTAGGATACACACAAGATCACTTCATTTAGACTGGTCATGAGAGTAAAATGGGAAAAATTGAACCGGTGGATCAATAGGTATTCCCTTTAAACCAGTGACACAGATGGTGGAAATGAAAATGAAGCAGAGCTGATTTAGTCATCAAAATGTTTATTTTGTAAAATGTTTCAGTCAAATATTCAATGTCCAGTTCTGTACCTGGGTTAGTGAATGTTTTTCCCTATCTATTCACTTTTCCCAGGCACATGATATCTGATAAATGATATCAGTATTATGAGCCCAGCTATATTTCATATTTTCCATATCTGGAATAATAGGCTGCCTTCATTATTCTTGCTCTACCCTTTTCTGATATTTTAATAATTCTACCATTTTCTGATATTTTAATAAATCTTAATGCCTTATCTTTTGCATTAATGGCCTTTAAGGTGAATCGAAGCAATGGGGTAATGAATTATGGAAAGCGTGTTACAATGCGCCATTTCAAATTGTGTGCTCTGATTATAGAGAGGATGCAAATATGACGAACTTCTTTCTTGTATATGCTGGATTTATTCTGAACTAAGACCTACTTTAGCATCTACTCTACCGACTTCGTATGAACTTACAAAATGCTTTAATTTTAGGGAGGTGCACTGGACGGTGTTCCTAATTGGGGTCAATATTATTCCTAATTGGCATGAAAAGTGTCCCTTATTGGCATGGAAAACAGGTCATACCACGAAAAATATTCTACATTTTTCAAACCAGTACCTGGAACTGAATACTTCTCGAATTGCATGTAATTAAAAATTATTTATTAAAATCTATCTGTATAGCGTCACCTGCTGTTTTCCATTTTTCAAAATTTTCTGTGCAGCTAAAGTTGACATAGATTTTCAGTTCCATCCTTCAACTGCCACCAGCTACAGCAGAAAGGGCATGCCCCCGAGCTTGAAATAAATCTAGCTGAGCAATTGCAGCAATGAATGGGAATATCACTTCATCCATGTGAGGTACAGGGCTGGTTTTAGCTTTGTTAGAAAGAAATGATCACGTACTATATTATGTCTGATTTTCATTTTTACATTAAACAAGGGATAACCCTTATCATTTTTGATCTATTCCAGTTATGGATAGAGTTGAGCGGACACCTGGATGTTCGGGTTCGACGGGTTCGGCCGAACTTCACAAAAATGTTCGAGTTCGGGACCCGAATTTGACCCCGAACCCCATTGAAGTCAATGGGGACCCAAACTTTTGAGCACTAAAATGGCTGTAAAAATGTCATGAAAAGGGCTAGAGTGCTGAAAATGCCAGCAAAATGTGGTTTAGAGCATGGCAAGTGCTCTGCAAACAAAAGTGGATAAGGAAATGACTTTAAATAACATAAAATACATAAAAATAAAAAATTATAATCTTGATCTAGGAGAACAAGGTCCATATGGAGTAAGAGGTTGAGGAGGCGGTGGATGTGGCGGTGTAGGTGGAAGCGGCAGTGGAGGAGGAGGAGGTAGCCTACACTGCTTTTTGGTTTTAAATTATTATTATTTTTTTTTTAATTAGGGTACACCCCTAAACATTGGGAAATATAACCTGTGATAACCCCCCTCCAGTCGTGCTAAACACACATTCAGACAATACATTGGATGCAGGGCAGGCCAGCACCTCCAAGGCGTAAAGGGCAAGCTCAGGCCATGTATCCAATTTGGAGACCCAGAAGTTGCAGGGAGCAGAACCATCAGTCTGTCCGTCAAATGTGGGAGAAGCTATTAAAATGGAAGAATTGAAGGAAAGGAGGGCGCGCGCAGCAATTTCCCACTGTGGTAAGGTGAACAGAAATGTGTATGGTAAACTCCTGGAAGGGGTGTATATCCCACCCAGCTTCCTCAACTGGGTGAGGTAAATAAAATCCAGAAGATTAAAATGGTCTCAGAAATGTGTAGGTTGCTGAGACAGTTTAGTTAAGTTTATGGGCTGGATTTTATTGGATTGGGAGAAGGTAGGATTGGTAGAGGGACCTCCCCAGTCCACCCCATTCCAGGACAGGTTTTCCCCTAGCCTGAGGGATCCCCAGCTGAGGGATCCCCAAAATCCGTCAAGGGGAAATAAAGCACAGTCCAGGCTGTCAGTCTGGGGAGAGTAATGCCTGGAGAAAGTCTGGGAAGATGGCTGCCCCGCTGGCTAGAGAAGCCAAATTCTCTGTGTGACCTGTGTTTAATAGGTGAGCTAGAATCTTTACTGTATTAGAAAGAGCCCAGACAGGCAGGTGTTTTATTTTGGTTTGGTTTATGTTTTGTGGTGCTGGACCTTCACCTTAGGCCGAACACGGCCGAGAGCAGTCCGTGGTATGCCGGGCTAAATTCCTGTTCAGAGCAGGAGCGCGCAGCGTGTGCATTCGGCCTAAGGTGAAAAACAGCAAGAAACTTACAGTTGTGTTCAAAATTATTCAACCCCCAATGCTGTAAAGGGTTTTAGGGAATTTAGTGTACATTTGTAATTGTGTTCAGAATGAAATCTTACAAGGAATTTTTAAAGAACCAAATGCAACTAAAATGACATCAATTGTATTTGTAATACAGTATTAAATGTTTTTTTTTGTGATTTCTTCATTGACACAATTATTCAACCCCTTAAAGACTACCACTCTTAAGAACAGAGGTTCATTCAAGTGTTTTCGATCAGGTATTGAAAACACCTGTGGATGTCAAGGAGCAGCAATCAAGCATAATAAGCACCAATTAGGCAGATTTAAAAGGACTGTGATACTCAGCTCCTTCTAGACATTTACTGGTGTGTTTACAAACATGGTGAAGTCAAGAGAATAGTCCAGGAAGACAAGAGAAGAGGTGATTTCTCTTCACAGGAAGGGCAATGGCTATAAGAAGATTGCAAAGATGTTAAACATACCAAGAGACACCATAGGAAGCATCATTCGCAAATTCAAGGCAAAGGGCACTGTTGAAACGCTACCTGGTCGTGGCAGAAAGAAGATGCTGACTTCGACTGCTGTGCGCTACCTGAAGCGCAAAGTGGAGAAAAGTCCCCATGTGACTGCTGAGGAACTGAAAAAAGATTTGTCAGATGTGGGTACTGAAGTTTCAGCTCAGACAATAAGGCGCACACTGCGTAATGAAGGCCTCCATGCCAGAACTCCCAGGCGCAACCCCTTGCTGTCTCCAAAGAATAAGAGTCGACTGCAGTATGCCAAAAGTCATGTGGACAAACCACAAAAGTGTTCTTTGGACTGATGAAACAAAATTAGAACTGTTTGGGCCCATGGATCAACGCTATGTTTGGAGGAGGAAGAACGAGGCCTATGAAGAAAAGAACACCTTGCCTACTGTGAAGCATGGCGGGGGGTCAATCATGCTTTGGGGCTGTTTTGCTTCTACAGGTACAGGGAAGCTTCAGCGTGTGCAAGGTATCATGAATTCTCTTCAGTACCAGGAGATATTGGATGAAAATGTGATGCAGTCCGTCACAAACCTGAGGCTTGGGAGACTTGGACCTTTCAACAGGACAATGATCCCAAGCATACCTCCAAGTCCACTAGAGCATGGTTGCAGATTAAAGGCTGGAACATTTTGAAGTGGCCATCGCAGTCACCACACTTAAATCTGATTGAGAACCTTTGGTGGGACTTAAAGAAAGCAGTTGCAGCGCGCAAGCCTAAGAATGTGACTGAACTGGAGGCTTTTGCCCATGAAGAATGGGCGAAGATACCCGTAGATCGCTGAAAGACACTGCAAGCTTGTGTCAAGCTATGCTTCACGTTTAAAAGCTGTTATAACTGGAAAAGGATGTTGTACTAAGTACTAAGATTGAATGTCACTTGGGGGTTGAATAAAACTGATAATGATGTGAGCACAGAAAAGACATTTGTGGTTATTTCATTATAAATGTTATGTTATATTTGTCTGACTTACAAGTGCCTCTTTGATTTAATTGTAAACAAGATGACTGAAATGATTAAAATCAATGTCAAACTGGCCAAAACACTAAATTTCAGTGGGGGTTGAATAATTTTGAACACAACTGTAAATTGCGGCCTAGTCTGGATCTGTACGTGTGAGATACACACTTTAGATACTGTGTTTATATTCTTCTATTAATAAAACACCCTTTTTGGGCAAAATACACAATTTTACAGCCCTTGCTGCATCAGCACGTGTGAAAGTTAAGGGTTATATACTGCTGTCATATTCTGTTATTAAACAAACACCCATTTTGGGCAAAAACCATAATTGCAGCCTAGTCAGTGTTGGCAACATCGTCCTCCTCCACCGCTGCTTCCACCTACACCGCTACGTCCACCGCCTCCTCAAACTCCTACTCCATATGGACCTCCACCTCATAAATCAATTTTTTTTTGTCTGTTACATTTTCGGGTGAGATTCACCAATGTTTGGGTGCGATATACCATTGCTATACCTAGTAGACAGGTAAAAAAAAAATAGTTTGTCTGTTACGCACAGCAGGGGTTCTTTTTTCACGGCAAAAGTGGGTTCTTGTCACCCAGCAATAGAACAGACGATTTTGAGAGATTTAGGCCCCTGTCACCCAGGCACAATAGGGGTTCATTCACGGCAAAAGGGGGTTCATGTCACCCAGCAATAGAACAGAGGATTTTGAGAGATTTAGGCCCATGTCACCCAGGCACAGCAGGGGTTTGTATACGCCAAAAATTGTAAAATGTCACCCGACAATTGAAAATAAGAATTTTTTCAATTTAGGGCACTAAAATTGGCACTTTCTTTGCATTAAAATGGCTCTAAAATAGTCCTTGAAAAGGCTAGAGGGATGTAAAAGGCAGTAAAATGTGCTTAAGAGCATAGCAACTGCTCTGCAAACAAATGTGGATAGGGAAATAACAAAATGAAATAAAATAACTAAAGATTACAAATTATTAACCTGCAACTCAGAGAAGGAGGTGGATATGGAGTCGGAGGTTGAGGAGGCGGTGAATGTGGTGTTGTAGGTGGAGGCAGCAATGGAGGAGGAGGAGGTAGCCAACAATGTTTTTTTTAAATTTTTTATTGGGGTAGGTAGCCCCCAAAATATTGGGACAAATAAAAAAAAAAAGAAAACAAAGAATCATTGCACTTGACTTGAGTACAAGAATGTATGTTTGATGGTGGTATAAATGTCTATTCTGCACACGGTACAGACAAGTCTTGTGGGATCCAAGTCTGGTTTATTTTAATGAACGTGAGCTTGTCCACGTATGCTGTGGACAGGCGGCTGCGTCTGTCTGTAATGACGCCTCCTGCTGTGCCAAATACACGTTCAGAGAGTACACTGGCTGCAGGGCAGGCCAGCACCTCCAAGGCATACAGGGCAAGCTCTGGCTATGTGGACAATTTGGAGATCCAGAAGTTGAATGGGGCAGAACCATCAGTCAGTACGTGTAGGCGTGTGCACAGCGTGTTCCACCAGCGTGCGCCTGTAGTCGCGCATCTTCCGATCACGCTCCAGTGAGGGAATTAAGGACGGCACATTGTCTTTGTAACAGGGATCCAGCAGGGTGGCCACCCAGTAGTCAGCACACGTTAAAATGTGGGCAACTCTGCAGTCGTTGAGCAGGCACTGCAGCATGTAGTCGCTCATATGTGCCAGGCTGCCCAGAGGTAAGGACAAGCTGTCCTCTGTGGGAGGCATATCATCTGCGTCCTCCGTATCCCCCCAGCCACGCACCAGTGATGGGCCCGAGCTGCGTTGGATGCCACCCCGCTGTGAACATGCTTCATCCCCATCCTCCTCCTCCTCCAATAGTGGGCCCTGGCTGGCCAAATTTGTATCTGGCAACTGCTGTTGCAAAAATCCTCTTTCTGAGCCACTTCTAAAAGACTGTCCTGAAAGTGTTAGAGATGACCCCTCTTTCTCCTCCTCGTCCTGGGCCACATCCTCTTCCATCATCGCCCTAAGTGTTTTCTCAAGGAGACATAGAAGTGGTATTGTAACGCTGATAACGGCATCATCGCCACTGGCCATGTTGGTGGAGTACTCGAAACAGCGCAACAGGGCACACAGGTCTCGCATGGAGGCCCAGTCATTGGTGGTGAACTGGTCCTGTTCCGCAGTGCGACTCACCCGTGCGTGCTGCAGCTGAAACTCCACTATGGCCTGCTGCTGCTCGCACAGTCTCTCCAGCATGTGCAAGGTGGAGTTCCACCTGGTGGGCACGTCGCATATGAGGCGGTGAGCGGGAAGGCCGAAGTCACGCTGTAGAGCAGACAGCCGAGCGGCGGCAGGATGAGAACGCCGGAAGCGCGCACAGACGGCCCGCACTTTATGCAGCAGCTCAGACATGTCAGGGTAGTTGTAAATGAATTTCTGCACCACCAAATTCAGCACATGCGCCAGGCAAGGGATGTGCGTCAAACCAACTAGTCCCAGAGCTGCAACGAGATTATCGCACACCACCAGGCCGGGCTTGAGGCTCACTGGCAGCAACCACTCGTCGGTCTGTTGTTCTATACCCCGCCACAACTCCTGCGCGGTGTGGCGCCTGTCCCCTAAACACATTCGTTTCAGAACGGCCTGCTGACGTTTACCCCTGCTGTGCTGAAGTTGGTGGTAAAGGTCTGTCGCTGACCGGATGAGGAGGTGGTAGAAGAGGAGGAGGAAGAGGAGGCAAAGAATGATGCCCTGCGATCCTTGGCGGCGGAAGGACGTGCGCCTAACAGCTCTCCGATTGGAGCCCAGCCGCCACTACATTTACCCAGTGTGCAGTTAGGGAGATATAGCTTCCCTGGCCATGCTTACTGGTCCACGTATCTGTGGTTAGGTGGACCTTGCCACAGATGGCGTTGCGCAGTGCACACTTGATTTTATCTGATACTTGGTTGTGCAGGGAGGGCACGGCTCTTCTGGAGAAGTAGTGGCGGCTGGGAATGACGTACTGTGGGACAGCAAGCGACATGAGCTGTTTGAAGCTGTCCGTCTCCACCAGCCTGAATGACTTTTAGGGCCAGGGATCGAGGGTGGCTAGGTGGGAATTTACGCTTTCTCTCAAAGGTTTGTGAAATGGAGAGCTGAACTCTTCCGTGTGACATGGTGGAAATGCTTGGTGACTGAGGCGGTATTGTTGGTGGCACATCCTCTGTTTGCTGGGCGGCAGGTGCCAACGTGCCAACGTTCCTCCAGAGGCGGAGGAAGAGGCCGAGGCAGCAGAAGAAGAGGGAGCAGGAGAGGCCTGAGCCCTTTCTTGGTGCTTACTCCACTGCAGCCCGTGTCTCGCATGTAGAAGCCTGGTCATAAAGGTTTTGCTAAGGTTCAGAACGTTAATGCCTCGCCTCAGGTTCTGATGGCACAGCGTGCAAACCACTCGGGACTTGTCGTCAGCACATTGTGTGAAGAAGTGCCATGCCAGGATACTCCTTGAAGCTGCCTTTGGTGTGCTCGGTCCCTGGTGACGGTGGACAGTAGCAGGCGAACTGTTTTTGCGACGGCTGCTCTGCTTTTGCACCCTGCTCCCGCTTTTGCTACACTGTTGGCTCGGTCTCACCACTGCCTCTTCCTCCAAACTCTGAAAGTGGCATGACCTTCATTCCATGTGGGGTCTAAAACCTCATCGTCCCCTGCATCGTCTTCCACCCAGTCTTCCTCCCTAACCTCCTTTTTGGTCTGCACACTGCAGAAAGACGCAGCAGTTGGCACCTGTGTTTCGTCATCATCAGAGACGTGCTGAGGTGGTATTCCCATGTCCTCATCAGGAAACATAAGTGGTTGTGCGTCAGTGCATTCTATGTCTTCCACCCCTGGGGAAGGGCTAGGTGGATGCCCTTGGGAAACCCTGCCAGCAGAGTCTTCAAACAGCATAAGAGACTGCTGCATGACTTGAGGCTCAGACAGGTTCCCCGATATGCACGGGGGTGATGTGGCAGACTGATGGGCATGGGTTTCAGGCGCCACCTGTGCGCTTTCTGCAGAAGACTGGGAGATAATGTGAACGTGCTGGATCCACTGTCGGCCACCCAATTGACTAGCGCCTGTACTTGCTCAGGCCTTACCATCCTTAGAACGGCATTAGGCCCGACCAAATATCGCTGTAGATTCTGGCGGCTACTGGGACCTGAGGTAGTAGGTTCAGTAGGACATGTAGCTGTGGCAGAACTCCCTGCACCAGAGGCTCCACCAACACCACCACCACGACCATGACCGCGTCCCTTATTAGATGTTTGCCTTATAGTTATGTCACGGAACCATGAACCAGATGTACAACAAGAGATAAGTGAAAATAAGAAGGCTTTATTGAAAATAAAGCTGTAAAGCAAAAGTTCAAACGGATGGTGAAACCGAGCAGAGTCTTTGCGAAGCCAGAGGTCAGGAACCAGAAGGGTAGTCAGACGAAGCCAGGATCAGGAACCAGCAGGGTAGTCAGACGAAGCCAGGATCAGGAACCAGCAGGGTAGTCAGACGAAGCCAGGATCAGGAACCAGCAGGGTAGTCAGACGAAGCCAGGATCAGGAACCAGCAGGGTAGTCAGACGAAGCCAGGATCAGGAACCAGCAGGGTAGTCAGACGAAGCCAGGATCAGGAACCAGCAGGGTAGTCAGACTAAGCCAGGATCAGGAACCAGAAGCAGCAGCAGTCTAGAAGCATGTGAACACAGGAGGACCAAGCAAGGAACTGAAGCCACAGACCTCCTATATATATGAGCTAGGCATCCAGCTCCTCCCAGGGGAAGGAGGAGCCGCAGGGTGGAAGGCTACAAGAAACCCAGAACCCAAGATGGCCGCCAGCACATGTCAAACGAAGGAGAGCAGCAAGCAGGTAAGACCATGACAGTACCTCCCCCTCAAGGGCCCCTCCTCCGCGGAGCACAAAACGGTTTCTGAGGGAAGCGTGCGTGGAAGGCTCGGAGCAAGGCAGGAGCATGGACATCTGCGGAGGGAACCCAGGAACGCTCCTCTGGACCATAACCACGCCAATGGACCAAAAACTGCAACCGACCGCGGACCAGGCGTGAGTCCAGGATATTGCTCACCTCATATTCCTCACGATTGCCCACTTGGACCGGACGAGGCCGAGGAACCGAGGAAGTGAAACGATTACACACCAGTGGCTTCAACAGGGAGACATGAAACACGTTGGAGATCCGCATGCCAGGAGGAAGCGCAAGAGCATAGGCTACCGGGTTTACCCTGCGAAGCACTCGGAAGGGACCAACAAAGCGAGGCGCCAGCTTGGGAGTGGGCACTCGAAGGTTGAGGTTGCGGGTGGACAACCATACACGGTCTCCGACCTGGTAGGAAGGAGCAGGCGCTCGTCTGCGATCAGCCTGGAGTCTCTGGCGCTGCGCAGAGACCTCAAGGGACTTCTGGATCTGTACCCAAGAAGCACGTAGGACGGAAAGGTGATCCTCCACAGCCGGAATATCCTGGGGAGAGAATACCTCCGGTAACACGGCAGGTTGGAACCCATAATTGGCCATAAAGGGAGACGTCCCAGAGGAAGAGTTCACCGCCGTGTTCCTGGCAAACTCAGCCCAAGGCAGGAGGTCAACCCAATTGTCTTGGTGATCGGAGACATAGCAACGAAGGAATTGCTCCAAGGCCTGATTGGATCGTTCTGCGGCCCCATTGGACTGAGGGTGGTAGGCCGAGGAGAAGGAGAGATGAATCCCCAACTGGGAGCAAAAGGCGCGCCAGAACCTGGACACAAACTGACTCCCCCGATCCGACACAATCTCCTTAGGCAAACCGTGCAACCGGAAGACCTCCCTGGCAAAAATCGTGGCCAACTCTTGTGCAGAGGGTAACTTCTTGAGAGGAACACAGTGGCACATTTTGGAAAACCGATCCACAATCATGAGAATGACCGTATGGCCTCGGGATGCAGGGAGGTCCACAATGAAATCCATCCCCAGGTGTGACCATGGGCGCTCCCCGGTGGCTATGGGTTGCAGAAGGCCCAACGGAAGGTGCCGAGGGGACTTACTCTGGGCACAAACGGAGCATGCCGCTACATATGCGGCGATGTCGGAACGTAGGGAAGGCCACCAGAACAGACGTGAAACAGCCCAGGACAGCTGATTCTTTCCAGGATGCCCCGCGGTCTTGGAGTTATGGTAGGTTCGCAACAACCGAGTGCGCAACACCTCAGGCACAAAACATCTGCCGTTGGGTCTCCCAGAGGGAGCACCAGATTGAGCCGCCAAAATCTGCTCACCCAGGGGAGAGGTCAGGCTGGTGCGAATGGCGGCCAGGATCTGATTCGGAGGTATGACCGAAGTCGGAATCGACTCCTCCCTGGACAGCTCGGAGTACTGCCGTGATAAGGCATCCGCCCTGATGTTCTTGGAACCGGGTAGGTAGGAGACCACGTAATTAAAACGTGACAAGAACAGAGCCCATCTGGCCTGACGTGGTGTCAATCTCTTGGCCTCAGAAAGGTAGGTCAGATTCTTGTGGTCCGTCAGGATGAGAACCGGAACCACCGAACCCTCGAGCAAGTGCCTCCATTCTTTAAGGGCCTGCACGATGGCCAATAACTCCCTGTCACCAATCTGATAGTTGCACTCCGCGGAAGACAGTTTCCGGGAGTAAAACCCACAAGGAAGCAGAGGACCCTCTGGTGTTCTACGCTGAGACAGAAGGGCGCCTACTCCCGTCTCAGACGCGTCCACCTCGAGGACAAAGGGCAACCCAGGGTTGGGATGCGACAGAATCGGAGCCGACACAAAGGCGGACTTTAGGGCCTCAAAAGCTCGGATGGCCTCGAGCGGCCAGACCTGGGAATTACTGCCCTTCCTGGTCAGATCCGTGAGAGGCTTGGCCAGCATGGAAAAGTCCCTGATGAACTTCCGATAATAATTGGCGAAGCCCAAAAAGCGCTGCAGGGAACGAAGACCACTGGGCTGGGGCCACTGTAAGACAGCCGAAACCTTCTCAGGATCCATGGAGAACCCCTCAGCGGAAATGATGTAACCTAAGAAGGTTACCTGGGATCGGTGAAATTCGCATTTCTCAAGCTTACCGAACAGCTTGTTCTCTCGTAACCGTTGCAACACTCGTCTGACATCCAGAATGTGGGCCTCCATGGATTCAGAATATACCAAGATGTCATCCAAATAGACTACCACACACTGCTGCAACAGGTCACGGAAAACATCGTTGATGAATTCCTGAAAGACTGCGGGCGCATTGCACAACCCAAAGGGCATAACCAAGGATTCGTAATGACCGGTCCTGGTGTTAAACGCGGTCTTCCACTCATCGCCCGCCTTGATCCTTACCAGGTTATATGCCGCCCTCAGGTCGAGTTTGGTAAAGACCGTGGCCCCTTTAAGGCGATCGAACAGCTCGGAAATCAAGGGTATCGGGTAAGCGTTCTTGATCGTGATGCGATTGAGACCCCTGTAATCGATGCAAGGCCTCAACTCACCGCCCTTCTTTTTCACAAAGAAAAATCCAGCCCCTGCCGGGGACGAAGACTTGCGAATGTGTCCGCGTGAAAGCGCCTCCCTCACGTACTCCTCCATGGCCTCATTCTCCGCTACCGACAGTGGATAGACTTTGCCACGAGGAGGAACGGCACCAGATTGTAACTCTATGGCACAATCGTATGGGCGGTGCGGAGGTAGGGCAACCGCGCGCACCTTATCGAATACATCCCGGTACTCCTCGTATTCAGGAGGCAACAGAGAGTCCGAGGAAGTACACAGCAACTTGACAGACCCATGGATGCAACTAGCCCCACACTGCGGTGACCACGAGAGGATCTCGACCGATCTCCAATCGAAAGTCGGATTATGCTTCTGGAGCCAGGGGTACCCCAAGACCACCGAGTAGTGTGGAGACGAAATAACCTGGAGGCAGACCGACTCTCTGTGAACGGCACCAATGGCTATCCCCACTGGAAGGGTCTCATGAGTCACGTGTGGCGGCAGAAGGGGTCTGCCGTCTATCGCCTCAAGAGCCAGTGGGGAACCTCGAGCCTGCAGAGGAATGGAATTGGCGGCAGCGAACACACTATCAATGAACAAACCACCAGCACCAGAGTCCACCAACGCCTGGGTCGTCACCGAGCCCCCGACCCAGGAGAGGACAACAGTGATCAGTGGTTTGTCAACACGGGAAACCGGGGACGAGGAGACTCCACCCAAGATCTGCCCCCGACAGGATCTCAGGGTACGAGCGTTCCCCGGACGGTTCGGACATGCCAACCGAAAATGCCCACCGAGACCACAGTACATGCATCGGCCCTCGCGTCTCCGGAGTGCCCTCTCCCCCTCGGACAGGCGAGCAAACCCCAGCTGCATGGG
This sequence comes from Bufo bufo, assembly GCF_905171765.1. NCBI lineage: Eukaryota > Metazoa > Chordata > Amphibia > Anura > Bufonidae > Bufo > Bufo bufo. The sequence continues at coordinate 167,279,091 of NC_053396.1, read as the reverse complement.
TTCACCCCCAGACAAGTCATCCCCAGGAGGCGTGGGAGGAGAGGGAGGCACGGGTGGGACAGCAAACGTAGGCACCAATCTGTTAGAAGACCTCCGCAGGTTCTCCTTAAAGGAAGGTCTCTCCCTGAGTCTGGTGTCAATCAAAATCAGGAAAGAAATAAGAGACTCGAGCTCAACTGGTAGGTCCTTAGCTGCAACCTCATCCTTCAAGGCATCCGAGAGACCATGAGAGAAAGCAGCGACCAGAGCCTCATTATTCCAGCCCACCTCTGCTGCCAGGGTACGAAACTCAATGGCGTATTCAGCTACGGATCGTGAACCCTGTCTGATGGACATAAGGAGCTTCGCAGCAGAGGCAGCACGAGCCGGCACATCGAATACCTTCCGAAGAGAAGCAACAAAACCGGAAAACTCGGCAACCACCGGATTGTTGTTCTCCCATAAAGGGCTGGCCCAGGCCAAGGCCTTGTCCGAGAGCAGCGAGATCAAGAAGCCCACCTTTGATCTCTCAGTAGGAAAGGCATGTGGCAGCAACTCAAAATAAATGCCCACCTGGTTAAGGAAACCTCGGCACTGAGTTGGCTCTCCCCCAAAGCGCTGTGGAAGAGGGGCAGAACCGGTCATACCCCGAAACACCGCAGGCGCAACAACAGGTGTCGGGGTAGACTCTGGCGCAACAACCGGAGCGGCAGTAGGAGCGAGCCCAGGAGCGACAACCGACCCATCGGCAACGGGAGCGAAATGAGCCGTGCGTTCAAGCAGGGTTTGCAACGCCACAGCGAACCGACCCAACAGGTGATCCTGCTGATCAAGTCTGGCAACCAGCGTGGGTAGCGAGGATGGCCCTGTACCGTCAGAATTCATGGCTTGGTCCTAATGTCACGGAACCATGAACCAGATGTACAACAAGAGATAAGTGAAAATAAGAAGGCTTTATTGAAAATAAAGCTGTAAAGCAAAAGTTCAAACGGATGGTGAAACCGAGCAGAGTCTTTGCGAAGCCAGAGGTCAGGAACCAGAAGGGTAGTCAGACGAAGCCAGGATCAGGAACCAGCAGGGTAGTCAGACGAAGCCAGGATCAGGAACCAGCAGGGTAGTCAGACGAAGCCAGGATCAGGAACCAGCAGGGTAGTCAGACGAAGCCAGGATCAGGAACCAGCAGGGTAGTCAGACGAAGCCAGGATCAGGAACCAGCAGGGTAGTCAGACGAAGCCAGGATCAGGAACCAGCAGGGTAGTCAGACGAAGCCAGGATCAGGAACCAGCAGGGTAGTCAGACTAAGCCAGGATCAGGAACCAGAAGCAGCAGCAGTCTAGAAGCATGTGAACACAGGAGGACCAAGCAAGGAACTGAAGCCACAGACCTCCTATATATATGAGCTAGGCATCCAGCTCCTCCCAGGGGAAGGAGGAGCCGCAGGGTGGAAGGCTACAAGAAACCCAGAACCCAAGATGGCCGCCAGCACATGTCAAACGAAGGAGAGCAGCAAGCAGGTAAGACCATGACAAGTTAGCATTCACAAAGCAAAGTAAAAAGTGGTTAAGTATGTTAAAAATAATTAACCGCCAATAAAAACCCTGATGTAGGTTATTGCACTTAATTATTATTTTTTTAACTCTATATGACAGTGGTATTTGTGGCCTAAATGTGACACTCACTTATGCATGTCTTATACCACATGTGCAGTATATCAGAGGGTTTTTTCACCACAGTATGCCAAAGCCGTATTTCTGGCCTAAATGTGACAGTCACTTATGCTTGTCTAATCCCAGATGTGCAGTATATTAGAGGGTTTTTTCACCCCAGTAAGCAAAAAGATGTATTTCTGGCCTAAATGTGACAGTCACTTATGCACGTCTTATCCCAGATGTGCAGTATATTAGAGGTTTTTTTTACCCCAGTAACCAAAAAGCCGCATTTCTGGCCTAAATGTGACAGTCACTTATGCTTGTCTAATCCTAGATGTGCAGTATATTAGAGGGTTTTTTCACCCTAACCAAAAAGCTGTATTTCTGTCCTAAATGTGACAGTGACTTATGCACGTGTAATCCCAGATGTGCAGTATATAAGAGGCTTTTTTCACCCTAGTATGCCAAAGCCATATTTCTGGCCTAAATGTGACAATCACTTATGCACGTGTAATCCCAGATGTGCACTATATTTAACAGATGTATTTTTTTTTATCCCAGTAAGCAAAAAGCTGTATTTCTGGACTTGCAGACATGCAGATAGCCTGTGCTGGTGCACTATCATTGCATAAAATGGCTGCTGATTATGTATTGATATTGGACTAACTGAAGAAAAAAAAGTTGGTTTTCAGTAGTAGTTGGCTCAGGTCAGGCGTAAAAAAATTGTGCACTGCACCCACAAAACACATTTGCTGTAGATCGCCGAGTACAAAAAACAGTTCTTGATAAGATTTCTCCCTGATCTCTCCCTCACAGCAGCTGCAGCCTCTCCCTACACTAATCCGAGCAGAGTGACGGGCGGCGCTACGCGACTCCAGCTTAAATAGAGGCTGGGTCACATGCTGCAGTTGGCCAATCACAGCCTTGCCAATAGTAGGCATGGCTGTGATGGCCTTTTGGGGCAAGTAGTACGACGCTTGTTAATTGGCTGCTTTGCAGCCTTTCAAAAAGCGCCATAAAAATCGCCGAATACCGAACTTTTACGTAAATGTTCGGGTTCGGGTCCGGGTGCCGAAAACCCTAAAGTTCAGTACTAACCCGAACTTTACAGTTCGGGTTCGCTCAACTCTACTTATACGTTTTCCTGAATTTTATCTAAATTATTTATCAATCTTCTGAGCTCCTCCTGCCCTATAACATAATTTTTTTTTTGTGACAGATTCTCTTTAATACCTAATCCACATGTATTTCATTATTGAAAGCCCTATAATACACTCATCATTGGCTGCTTGTAGGAGAGTGATAGCATCAGACTTCGTAGGGACACACCCTCAGCTGGTAACACCCATCTGGACCTTCATTGTAAACTGCTAGCAATTTATTCATAACTTCTATCAGGAATAATACAGGGATGGCACATAAGAATATATGCTCCTGAATTGTTATTACAAGGGGAATGCAAGTAGTCACTAAAGCAGACCGGAGAGGTGACAAGCCGTCTTTAACTTATATAAACCTTTTATATGGCAGGGCAATGATCTGACTACTGAAGTCATGTTAACGGATTTCTACATGGAACTTCTGCATTAAAAGATTTAGCTCCATTTGTATAATTAAGTTGTATATGGTGACCTCCTCACGTCCTGCCATGGTTTTTCATCTCAGAGCTTTCCCGTTAGCAAGACAATCCTTTGTCTAAGAGATTAGCTCTTTTTGTATGCTTCATACTTCTACAGACCACAAGCTTATCAGCTACTTTGAAGTTGTGATTACCAGCAGAAAGGCTAATTAGCATTCTTCTATCTCCAAGAGCGCAGAGATAAATTCTAGAAGCAATGTAATTTCACATGACATCAAGAGTTCAATCGTTAGCAATAACAATGCAAGTCAAAATGACAGGAGTTACCCATCTGTACCGCATTGCCATCCAATACATTTCACTGCAGACACAGTGGTAGCAGATATATTGGGAGGAAAGTACTTGTCCCAAAAACTGCCACATTTGTTTGCTAATGATAATTCTGATGTTTTCACTCAGTAAAATTCCTAGAACATATACATAGATGTGTGCAAACATAAAAAAAAATAATCATGATACTCATATAGCACTGATCATCTCAAACTACCATGCACGATAGATGGTAATTCTATAATAGGACTCAGGCTGGTTACCCGCTCCTTATGGCCAATGTCCTGTCTACTGCCAAGCTCCTGTTTCTGTGTCTATGTGCTGAACCTAGGCTCTTAAAGGATCCAAATTTAAATTTTGTTGAGCATGGGACTTAGCATGTTATGCTACACTATATGGCTGAAAGTATGTAGAGAAAGGGTGTAGTATCCTAAGATTAGTTTAACTAAAATCTTCCAGCAGAAGAAATACCTTCCAGAGTTCATCATATCCGGCATAGCCCGAAATGAGCGGAGAACCTCCAGGCCCCATTGAGTACAATGGGACCCGGCGGGGATCTGGCTTGTTTCCGGCATTAGTATCGGGATTGTTTTTTTTTCTGCTGAATCCTGGCACTACGGCTGGAAACGGGTCAGATCCCCACCAGGTCCAATCATAGTCACTGGTGTACGGTGGGGAATGGTAGTATCCAGTAAACTCCAGCAGGCTATTCCTCTGACGGAGCAGCCTGCCAGAAGATTTTAGCGCTAATGTGAAACTAGCCTCACCACACCTAAATGAGATTGTTGGACACCCTATTTTAACATTGTGTGCTTTACTATATATTTGGTCACACTTCTCAGTCTATAAGAGCCTTCGCTCTTCTGGTGAGCCATTGCGTGAGATTTTGGAGTGTGTTCATGGAATACTGAAGTTGGACAAGAAGATCTGTTTCACACTTAGATTTCCAATATATCCAAATGGTGTTTGATGGGGTTGAGTTCCTCTACACTAAACTCATCATACCATGATGTGGTTGGACAATATTTGGAGCTTAACCTCTTCAGGACACAGGGCGTACAGGAACGCCCTTATTTCCTGGTACTTAAGGACACAGGGCGTACCTGTACGCCCTGTGTATTTCCAATCACCGCCGCGAGGCGGGCGGTGATCTGAAGCCGGTGCCTGCTCAAATCATTGAGCAGGCACCTCGGCTAAATGCGCGGGGGGGTCCCGTGACCCCCCCATGTCGGCGATCGCCGCAAACCGCAGGTCAATTCAGACCTGCGGTTTGCGTCTTTTTATTGTACGGGCGGCGGCGGCTGTGGTGCCATCGGGTCCCCATGTGGCTGTAGGGGGGACCCGATGGCATGGAAGGCAGCGCGAGGCATCGCTGCTGCCTTCCTGTGACGTGCCTGTGAGATCCAGCCCCCTGGATCTCACAGGCCGGAAGCTGTATGAGTAATACACACAGTATTACTCATACAGCCAATGCATTCCAATACAGAAGTATTGGAATGCATTGTAAAGGATCAGATCCCCAAAAGTTCAAGTCCCAAAGTGGGACAAAAAATAAAGTGAAAAAAAAAGTTGAAAAAATAAAGTTTTCCCACCAAAAAATTTAAAGTTTCAAGTAAAAATAAACCAAAAACGGCATTTTCCCCAAATGAAGTAAAAAAAAAAAATAGGGAAAAAATAGGGAAAAATAAATAAATAGACATATTAGGTATCGCCGCGTGCATATCGACCGGCTCTATAAAATTAGCACATGACCTAACCCCTCAGATGAACACCGTAAAAAATAAAAATTGTGCTAAATAAACAATTTTTTTGTCATCTTGCATCACAAAAAGTACAACAGCAAGCGATCAAAAAGGCAAAAGCCCACCAAAATAGTACCATTCTAACCGTCACCTCATCCTGCAAAAAATTAGCCCCTACCTAAAACAATCGCCCAAAAGATAAAAAAAAACTATGGCTCTCAGAATATGGAAACACTAAAACATGATTTTTTTTTTGTTTCCAAAAATGATATTATTGTGTAAAACTTAGGCCCCTTTCACACGGGCGAGTATTCCGCGAGGATGCGATACGTGAGTTGAATGCATTGCACCCGCACTGAATACCGACCCATTCATTTTCATGGGGCTGTTCACATGAGCGGTGATTTTCACACATCACTTGTGCGTTGCGTGAAAATCGCAGCATGCTCTATATTCTGCGTTTTTCACGCAACGCAGGCCCCATAGAAGTGAATGGGGTTTGCGTGAAAATCGCAAGCATCCGCAAGCAAGTGCGAATGCGGTGCGATTTTCACGCATGGTTGCTAGGTGACAGTCTATTCACTGTATTATTTTCCCTTATAACATGGTTATAAGGGAAAATAATAGCATTCTGAATACAGAATGCTTAGTAGGTGATCAATTGAGGGTTAAAAAAAAATAAAAAAAATTAACTCACCTTCTCCTCTTGTTCGCGTAGTTCCCGGTCTCTTCTTTACTTCTTAAAAGATGAACTACCGGCTAGGACCTGTGGTGACATCAGATCACATGCTCCAATCACATGGTCCATCACCACGGTGATGGACCATGTGATTGGAGCATGTGATCTGACATCACCAAAGGTCCTTTAGCCCACAGCTCATCATTAAAGAAGTAAAGAAGAGACCGGGAACTACGCGAACAAGAGGAGAAGGTGAGATTATTTTTTTATTTTTTTTTAACCCTCAATTGATCACCTACTAAGCATTCTGTATTCAGAATGCTATTATTTTCCCTTATAACCATGTTATAAGGGAAAATAATAACATCTACAGAACACCGATCCCAAGCCCGAACTTCTGTGAAGAAGTTCGGGTTTGGGTACCAAACATGCGTGATTTTTCTCACGCGAGTGCAAAACGCATTACAATGTTTTGCACTCGCGCGGAAAAATCGCGGGTGTTCCCGCAACGCACCCGCACATTTTCCCGCAACGCCCGTGTGAAAGAGGCCTAACATAAATAAAATAAAAAAGTATACATATTAGATATCGCCGCGTCCATATCGACCGGCTCTTTAAAAATATCACATGACCTAACCCCTCAGGTGAACACCGTAAAAAAAAAAAAAAAAACTGTGCTAAATAAACCATTTTTTGTCACCTTACATCACAAAAAGTGTAATAGCAAGAGATCAAAAAGTCATATGCACCCCAAAATAGTGCCAATCAAACAGTCATCTCATCCTGCAAAAAATGAGACCCTACCTAAGATAATCGCCCAAAAACTGAAAAAACTATGGCTCTCAGACTATGGAGACACTAAAACATGTTTTTTTTTGGTTTCAAAAATGAAATCACTGTGTAAAACTTACATAAATAAAAAAAATTGTATACATATTAGGTATCGCCGCGTCCGTGACAACCTGCTCTATAAAAATACCACATAATCTAACCTGTCTGATGAATGTTGTAAATAACAAAAAAAAAACGGTGCCAAAACAGCTATTTCTTGTTACCTTGCCTCACAAAAAGTGTAATATAGAGCAACCAAAAATCATATGTACCCTAAACTAGTACCAACAAAACTTCCACCCTATCCCGAAGTTTCTAAAATGGGGTAACTTTATTGGAGTTTCTACTCTAGGGGTGCATCAGGGGGGCTTCAAATGGGACATGGTATAAAAAAAAAAACAGTCCAGCAAAATCTGCCTTCCAAAAACCGTATGGCATTCCTTTCCTTCTGAGCCCTGCCGTGTGTCCGTACAGCAGTTTACAACCAAATATAGGGTGTTTCTGTAAACTACAGAATCAGGGCCATAAATATTGAGTTTTGTTTGGCTGTTAATCCTTGCTTTGTAACTGGAAAAAAAATATTAAAATGGAAAATCTGCCAAAAAAGTGAAATTTAGAAATTGTATCTCTATTTTCCATTAATTCTGGTGGAACACCTAAAGGGTAAACAACATTTGTAAAATCAGTTTTGAATACCTTGAGGGTGTAGTTTCTTAGAAGGGGTCACTTTTATGGAGTTTCTACTCTAGGGGTGCATCAGGGGGGCTTCAAATGGGACATGGTGTCCAAAAAAACTGTCTAGCAAAATCTGCCTTCCAAAAACCGTATGGCATTCCTTTCCTTCTGCGCCCTGCCGTGTGCCCATACAACAGTTTACGACCACATATGGGGTGTTTCTGTAAACTTCAGAATCAGGGCCATAAATATTGAGTTTTGTTTGGCTGTTAACCCTTGCTTTGTAACTGGAAAAAAAATATTAAAATGAAAAATTTGCCAAAAAAGTGAAATTTAGAAATTTTATCTCTATTTTCCATTAATTCTTGTGGAACACCTAAAGGGTTAACAACGTTTGTAAAATCAGTTTTAAATACCTTGAGGGGTGTAGTCTCTAGAATAGGGTCATTTTTGGGTGATTTCTATTATGTAAGCCTCACAAAGTGACTTCAGACCTGAACTGGTCCTTAAAAAGTTGGTTTTTGAAAATTTCAGAGAAATTTCAAGATTTACTTCTAAACTTCTAAGCCCCAAAAATAAAATGTCATTCCCAAAATGATCCTAACATGAAGTAGACATATGGGGAATGTAAAGTAATAACTATTTTTGTAGTTATTACTATGTATTATAGAGATAGAGAAATTGAAACTTGGATATTTGCAAATTTTTCTAAATTTTTGGCAGATTTGGTATTTTTCTATAAATAAAATATTATTTTTTACTCCATTTTACCACTGTCATGAAGTACAATATGTGACGAAAAAACTATCCCAGAATGGCCTGGGTAAGTCAAAGCATTTTAAAGTTATCACCACTTAAAGTGACACTGGTCAGATTTGCAAAAAATGGCCTGGTCCTTAAGGTGAAATAAGGCTGTGTCCTTAAGGAGTTAAAGGGGCTGTCCCATGAAAAATATTCTACAGTTTTTAAACCAGCATCTGGATCTGAATACTTTTGAAATTGGATGAAATTAAAAACTTAGCATAGCCAGTCAGTTTTTCAATAAAATGTACCTGTATAGCGCTTCCTGCTGTTTTTTTTTTCTTAGGCTACTTTCACACTTGCGTTCGCGGTTCCGCTTGTGAGCTCCGTTTGAAGGCTCTCACAAGCGGCCCCGAATGCATCCGTCCAACCCCAATGCATTCTGAGTGGATGCGGATCCGCTAAGAATGCCTCAGTCTGGCTCCGCTTGGCCTCCGTTTCGCTCAGCAGGCGGACACCCGAACGCAGCTTGCAGTGTTCGGGTGTCCGCCTGGCCGTGCGGGGCCAAACGGATCCGTCCAGACTTACAATGTAAGTCAATGGGGACGAATCCGTTTGAAGTTGACACAATATGGTGCAATTTTCAAACGCATCCGTCCCCCATTGACTTTCAATGCAAAGTCTGGAAGGATCCGTCTGACTAACTTTCACACTTAGATTTTTTTTGTGAAATATAATGCAGACGGATCCGTTCTGAACGGATACCATCGTTCGCATTATAGGAGCGGATCCGTCTGTTCAGACACCAGACGGATCCGCTCCGAATGCAAGTGTGAAAGTAGCCTAATGTCTTTGACCTTCTCACTGAGAATTCCGCACATGCTCAGTTTCATCCTTCAACTGCCTCCTGAGCTGTGATAAGGAGAGCTGAGACACGCCCCCTTAGCTGCAGCAGAAAAGACACTCCCCTTGAGTTCTCAGCTTTCTATAAATCTAGCAGAGCAATGAATGAGGAGATCTGTGGATCCATGTGAGGTACAGGGCTGGTTCTAGCTTTGTTAGAAAGGTATTGTCATGTACTATATGAGAGCTGATTTTCATTTTTTACATTAGTCATGGGATAATCCCTTTAAGCTGCGGGTCTCCCTTCTGAAAGCAGAAGCTCTAAACATTGTCCAACCATTTAGGCTTCATACATTATTAGTTCCTGACTAGAGACTATTGATCCTGTGCATAGGGGACAATATTGTTTGAGGTTACGCAGGGTTAACATATGCATTCAAATTCTGATATGTGTGAGACACTGCCTTACAGATCTCATTTACAATAATGGGGTCCATCAGTTTCCACATAAATACTGGTAATACTGCTGCATGCCTGAACCTCTACCACAGATGTGAACCTAGCCTTAGGAGGAACCCTGCATATATATGAACCATTATTTAGCGCTAAACACAATTACCAATTTTTAAGGGCAATAAATAAAGATTATGGGCGACATTTATCAAACTGGTGTAAAGGAAATATAGCATAGTTGCCCATAACAACCAATCAGATTCCACCTTCCATTTTCCAAAGGAGCTCTGAAAAATGAAAGATGGGATCTGATTGGTTGCTATGGGCAACTAAGCCAGTTTTACTTTACACCAGTTTTGATAGGTCTCTAACATACAAACTTCCGATGCAATGAACCTACGATGAGGTTTCAGCAAGCAGTTTAGAACTCAGAAGTGAGGGACACAACAGAGAATAGGTGTTTTTTATGCACCATATACTTCAGCAGATGGCAACCCCGCTCCTTGAGCTTGTGTGACTTCATGGCTAAGCTGTTGTTACTCTGGATGCTTCCACTTCACAATAATAGCATTTGCAGCTTACCAGGGCAGATCAGAAATTTCACATACTGACTAGGGTTGAGCGAACCGAAGTATCTGAAGTGGACTTCGATCAGAATTTCAGGAAAAATTAGATTCACCACGTAGCAGAATCTCCTCGTGCTTCGTGGTAACGAATCTAATTTCCCCAAAATGGCGGTAAAAAACGAACAAAAAAAACATACTCACCTCATCCATTTAAGCGTGAAGAGGCTTCCATCTTGATTGAAGATCCCTTATTAAATCTCGTGCGCGGCGACGTATGAAGTCACCAGGCCGGTCAGCATGACATTTTGCCCGGGATCTTCAATCAAGATGGCCATGGCGGCCTACTCGCGCTCAAAAGGATAAGGTGAGTATTATTATTAAGTTGTTTTTTTTTTTACAGATTAACCCCTGAAATCCCTCACTATTATTTTCAGATGCCACGATCAGTGATGAACACGACATCTGAGGGGTTTAATGATCAGGGGGCGGCATAATCACAATCGCAAAGTAGCCAAATCAAATTTTTCTAAAATTCGCTCATTTCTAATGCTGACACTAATAGTGACAAAGGAGGCCATGTTTACAGACACTGAGCTTTTTAGTACGACCTATAGTGCTACTAATGTTTGTCTATAGAAATCTGAATAGCCGTGTGCCTGATTTTCTATGGCTGTGTGCAACGGATGTGAGTGAAACATCTAAATTCAATAATTTAGTTTTAACTATTTAGTATATTTTAGGCTCTTGATGACTCTCTCTTCAGTCTGAGGAATGGGTACATTTGGTATCAGTGCTTCATGAACATGTTTGGTTACATTTCTCTGGTTTTCCCCAAGTTACCGATTCTACAAGCAGTACTATATCCATGTAAGTAAGTGTCTGCACAAGACTGTGTCTACTAATATCTTCTGTATTGGTACTATGCTACAACTCTTAAACCTGTCTTCAATTCAGGTGAATAAATAATCTCTAAAGGCCCTTTTACACTGGCCGAGCTTCAGATAGAAAGTTGATAACAAGAGTTCATAGGGAACGTTTATTAGTGATTATCTGCTGTTGTAAAGGTGCCTCCAGTTACCCGATAAACCGGTGAAACGACCGTTCATCGGGTAATTGCATCTTTCAAATGGTCAACAAAATCATCAGCAGATTGTGCCGTCTAAACAGCTTCTGCTGTCAGCATTGTCGGCAAACAATGATCCCATACTGTGGAGGAGATCGCTGCAAGTAAATGTGGTGGTCTCCTTCACTGATGATCAGATGATCGCCGGGAAGGAATCCTTCCTTCCCAGCAATCATCTGCTAAACTGTAGAGAGTAAAGCGGCCTTTAGGCTCTCTGGATTAGCCTACGCCAAATCCAAACTACCCTAGTTTGTTCACGACCTACTTTGTCTCGGTGAAAAACTCATTTAATCCAGTACAACCTCTTCTTACAAGGAAGCTGCAGTTGATGTGTCTTTATTAGGACTTAGAGCAGCCACATGGGCATACTGGCCATAGACCCTATATGGAAATTTTACTCATGAACCGATGCCTAGAGGGCCGCCCAAACCCCCTTCTTGGCCACCAGCCAGGTACATATAGATCTGATGCTGTCATCATTAATTAATGTAGTAGCATCAGGAACTTTATGCTCCTGGCCAGCGTCCACAGGTGCCCTCCTGAATTCAATTGTATTGCCATCTTCAGGACAATGATTCAGTTTCATATTGTGGTGCAGGTTCTGCTGGGGCAGTATTTTGTTTTGTACTATGGTATTTTTGTTGGGCCTGCTTACTTCTGTAGCCCCGCCTACAACACGGCCACTCTTAGTTTTTTTTCTGGCTGCAGACCAGTACCGGGCCGTAGATCATCAGATACTGGTCCGTGGGAGCACCATTGTTGAGCATTGGTGACGGGAACTATTGGTTACTGTTCCCGCCATTTAGCCTCATATGAGGCAGTGCTAACATGCAGGAGGTCGCGAAGACATCATCACAACTTCCTGTGTTGGGTCAGTGGCATGCCTAGGGGGGGTGGGGGGCGGGAGGTCTTCCCCAGGTGCCGGCTCTCAGGGGGGTGCCAGAAGCAATGAGCGCTTTCATCAATACAGATGGAAGCGCTCATTGCTGGAGCGCTAACGCCCACGTACTGCTGCGGGGCACGGGAGCACATAGTTCACTGACTCGCCGCTGATCACCGCCATAGGCTTCACGACTAGTAGGCCTGAGGCCTATGTGGTAGTGAAATCCCGGCGCAGGCGTGCGTGATGAGTGGGGGAAACTACTGGGTGTGTGGGGCAGTGTGGGGGCAATTACTGTGTGGGGCAAATTACTATATGGGGGCAATGTGGGGGAAATTACTGTGTGGGGGAAACTACTGTATGGGTACAGTGAGGGGCAAATTACTATATGGGAGCAGTGTGGGGGCAATGAGGGGGAAATTACTGTATGGGGCAGTGTGAGGGAAATTACTGTATGGGGCAGTGTGGGGGAAACTACTGTGTGTGGGGGGCAAATTACTATGGGGGATTACTATGGGGGGCAATGTGGGGGTAATTACTATATGGGGGCAGTGTGGGTGGCGTTGCTATTGGGGAGGCACTGTAAGGGCAATTCTCTTATTTCTGGGGACACTATACAGGGATTATTACCCGGAGCACAATATAGGGTGTTGTTTTTACTAGGGCACTCTAGGGGACATTATAACTGCCGACATTATAACACTATAGGGACATTTGGGGTGTAAAGTAGAACTAGTTTAGTTGCCCATAGCAGCCAATCAGATTCCACCTTTCATATTTGACAGCTCTTTTGGAAATCCAGTTCTACTTTACACCAGTTTGATAAATGACCCCAATTATGTCTACTGGGGTCACTATTGTTTCAGCAGTATAGTAACTGGGGCATTGGGGGCACAACGGCCACAGTATTGGGGGTGGCAGCAGGATAACACTGTGGGGACACCAGGATGGGGAGGTTGATGGAAAAACTGAGAAATCTAACATGTCTTTATTAAAAACTCTGTAGAGGCGAGATGCAGCTGAAAGAATTTGTCATGGCAGTGTAATGGAAGAGAAGAGGAAAGAGAAAGTCTACATGACAGGAGATGTCCCTGGATGTAAGAGTTATGTAGTCAAGTATTGGGAGGGGTGCCAGAGAAAGGACCTGCCCCGGGTGCCAAACACCCTAGGCACGCCACTGTGTTGGGTCATAGGTCATAGGTGACGTGATAACATTATGATGCCACCAGAGACCCGGCGCAGAGTGCCTGTGCCATTATGCAGGCAGCCAGGACAGCAGTAGCAGCAGGGTGGGAGAATGATGTGGGCAGACAGCGAGAGCAAGGCGAGTATTTTGTTCTCTTTTTATTGTTTATGGACACTACTAGGAGGGTATAATTAAAGAGATATTTAAGACTATATTTAAAGGGGCCACTATTGGAGGGACACTATATGTGAAGAGGCCACTACTGGTGAGCATTATATGTAAAGAGGCAACTACTGGGGGGCATTGTATGTAAATATGGCACTACTAGAGGGTGTTATATGTCCATAGACCACTACAGGGGAGTTAATTATATCCACTGGGCCTAAACGGGGATGATTACCAAGTAGGGGCATAAAAGGAAGCATTAATACTAAATGGGGTGTGTTCAATTATGTAGAAAGAATGAGAAACAAAAAGGAAAGAGAATGACTCCATCCAGAGGAGACATTACCTGTAAGTCATTGATTGGGGTCTAAACGGTATTATTAATGACTAGGTCATGGTGTGGTGTATTATTTGGCCTTTATAAAGTGATATTATTGCCAATTTTGGCCACATATTGTATAATATGTACTTTATTGTAGAGGGGCAAAGGTTTAAAAGTAATATCAGGAAGTATTACTTTACTGAGAGAGTGTCACTACCAGAGCTTTGAGACGTTCTCACAGCTCTGTTTCTCCGCCCCTGTGATGAAGTCTTTACTTTCTGTTTCCTTCCTCCCAGCTGTTCCTCCTGCGGTTGATTTCCCTGCCTTTAAATCACCCCTCCTCCTATTGTAGGGCGTGGATTATATTTCTCATTTCAGTTGTAGCTCTTGCTTGAGTATCTTCACTTGTAGCTATCAGTTCACTGGACCTGTGTTCTGCTGCAGCAAGCACTCCGGATATTGCCAGCTGTCCTTGGATCCGTCTTCTCTGCGGCTGCAGCTCCTTCAGCTAAGTGTGCAGACATTGTTGTGTACCTGGTTATTTTCTGACTGGATCTGAGGTGGCCACGGTTCCCTCCATATACTGAGCAGGGCACCGGTGGCCGTGCCCCTTCCACTATTGTAGGGGTTACAGTGGTCATCAGTCTTAGGTACGCGGGCATGCCTCGTTCCGCCATTTGGATCCGGGCATGTGCTTTAGCAGCATAGGGAGAGCTTTGAGGGTCTGACAGGGGTCACCCTTTATCCTCTCTAGTTTGGGTCCGGTCAGTAGCTCTTTTTACTGTGTATACTCTTGTTGCTCACATACAGCCGTGACAGAGAGTAGTGGATGCATGGAATAGCCTTCCTGCAGAAGTGGTAGCTGCAAATACAGTGAAGTCGTTTAAGCATGCATGGGATAGGCATAAGGCCATCCTTCATATAAGATAGGGCCAGCGGCTATTCATAGTATTCAGTATATTGAGCAGACTAGATGGGCCAAATAGTTCTTATCTGCAGACACATTCTATGTTTCTATGTTGTTATGTACGTGATTAACGTCCGCACCAACCCCAAACACCCCCTTCAAACGCAGACATTCCCCCCCCGCTCCGTGGAAAAAAATGTCTTCCATGAAACCGGCCCCTAGTGTAAAAAAGGTTGGGAAACACTGCCTTAGAGAGATTATAGCTGTTATTCTTGAGGAAACTCCATGCAGGCACTTACTTTCCCTGAAGCTGACTGAAGTGAAATGAAAAGTAGTGATGGCCAAATTGATTTTGCAGCGCAAGCGCAGAGGTTCTGCTGCCAATGCTGGAGAAGTGACTGTGCAATGCCCCCACACTTCTGCGCATAACTGAGACTAATGGAGCCAGATGCATCCTATTGACTATAATGGGGTCCAGTGGGATTTTACCTGACAAAAAAAGTCTTGATTGCAGGACTGTGCATGTCATAGAACAATATATAAAACAGTAAAGCTGACTTCTTAGGGTACAACATCTCTAGCAGTAGTCAATAAATATGCTATTATATAATTTATTTAAACACAGCCCTTATGTAGTTTGTTTTCTTTGCTTAATTTTCTGTTTCAGATATTCTGAAATTCCAGATTATCTGCAGTTTTGCGTGGAAAAAGTGCAACTTTTCATTTACTAAATGCCAGATATTAAATGCCAGATGCTACTTTATTTTTATTTATAATGTTTAACACCGATTTTCAAGAGGTTGCATAAATATGGCAATTGTCCAATACAATGTAATTTTGATTAAGCAAGTTTAGTGCTTGGGTGCTCAGGTCGAACACCTCGGGATGGAAGTCAATGGGAGAATCCGAGCATTAAACCAGTCACCTCCTGCTCTGAAGAAGGGAGGATGTCTGGTTCATAGAACAAGGTCAGAAATTGATGGAAACACCACCGAAATGGTTCGGGAACAGCATGGGGAGGATGTCTGGATGCATCTTTGACTCCCAGGTCGCTGCTGGGAACGATGTTGTCCGAGTAGTACACCACTTTTACAGATTGACACTAATACGCACAAAACCGAAGATAAAATCGATTTTAGAGGAAAAATTGTTAGGAAACATTCTTTCCTGGATATTTAATTGTATATAAAGTGAAAGTGCTACCTAAAATTACAAGAAAGAGGTACTCCGATACAACCTGTATATCACATAATGGAGGGCCTCATTCACATTGTGGTACAATTGTTCAGGTAGTGAGACTCCTACACTCATAAAGCATATGCACTAAGTGAAAGGGCTTCCAACAATTACAGGAACCAGCGCTACAATACACCCTTTATTACACATAAACGAGGGCATCATACACCCTTGAAAAATTATGATTGATGGCCTGCTGGTGAGCTGACCCTGTAAAACTTTATATGCTAGGGCCTGTAGGTGAGCTGACCCTGTAAAAGAATGTAGGTGAGGGCCTGCAGGTGAGCTGACTATATAAAACATTAAATGCGAGGGCCTGCAGGTGAGGTGACCCTGTAAAACATTATATGTGAGGGCTTGCAGGTGAGCTGACCCTGTAAAACATTATCTGCGAGGGCCTACAGGTGAGCTGACCCTGTAAAACAATATATGCGAGGGCCTGCAGATGAGCTGACCCTCTAAAAAATTATATGCGAAGGCCTACAGGTGAGCTGACCCTTTAAAAGATTGTAGGTGAGGTTCTGCTGGTGGGCTAACCCTGTAAAACATTATATGCCAGGGCCTGCATGTGAGCGGACCCTCTAAAAAATTATATGCAAGGGCTTACAGGTGAGCTGACCCTTTAGAAGATTGTAGGTGATGGCCTGCTGGTAAGCTGACCCTGTAAAAGATTCTATGCGAGGGTCTGCAGGTGAGCTGACCCTGTAAATGATTTTAGGTGCGGGCCTGCTGGTGAACTGACCCTGTAAAACATTATATGTGAGGGCCTGCAGGTGAGCTGACCCTATAAAACATTATATGCAAGCGCCTACAGGTGAGCTGACCCTGTAAAAGATTTTAGGTGAGGGCCTGCAGGTGAGATGACCCCGTAAAAGATTGTAGGTGAGGGCCTGCAGGTGAGCTGACCCTGTAAAACATTATATGCGAGGGCTTGCAGGTGAGGTGACCCTGCAAAAGATTTTAGGTGAGGGCCTGCTGTTGAGCTGACCCTCTAAAAAATTATATACGAGGGCCTGCAGGTGAGATAACCCTCTAAAAAAGTTATATGCAAGGGCATACAGTTGAGCGGACCCTGTAAAAGATTGTAGGTGAGGGCCTGCTGATGAGCTGACCCTGTAAAACATTATATGCAAGGGCCTGCAGATGAGCTGACCCTCTAAAAAATTATTTGCGAGGGCCTACAGGTGATCTGACCCTTTAAAAGATTCTAGGTCAGGGCCTGATAGTGAGCTGACCCTATAAAAGATTGTAGGTTAGGGCCTGCAGGTGAGCTGACCCTATAAAAAATTATATGCGAGGGCCTGCAGGTGAGCTGACCCTATAAAGGATTTTAGGTGCGGGCCTGCTGGTGAGCTGACCCTGTAAAACATTATATGCGAGGGCCTGCAGGTAAGCTGACCCAGTAAAACATTATATGTGAGGGCCTGAAGGTGGATTGACCCTCTAAAAAATTTATATGCAAGGGCCTGCAGGTGAGCTGACCCTATAAAAGATTGTAGGTAAGGGCCTGCTGGTGAGCTGACCCTCTAAAGAATTATATGCAAGGACCTGCAGGTGACCTGACCCTCTAAAGAAATATATGCGAGGGCCTGCAGGTGAGCTGACCTTGTAAAAGATTGTAGGTGAGGGCCTGCTGGTGAGCTGACCCTCTAAAAAATTATATGCGACGGCCTGTAGGTGAGCTGTCCCTGTAAAACATTATATGCGAGGGCATTATATGCGACGAATAAGCATGTTGATATGATGGAAGAGGAGAAGCATGTGAAAAGGAAGATTCAACTATATATCCTTGTTTGTGGTGGAAGGGGTGCATGGGAATACAGTGTATTCAGTACATTATAAACAACGCATTTAAAGTGCCTTTATTTTCATCAGATTTCCTCTGGTGGAGTCGAGAAGTCATGGTCAATCTAGGCCTTGTTCATTTCTATAAGAGTCAACCTGTCAGCATTTTCAGTTGACAGGCGGATATGCTTATCTGTTATAAAGCCACCAGTAGCACTAAATACCTGCTCAGAAAAAAACGCTGGTGGCAAGGGAGGCCAGCACCTCCAAGGCGTAGAACGCCAGTTTGTGCCACGTGTCCAAATTGGACACCCAGTAGTTGTAAGGCACTGAGGGATCATTGAGGATGTACTCCTTCACCATCTTCCAAAATTTTTCCCTCCTTGTGACAGTAGGCCATGCATCAGGTGAGGGTGCCGGCGGGGTGTCATGAAACTGTCCCAGGCTTTGGAGAGTGTTGCCTTGCCTCTGTTGGAACTGCTGTGTCTTCCCCTTGTCTCCCCTCCTCGGTTGCCCAAGTAACTACGGAATTTGCCGTCAGCATTGTCAGCTAGAAATTTTTCAACAAGGACCTTCTGGTATTGCACCATTTTGCTCATCCTCTCCACCGGAGGAATAAGAATTGAGAAGTTCTCTTTGTAGCGGGGGTAGAGAAGGGTGAACAACCAGTAATCCGTGTTGTCTAAAATGAGTATAATGCGTGGGTAGCTGGAAAGGCAGCCTAACATGAAGTCAGCCATGTGTGCCACAGTACGAACAGGCAATACTTTGCTGTCCTCATCAGGAGGATGACTCTCAATCTCCTCATCCTCTTCCTCCTCTTTTGCCCACCTACGCAGAACAGATGGAATTAAACTTCCATGGGTACTACCCTCTGTAGCGGAGGCAACCGTCTCCTGTTCCTCCTCTTCATCGTCCAGTTCGCACTGCGAAGAAGAACTGAGGGTGGTCTGGATATCACCCTGTGTAATGTCTTCCCCCATTTCCACCTCTTACACATGAAAAGCGTTGTTCTGAATTGTGAGCAGCGAGCGTTTGAGTAGACACAGAAGTGCGATGGTTATGCTGATAATAGCGTTATCGCCACTCACCATCTGTGTTGATTCCTCAAAGTTGCGTAAAACCTCACAGAGGTCAGTCAATGCCCACTCTTAGCATGTGAAAAGTGGAAGCTGACTAAAAAGGCGACGATCATGTTGCAGCTGGTATTCCACTACTGCCCTCTGCTGCTCACAAAGCCTGGCCAACATGTGGAACGTTGAGTTCCAGCACGTGCTCACGTCGCACAACAGCTGGTGAGCTGGGAAATTCCGGCGCTGCTGCAGCGTTGACAGACTGGCTGAAGCTGTCCATGACTTGTGGAAATGTGCACACTCGCAGCGCAGCTTCTCCAATAGCTCAGGCAAATTGGGGTAGGTTTTGAGAAACCGCTGAACCACTTTAGTTTAAGACATGGGCTAGGCATGGAATGTGTGCGAGCTTGCAAAGCTCCAAAGTCGCCACCAAGTTACAGCCATTGTCAGACACAACCATGCCTGGTTCTAGATTGAGTGGCAAGAGCCACAGCTCATTCTGGTCTCTTATCACCTGCCACAGCTCTGCGGCGGTGTGCTGTTTGTCCCCTAAGAATATCAGCTTCAGTCTGGCCTGTTGCCGCTTCCCCACTGCAGTGCTACACTGCTTCCAGCTACCGACTGTTGGCTGACTGGTGCTGCACGTGGATAATTCGGAGGTAGAAATAGAGGAGGAGGCGGAGGAGGAGAAGTGGAGGTTTGAGCCACTAACACAGGTTCTGGCGGTAACCCTGATCGACGTATAGGGCCAGCAATCCTTGGCGTCAGTAGCACCTGTGCCATCCCAGGGTACTACTCTCTCCTGGCCTCCACAACGTTCAACCAGTGTGTCATCGGGTATAGTAATAAATCAACATCAGGTTCGCGAGCACGATCTCGTGAACTTGATCAAATGTTCGCAGACCGCAAGTTCACGACGGGCCCCATTCACTTTAATGGCAGGCGAACCTGGAAAACTTTCAGATCATATTTTCAGCCACAAAATACTTGTTAGAAGTGCAAAAATAGTCCCACAACATGGACAGTGACATGCTAGAGGGGAATCAAGGACAAAAATTCCCACAAAACATATGTATTTTAAATCAGGGGCCATTTTTATGTGTCTTAAAGGAAAATTCTCAAAAATGTGCCCTGCTGGAGCCTAGAATTTTTTTTATTTTAGGCCACGGTAGTATGGGCCCTAAAAATTAGGCATTCAACTGACATAAAAGAACAAGTGATTATGTGGCTCGTGGTACATTATGCAGTCAATGGATACAAATCTTACTGTAGCCCACTGAAGTACAGGCCCCAAACATTAGGCATTCACAATACAGAAAAGATCAAGTGATTATGTGGCTGGAGGTATATTAGAAGGTCATTGGATAATAATTTTACTGCAGGCCATTGGAGTACAGGCCCAAAACATTAGCCATTCACCGTAAAGAAAAGAAAATTGATTATGTGGCAGGAGGTACATTAGGTGGTAACCGTATAACAATTTTACTGTTGGCCAGTTAGATTACAGCCCCGAAAAATTATGCATTCACCGTACAGAAAAGATCAAGTGATTATGTGGCTGGAGGTATATTAGACGGTCATTGAATATCAATTTTACTGCAGGCCAGTGGAGTATAGGCCCCAAACATTATGCATTCAACGGACAGAAAAGAACAAGTGATTATGTGGCTGGGGGTATTTTAGATGGTCAGTGGATAACAATTTTACTGCAGGCCAGTGGAGTACAGGCCCCAAACATTATGCATTCACAGTACAGAAAAGAACAAGTGATTATGTGGCTGGAGGTACATTAGGCGGTCACTGTATAACAATTTTACTGTTGGGAAGTTAGATTACAGGCCCCAAAAATTATGCATTCACCGTACAGAAAAGATCAAGTGATTATGTGGCTGGAGGTATATTTGACGGTCATTGGATTACCATTTTACTGCAGGCCAGTGGAGTATAGGCCACAAACATTAGGCATTCACCAGACAGAAAAGGCCTTTTATGCCGCTGTATTTACATAACACTGGGACCATTCTTTGTTCTTAGTGGTGGTTAGTGTTGAGCGAACAGTTCGAGCATAGTTCGGGTCCGTACCGAATTTTGGGGTGTTCGTGACACGGACCCGAACCCGAACTTTTTCGTAAAAGTTCGGGTTCGTCGTTCGGCATGTATTTTGGCGCATTTTGAAAGGCTGCAAAGCAGCCAATCAACATGCATCATACTACTTGCCCTAAGATGCCATCGCAGCCATGCCTACTATTGGCAAGGCTGTGATTGGCCAAGTGCAGCATGTGACTCAGCCTCTTTATAAGCTTGTGCGCACGTCGGGACGTGCTCACTCCCGATGTGAATAGAACAGGGATAGACGCAGCTGATGCTAGGGCGAGAATAGGCAGGGATAATTGAATAACTGGAAGCAAATTTCTCTCCTCCACCTGTGATTCATCTGAACAACTGCAGCTGAGCTGCTTTTTTGATAGGGATTGGCTATTTTTAGAGTGGCCAGAGTGATTTTTCCATCCACATGTACCTGGGCTGACCGCCGGCCGCCATTTTGCGACTTGTAGTGCTGCAGCAGAAGCTGCCACAGTGTGCATTCCAAAGCTCCAAACAAGTCAGACATCTACACCTGGGATTCAGACCAATAGCGATTTAGCAGCACAGTCCAAGGCTATTTTTTTTAAAGGTTGTGCAGACCATTTTGTGGCACATGTTACTGGGCTGATAGGCGGCGGCCATCTTGGGACTAGTGCTGCAGCACAATCTCTCCCAACGTCCATTAATCACTTGTAATAGTGGTCTGTGCCATAGAAATCCTACATCAGGGACTTGGGTGTGCTTGTGTCACCCCTACTAATACCAGTCCACCTGTAATCCATACAGTGAAAAGCCATAAAGTATTCCAGTGAGGGAATTTTTTTTTTATTTAAAAAAGGCCAAGTTAGTTTATCTGGCGTTCAATATACTAGATACAGTTAGGCCTGCGTTTCATACATCTGGAATTAGCAAACTAATGTGCTGGGGTTGGGAAAACATATATGTACCCATACTAGAATCTGTCAAAGAAAGCGGTACTCACATATAACAGTCATTCCATCTGTAATCCATACAGTCAAAAGACTGAAAGTATTCCAGTGAGGGAATTTTTTTTATTTAAAAAAGGCCAAGTTAGTTTATCTGGCGTTCAATATACTAGATACAGTTAGGCCTGCGTTTCATACATCTGGAATTAGCAAACTAATGTGCTGGGGTTGGGAAAACATATATGTACCCATACTAGAATCTGTCAAAGAAAGCGGTACTCACATATAACAGTCATTCCATCTGTAATCCATACAGTCAAAAGACTGAAAGTATTCCAGTGAGGGAATTTTTTTTTTATTTAAAAAAGGCCAAGTTAGTTTATCTGGCGTTCAATATACTAGATACAGTTAGGCCTGCGTTTCATACATCTGGAATTAGCAAACTAATGTGCTGGGGTTGGGAAAACATATATGTACCCATACTAGAATCTGTCAAAGAAAGCGGTACTCACATATAACAGTCATTCCATCTGTAATCCATACAGTCAAAAGACTGAAAGTATTCCAGTGAGGGAATTTTTTTTTTATTTAAAAAAGGCCAAGTTAGTTTATCTGGCGTTCAATATACTAGATACAGTTAGGCCTGCGTTTCATACATCTGGAATTAGCAAACTAATGTGCTGGGGTTGGGAAAACATATATGTACCCATACTAGAATCTGTCAAAGAAAGCGGTACTCACATATACAGTAGGTGAACCCGATTTTGTGTCAATCTCGCTCTCTTTCTCGGCGAGATTGAGCACCTACGAGCCCCATCGCGGGAGCCAGCGCCGAGCTGGCTTGCCGCGATGGAGACAGAGCCGTCATAGAAGCGACGGGAGATCCGACTTGGATTCCCGCCAATTCTACACGTGTGCGGCGTTTGTTATGAATCCTGAGGGGGAAGTCCCCG
The DNA here is from genome assembly GCF_905171765.1 of Bufo bufo. Taxonomy (NCBI): domain Eukaryota; kingdom Metazoa; phylum Chordata; class Amphibia; order Anura; family Bufonidae; genus Bufo; species Bufo bufo. Next base: position 167,256,383 of record NC_053396.1, on the reverse strand, counting down.
CCGGATTTTAAATAAAAATCCGGCCTGGGTCCCCCCCTCAGGAGCATACCGGGCCCTTAGGTCTGTTATGGGTTGTAAGGAGAGCCCCCCCTACGCCGAAAAAAACGGCGTAGGGGGTCCCCCTACAATCCATACCAGACCCATATCCAAAGCACGCTACCCGGCCAGCCAGGAAGGGAGTGGGGACGAGCGAGCGCCCCCCCCCCCCCCCCCTCCTGAGCCGTACCAGGCTGCATGCCCTCAAAATGGGGGGGTTGGGTGCTCTGGGGCAGGGGGCGCACTGCGGCCCCCCCACCTCAGAGCACCCTGTCCCCATGTTGATGAGGACAGGGCCCCTTCCCGACAACCCTGGCCGTTGGTTGTCGGGGTATGCGGGCGGGAGGCTTATCGGAATCTGGGAGCCCCCTTTAATAAGGGGGCCCCCAGATACCGGCCCCCCACCCTAAGTGAATGAGTATGGGGTACATCGTACCCCTACCCATTCACCTGCAAGAAAAGTGGTAAAAACACAAATAAACCACACAGTGTATTAAAATATTTTATTTTTCTGCTCCGGAGGCCGCCCCCTGTCTTCTTTATTAGCTCTTTTACCAGGGGGGGCTCTTCTTCTTCCGCTATCCCGACGGGTCTTCTCCGCTATCCGGGGGGTCTTCTCAACTCTCCGGGGTTCTCCTTCTGTCTTCTCCGCTCTCCGGGGGGGTCTTCTCAACTCTCCGGGGTTCTCCTTCTGTCTTCTCCGCTATCCGGGGGGGTCTTCTCAACTCTCCGGGGTTCTCCTTCTGTCTTCTCCGCTATCCGGGGGGGTCTTCTCAACTCTCCGGGGTTCTCCTTCTGTCTTCTCCTTCTGTCTTGTTGACTCGGCGCACCCCGGTTCTTCGTCTCGCGAGACGTCTCGCGAGACGAAGAACCGGGGTGCGCCGAGTCTCGCGAGACGAAGAACCGGGGTGCGCCGAGTCAACAAGACAGAAGGAGAAGACAGAAGGAGAACCCCGGAGAGTTGAGAAGACCCCCCCGGAGAGCGGAGAAGACAGAAGGAGAACCCCGGAGAGTTGAGAAGACCCCCCCGGATAGCGGAGAAGACAGAAGGAGAACCCCGGAGAGTTGAGAAGACCCCCCGGATAGCGGAGAAGACCCGTCGGGAAAGCGGAAGAAGAAGAGCCCCCCCTGGTAAAAGAGCTAATAAAGAAGACAGGGGGCGGCCTCCGGAGCAGAAAAATAAAATATTTTAATACACTGTGTGGTTTATTTGTGTTTTTACCACTTTTCTTGCAGGTGAATGGGTAGGGGTACGATGTACCCCATACTCATTCACTTAGGGTGGGGGGCCGGTATCTGGGGGCCCCCTTATTAAAGGGGGCTCCCAGATTCCGATAAGCCTCCCGCCCGCATACCCCGACAACCAACGGCCAGGGTTGTCGGGAAGGGGCCCTGTCCTCATCAACATGGGGACAGGGTGCTCTGAGGTGGGGGGGCCGCAGTGCGCCCCCCTGCCCCAGAGCACCCAACCCCCCCATGTTGAGGGCATGCAGCCTGGTACGGCTCAGGAGGGGGGGGGGCGCTCGCTCGTCCCCACTCCCTTCCTGGCTGGCCGGGTAGCGTGCTTTGGATATGGGTCTGGTATGGATTGTAGGGGGACCCCCTACGCCGTTTTTTTCGGCGTAGGGGGGGCTCTCCTTACAACCCATAACAGACCTAAGGGCCCGGTATGCTCCTGAGGGGGGGACCCAGGCCGGATTTTTATTTAAAATCCGGCGGGGACTTCCCCCTCAGGATTCATAACAAACGCCGCACACGTGTAGAATTGGCGGGAATCCAAGTCGGATCTCCCGTCGCTTCTATGACGCGCTTGCTGGGATGTGCTGTCACTATTCCAGTGAGTGCGAGATCTCGGCACCATGTTGCCGAGTATCAGCGCGACGCTGTCGTGCTAAAAGCACAATCTCACAAACACCTACTGTAACAGTCATTCCATCTGTAATCCATACAGTCAAAAGACTGAAAGTATTCCAGTGAGGGAATTTTTTTTATTTAAAAAAGGCCAAGTTAGTTTATCTGGCGTTCAATATACTAGATACAGTTAGGCCTGCGTTTCATACATCTGGAATTAGCAAACTAATGTGCTGGGGTTGGGAAAACATATATGTACCCATACTAGAATCTGTCAAAGAAAGCGGTACTCACATATAACAGTCATTCCATCTGTAATCCATACAGTCAAAAGACTGAAAGTATTCCAGTGAGGGAATTTTTTATTTATTTAAAAAAGGCCAAGTTAGTTTATCTGGCGTTCAATATACTAGATACAGTTAGGCCTGCGTTTCATACATCTGGAATTAGCAAACTAATGTGCTGGGGTTGGGAAAACATATATGTACCCATACTAGAATCTGTCAAAGAAAGCGGTACTCACATATAACAGTCATTCCATCTGTAATCCATACAGTCAAAAGACTGAAAGTATTCCAGTGAGGGAATTTTTTTTTTATTTAAAAAAGGCCAAGTTAGTTTATCTGGCGTTCAATATACTAGATACAGTTAGGCCTGCGTTTCATACATCTGGAATTAGCAAACTAATGTGCTGGGGTTGGGAAAACATATATGTACCCATACTAGAATCTGTCAAAGAAAGCGGTACTCACATATACAGTAGGTGAACCCGATTTTGTGTCAATCTCGCTCTCTTTCTCGGCGAGATTGAGCACCTACGAGCCCCATCGCGGGAGCCAGCGCCGAGCTGGCTTGCCGCGATGGAGACAGAGCCGTCATAGAAGCGACGGGAGATCCGACTTGGATTCCCGCCAATTCTACACGTGTGCGGCGTTTGTTATGAATCCTGAGGGGGAAGTCCCCGCCGGATTTTAAATAAAAATCCGGCCTGGGTCCCCCCCTCAGGAGCATACCGGGCCCTTAGGTCTGTTATGGGTTGTAAGGAGAGCCCCCCCTACGCCGAAAAAAACGGCGTAGGGGTCCCCCTACAATCCATACCAGACCCGTATCCAAAGCACGCTACCCGGCCAGCCAGGAAGGGAGTGGGGACGAGCGAGCGCCCCCCCCCCCCCCTGAGCCGTACCAGGCTGCATGCCCTCAAAATGGGGGGGTTGGGTGCTCTGGGGCAGGGGGCGCACTGCGGCCCCCCCACCTCAGAGCACCCTGTCCCCATGTTGATGAGGACAGGGCCCCTTCCCGACAACCCTGGCCGTTGGTTGTCGGGGTATGCGGGCGGGAGGCTTATCGGAATCTGGGAGCCCCCTTTAATAAGGGGGCCCCCAGATACCGGCCCCCCACCCTAAGTGAATGAGTATGGGGTACATCGTACCCCTACCCATTCACCTGCAAGAAAAGTGGTAAAAACACAATTAAACCACACAGTGTATTAAAATATTTTATTTTTCTGCTCCGGAGGCCGCCCCCTGTCTTCTTTATTAGCTCTTTTACCAGGGGGGGCTCTTCTTCTTCCGCTATCCCGACGGGTCTTCTCCGCTATCCGGGGGGTCTTCTCAACTCTCCGGGGTTCTCCTTCTGTCTTCTCCGCTATCCGGGGGGGTCTTCTCAACTCTCCGGGGTTCTCCTTCTGTCTTCTCCGCTATCCGGGGGGGTCTTCTCAACTCTCCGGGGTTCTCCTTCTGTCTTCTCCTTCTGTCTTGTTGACTCGGCGCACCCCGGTTCTTCGTCTCGCGAGACGTCTCGCGAGACGAAGAACCGGGGTGCGCCGAGTCTCGCGAGACGAAGAACCGGGGTGCGCCGAGTCAACAAGACAGAAGGAGAAGACAGAAGGAGAACCCCGGAGAGTTGAGAAGACCCCCCCGGATAGCGGAGAAGACAGAAGGAGAACCCCGGAGAGTTGAGAAGACCCCCCCGGATAGCGGAGAAGACAGAAGGAGAACCCCGGAGAGTTGAGAAGACCCCCCGGATAGCGGAGAAGACCCGTCGGGAAAGCGGAAGAAGAAGAGCCCCCCCTGGTAAAAGAGCTAATAAAGAAGACAGGGGGCGGCCTCCGGAGCAGAAAAATAAAATATTTTAATACACTGTGTGGTTTATTTGTGTTTTTACCACTTTTCTTGCAGGTGAATGGGTAGGGGTACGATGTACCCCATACTCATTCACTTAGGGTGGGGGGCCGGTATCTGGGGGCCCCCTTATTAAAGGGGGCTCCCAGATTCCGATAAGCCTCCCGCCCGCATACCCCGACAACCAACGGCCAGGGTTGTCGGGAAGGGGCCCTGTCCTCATCAACATGGGGACAGGGTGCTCTGAGGTGGGGGGGCCGCAGTGCGCCCCCTGCCCCAGAGCACCCAACCCCCCCATGTTGAGGGCATGCAGCCTGGTACGGCTCAGGAGGGGGGGGGGGGGGGGCGCTCGCTCGTCCCCACTCCCTTCCTGGCTGGCCGGGTAGCGTGCTTTGGATACGGGTCTGGTATGGATTGTAGGGGTACCCCCTACGCCGTTTTTTTCGGCGTAGGGGGGGCTCTCCTTACAACCCATAACAGACCTAAGGGCCCGGTATGCTCCTGAGGGGGGGACCCAGGCCGGATTTTTATTTAAAATCCGGCGGGGACTTCCCCCTCAGGATTCATAACAAACGCCGCACACGTGTAGAATTGGCGGGAATCCAAGTCGGATCTCCCGTCGCTTCTATGACGCGCTTGCTGGGATGTGCTGTCACTATTCCAGTGAGTGCGAGATCTCGGCACCATGTTGCCGAGTATCAGCGCGACGCTGTCGTGCTAAAAGCACAATCTCACAAACACCTACTGTAACAGTCATTCCATCTGTAATCCATACAGTCAAAAGACTGAAAGTATTCCAGTGAGGGAATTTTTTTTATTTAAAAAAGGCCAAGTTAGTTTATCTGGCGTTCAATATACTAGATACAGTTAGGCCTGCGTTTCATACATCTGGAATTAGCAAACTAATGTGCTGGGGTTGGGAAAACATATATGTACCCATACTAGAATCTGTCAAAGAAAGCGGTACTCACATATAACAGTCATTCCATCTGTAATCCATACAGTCAAAAGACTGAAAGTATTCCAGTGAGGGGATTTTGCTTATAAAAAATAATATATTTCATTGTGGTGCGAGTTGAATCGCAACAATGAAGAAAAATACTATTAAGGGACGAGGACGCGGTCGTGGTGGTGTCCGTGGAGCCTCTGTTGCTGGTAGAGGACGTGGCCGTTCGGCCCCAGGCGCACACAGTAGGGAACGAACTCCCTCAACTAGCCGGCAGAATGTACCGCAATATCTCGTGGGGCCCAATGCCGCTCTTAGGATGGTAAGGCCTGAGCAGGTACAGGCATTAATCGATTGGGTGGCCGACAGTGCTTCCAGCACGTTCACCACATGGTCTTCCACCCAGTCTTCTGCGGAAAGCGCACAGGTGGCACCTGAAAACCAAGCCCATCAGTCTGTCACATCACCCCCAAGCATATCAGGGAAACGGTCTGAGCCACAAGTTATGCAGCAGTCTCTTCTTCTGTTTGAAGACTCTGCTTCCAGGGTTTCCCAGGGGCGTCCACCTAGCCCTTCCCCAGTGGAGGAAGACATACCATGCACTGACGCACAACCACTTATGTCTCCAGATGAAGAGGACATGGGAATACCACCACAGCAGAGTCACCGACTCTCTGATGATGACGAAACACAGGTGCCCACTGCCGCGTCTTTATGCAGTGTGCAGACTGAACAGGAGGAGGTCAGGGAGGGAGACTGGGTGGAAGACGATGCAGAGGACGATGAGGTCTTAGACCCCACATGGACTGAAGGTCGTGGCGATGACTTTCACAGTTCAGAGGAAGAGGTAGTGGTGAGACCGAGACAACAGCGAAGCCAAAGAGGGAGCAGGGGGCCAAAGCAGACGAGCCGCCGCCCCCAGAGTTCGCCTGCTACTGGACATCGCCAACAGGGACCCAGCCCCACAAAGGCAGCTTCAAAGAGTTCCCTGGCATGGCACTTCTTTAAACAATGTCCTACCGACAAGACCCGAGTGACTTGCACGCTCTGCCATCAGAGCCTGAGGCGAGGCATTAACGTTCTGAACCTCAGCACAACCTGCATGACCAGGCATCTACATGCAAAGCATGAACTGCAGTGGGGTACACACCTTAAAAACCAGGCACTCGCTGAGGCTCCCCCTGCTCCCTCTACCGCTGCTGCCTCGGCTTCCGCCTCGAGAGGAATGTTGCCACCTGCCGAGCAGCAAACAGAGGATGTGCCACCGACACCACCACCACCGCCACCGTCAACTAGCGTCTCCACTATATCACACAGCAGCGTTCAGCTCTCAATATCTCAAACCTTAGAGAGGAAGCGCAAATTCCCCCCGAGTCACCCTCGAGCCCTTGGCCTGAACGCCAGCATTTCTAAACTGCTGGCCTTTGAAATGCTGTCATTCCGGCTGGTGGACACAGACAGCTTCAAACAGCTGATGGCCATGGCTGTCCCGCAGTATGTGGTTCCCAGCCGCCACTACTTCTCCAAGACAGCCGTGCCTTCCCTGCACATGCAAGTGTCCGATAAAATCAAGTGTGCACTGCGCAACGCCATTTGTGGCAAGGTCCACCTAACCACAGATACGTGGACCAGTAAGCACGGCCAGGGACGCTATATCTCACTAACTGCACACTGGATGAATGTAGTGGCGGCTGGGCCCCCGGCGGACAGTTCCTTGGCGCACGTCCTTCCGCCCCCTAGGATCGCAGGGCATCATTCTCTGCCTCCTGTAGCCTCCTCCTCCTACTCGGCTTCCTCCTCCACTGCTTCCACCAGCTCATCCGGTCAGCCACACACCTTCACCACCAACTTCAGCACAGCCCGGGGTAAACGTCAGCAGGCCATTCTGAAACTCATATGTTTGGGGGACAGGCCCCACAGCGCAAAGGAGTTGTGGCGGGGTATTGAACAACAGACCGACGAGTGGTTTCTGCCGGTGGGCCTCAAGCCAGGCCTGGTGGTATGCGATAATGGGCGAAATCTCGTGGCAGCTCTGGGACTAGCCGGTTTGACGCACATCCCTTGCCTGGCGCATGTGCTGAACTTGGTGGTGCAGAGGTTCATTCACCACTACCCCAACATGTCAGAGCTGCTGCATAAAGTGCGGGCCGTCTGTGCGCGCTTCCGCCGTTCACATCCTGCCGCTGCTCGCCTGTCTGCGCTACAGCGGAACTTCGGCCTTCCCGCTCACCGCCTCATATGCGACGTGCCCACCCGGTGGAACTCCACCTTGCACATGCTGGAGAGACTGTGCGAGCAGCAGCAGGCCATAGTGGAGTTTCAGCTGCAGCACGCTTGCGTCAGTCGTACTGCCGAACAGCACCACTTCACCACCAATGATTGGGCCTCCATGCGAGACCTGTGTGCCCTGCTGCGCTGTTTCGAGTACTCCACCAACATGGCCAGTGGCGATGACACTGTTATCAGCGTTACAATACCACTTCTATGTCTCCTTGAGAAAACACTTAGGGCAATGATGTTAGAGGAGGTGGCCCAGGTGGAGGAGGAGGAGGAGGATGAGGGCTCGTTTCTAACACTTTCGGGCCAGTCTGTTCGAAGTGGCTCAGAGGGAGGTTTGTTTAAGCAGCAGAGGACAGGTTCACAAGTCGCCAGCCAAGGCACTGTACTGGAGGACGAGGAGGATGAGGAGGAGGAGGTGGAGGGGGACGAGGATGACGCAAGTTCACAGCGGGGTGGCAGCCCAGGCCCATCACTGGTGCGTGGCTGGGGGGATACGGTGGACGATGACGATACGCCTCCCACAGAGGACAGCTTGTCCTTACCCATGGGTAGCCTGGCCCACATGAGCGAATATATGCTCCAATGCCTGCGCAACGACAGCAGAGTTGCCCACGTTTTAACGTGTGCAGACTACTGGGTGGCCACCCTGCTGGATCCCCGGTATAAAGACAATGTGCCCACTTTAATTCCTGAACTGGAGCGCGACCGTAAGATGCGCGAGTACAAGCGCACGCTGATAGAGGCGCTCTTGAGAGCATTCCCACATGTCACAGGGGAACAGGTGGAAGGTGAAGGCAGAGGAGTGGCAAGAGGTCGCCAACGCAGCTGTGTCACGGCCAGCTCATCTGAGGGCAGGGTTAGCATGGCAGAAATGTGGAAAAGTTTTGTCTCCACGCCACAGCTATCTGCACCGACACCTGATACGGAACGTGTTAGCAGGAGGCAGCATTTCACTAACATGGTTGAACAGTATGTCTGCACACCCCTCCACATCCTGACGGATGGTTCGGCCCCATTCAACTACTGGGTTTCGAAATTGTCCACGTGGCCAGAGTTAGCATGTTATGCCTTGGAGGTGCTTTCCTGCCCGGCGGCCAGCGTTTTATCTGAACGCGTATTCAGCACGGCAGGGGGCGTCATTACTGACAAGCGCAGCCGCCTGTCCACAGCCAACGTGGACAAGCTGACCTTCATAAAGATGAACCAGGCATGGATCCCACAGGACCTGTCCCTCCCTTGTGCAGAGTAGTCCTTATTAACTGCCTAAAACATGTCTTGTTGTGCTACGGGCCACTTCTTTATTTGATACAAATTTTATGAAACCCACAGTTGAATGAAACTCTTCTCTGTCTGGGCGCCGGGGCCTAACCAGATGAAAGTGGCCGGTTAAACTAACGGGTGACATGAAGCCATAACCTCTGCCATGCTACCTCTGTCTTCTGTCTGGGTGCTGAGGCCTAAGTCAAATAAAGCGGTCTTCTGCTGTGCTGGGGGATATGAAGCTAATCTCTGACCTCTCTCCTCTGTCTGGGTCCAAAGGCCTAAATCACTGAAAGAGGCCTTCTCCTGTGGTGTGTGATATGATGCCAGAATATGTGCTGTGGGGCCTCTCTCCTCTTCCTGGGTGCAGGGGTCAAATAAACTAAATTGTGGCCTACTCCTGTGGTGGTTGATATGATGCCTGATTCTCTGATGTGGAACCTCTCTCCTCTGTTTGGGTGAAGGGGTCAAAGTAACTAAATGGTGGCTTCTCCTGTGGTGGCTGATATGATGCCAGAATATGTGCTGTGGTGCCTCTCTCCTCTTCCTGGGTGCAGGGGTCAAAGTAACTAAATGGTGGCTTCTCCTGTGGTGGCTGATATGATGCCAGAATATGTGCTGTGGGGCCTCTCTCCTCTTCCTGGGTGCAGGGGTCAAAGTAACTCAATGGTGGCTTCTCCTGTGGTGGCTGATATGATGCCAGAATATGTGCTGTGGTGCCTCTCTCCTCTTCCTGGGTGCGGGGGTCAAAGTAACTCAATGGTGGCTTCTCCTGTGGTGGCTGATATGATGCCAGAATATGTGCTGTGGTGCCTCTCTCCTCTTCCTGGGTGCAGGGGTCAAAGTAACTAAATGGTGGCTTCTCCTGTGGTGGTTGATATGATGCCTGATTCTCTGCTGTGAAACCTCTCTCCTCCATCTGGGTGTAGGGGTCAAAGTCTTTCAAAGTCGCCTTCTCCTGTGCTGATTGATATAAAGCTGATGGTTGTGCCATCTGACATGGTTGCCAGGGTCTGATTCAATGGGGGCCTACTCCTGTGGTGGGTGATCTAAATGCCTGATTCTCTGCTGTGAAACCTCTCTCCTCCGTCTGGGTGTAGGGGTCAAAGTCTTTCAAAGTCGCCTTCTCCTGTGCTGATTGATATGAAGCTGATGGTTGTGCCATCTGACATGGTTGCCGGGGTCCCATTAAATTGGGGCCTACTCCTGTGGTGGGTGATCTAAATGCCTGATTCTCTGCTTTGAAACCTCTCTCCTCCGTCCGGGTGTAGGGGTCAAAGTCTGTCAAAGTCGCCTTCTCCTGTGCTGATTGATATAAAGCTTATGCTTGTGCCATCTGACATGGTTGCCGGGGTCTGATTCAATGGTGGCCTACTCCTGTGGTGGGTGATCTAAATGCCTGATTCTCTGCTGTGTAACCTCTCTCCTCCGTCTGGGTGTAGGGGTCAAAGTAACTAAATGGTGGCCTACTCCTGTGGTGGGTGATATGATGCCTGGTTCTCTGCTGTGGGACCTCTCTCCTTTGTCTGGGTGCTGTGGTCAAAATAATAGTAAGTGACCTTCTCCATTGGTGGGTGACTTGAAGCCTGATTCTGTGCTATGGGACCTCACTCCAATTAATATTGTTTAATTTTTATTTATTTTATGTTAACTCATCATTTCCCTATCTACATTTGTTTGCAGGGGATTTAACTACATTTTGCTGCCTTTTGCAGCCCTCTAGCCCTTTCCGGGTGTGTTTTACAGCCTTTTTAGTGCCCAAAAGTTCGGGTCCCCATTGACTTCTATGGGGTTCGGGATGAAGTTCGGGTCGAGTTCGGATCCCGAACCCGAACATCTTTCGAAAGTTCGGCCGAACTCGTCGAACCCGAACATCCAGGTGTTCGCTCAACTCTAGTGGTGGTGGATATGTTTGGGCTGGCATGAGGAAATTCAATTAAACGTGGTCGTCACAGGTGTTGAATTCCTCCGAGATCCATTCCTCATTAATTTTTAGAAATGTGAGGTAGTCCACACTGTCATGAGCTAGGCGAGTGCGCTTATCAGTCACGATCCTCTCTGCTGCGCTGAAAGTCATTTCGGACAGGACACTCGACGGGGAGCAAGCCAAGAGTTCCATTGCAAATTGTGCCAACTCTGGCCACAGGACAAGCCTGCACACCCAGTAGTCAAGGGGTTCCTCGCTTCTCAGAGTGTCCACATCGGCCGTTAACCCGATGTAGTCGAACACCTGTTGGTCTAGGGTTTCCCTGAGGCTGGATCAGGAGGGCAGCTCTCAATGGGTTGGCTGCAAAAATGAACTCATATCCGAAGTGACCAACACATCTTCAAACCGTCCTCTTCTTGCATGCGCAGTAGGATTGGTAGCCGCACCTGTTTCTCTGTGGGTGGAAATTCCTCTGCCAGCGCCCACAACAGCAGAATGCAGCATCCTTCGCAGCAAGGCCTAGAAATTCTGCATTCTGACAGCCCTCTGTGATGCTGGTAACATGTCCGCCATTTTGTGTTTGTATCGAGAGTCTAAGTACGTTGCCACCCAGTACTGGCCCCTGCCCTTTATGCTTTTTATACAGGGTTCCCTCTTCAAACACTGGAGCATGAAGGCCCCCATTTGCACTAAATTGGAAGCGGTGGAGCGCCCTGGCTCCTGCTCATAACCCAGGAGAATATCGTCCTCGGTCTCCTCCCCCCAAGCATGGACAACACCAGGGATCCCCGAAAAGTTTAAAGTCCCCCTCAACGGCTGCTCTTCTTGCTCCTTCTCCCCCCATCCACCATCCTCCTCTGACTCCTCTTCAGACTCCTGCTGACTTGTCTCAGATGGAGTAGCCCCCCTGGGAATTCATTCAGCATTGCGACATTCTCATCTTCCAGCTCCTGCTCCCCGATGGCTTGATCAATTACATGACGCAATGCACACTCCAGAAAGAAGGTGTAAGCTACGATGTCACTGATGGTGCCCTGGCTGTGACTGACCAGTTTGGTGATCTTACCAAATGGCAGCAGAAGTCTGCATGCGTCGCGCATGAGCAGACTATGGCGCGGTGAAAAGAAACCAAGCTCCCCAGAACCTGTCCTGCTGCAGAGTTCGTACAGGTAGTCGTTAAAGGCACGTTGCTGCTGAAGAAGCCTATCAAGCATATACAAGGTGGAGTTCCAGCGCATCAGGCTGTTACAAATCAGACGTCTGACGGGCAGGTGGTGTGGACGCTGAACGTCAGCAAGGCGAGCCATGGCCGTGTAAGATCTTCTAAAATGGCCAGAGAATTTCCTGGTCTTTCGCAAGACATTCCCGGGGAATTTGGCAACGATTCGCTGCACGACTAAGTTCAGGATGTGTGCCATGCACGGCAAGTGTGTCATTTTGCCCTGTTTCAGCGCACTTAGCAGATTGGCACTATTGTCGCACACCAGTTTACCAACTGTCAAATTGAGCAGGGTTAGCCACTGATCAGCCTGTGACCGCAGAGCTGAAAGGAGTGCAGAACCGGTGTGGCTCTTGGCTTCCAAGCACAAAAGCCGCACCACAGCATGGAAACGTCTCACCTGGCACGTCGAATAGGTTCTGGGGAGCTAGAGGGGGTTCAGCGGAAGAGGCGTTAGCAGTGGAAAAGGGGGAGTCAGCCGAGGAGGAGACGAAGGATGGAGTAGGAGGAGGAGAAGAAGAGGCAGGCCTGCATGCAATCCATTGCGGTAATACCAAATCCACATTGGTGCCACGGGTTGCATGCTTGACAGCCGTCAGAAGGTTCACCCAGTAGGCAGAAAAATGTATGTACCTTCCCTGCACAAGTTTGCTAGACCACGTGTCTATGGTCAGATGTATCTTGGCACCAACACTGTGTGCTAGAGATACATTCACTTGCCGCTGAACATGGCCATATAGCTCTGGGATGCCCTTTCTGGGAGAAATATTTCCTTCCGGGGACCTTCCATTGCAGTGTGCCAATGGTAACAAATTTTCTAAAGGCGTCCGAGTCCACCAGTTTATATGGCAGTAGTTGGCGGGATAGCAGTTCCGACAAGCCAACAGTCAGCCATTGGGCAAGAGAGTTATCCAGCGTCATCAACTTTTTATGCTCGAACATTTGGGCCATGGAAGCCTGCCTTTTGCCAGATGAATGCGACGATGGCTCCGTGGCAGGTGTAGTTGAGGACAAATGAGAGGAGAGATGAGAAGGAGAAGAGGAAGGATGTGGAGCGCCGGGAGTGTGGCTTTCTGGTTTCTGACGGTGTTGCTCCCACTGGGCTCGGTGATGGGAGGCCAGGTGCCTTCTTAAGGCGGTCGTCCCTAGGTGAGTGTTGGGCTTACTGCGACTTATGCGTTGACAGCACAGGCTGCAGATGACAACACTATTGTCAGCATCTGACACGTTAAAAAAAGACCACACTGCGGAGCCATGAACCGCCATCCTGAGAGCACCAGATGTGACTGTGCATGGTGGATGGCTCACTCCAGATACATTTGCAGTCTGCTTTTTGCCTCCTGTGCACTGCAAGTTCTGCCTGCTTCTCCTCCTTCTACCCCCTATCTGCTGCTTTTTCTCTCACTCTAAATTCTCCTCCTCTTCATCTTTTGTGGGCACCCACGTGACATCCATCGACACGTCATCATTGTCACCTTCACCACCACTGACATTACAGGGAGTGCAGAATTATTAGGCAAATGAGTATTTTGACCACATCATCCTCTTTATGCATGTTGTCTTACTCCAAGCTGTATAGGCTCGAAAGCCTACTACCAATTAAGCATATTAGGTGATGTGCATCTCTGTAATGAGAAGGGGTGTGGTCTAATGACATCAACACCCTATATTAGGTGGCAAAATGGGTCAAAAGAAGGACTTGACAGGCTCAGAAAAGTCGAAAATAGTGAGATATCTTGCAGAGGGATGCAGCACTCTTAAAATTGCAAAGCTTCTGAAGCGGGATCATCGAACAATCAAGTGTTTCATTCAAAATAGTCAACAGGGTTGCAAGAAGCGTGTGGAAAAACCAAGGCGCAAAATAACTGCCCATGAACTGAGAAAAGTCAAGCGTGCAGCTGCCAAGATGCCACTTGCCACCAGTTTTGCCATATTTCAGAGCTGCAACATCACTGGAGTGCCCAAAAGCACAAGGTGTGCAATACTCAGAGACATGGCCAAGGTAAGAAAGGCTGAAAGACGACCACCACTGAACAAGACACACAAGCTGAAACGTCAAGACTGGGCCAAGAAATATCTCAAGACTGATTTCTCTAAGGTTTTATGGACTGATGAAATGAGAGTGAGTCTTGATGGGCCAGATGGATGGGCCCGTGGCTGGATTGGTAAAGGGCAGAGAGCTCCAGTCCGACTCAGACGCCAGCAAGGTGGAGGTGGAGTACTGGTTTGGGCTGGTATCATCAAAGATGAGCTTGTGGGGCCTTTTCGGGTTGAGGATGGAGTCAAGCTCAACTCCCAGTCCTACTGCCAGTTTCTGGAAGACACCTTCTTCAAGCAGTGGTACAGGAAGAAGTCTGCATCCTTCAAGAAAAACATGATTTTCATGCAGGACAATGCTCCATCACACGCGTCCAAGTACTCCACAGCGTGGCTGGCAAGAAAGGGTATAAAAGAAGAAAATCTAATGACATGGCCTCCTTGTTCACCTGATCTGAACCCCATTGAGAACCTGTGGTCCATCATCAAATGTGAGATTTACAAGGAGGGAAAACAGTACACCTCTCTGAACAGTGTCTGGAAGGCTGTGGTTGCTGCTGCACGCAATGTTGATGGTGAACAGATCAAAACACTGACAGAATCCATGGATGGGAGGCTTTTGAGTGTCCTTGCAAAGAAAGGTGGCTATATTGGTCACTGATTTGTTTTTGTTTTGTTTTTGAATGTCAGAAATGTATATTTGTGAATGTTGAGATGTTATATTGGTTTCACTGGTAAAAATAAATAATTGAAATGGGTATATATTAGTTTTTTGTTAAGTTGCCTAATAATTATGCACAGTAATAGTCACCTGCACACACAGATACCCCCCTAAAATAGCTAAAACTAAAAACAAACTAAAAACTACTTATTAATGAGTTTTTTGGGTTCATTGAGAACATACAAAAATACAACTTGCCTAATAATTCTGCACTCCCTGTAGAGATCTCGGAGTAGGCAACAACAGTGAGGACCTCCGTCCTTGGGCTGATCTGGGTACTATCGTCAGACCGCTGGATGGCGGCCGTTGCAACCTCCTCTTTCTGATCCGATGCCAAGAATAGCTGCACATTGGTAAAGTCTGCGAATGGATGGGAAAATAATTCCTCTAACTCGAGTGGAGGGGCTATGGTGGTGGTGATGTCTTTGGGGGTGTACACAGCAGAGAGTGAGAAGGGTACAGATACAAAGGATGAGGAGGGTGCAGAAGCGGATGGCTGAGTGAGCCACTCAACCATGCACTTTCTCCAACTTCCCACTTAGGCTCCAGCCTGGTGCACCTGCACGATCAATACCACCTCTGCGGAATGGCCTTTCTCTTCCTCTGCCTGTCATTTTCAAAATGATCCTGTGACAAAGTCCCTATAGAAGAGAAGTATTTGTGGAAGCAGGTATATTGCAGGCCTCAAACAATATTTGGTGGAAGCTGGTATTTTAAACTCCTTAAAGGGTTTCTACCACCAGATTTTCACCTATTTAGCTGTCTGACACTAGCGATCTGCTAGTGTCTGCTGTTCCTAACCATGTTCATGTATTACCTTTGTCTGGAGCGGTTAAGCTTAAAAACGTAGTTTTATTGATATGCAAATGAGCCTCTAGGTGCAAATGAGGCTCCGTCTACTCACTATTTCTGCCGCCCAGTGCGCTCCAGCCCGCCCCTCTCCTCTAGATTGACAGCCTACTTCTCTCCATCTCGGCCGAATTCTCGCGCCTGCGCCGTGTCCTTCTGTATTCGGCGCAGACGCAGTGACTGTCGGACTACTCCCTGCGCAGTGAAGATGCCGGCGCAGGGAGCGGCCTGACAGTCACTGCGCCTGCGCCGAATACAGAAGCACACGGCGCAGGCGCGAGAATTTGGCCGAGATGGAGAGAAGTAGGCTGTCAATCTAGAGGAGAGGGGCGGGCTGGAGCGCACTGGGCGGCAGAAATAGTGAGTAGACGGAGCCTACTCGGCCGAGATGGAGAGAAGTAGGCTGTCAATCTAGAGGAGAGGGGCGGGCTGGAGGGACGCACTAGGCGGCAGAAATAGTGAGTAGATGGAGCCTCTAGGTGCTGAAAAGACGCCCCCATAGCACCTAGAGGCTCATTTGCATATCAATAAAACGAAGTTTTTAAGCTTAACCGCTCCAGACAAAGGTAATACATGAACATGGTTAGGTACAGCAGACACTAGCAGATCGCTAGTGTCAGAAAGCTAAATAGGTGAAAATCTGGTATTAGAAACCCTTTAATCAATATTAGGTGGAAGCCGGTATATTGCAGGCCTCAATCTATATTTGGTGAAAGCTGGTATATCAATCCCCTCTATCAGTATTTTGTGGAAACAGGTATATAGAACCCCTTAATGAGTATTTGCTGGAAGCTGGTATATCAAACCCTTAATCAATATTTGGTGGAAGACGGTATATCAATCCCCTCTATCAGTATTTTGTGGAAAAAGATATATAGAACCCCTTAATGAGTATTTGCTGGAAGCTGGGATATCAAACCCCTTAATCAATATTTTGTGGAACCTGTTGTATCGCAGGCCTCAATCTTTATTTGGTGGAAGCTGGTATATAAATCCCCTCTATCAGTATTTTGTCGAAAAAGGTATATAGAACCCCTTAATGAGTATTTTCTGGAAGCTGGCAAATCAAACACCTTAATCAATATTTGGTGGAAGACGGTGTATCGCAGGCCTAAATCAATATTTTGTGGAAGCCAATGTATCACACCCCTCAATCAGAATTTTGTGGAAGCAGGTATATCGCACCCCTCAATCAATCAGTTTTTTTGGGGGCAACAGGTATATCACACCAGTTGCAATTAGTTAATTGAATAGTGTTTGTCCTTTTATCTAGCTGCGGTATCTCAGCAGAACTGCACATAACTGCTGCACAATACAAATGCACTATAATATACTTTCTATGTAATAAGGTATATTATAGGTATATCACACCCCTCAATCAGTTTTTTTTGGGGAGCCGACAGGTATATCACACCAGTTGCAATTAATTATTCTAGTAGCGTTTGTGCCTATATCTAGCTATGGAATCTCAGCAGAACTGCACACAACAGCTGCACAATACAAACGCACTATAATGTACTTTCTATGTTAGAAGGCATATTATAGGTATATCACACCCCTCAATCAGTTTTTTGGGGTGTTCTGAGGAGATCTGTCAGAGTTGCTGCTCGTGACTCGATCTGACAGTTTGTTTTTTTGTGGGTTAGAACTGAATCACACCTCCTCCAAGGTGTTGTTCTTTAGGCAATTGGTGAGGCTATTTATTCCTCCCTCTCCCTCTAGCCTTTGCGGGTTAAAGTTCTGCCTTGTGCGAGCTCTGGAAGTTTGGTGGATCGTCTGCTCCAACACATCTCTAGATAAGTCCTTTTCCCTTTTCCTTCTGTGTCTGTTTTTACTAGGCCTCTAGAGTAACGCTAGCTCCTTCGGTTGTGGAAGGAGATGGGTGTCTCTTTCCCTCTTCCCAACAGCTGAGGGTTTGGCTCAGTGTGTTACAGTCTTAGGTACGTGGGCATGTGCATAGCTACCATCGAGATATGCACATGGGCATAGCAGCTTAGGGAAAGTGTTTTAGGGATTGCTAGGAGGTTACTCCTTTGTTCCCTAGCATTTGGGGCCTAGTCAGTTGTTTTGTTTGCCTTGTCGTGTTCTGTTTCCTTCCCTTATCTTACCTACCGTGACATGCACATTACAAATGCACTATAATATACTTTCTATGTTAGAAGGTATATTATAGAAATATCACACCCCTCAATCAGTTTTTTTGGGGGCAACAGGTATATCACACCAGTTGCAATTAGTTATTCCAATAGCGTTTGTCCCTCTATCTAGCTGCGGTATCTCAGCAGAACCGCACACAACTGCTGCACAATACAAATGCACTATAATATACTTTCTATGTTAGAAGGCATATTATAGGTATATCACACCCCTCAATCAGTTTTTTTTGGCGGGCAATAGGTATATCACACCAGTTGCAGTTAGTTATTCCAATAGCGTTTGCAGAACCGCACACAACTGCTGCACAATACAAATGCACTATAATATACTTTCTTTGTTAGAAAGTATAATATAAGTATATCACACCCCTCAGTATGTCAAACCTATCAATAGCACACCTATACCAGTCCTTAAAAGGACATTTGTGGCCCTATTAGCTTTTGTTTGGTGTCTAAAAGTCTGTCCCTGCACCACACAGCAACCTCTCCCTACACTGGCAAAAAAAAGAATGTAAAATGGCTGCCAGATCGGGTTCATTTATAGGGTGTGGTGCAAAAGAATATGGAGCCGGCGGACATCGCCATATGTTCGCATATGTTCGGCGAACGAGCAAAGTTTGTTGCGAAACGACCGCCGGGCGAATCGCAAAGCCATCTCTAATCAGGAGAATGTTACGACCTGGCCGAATGCACTTGTCTATGTGTCAGTGGGTAAGTGGACCTGCCCAGTATCTGCGTTGGTCAGGGCACGTGTGATGTTACAGGACACATGTTGGTGTAAGGCAGGAACGCACACATGGAAAAATAGTTGCAGCTGGGTACTGCGTAACGCGGGATGGCCGCCGTCATCAGGCTGCGGAAGACCTCAGTGTCCACAAGCCTATATGGCAACATTTCCAGGGCCAGGAATTTGGAAAGCTGCATATTTAGTGCTATGGCCTGTGGGTGGGTGGCTGGGCATTTGCGCTTTCGTTTAAAGGCCTGGGGTAAGGACATTTGGACGCTACGCTGGGACACGGAAGTGGATGTGGTCACTGATGGTGCTTGCGAAGGTCCAGGTGCAGGGCGGGAAGCATTCGGGCCTGCGCCTTCGAGAGGGGATTGGCCAGCACGTAACACAGGGGAAGAGGAGGCAGTGGTGTGACCCACAAACACAGATTGTGGTCCCAGGCGTTCGTCCCACTTATTACGGTGCTTGGATGCCATGTGGCGGATCATGCTGATGGTGGTGAGATTGCTAGTGTTCACTTCCCGGCTCATTTTGGTATGGCACAGGTTGCAAACTACTACTACGACTACTATTCTTTTGTCGTCCGCACTTTCCTCAAAAAAGCGCTATACTGCGTAACACCTACCCCTTGACAAGTGAGATTTCCGCAAGGGGGTGCCCTGTGGAACAGTTGCAGACAGGTTTGGTGTGGCCCACCTTCTCCTTTTTGCCACCCCACTGCCTCTTCCAGCCTGTTGCGGTGCTGCAGATCCCTCCCTCTCTTTACTGCTGTCCTCGCTTGGCTTTCCACCTTTCCAGGTTGGGTCAGTGACTTCATCGTCCACCACCTCCTCTTCCACTTCCTCACTCTGCTCATCCTCCTGACTTGTTTACCTAACCACAACCTCAGTGATTGACAACTGTGTCTCATCCTCTTCATCAACCTCTTGAGACAGTAATTGCCGTTGACTTATTGGCAACTGTGTCTCATTATCATCCACCTCATTAAACAGTAATTGCCGTTCCCACCATAATTTTCTTGTGACTGTGGATGCTCAAGAGTTTGGGAATCAGTGCACAAGATCTATCCCTCTTCAAGCGTGCTTGGCGAGAGGGCCAAATCAAGAAATGGTGCTGAAAAGAGCTCCTCGGAATATCCGAGTGTGGGATCACTTGTTTGCCCAGACTCTCCATGATGGTAGGAAGGAGGATCAGGGTGAGAATAGTGTTGAGCAGGGTGGTGCTTAACCAACTGGAAGCATTATCTGCTGCAATCCAACCGACCACCTGGTCGCACTGGTCTGACTTCAAGAGTGGTGTCCTGCGCCGCCCTGCAAACTGGGACATGAAGCTAGGTATCGTGGATGATTATTTTTATTGTGCTCTGGCAGCAGTCACAGTTTCACCGCGCCCAGGGCCACAGCCTTTGCGTACACCATCAGCATCACAGCCACTGCCCCGTCCCTTACTGCTTGCCTTCTTCATCTTAAATGTTATATATGCTTGAAAGTCTGTCATAATCACAGTATCGTAGGATTTGGAAGCGTATGCGCAAACAAATTAAAAAAGGTATTTGGGATGTGGAAACGTCACACAGGAGATATCCCGCAGATAATGTCAATGCTGTCACCAGTGGCAAATAAAAAATTATAGGGAATGTCACAGGTATTTGGGATGAGGAAATGTTATGAAGGAGAGGTACCACAGGTAATGTCACTGTCCGCAGCATCTACGAAAAAAGTACACTGTATGTCACAGATACATTTTTTCAGCGCACACGTAACAATGCAGATGTAGCGCTGGTAATGTCACTGTCAGAAGCGGACACCGTCTATTGAAAAAGTACACAGCGAGGTGGTAATGTCACTGTGCGCAGTAGACACCGTCTACGGAAATATTACACTGTATGTCACAGATAAATTTTTTCAGCGCACACGTTACACTGAAGATGTGGCAATGGTAATATCACTCTCAGAAGCGGACACCGTCTATTGAAAAATTACACTGTATGTCACAGAAAAGAAATTCAGCGCACACGTTACACTGCAGAATTGCCACTGGTAATGTCACTGTCAGAAGCGGACACCGTCTATTGAAAAAGTACACTGTATGTCACAGATAATTTTTTTCAGCGCACACATTACACTGCAGATGTGGAGCTGGTAATGTCACTGTCCGCAGAAGACACTGTCTATTGAAAAAGTACACTGTATGTCACATATACATTTTTTCAGCGCACATGTTACACTGCATATGTGGCACTGATAATGTCATTGTCAGAAGCGGACACCGTCTATTGAAAAAGTACACTGCATGTCGCAGATATTTTTGGGATGTGCACCCTTTACACAAGAGATGTGGCGCAGCGAATGTCACTGTCCGCAGCGGACACCGTCTACGGAAAAAGTACACTGTACGTCACAGAAACATTTTTTAAGCGTACACGTTACACTGCAGATGTGGAGCTGGTAATGTCACTGTCCGCAGTAGACACCGTCTACGGAAAAAGGACACTGTATGACACAGATACATTTTTTCAGCGCACACGTTACACTACACATGTGGCACTGGTAATGTAACTGTCCGCAGCAGACACAGTCTATGGAAAAAGGACACCGGATGTCACAGATATTTTTTGGATGCGCACACTTTACACTGGAGATGTGGCACAGCTAATGTCACTGTCCGCAGCGGACACCATCTACGGAAAAAGTACACTGGATGTCACAGATATTTTTGGGATGCGCACACTTTACACACAAGATGTGGTGCAGCTAATGTCGCTGTCTGCAGTGGCCTAAGGGTCCATTCACACGTCTGTAGTGTATTGCGGTTCCGCAATACACCCGGCCAGCACCACCCATAGAACTGCCTATTCTTATCCGCAATTGCGGACAAGAATAGGACATGTTCTATTTATTTCCAGAACCGTGGACCGGAAGTTCGGGGCCGCACTCTGGAAATGCTGCTGCGGACAGTACACTGTTTGCTGTCCGCATCCTTTCCTGCCCCATAGAGAATGAATGGGTCCGCATCCATTCCAGATAATTGTGGAACGGGTGCGGACACATTCTAAGGACGTGTGAATGGACCCTAATTATTGCACGCTATTTAGTGCAGGATGCGCTAAAAATAGATATTGCTGCCACACAGAACAGTGCTTAAAAGGACTTTTTAGGTCTGTAAAATTTTAGCTATTTAGCGCAGTGTGACAAACTGCCATTTGCCACTGGGCATTGTAGAGGACTTATGGCTAGCCTCCTGCCCTACGACTATGGCCCCGGGACATATTACCCTTCAAGAACAGAACTATGCCGCATGTCTGGACTGTTCTTAGGACCGAACGCGGTCAGCGGTGTATACTATAGAATCTATGGAACTGTTTTGGGCAGGAAATTGTGTTTGCGGTCGGTCATAAAGGACTTCCACTAAACTTTTGATCCGCTGGAGGGATTTGTGTGATTTTTGGAAGTGTTTATGTTTGATGTATGCTGAGTTTAAATATGTAATTTTTATGGAGATGGAATGTATGGTTTTAAAGTTACAGTGTATGTTTAAAAACTGTATTTTTACTGTCTGTGATAGTTATGTTACTCCATAATTATATCCCAGACAGAAGGGAGGATTTTGTGTATTCGGGTGGGGATTCCTCTCCTATTGTTCCCACATGTGTATTGGTGATCTTCCTTTGTCCTGGGAGATAATTGAATTGCACTTCGGGTGTCTCAGGGGCAGAGAGGAGGAAACCATGATGCATTGTGGGGACCTGCATAAATACGGGCGGGTAGCCCTCAATAAAGAGTTCAGTTGAGTTCCTGTTTTTCTAACCCTTCAAAACGCAGCCTCGTCTCGTTATTGGAGGGAATTGCTGTATCACGCTGGGGATTGCTATGCTCTGCATATTCCCTGGAGGAGAGATCTTTCCCACAAGGTCCTGAATGCTGGAGGTTCATTCAGGGTGGAAGGAAGACGGCGCGGCTCCAGTTAAGCTACGGCGGTTGTGGAGTCTGCGGTGCTTGTGGTGTCCAGTGCGGTGCTTGTGGTCCTCGGCGCAAGCTAGGAAGCGTCCATTAACGGAAGGGGATCCGTTACATTGGTGGCAAGCGGTGGGATGGCTTCCCTAGTGCAAGGAGCAGCATCCTGGGAACACCAAGCAGAGCTTGAGTATTGGTATAGTCACGTACGGTTTGACGCTATGCTGAAGAGGCGGTTGGCTATCTACGGGTCCCACCTAACAGAGGAACTTGTACCGGAAGTGAGGAGAGAACTGGCGGAGTATCTGCAGCAGGAAGCAGAATATCGGGCAGAGATGGCGAAGTATTCCGTCCCTGCGCCCCAGCAAAAACGTGAGTTACAGGGGGCCGAAGGTGTCGTCCTTCCCCCCCAGCGGCAGTATGTACCCCAGGGGGCCAAAGGTGTCGTCCCCCCCCAGCGGCAGTGTGTACCCCAGGGGGCCGAGGGTGTCGTCCTTCCCCCCCAGCGGCAGTGTGTACCCCAGGGGGCCGAAGGTGTCGTCCTTCCCCCCCAGCGGCAGTGTGTACCCCAGGGGGCCGAAGGTGTCGTCCTTCCCCCCCAGCGGCAGTGTGAACCCCAGGGGGCCGAAGGTGTCGTCCTTCCCCCCCAGCGGCAGTGTGAACCCCAGGGAGCCGAAGGTGTCGTCCTTCCCCCCCAGCGGCAGTGTGTACCCCAGGGGGCCGAAGGTGTCGTCCTTCCCCCCCAGCAGCAGTGTGTACCCCAGGGGGCCGAAGGTGTCGTCCTTCCCCCCCAGCAGCAGTGTGTACCCCAGGGGGCCGAAGGTGTCGTCCTTCCCCCCCAGCGGCAGTGTGTACCCCAGGGGGCCAAAGGTACGTCCTTCCCCCCCAGCGGCAGTGTGAACCCCAGGGAGCTGAAGGTGATGTACTTCCCCACCAGCGGCAGTATCCGTTACACGCAGTTTGCGCTAAAAATAGGTATTGCTGCTGCCACACACAACAATAGTTTTGGGTCTCTGAAAAGACTTTCTACTAAAAATATTCGTATATCACTCCCTATACTGTCTGTTCCTTCCTCAGCACAGCTCTCCCTGACTAAGAATGATCCGAACATGCGTCATCGGGTGCTATATAGCACCCAATGACTCGTTCCGGACAGCCAATTACTGTAATGCCAGTAACCAACATGGCTACGGCATTAGGCCTTATGCTCCGTTCCGTGGCCCCGCCCAAAAAATATAGCATGTTCTATTCTTGTCCGTTTTGCGGACAAAAATAGGCATTTTTACAATGGGCGATTTGCGGATTGCAAAAAACGGAACGGTCGTGTGCATGTAGTCTTAAGACTCATGCACATGACCGTGGTGTGTTTTACGGTCTGCAAATTGCGGATCCGCAAAACACGGATGGAGTCCGTGCGCGTTTCTGCAATTTGCGGAACGGCACATACAGCCTTCAATATAATGCCTATTCTTGTCCGCAAAGCGCGGAAAACAATAGGACATGTTATATTTTTTTAGCGGGGCCATGGAACGGAGCAACGGATGCGGACAGTACACGGAGTGCTGTCCGCATCTTTTGCGGCCCCATTGAAGTGAATGGGTTGCATCTGAGCCGCCAAAACGGCGGCTCGGATGCGGACAAAAACAAAAGCCGTGTGTGTGAGGCCTTACAGTGAGGGCAGTAGTTACCTGCATGTTTTTTGGCTGCATAGCAGCCAAGAAACGTGCGGGCAGGAGACTCGAGCATTGCGCTTGAGCACCAGGGCCGGCCTTTGGGGTGTGCGGGCTGTGCGGCCGCACAGGGCGCCATAGCAACAGGGGCGCTGGGCGGCCGACAGCTCGCAATGTAATATGCGGCAGGCGAGGCTGCACTTGTGTTCTCCCTCGGGGCGCCCCCTACATCTCCCCCTCCCCTGTCTGACCTGATTCCTCCTCCCCTGTTTCTGACCTGCCTGCTGCCCCTGCCGCTGCCAATGAGAAGAGAGACGGGAGGAGGAGGGGAGGGGCTGTGGCCACTGCGCCACCAATGAAGATAACTGACCTGTAATACAAATACAGGAGGCGGGTGCCGGAATCAAATAGCCGGCACCCGACCTCTGTGACAGGGAGCTGCGATCAGCTGCAGTTGAGTTAACCCTTCGGCTGGGTTCAGACCTGAGCGTATTTGATATGCGCGTTTAACGCGCGTTTTTGTCGCGCGTTTTTATGCACGTTTTTTGCAATAGTAAACGCGCGTTTGACGCGCGTTTGTGTGATTGACTGCAGTGTCCTATGGCCACAAACGCGCGTCAAAACGCCCCAAAGAAGCTCAAGAACTTGTTTGAGCGTAGGGCGTTTTTCAGCGCGTTCAAACGCGCTGTAAAACGCTCAAGTGAGAACCAGGGCCATAGGGAAGCATTGGTTTTCATGTGTTGAGCGTTTTACAGCGCGTTTGAACGCGCTGTAAAACGCTCAAGTGTGAACCCAGCCTTCAGGTACCTGAGGGGTTAACTGCCGCTGATCGCAGCTCCCTGTCACAAAGGTCGGGTGTCAGCTATTTGATTCCGGCACCCGCCTCCTGTATTTGTATAAGAAACGTTGGTGGCACAGTGCGCCCCCCCCCCCCCAACACCCCAGTATAAGAAACATTGGTGGCTCAGTGGGAAGTGCCAATGAGGGTTAAAAAATAATTTAAAAAATTAACTCACCTCCTCCAGTTGATCGCGTAGCTGCCGGTCTCCTGTTCTTTCTTCAGGACCTGTGGTGACGTCACTGAGCTCATCACATGGTCCATTACCATGGTGATGGATCATGTGATGTATCATGTGATGAGCACAGTGATGTCACCACAGGTCCTGAAGAAAGAACAGGAGACGATCAATTGGAGGAGGTGAGTTATTATTTTTTTTATTTTTTAACCCTCATTGGCACTGCCCACTGCGCCACCAATGTTTATTATATTGAGGGGGGGCGCACTGCGCCACCAATGTTTATTATATTGGGGGGGGCGCACTGCGCCACCAATGTTTATTATATTGCGCCACCAATGTTTATTATATTGGGGGGGGGCGCACTGCGCCAACAATGTTTATTATACTAGGGTGTTGGGGGGGGCGCACTGCACCACCAATGTTTATTATATTGGGGGGGGCGCACTGTGCCAATGTTTATTATATTGGGGGGGGCGCACTGTGCCAATGTTTATTATATTGGGGGACCCACTGCGCCACCAATGTTTATTATACTGGGGTGTTGGGGGGGCGCACTGCGCCACCAATGTTTATCATACTGTGGTGTTGGGGGGGGCGCATTGCGCCACCAATTTTTATCATACTGGGGTGCTGGGGGGGCGCACTGCGCCACCAATGTTTGTTATATTGGGGGGGGGGCGCACTGCGCCACCAATGTTTATTATACTGTGGTGTTGGGGGGGGCGCACTGCGCCACCAATGTTTATCATACTGGGGTGTTGGGGGGGCGCACTGCGCCACCAATGTTTATTATATTGGGGGGGCGCACTGCGCCACCAATGTTTATTATACTGGGGTGTTGGGGGGGCGCACTGCACCACCAATGTTTATTATATTGGGGGGGCGCACTGCGCCAATGTTTATTATATTGGGGGGGCGCACTGTGCCACCAATGTTTATTATATTGGGGGGGCCCACTGCGCCACCAATGTTCATCATACTGGGGTGTTGGGGGGGCGCACTGCGCCACCAATGTTTATTATATTGGGGGGCGCACTGCGCCACCAATGTTTATTATACTGGGGTGTTGGGGGGGCGCACTGCGCCACCAATGTTTATCATACTGGGGTGTTGGGGGGGCGCACTGCGCCACCAATGTTTATTATATTGGGGGGGCGCACTGCGCCAATGTTTATTATATTGGGGGGGCGCACTGCGCCACCAATGTTTATTATGACCAGTGCACAGGTGCGGTGATCGGATGGATGTTCTCAGCTGGACAACGGCTGACACTGCGCATGCGCTGGGAACCTCACCAGCGGTTAGGGTAGGGAAAAAGCACTGGCCCGTACGTCATTTTTCCCTTCCCTAACCGCTGGTGAGGCTCCCGGTGCATGCACAGTGTCGGCCGGTGTCCAGCTGAGAACATCCATCCGATTACTGCGCCTGCGCACTGGCCCATAGTTTTTCCCTACCCTAACCGCCGGCGAGGCTCCTGGCGCATGCGCACTCTGCTGTGAAATTTCCCTAACCTGTCGTTGTGCGCCTGCGCGGCGCTGCACACCTCCTCACCTCATGTCCGGTTCGACTGGAAGTGACGAAGGTAGGGACATCTCACGAAGTAGGGAAGTATAACATTACACCGGCCTTTGGGGTGTGTGGGCTGGTAACTACTTGGTTGGATAGTCAGCCAGCCTATGCCATGATGCCAGCAACAAGCAGTGTTTTTTTTTTTTGTGGGGGGGGGGGGGCACCACAAGGTTAGCTCGCACAGGGCGCCTGAACACCTAAGGCCGGCCCTGTTGAGCACATGCGGCATTCGGCCGAATACCGCCATGTGCCGAGTATCGAGATGCTCGAGCCGAGCATGCTCGATCAACACTAATCAGGTTCCCTAATAAAGAAAAATCATGTGCTAGGCAGCCAGCATCCAGCAGCAGGTAATTAAGGAACAGTTATTGGACCTTGGATTTTGTTGCAAATTTTCCAAAGCCTTCGGATTCTAGCAAATCCAAAACTTTTTGCTATTCACTGCTCAAAATGGCATCTTCAATTTTACAGATTCAAAGACAGCAATGCAGGGCAGATTAGATGAAGAAAGAGGATTGCATAACCCTGTGCAGTGCTCTGGCCAGCAGGTTGGCTCTTAAAGAGGTTGTCCGGTCCCCTTTTTATGTGCTCCTAACACCCCTCACCATGCATACATATGCCCCCAATACCTGTTTTTCATGTCTGAGCTTTCCTTCCCCCCTGGAAGACATCACATTATCCTGGCAGATCTGTTTACTTTCTCCCCTTCTTGTTTTGTTGAATATATAACTTTATTGATACACAAGCCTGGCTGCACTGCACAGTGATGAGTCACAGGCTGGCCACGCCCCCCACACTGCTCTGCCTGCAGCAGCGACTCCATCTATAACTCCTGTGTCTGTCTTTCTACTCCCAGACATGAATCTACTTCTCACTCAGTATCTAATCCCATCACTGACAGTCCACAGGCTCTGCCCTCACATATGTATCTAATTCTATCCTGTGTGATACAGCTTGCTGAGCGGTGTATCTAATCCCATCACTGACAGTCCACAGGCTCTTCCCTCACTATCTCCAGAGTGTGCACACGACTGTATCCATTTTGCGGTCCACATTTTTTGCAGTCCCACTGAGTTCCATGGATTTGAGGTCCTCATTTTGAGGACCAGAATATGACATGTTCTGTCTTTACTGGAACTGACATACGGAAGTAAAAAATACACTGATGACGTCCATGTGCTTTCCACATCTGTATGTCAGTTCTGCGAAAGATAGAACATGTCCTATTCTGGTCCTCATGATGCAGATCTAAAACCCATAGGACGCAAGAGGGCTGCAAAAAAATGTGAATCGCACACGGACAGTAGCCTTATTTAGAGGATCGGCGACTTGCAGACCGCAAAACAGATACGGTTCTGTGCACGAGCCCTATCACTTATACTCAGCGCCCATAACAGTGACATCCACATTGCTCCCATAACAGTGATGTCCACAGTGTCCCCATAACAGTGACATCCACAGTGTCCCCATAACAGTGACATCCACAGTGTCCCCATAACAGTGCCATCCACAGTGTCCCATAACAGTGACGTCCACAGTGCGTCCATAACAGTGACATCCACAGTGCGTCCATAACAGTGACGTCCACAGTGCGTCCATAACAGTGAAGCCCACAGTGCGTCCATAACAGTGACGTCCACAGTGCGTCCATAACAGTGAAGCCCACAGTGCGTCCATAACAGTGATGTCCACAGTCCCTTCATAACAGTGACGTCCACAGTCCCTTCATAACAGTGACGTCCACAGTGCCCCCATAACAGTGACGTCCACAGTGCCCCCATTACAGTGACGTCCACAGTGCCCCCAGTGACAAGAGAAGATTTCACAGCATCATATCCAGTGTGACTTCTATTGGGGACCAAGAGTGCACACACAAATCCGACGTTTCGGCTACGCAGTAGCCTTTCTCAAGTATATATGAGAAAGGATACTGCGTAGCCGAAACGTTGTATTTGTGTGTGCACTCTTGGTCCCCAATAAAAGTCACACTGGATATGCTGCTGTGAAATCTTCTCTTATCTACTCGTATATATGGGACAGCGTTGGATTGGCGGTTCCATCACGGCTGATGCATTCGGGATAGGTCAGAAGGTCCATTTTGTGCTGCTCTACAACTACTATTTATTACCCATAACAGTGACGTCCACAGTGCCCTCATAACAGTGACGTCCACAGTGCTCCCATAACAGTGACATCCACAGTGTCCCCATAACAGTGACATCCACATTGCATCCATAACAGTGACATCTACAGCGTCCTCATAACAGTGACATCCACAGTGCGTCCATAACAGTGACGTCCACAGTGCGTCTATAACAGTGACGTCCACAGTGCGTCCATAACAGTGACATTCACAGCGTCCTCATAACAGTGACGTCCACAGTCCGTCCATAACAGTGATGTCCACAGTGCGTCCATAACAGTGACGTCCACAGTGCGTCCATAACAGTGACGTCCACAGCGTCCTCATAACAGTGACGTCCACAGTCCGTCCATAACAGTGACGTCCACAGTGCGTCCATAACAGTGACGTCCACAGTGCCCTCATAACAGTGACATCCACAGTGCCCCCATAACAGTGACATCCACAGTGCCCCCATAACAGTGACGTCCACAGTGCTCCCATAACAGTGACATCCACAGTGTCCCCATAACAGTGACATCCACATTGCATCCATAACAGTGACATCTACAGCGTCCTCATAACAGTGACATCCACAGTGCGTCAATAACAGTGACGTCCACAGTGCGTCCATAACAGTGACGTCCACAGTGCGTTCATAACAGTGATGTCCACAGTGCCCTCATAACAGTGACAGCCACAGTGCCCACATAACAGTGACGTCCACAGTGCCCCCATAACAGTGACGTCCACAGTGCCCCCATATCAGTGACATCCACAGTGCTCTCATAACAATGACGTCCACCATGCCCCTATAACATTGACATCCACAGTGTCCCCATGACAGTGACATCCACATTGCATCCATAACAGTGACATCCACAGTGCCCCCATAACAGTGACATTCAGTTATGTCCACGGTGCCCCCATAACAGTGACACCAACAGTGCTCCCATAACAATGACATTCACAGTGCCCCCATAACAGTTACGTCCACAGTGCCCCCATAGCAGTGACATCCACATTGCTCCCATAACAGTGACATCCACAGTGCTCTCATAACAGTGACATCCACATTGCTGCCATAACATTGACGTCCACAGTGGCCCCATAATAGTGACGCCCACAGTAGTGCCCTCACAACAGTTACTTCCACAGTGCCCCCATAACAGTGACATCCACATTGCTCCCATAACAGTGCCATCCACAGTGTCCTTATAACAGTGCCATCCACAGTGTCCCCATAACAGTGATATCCACAGTGCGTCCATAACAGTGACGTCCACAGTGCCCCCATAACAGTGATGTCCACAGTGCCTCATAACAGTGACGTCCACATTGCCCCCATAACAGTGACATCCACAGTGTCCCTATAACAGTGCCATCCACAGTGTCCCTATAACAGTGATATCCACAGTGCGTCCATAACAGTGACGTCCACAGTGCGTCCATAACAATGACATCCACAGTGCCCCCATAACAGTGACATCTACAGTGCTCTCATAACCGTGACATCCACATTGCTCCTATAACAGTGACATTGCTCCCATAACAGTGACATCCACAGTGTTCCCATAACAGTGACATCTAAAGTGCTCTCATAGCAGTGACATCCACATTGCTGCCATAACAGTGACATCCACATTGCTGCCATAACAGTGACATCCACATTGTTGCATCCGGTCATTACGGATGCAACAATGCCAAATGTCTTTTTATTTTTTATTTTTATGTTTTACACAATAAAAAAATTTTTAGAAAAAAAAAATCATGTTTTTCGTGCTGCCATTTTCTTAGAACAATTATAAAAAAAAAAATTCGGGCTATAGTCTTGTGTGAGGGCTTGTTTTTTGTGGGACGAGGTGACGTTTTATTGCTACAATTTTGGGTACATACGTGTCACGAGGGTGTCGAGGACCACGCCTGACTCCGTTATACCCGGGGTCAGGAAGTCGCAGCGGTTGGCTGCACGCTCTATTTAAGATAGGGCTGTTTTCCTTATGGTAGCTTTCTGGGTTTGCTTAGCAAACCCTTTTGGCTCACTCAGGGATCCGTAGCTCCTTCTCCTCAGCTGTTCCTTGTCCAGCACTCCCAGACCTCCCTATATTTCTCTCTCACACTTCTCTGGTTGCCAGAGATAGAACTTCCTGCCTGGACATCTATTCTGACCTTCTGGAGCTGTGTTGCTGCGTTCGCTGGTAGTTGGTCCAGTACGCTACCCTCCAGATCCCTGTTGGACCTTTTTGGTTTATTGTGGTCGCCCACCTGGGTGTATGTGTTTGTATGTTTTGTCTGTCCTCTCCCTGGTGTTTCCCTCTTAGTGATAGTGGTGTGGACTAGCGATCCCACCGGCCTGTTCACTATCCAGGGCTCATATTAGGGAAAGCCAGGGTTTAGGCACGCGATCGCCGCACGGGTGAGGAACCCGTCTAGGGACGTCAGGGCAGTCAGGTGCCAGCCGCAAGGTGAGTTAGGGGTCACCACCTTTCCCTCTCCCTTGGGCAGGGCTTTCCCTGTTTTCCTCCCTGTGCGTGTCGTCGGTCATTACATTATCTCTGGCCCTTATTTTGTGTAGGTAAAAAAAAAAAAAAAAAAAATATTTTTTTACCTACTTAGAATCCAGTATGGATCAAATTGCTGCTCTGTCCAAACAATTTCATGGCCTGTCTTTGGAGGTGGTAGGATTGAAGGCGTCGGTCCTCCAGCAACAGCAGCAATTACAACTGACTGCAAGCCCAGCGGTTGCTACTGGTAACCAGGTTGTTGCTGAACCCAAGGTCCCTCTCCCTGACAGATTTTCTGGGGGAAGGGACAAGTTTTTGACATTCCGTGAGGCCTGTAAGTTATATTTTAAACTGCGCCCTTACTCCTCTGGTAATGAAGATCAGCGGGTGGGGGTTGTTATTTCCCTGCTGCAGGGGGATCCGCAGTCCTGGGCGTTCTCTTTACCTACTGATTCCCAGGCTCTTCGGTCAGTGGATGAGTTTTTTGGGGCCTTGGGTCTCATATATGATGACCCTGACCGAGTCGCCCTGGCTGAATCAAGATTACGGAGACTCTTTCAAGGAGAGCGGCCGGTAGAGGAGTATTGCTCTGAATTCCGTAGGTGGGCTACGGATACCCAATGGAACGACCCGGCTCTCAGGAGTCAGTTCTGCTCTGGGTTATCCGAAAGGGTTAAGGATGCGCTTGCATTATATGAGACCCCCTTTTCCCTTGATGCGGTTATGTCCCTTTCTATCCGAATAGATAGACGCCTTAGGGTCAGGTTGAAAAAACCGGAGCAATTGGTAACCCCTCCCAAGCAGCAGTTAGTCTGTACGGACTTAGACGAGCCTATGCAGCTAGGAGGAACTACTCGTCAGGTCCGTCCTCCTGAGGCTCGCCGTAGGCGTGGGGTTTGTTTTTTTTGTGGGGAGAGGGGTCATTTCATTAATGTCTGTCCTTCTTTCCTCAGAAACAAAAGACCGTCGGAAAAACTACTAACCCCAGGCTGTGTGGAGGATGTCAGCCGGGGGGTATACGTTTCCTCCATACGTACATCGCAATTTGTGTTGCCAGCGGTTATTATTTTTGGTGATAAGACGGAGACTATTTCTTTCTTTCTAGACAGTGGAGCAGGGGTAAATTTGATAGATGCCCATTTTGCCCGCACTTTGGGTTTGTCTCTCTGTACTTTACAGAGACCTATTCCCATATTCGCTATTGATTCTGCTCCCCTGTCTCAGAGAAACCTCACGCACATGGTTCATAATTTACACCTTCGGGTAGGGGACCACCATAACGAGATGCTTTCAGGTTATGTTCTGGAGGGGCTTCCCACTCCGGTAGTGCTGGGTCTTCCCTGGTTGGTAGCGCACAATCCAGTGGTGGATTGGCAGGCCAGGGGGATATTGGAGTGCAGTGAGCAGTGCAGAGAAAATTGCTTAAATAGCAATTGCTTAGTCGCCTCCATAACTACCCTACCTACATTTATTTCGGACTTTGAGGATGTTTTTTCTGAAAAGGGTTGTCAGAAGTTACCACCTCATCGTCCTTATGATTGCCCGGTTAACCTTATTCCCGGCGCAAAATTACCCAAGACCAGGTTATATAATCTTTCGGGTCCAGAGAGACAAGCCATGAAAGATTATATCTCCGAGAGCTTGGCTAAGGGACACATCAGACTCTCTTCTTCACCCGTGGCTGCAGGGTTTTTCTTCGTTAAAAAGAAAGATGGGGGCCTGCGTCCTTGCTTAGATTTTCGCGAATTAAATCAGATAACCATCCGAGACCCATACCCTCTTCCTCTCATTCCTGACCTGTTTAATCAGATTGCGGGTGCTAGGTGGTTCTCCAAACTTGATCTTAGGGGTGCCTACAATCTGATTCGTATTAAGGAGGGGGATGAGTGGAAGACAGCGTTTAACACCCCTGAGGGGCATTATGAAAATCTAGTTATGCCTTTCGGTCTGACCAATGCTCCTGCCGTCTTTCAACATTTCGTTAATGACATTTTTAGTCATCTAATCGGCAGGTTTGTGGTAATATACCTAGATGATATTTTAATTTATTCGTCCGATCTGAAAACACATGAGGTGCATGTCAGACAAGTACTGCAGGTCCTACGGACGAATGAATTATATGCTAAAATTGAAAAATGTGTCTTCGCCGTTCAGGAGATACAATTCCTGGGTTATTTTTTATCTGCGTCAGGTTTCCGTATGGATCCTAGGAAGGTCCAGGCAATTTTAGATTGGGATCTTCCTGAGAACCTCAAAGCACTACAACGGTTCTTGGGCTTCGCGAATTTCTATAGGAAATTCATTAAAAATTATTCACTTATTGTAAAACCGCTTACTGACATGACTAGGAAGGGGACTGATTTTTCTAAATGGTCTGACGCCGCTAAAGTTGCTTTTTCCTCTCTAAAAGAGAGGTTTACCTCAGCACCTGTACTGGTCCAACCTGATGTCTCTCAGCCTTTTATTGTTGAAGTCGATGCGTCAGAGGTGGGAGTGGGGGCGGTGCTGTCTCAGGGTCCGTCTCCTGGCAAATGGCGTCCTTGTGCTTTCTTTTCTAAAAAACTATCTGCAGCAGAAAAGAACTACGATATTGGCAATAGGGAACTATTATCTATTAAACTTGCGTTTGAGGAGTGGCGTCATTTCTTAGAGGGGGCAGTCCACCCCGTCACTGTAATTACGGACCACAAAAATCTTCTGTACCTCGAATCAGCTAAGCGTCTCACCCCTAGACAGGCTAGGTGGTCGCTATTTTTTACCAGGTTTAACTTTGTGATTACCTATCGTCCTGGGGCAAAGAACACCAAGGCTGATGCACTATCTCGTTGTTTCCCTGGAGGGGGTAATGTGAGTGATCCGGTACCCATTCTTCAAAGAGGAGTGGTTGTTTCTGCGGTACACTCTGTTTTGGAGGGGAAGGTGTTAGAGGCCCAGGGGGACGCCCCGGTCTCTTGCCCCTCAGAGAAATAGTTTGTACCGTTGAACTTACGTTTCGAATTATTAAAGGAACATCATAATTCGGCACTTGCTGGGCACCCGGGTAGTAAAGCAACCTTGGAACTATTGTCTCGTCGTTTTTGGTGGCCAAGGTTGCGTCAGGATGTATTGGATTTTGTGTCTTCTTGTTCTACCTGTGCGCGCGCAAAAGTTTCACATACACGTCCTGCAGGGTCTCTATTACCACTCGTCATTCCCAATAGACCGTGGACACATCTGTCAATGGATTTTATCACTGACTTACCTTTGTCTGCGGGTAAAACAGTTATTTTGGTAGTAGTGGACAGGTTTAGCAAAATGGTACACTTCATTGCGTTACCCGCACTACCTAATGCTAAGACTCTTGCTCAGGTATTCGTCAGTGAAATCGTGAAGCTTCACGGGGTCCCCTCCGATGTTGTTTCGGATCGGGGTACCCAGTTTATTTCTAAATTTTGGAAAGCTTTTTGTTCTCGTTTGGGGGTACACTTGTCCTTTTCCTCTGCTTTCCATCCTCAGTCGAATGGACAGACTGAGCGTACCAACCAAAACCTTGAGACATATTTAAGATGTTTTGTGTCTGAAAACCAAGAGTTGTGGTCATCATATTTACTGTTAGCTGAGTTTGCCATAAATAATCGTCGTCAGGAATCCACTGGCAAGTCACCATTTCTTGGTGCATATGGTTTTCATCCCCAATTCTGTACTTTCAAAGAGGGGGGGTCTTCTGGGGTTCCCGAAGAGGAACGGTTTTCGTCATCTCTTTCATCGGTATGGCAGAAGGTGCAAGCTAACTTGAAAAATATGGGAGGTAAATACAAATGCATGGCTGATAAGAGACGGTCGCCAGGTCCGGACCTAGGAGTGAATGACTATGTGTGGTTGTCTACTAGGAATATTAAATTGAAGGTTCCCTCTTGGAAACTGGGTCCTAGGTTTATTGGCCCTTACAAAATTGTAGCCATCATCAACCCCGTGGCTTTTCGCCTGGAGTTACCTCAGACTTTTAAAATTCATAATGTTTTTCATAAGTCGTTACTCAAAAAATATGTTCCACCTCTAGAACCATCACCGCTGCCACCCCCTCCTGTTGTCGTGGATGGTAACCTAGAATTTCAGATATCCAAAATTGTTAATTCTCGTCGGGTCCGCCGCTCTCTTCAATATCTGGTGCATTGGAGAGGTTACGGTCCCGAGGAAAGAATGTGGGTTCCTGCGTCTGAGGTAAACGCCGACAGGTTAGTTCGGGTTTTTCATGCCTCTCATCCTGGGAGACCTGGTCCTGAGTGTCCGGAGGCCCCTCGTAGAGAGGGGGGTACTGTCACGAGGGTGTCGAGGACCACGCCTGACTCAGTTATACCCGGGGTCAGGAAGTCGCAGCGGTTGGCTGCACGCTCTATTTAAGATAGGGCTGTTTTCCTTATGGTAGCTTTCTGGGTTTGCTTAGCAAACCCTTTTGGCTCACTCAGGGATCCGTAGCTCCTTCTCCTCAGCTGTTCTTTGTCCAGCACTCCCAGACCTCCTTATATTTCTCTCTCACACTTCTCTGGTTGCCAGAGATAGAACTTCCTGCCTGGACATCTATTCTGACCTTCTGGAGCTGTGTTGCTGCGTTCGCTGGTAGTTGGTCCAGTACGCTACCCTCCAGATCCCTGTTGGACCTTTTTGGTTTATTGTGGTCGCCCACCTGGGTGTATGTGTTTGTATGTTTTGTCTGTCCTCTCCCTGGTGTTTCCCTCTTAGTGATAGTGGTGTGGACTAGCGATCCCACCGGCCTGTTCACTATCCAGGGCTCATATTAGCGAAAGCCAGGGTTTAGGCACGCAATCGCCGCACGGGTGAGGAACCCGTCTAGGGACGTCAGGGCAGTCAGGTGCCAGCCGCAAGGTGAGTTAGGGGTCACCACTTTTCCCTCTCCCTTGGGCAGGGCTTTCCCTGTTTTCCTCCCTGTGCGTGTCGTCGGTCATTACAATACGACTTTTAGATTGATATTATGATTTTTGTGAGGTGACTAAAACTGTTTTGGCATAATTTTTTTAAAAATTTTTTTACAGCATTCACTTGATGGGGTAGATCATGTGACATTTTTGTAGAACCAATTGTTACGGACGCGGGGATACAAAATATGTCTTTTTGATTAACATTATGGGCCAGATTTATCATTACTCTGACAGCTCACTCCACTTTCACATATGGCTAAAGTCAGTTTTGGCTAAGTCAGATTTATGATCTGCCCTTTAAGGGCTCATGCACACGACAGTATTTTGCGTTCTGTATACTGTGTCTTCGTGTGCATTCCGTTTCAGTATTTCCGTACTGTGAAAAGATAGAACATGTCCTATTCTTGTCCGCAAATCACGGTGCTTGGCTCCATTCAAGTCAATGGGTCCGCAAAAAAAACTGAACACATACGGAAATGCATCCGTATGTCTTCCGTATCTGTTCTGTTTTTGCAGAACCATCTATTGAAAATGTTATGCCCAGCCCAATTTTTTCTATGTAATTACTGTATAATGTATATGGCATATGGAAAAACGGAAAGGAAACGGAAACACAACGGAAATGGAACAACGGATCCGTAAAAAACGGACCGTAAAACACTGAAAAAGCCATATGGTCGTGTGCATGAGCCCTAAGACTGTGATAAATGTGGTTTGACAGTAGCAGTTTATCCGTCAGTAAACGGCTTTACAAAAGTCACATGTCTTTACGAAAAAGTTGCACGTTCTTTTAAAAAGTCGCATAAGATAAGCATGGTCCGCACTGGAGTGATTTTGCGCCTTTTTTTGCGACTATCTAGAGATTCATTTACATAAGAAAAAACACCCACATTCAGAAAACTGGCGAGCATAGTGCAGAGCCAATAAGTCGCATATTTTTGCGCAGTTTAAGTGATTGCGCAAAAATTCTGGCCCTATGTTTTTTTTTTGGGAGGTGAGCTCACAAAATAATCTGTTTTGGTGCAATGTTAATTATTATTATTTTTTTTTTTTACGGCATTCTCCTGATGGGATATATCATTTGATATTATTATAGAGCCGGTTGTTGCCGCTCGTTGAGCGCTGTGTATACAGCGATCTAGAAGGCAGGGACACCCAGGAATGGTCCCTGCCTTCTCTCTGGGGTGCCCTGCTGTCACTGACAGTGGGTAGAGATGGCCTTGCGGTTCACCCGGTTGTCGTTTCGCGTCGAACTTTGCTCGTTCGCTGTTCACTGAACGGGCAAACATATGGCGATATTCGGGCCTGCCATATTCTTTTACATTGTGAAGAACTTTGACCCATGACACATCCATCAGGTGGTACAGGACAGCCAATTGAGACGTTTCAGCACATGGACATACCCCCTACCTTATAATTAAACCTGATCTGGAAGCCATTTTACATTCAGTTTTTTGCCAGTGTAGGGAGAGGTTGCTGTGTGGAGCAGTAACAGACTGTTAGTGACACCAAACACTAGCTAATAGGGCCCAAAAGTCCTTTTAAGGACTGGTTTAGGTGTACTATTGATAGGTGTGACTTACTGAGGGGTGTAATATACTTTCTAACATAGAAATTATATTATAGTGCAATTGTATTGTGAAGCAGTTGTGTGCGGTTCTGCTGTGATACTGCAGCCACACAGAGTGCCAAACGCTATTGGAACCAATCATTTCTACTGGTGTGATTTACCAGTTGCCCCCCCAAAAAACGGATTGAGGCAGGGGTGTGATATACCTTCTTCCACAAATATGGCTCTTTTATAGGGACAGTTGTCACAGGGTCATTTTGAAAGTTACAGGCAGAGGAAGAGGCAGGCCATTCTGCAGGGGTGGTAGGCGTCAGGCAGGTGCACAAGGCCGGAGCCTAAGTGGGAAGTTGCAGAAGGTGCTGCGATTACGTCAAAGGACGCACCAGACTTGGTTGAGTGGCTCACTCAGTCTTCCGCTTCTGCACCCTCCTCATTCTCTCTATCTGCACCCTCTTCACTGTCTGCTGTGTCCACCCCCAAAGACACCACCACCATATCCCCTCTGCTCGAGTCAGAGGAATTATTTTCCCATACATTCCAAGACCTTACTGATGCGCAGCCATTCTTGGCAATGGATCAGGAAGAGGAGGGATCAACGGTCGCCACCCAGCAGTCTGACGACAGTATCCAGATCAGCCAATGGAGGGTGGTTCCCACTGTTGCTGCCTACTCTGAGATCGCTAATGTCAGTGGTGGTGAAGGTGGCAAATCTGATGATGACATGTCGATGGACGTCACGTGGGTGCCCGCAAGAGAGGAAGAGGAGGGGAGTTAAGAGGGAGAGACGGAGCAGCAGATAAGGAGGAGAAGCAGGCAGAACTTACAGTGCACAGGAGGCAAAAAGCAGACTGGTAAGTTATCTGGAACG
Source organism: Bufo bufo (assembly GCF_905171765.1). Classification (NCBI taxonomy): domain Eukaryota; kingdom Metazoa; phylum Chordata; class Amphibia; order Anura; family Bufonidae; genus Bufo; species Bufo bufo. The sequence goes on along the minus strand of NC_053396.1, from coordinate 167,218,060 downwards.
AAACATCCACCATGCATGGTCACATCTGGCGCTCCCAGGACGCCGGCACAAGGCTCCGCAGTGTTTTTATTTTTTTTATGTGTCCGCTGCTGACAATAGTGTTGCCATCTGCAGCCTATGCTGTGAACGCATACGTCACGGTAAGCCCAACACTCGCCTAGGGACGACCGCCTTAAGTAGGCACCTAGCCTCCCATCACCGAGCCCAGTGGGAGCAACACCGTCAGAACCCACAAAGCCACATTCCAGGTGCTCACCGTCCTTTCTCTTCTCGTTCTCCTCTCTCCTCCCAGTTATCCTCCACTCCACCTTCCACCGTGTTGTCGTCGCGCTCATCTGACAAAAGGCAGGCTTCCTTGCCCCAAATGTTTAAGTGAAAAAAGATGACGCCGGATAACCCTCTTGCCGAATGGCTGACCGCTGGCTTGTCAGAACTGCTAGCCCGCCAACTACTTCCATATAAACTGGTGGACTCTGAGGCCTTTAGAAAATTTGTGGTCATTGGAACAACGCAATGGAAGGTCCCCGGAAGGAAATATTTCTCCCAGAAGGGCATCCCAGAGCTATATGGCCACGTTTAGTGGCAAGTGAATATATCTCTGGCACACAGTGTCGGTGCCAAGATACATCTGACCACAGACATGTGGTCTAGCAAACACGGGCAGGGAAGGTACATAACTTTTACTGCCCACTGGATGAACCTTCTGACGGCAGTCAAGCATGCAACCCGTGGCACCCGTGTAGTTTGGTGTTACCACCACAGATTGCATGCAGGCCTGCCTCTTCTTCTCTTCCTCCTACCCCAAGATCCCCAGAAACTATTTGACATGGCAGGTGAGACGTTGCCATGCTGTGTTGTGGCTGTTGTGCCTGGAAGCCAAGAGCCACACCGGTCCTGCACTCCTTTCAGCTTTGCGGTCACAGGCAGATCAGTGGCTAACCCCGCTCAATTTGACAGTTGATAAAGTGGTGTGCGTCAACAGTGCGAATCTGCTGAGCGTGCTGAAACAGGGAAAAATGAAGCATGTGCCTTGCATGGCACACGTCCTGAACTTAGTCGTGCAGCGATTTGTTTCCAAATACTCCGGGGTCCAGGACGTCTTGCGGCAGGCCAGGAAAATCTCTGGCCATTTTAGAAGATCTTACATGGCCATGGCTCGCCTTGCTGACATTCAGCCGCGACACTACCTGCCCGTCAGACGTCTGATTCGTGACTGCCCGACGCGATGGAACTCCACCTTGTACATGCTTGATAGGCTGCTCCAGCAGAAACGTGCAGTTAATGACTACCTGTTTTCCGTCTTGCATAACGGGACCCAGACGGATCCATTCTGCTTTCCCATAGACTTCCATTAGGACGGAAAGCAAACGGAATGCCTTTTTAAAGGCTTCCGTTTTGCTATTTTCGGTGGCCCCATAGAAATTAATGGAGAACGGCTGTACATGCCCAGTGTGCCCTCGGCCACTTTCGGGACTCTGTTTAGGAGATAGGTGCGGCTCCCAACGGTGGTACCTGCACCTATCAAACAATGGGGGTATATCCTAGCAATATGCCCCCACCTTTAAAAACTATTGTCATTTTGATTTTTATTTATTATTTTTTTTTTTCCTGTTTACAATTTATGTATGACCGAAATGCATATGTTTTTGCTGCATCATGATGCTTATATGAAGATGAAAAAATTATTTTTCAATAAAGCATTTGAAACATAAAAACATGGTCTAAAAACATGGTCAATTATGGAAATCTTTTTTTATTATTTTACATTTATATAGATTATTTTCTAGATGTATTTATACATTTCCAGTCTACCCTGAAGTGTTCTTTAATATTTCTGTTTGGCTGTCTACTAAACCTAATAACTCATTACACTTTGTCATAGTTGAAAAATTTAGCTTACATGCTGTCTAGAGATGATAAATGCAACTCCATCTGCGTCTGTACCCAAAATAATGCTGATTATTAAATTCGACCAGAATAAAAACATAAGTAACCAATTATCTATTATGCTCCTCCAATAAGAGTTCCTCCTTCCCAATAAGTTCATTAAAAACCATTTGAAATCACTCAGCGGGAGAAGTAGTTTTATTGCAAGCCCTGTTGGCACTGACTATTATCTCACCATGGGAACTAGAATTAAAAAGAAATGCTCTACATTGCAGACTTGATGAATGTATTTAATTGAAATAATTGAATACTTAATTGTGGGGCTATGGTGCAGCACATCTTAATATTCAATATCAAGGTACTGATAAATATATCTGATTATATGCAATGCTGGCGCCTCAAAGAGTGGATGAAATGAAGCTCACAAAACCATAAAAATCAAAGTTATATGGCAATCCTATATTTGGATGGTCAAAGCACAACTGAACATTTTGGAGAACTTGCCACGCCACGCAAAAAAAGGCCAGTAGGTAAGAGATGTTGCCCACTTCTGCCGAAGAATGGGTTCTCTTAAAATTACAGAACGAGGTCCATGCCTTCTTATATATCCTCAGGGTGTTACAGGACAGGGCTTTAGTCATAAGGGACCTGGGGGTGGCGAGATGAACCGTTAGTCCATCACTAGCTGGTCGAGCCTGGGTACTGGTGATGGTGCGCGGTCTGCTTGTGGAGAGACCTCAAAAAAGAGTGACAAGTTACCTCTGGATAACGCATCCGCAGCTACATTAACTTGCCCCCTAATGTGTTCACACTTGATGTAAAAATTTTATTGAAGCGAGAACCAAACCAGTCTCCTGACGAATGACACGATCTGTGTGGAAGCTGACCTACCCTTTGAGAGAATCTCGACTAGTGTCTCGTTGTCAGTCAGGAAAAGAACTGTCTGGTTCCTCCATAGTGGTCCCCATACCCAAGCTGCCCCCACGAGGGGGTAAATCTCGAACAATGGGGAACACCTGGAGAAAGCCTCCAAGCTCACAATCTCCAGCGGCCACCGGTCGGCAAACCAATGAGCACCAAAGATAGCTGCAAAGCCTACTGAAGATGACGTATCCGTGTGGACTACAGGGGAGCTATTTGAAACCGTCAGGATAAACAACGAGATGCTATTCCATCGTGACAGGAACTCATCCCACATGACCAAATCCGCCATAGCTTCCTGATCCAAGACTACTGGACTATCCTGATTGAGAGCGTGTGGCAGCAATTTCAAGAGTCTGGAAATAAACGACCTGCCTTGGGGTATGATGCGCATGGCAAAGTTAAGCATACCAAGCAGCGACTGAAGATCTGATTTAGTGGTGACCCTAACTCGGGCTAGCTTATGTACCGCTTCTTTGACCCTGAGCAATTTGTCTTAAGGAAGGCTAGCTTCCATACTGCCAGTATCCAGACGAATACCAAGAAATGTAATGGTAGTACCGGGCCCTTCCACCTTGTGTGGGGCTACACGCACCCTGAGGTCTGCAAACACTGACTGTAGCACCTGTAGGTCCTGGGGTGTATGTTCTGGAGGTTCTATCAAGAGGAAGTCATCCAAGTAGTGAATAACGTGAACGACACAAAATAATTCTTGAAGGATCCAATGTAGGGATCTGGCAAACTGATCGAAAATCCATGGTCTGGATTTAGAGCCAAAGGTCAACTTATTGGCAAAGTAATATTTGTTTAACCACTTAATCCCGTGCCATTGCCACAACTGCGGCTGGATTGGGAGTAGCTTGAAGGCGTCTGTGATGTCCGCTTTAGACAGCCAAGCTCCCCGACCCAACCTCAGTATGACCTGAAAGGCTTCATCGATGGAAGTGTATTTCATTGCGAATTCTTCTGACGGGACTAGAGAATTAAGACTAGGTATGGGTAATGAGTGTGGGGCTGACAGGTCGTATATCAATCTTTTTTTATTACTGAACTTCCCAGTCACTACCCCAACGGGGTTAATCCTCCAACAATCAAAGGGGGGATATTTGAAAAGCCCGATGAGATACCCCTTGTCCAGCTCTGCCTGCACAAGCTGGAAAATGGCAACGGGGTCTCTCGAGGCTGACAACAGGTTCTTGCACTCGTAAGAGACCTGTGGAAAAGCCAATAGCCCTGTATGTAAACCTGCGGAAAGACCATTGATAACATACTGTACCCAGTCGGTATGTGGATGCGAAGAAGAATTACGTCCACCACGCTTAGTCATGGATCATGATTTTTTTGTGGACAAGACACACGGGGGTGGGCTCTGAAGCATATTGCACATAAATGCAGAAGTCTACACTGGCTGTAATAGCATGCAGAGAAATTAAAATTATTGCAGATCTGAGACTTCCCTACTTGATGGGGCGCCCCAACTTGTCCACTCCCGGGACATTTCTGCTGACTGATGGCCCAGGAATACTACTAGCCTGCGACTGTGCTGGATTGTTGACAAATGAGCACCAGTCTGTCATATGGGAGTAGGAGTGGCATTTAGAACAGGCAGGAGCTTTGAGGCCCGCAAAGTGCCTACAGAATAGTTCTGTGTCCATATTAGACCAATCCACCGTGTGTTGGAATTGAGCCAACGCCACTGCAGCTTTCGCTGAGAAGGAACGCTGATAGTCGTAGAAGGCGGACCCACCATATTTATAGCTAGATCCACTACTTTGTACAAATAAAGATCTAACTCCTCCCTGCGTTGTGGATTAACAGAACAGACAACATTTCTGTACAGACTAAAGGCTAAGACAAACTCTGGTATGCTGAGCTTTCTATTCAACCTCACATCCTTAGATTTGAGGACCACCGAGACCTCCCCACAGACTATGGTCTTGTTGTCTGGCGCCTCATGAGCTGTTATGAGTAGGGATGAGCGAACCCGAACTGTATAGTTCAGGTTCGTACTGAATTTTGGGGTGTCCGTGACACGGACCCGAACCCGAACATTTTCGTAAAAGTCCGGGTTCAGTGTTCGGCGCTTTCTTGGCGCTTTTTGAAAGGCTGCAAAGCAGCCAATCAACAAGCGTCATACTACTTGCCCCAAGAGGCCATCACAGCCTTGCCTACTATTGGCATGGCTGTGATTGGCCAGTGCAGCATGTGACCCAGCCTCTATATAAGCTTGGGTCACGTAGCGCTGCACGTCACTCTGCTGATTCAAGCATAGGGAGAGGTTTCTGCTGCGACGTTAGGGCGAGATTAGGCAGATTAACTCCTCCAAAAGACTTCATTCTGTGATCGATCTGCAGCTGTGGATCATTGAAGTGCTAATATCGACTTGCTCACTTTTTTTAGGCTGCCCAGAGCGTTTTTAGATCACTTTTTTCTGGGGTGATCGGCGGCCATTTTGTGGCTTGTGGTGCGCCAGCACAAGCTACCACCAAGTGCTTTTAACCATCAATAGTGTAGTTATTTTTTGCTATATCCTACATCAGCTGCAGGCTGAGCCTGTGTCACCGAAGTGCATTTAACCATCAACAGTCTGGTTATTTTTTGGCCATATACTACATCAGGTGCAGGCTGAGCCTGTGTCACCCAAGTGCATTTAACCATCAACAGTGTGGTTATTTTTTGGCCATATACTACATCAGGTGCAGGCTGAGCCTGTGTCACCCAAGTGCATTTAACCATCAACAGTGTGGTTAATTTTTGGCCATATACTACATCAGGTGCAGGCTGAGCCTGTGTCACCCAAGTGCATTTAACCATCAACAGTGTGGTTAATTTTTGGCCATATACTACATCAGGTGCAGGCTGAGCCTGTGTCACCCAAGTGCATTTAACCATCAATAGTGTGGTTATTTTTTGGCCAAATACTACATCAGGGGCAAGTTGAGCCCGTCACCCAGCGCCTAAAAAAATAGACCTGACATTTCTATTCAACCAAATCTGTACTGTTTGAGCTGGTCAAGTTATTTGTAGTGACCGTAAAAGCACAGTTTTTGTTCTGGGGTGAAAAACTATTCCCAAATTTGACATTCTCAAAATAAGTAGTTTATGCTATATGAGGCCTACTTGAAATCTATCCCAAAAAGGATATCTTAGATTCAAGGTGCTGATAGTGTCATTCAGAAAAACGTAACACACACGCTACCGTGCAGATAAGAGTCTAATTCTGTGATTAAATGTATACCTGTCACACAGCGCAAAAAAAAATTGGCCTCACATTTCTATTCAACCAAATCTGTACTGTTTTAGCTGGTCAAGTTATTTGTAGTGACCGTAAAAGCACAGTTTTTGTTCTGGGTTAAAAAACTATTCCCAAATTTGACATTCTCAAAATAAGTAGTTTATGCTATATGAGGCCTACTTGAAATCTATCCCAAAAAGGATATCTTAGATTAAAGGTGCTGATAGTGTCATTCAGAAAAACTTAAAACACACGCTACCGTGCAGAAACAAGTCTAATTCTGTGATTAAACGTATACCTGTCACACAGCGCAAAAAAAAATAGGCCTCACATTTCTATTCAACCAAATCTGTACTGTTTGAGCTGGTCAAATTATTTGTAGTGACCGTAAAAGCACAGTTTTTGTTCTGGGTTGAAAAACTATTTCCAAATTTGCCATTTTCAAAATTGTGGTGAACGGGAACAATGAGGAAAACATCTAATAAGGGACGCGGACATGGTCGTGGTGGTGTTAGTGGACCCTCTGGTGCTGGGAGAGGACGTGGCCGTTCTGCCACAGCCACACGTCCTAGTGAACCAACTACCTCAGGTCCCAGTAGCCAGCAGAATTTACAGCGATATTTGGTGGGGCCCAATGCCATTCTAAGGATGGTAAGGCCTGAGCAGGTACAGGCATTAGTCAAATGGGTGGCCGACAGTGCATCCAGCACGTTCACATTATCTCCCACCCAGTCTTCTGTAGAAAGCACACAGATGGCGCATGAATACCAAGCCCATCAGTCTGTCACATCACCCCCATGCATATCAGGAAAACTGTCTGAGCCTCAAGTTATGCAGCAGTCTCTTATGCTGTTTGAAGACTCTGCCGCCAGGGTTACCCAAGGGTATCCACCTAGCCCTTCCCCAGGGGTGGAAGAGATAGAATGCACTAACGCACAACCACTTATGTTTCTTGATGATGAGGACATGGGAATACCACCTCAGCACGTCTCTGATGATGACGAAACACAGGTGCCAACTGCTGCGTCTTTCTGCAGTGTGCAGACTGAACAGGAGGTCAGGGATCAAGACTGGGTGGAAGACGATGCAGGGGACGATGAGGTCCTAGACCCCATATGGAATGAAGAACGTGCAACTGACTTTCACAGTTCGGAGGAAGAGGCAGTGGTGAGACAGAGCCAACAGCGTAGCAAAAGAGGGAGCAGTGGGCAAAATCAGAACACCCGCCGCCAAGAGACTCCGCCTGCTACTGACCACCGCCATGTGGGACCGAGCACCCCAAAGGCAGCTTCAAGGAGTTCCCTGGCATGGCACTTCTTTAAACAATGTGCTGACGACAAGACCCGAGTGGTTTGCACGCTGTGCCATCAGAGCCTGAAGCGAGGCATTAATGTTCTGAACCTTAGCACAACCTGCATGACCAGGCACCTGCATGCAAAGCATGAACTGCAGTGGAGTAAACACCTTAAAAACAAAGAAGTCACTCAGGCTCCCCCTGCTACCTCTTCTGCTGCTGCCGCCTCGGCCTCTTCTACTGCTGCCGCCGCCTCGGCCTCTTCCTCCGCCTCTGGAGGAACGTTGGCACCTGCCGCCCAGCAAACATGGGATGTACCACCAACACCACCACCTGCGTCACCAAGAATCTCAACCATGTCACACGGCAGCGTTCAGCTCTCCATCTCACAAACATTTGAGAGAAAGCGTAAATTCCCACCTAGCCACCCTCGATCCCTGGCCCTGAATGCCAGCATTTCTAAACTACTGGCCTATGAAATGCTGTCATTTAGGCTAGTGGACACAGACAGCTTCAAACAGCTCATGTCGCTTGCTGTCCCACAGTATGTTGTTCCCAGCCGCCACTACTTCTCCAAGAGAGCCGTGCCTTCCCTGCAAAACCAAGTGTCCGATAAAATCAAGTGTGCACTGCGCAACGCCATCTGTGGCAAGGTCCACCTAACCACAGATACGTGGACTAGTAAGCACGGCCAGGGACGCTATATCTCCCTAACTGCACACTGGGTAAATGTAGTGGCGGCTTGGCCCCAGGCGGAGAGCTGTTTGGCGCACGTCCTTCCGCCGCCAAGGATCGCAGGGCAACATTCTTTGCCTCCTGTCTCCTCCTCCTCCTACTCAGCTTCCTCCTCCTCTTCTTCCACCTGCTCATCCAGTCAGCCACACACCTTCACCACCAACTTCAGCACAGCCCGGGGTAAACGTCAGCAGGCCGTTCTGAAACTCATATGTTTGGGGGACAGGCCCCACACCGCACAGGAGTTGTGGCGGGGTATAGAACAACAGACCGACGAGTGGTTGCTGCCGGTGAGCCTCAAGCCCGGCCTGGTGGTGTGCGATAATGGGCGAAATCTCGTTGCAGCTCTGGGACTAGCCGGTTTGACACACATCCCTTGCCTGGCGCATGTGCTGAATTTGGTGGTGCAGAAGTTCATTCGCAACTACCCCGACATGTCAGAGCTGCTGCATAAAGTGCGGGCCGTCTGTTCGCGCTTCCGGCGTTCACACCCTGCTGCTGCACGCCTGTCTGCGCTACAGCGTAACTTCCGACTTCCCGCTCACCGCCTCATATGCGATGTGCCCACCAGGTGGAACTCCACCTTGCACATGCTGGACAGACTGTGCGAGCAGCAGCAGGCCATAGTGGAGTTTCAGCTGCTGCACGCACGGGTCAGTCGCACTGCGGAACAGCACCACTTCACCACCAATGACTGGGCCTCCATGCGAGACCTGTGTGCCCTGTTGCGCTGTTTCGAGTACTCCACCAACATGGCCAATGGCGATGACGCCGTTATCAGCGTTACAATACCACTTCTATGTCTCCTTGAGAAAACACTTAGGGCGATGATGGAAGAGGAGGTGGCCCAGGAGGAAGAGGAGGAAGAGGGGTCATTTTTAGCACTTTCAGGCCAGTCTCTTCGAAGTGACTCAGAGGGAGGTTTTTTGCAACACCAGAGGCCCGGTACAAATGTGGCCAGACAGGGCCCACTACTGGAGGACGAGGAGGACGAGGATGAGGAGGAGGTGGAGGAGGATGAGGATGAAGCATGTTCACAGCGGGGTGGCACCCAAAGCAGCTCGGGCCCATCACTGGTGCGTGGCTGGGGGGAAACACAGGACGATGACGATACGCCTCCCACAGAGGACAGCTTTTCCTTACCTCTGGGCAGCCTGGCACACATGAGCGACTACATGCTGCAGTGCCTGCGCAACGACAGCAGAGTTGCCCACATTTTAAAGTGTGCGGACTACTGGATTGCCACCCTGCTGGATCCCCGGTACAAAGACAATGTGCCCACCTTACTTCATACACTGGAGCGTGATAGGAAGATGCGCGAGTACAAGCGCACGTTGGTAGACGCGCTACTGAGAGCATTCCCAAATGTCACAGGGGAACCAGTAAAAGCCCAAGCCCAAGGCGAAGGCAGAGGAGGAGCAAGAGGTCGCCAACGCAGCTGTGTCACGGCCAGCTCCTCTGAGGGCAGGGTTAGCATGGCAGAGATGTTGAAAAGTTTTGTCACCACGCCACAGCTAACTGCACCACCACCTGATACGGAACGTGTTAGCAGGAGGCAACATTTCACTAACATGGTGGAACAGTACCTGTGCACACCCCTCCACGTACTGACTGATGGTTCGGCCCCATTCAACTTCTGGGTCTCCAGAGCTAGCCTTTTATGCCTTGGAGGTGCTGGCCTGCCCGGCTGCCAGCGTTTTGTCTGAACGTGTATTCAGCACGGCAGGGGGCGTCATTACAGACAAACGCAGCCGCCTGTCTACAGCCAATGTGGACAAGCTGACGTTCATAAAAATGAACCAGGCATGGATCCCACAGGACCTGTCCATCCCTTGTGCAGATTAGATATTAACTACCTCCCCTTAACAATATATTATTGTACTCCAGGGCACTTCCTCATTCAATCCTATTTTTATTTTCATTTTACCATTATATTGCGGGGCAACCCAAAGTTGAATGAACCTCTCCTCTGTCTGGGTGCCGGGGCCTAAATGTGTGACAGTGGCCTGTTCCAGTGGTGGGTGACGTGAAGCCTGATTCTCTGCTATGACATGAAGACTGATTCTGCGCTGACATAAGGCCAGATTCTCTGTTACGGGACCTCTCTCCTCTGTCTGGGTGCCGGGGCCTAAATGTGTGACAGTGGCCTGTTCCAGTGGTGGGTGACGTAAAACCTGATTCTCTGCTATGACATGAAGACTGATTCTGTGCTGACATAAGGCCAGATTCTCTGTTACGGGACCTCTCTCCTCTGTCTGGGTGCCGGGGCCTAAATATGTGACAGTGGCCTGTTCCAGTGGTGGGTGACGTGAAGCCTGATTCTCTGCTATGACATGAAGACTGATTCTGTGCTGACATAAGGCCAGATTCTCTGTTACGGGACCTCTCTCCTCTGTCTGGGTGCCGGGGCCTAAATATGTGACAGTGGCCTGTTCCAGTGGTGGGTGACGTGAAGCCTGATTCTCTGCTATGACATGAATACTGATTCTGTGCTGACATAAGGCCAGATTCTCTGTTACGGGACCTCTCTCCTCTGCCTGGGTGCCTGGGCCTAAATATGTGACAGTGGCCTGTTCCAGTGGTGGGTGACGTGAAGCCTGATTCTCTGCTTTGACATGAAGACTGATTCTGTGCTGACATAAGGCCAGATTCTCTGTTACGGGACCTCTCTCCTCTGTCTGGGTGCCGGGGCCTAAATATGTGACAGTGGCCTGTTCCAGTGGTGGGTGACGTGAAGCCTGATTCTCTGCTATGACATGAAGACTGATTCTGCGCTGACATAAGGCCAGATTCTCTGTTACGGGACCTCTCTCCTCTGTCTGGGTGCCGGGGCCTAAATGTGTGACAGTGGCCTGTTCCAGTGGTGGGTGACGTAAAACCTGATTCTCTGCTATGACATGAAGACTGATTCTGTGCTGACATAAGGCCAGATTCTCTGTTACGGGACCTCTCTCCTCTGTCTGGGTGCCGGGGCCTAAATATGTGACAGTGGCCTGTTCCAGTGGTGGGTGACGTGAAGCCTGATTCTCTGCTATGACATGAAGACTGATTCTGTGCTGACATGAAGCCTGATTCTCTGCTATGGCATGAAGAGACTGATTCTCTGCTGACGTAAAGCCAGATTCTCTGCTATGGGACCTCTGTTCAATTGATATTGGTTAATTTTTTTTTTTTTTTTTAATTTTAATTCATTTCCCTATCCACATTTGTTTGCAGGGGATTTACCTACATGTTGCTGCCTTTTGCAGCCCTCTAGCTCTTTCCTGGGCTGTTTTACAGCCTTTTTAGTGCCGAAAAGTTCGGGTCCCCATTGACTTCAATGGGGTTTGGGTTCGGGACGAAGTTCGGGTCGGGTTCGGATCCCGTACCCGAACATTTTTCGGGAAGTTCGGCCGAACTTCTCGAACCCGAACATCCAGGTGTTCGCTCAACTCTAGTTATGAGTAAGGACGTTAAGTTCACATCCTTGTCGTCAATTAATGTCCTGTTGAATGTTGGCTGGAACAAAGTGGGACGGTGTGATAGGGGGTATAGAGCCTGACCCACCAGCCACACTAGCCTGGAGGCTAGAAGAACCTGCCGGACTCTGGCCCACCAAATGGGCAGCTGTATCGCCTGCCTCGACCGACTCTAGCCTGACCTGAAAGTTCGACATTGATGACGCCATGGAGTTGATGGCCACGTGCAGTTGCGTAAGCGAGGTCTGTGGACACCACCTGCGCATTTTGGACCTCCGGAACTGAAGACAGAAGACGGAACAGTTCCGCCTTCCTTGCAGAAGCTGGAAATGGAATGCCTCTCTTGGACAACTCTGCCATCAACTTGGGCACAGTCCATGACCTTAAGCATGGTGTGGAGTCGATCCAAACAAAGGGGACCACCAGAGGACCAGGTAGCAGGTATATTAGACGCTGTTATCATAACAGCGTCTAATATACCTGTTAGGGGTTAAAAAAAATCACATCTCCAGCCTGCCAGCGAACGATCGCCGCTGGCAGGCTGGAGATCCACTCTCTTACCTTCCGTTCCTGTGTGCGCGCGTTCACAGGAAATCTCGCGTCTCGCGAGATGACGCATGGATGCGTCCAGGATGAATGAATCAACCACCTTCTGGACGCATCCGTGCGTTAGGCGGTCGGGAGGTGGTTAAGATGCATGCGATACCGGTGCGTTTTTTACATTTTGTACATTATGTGATTTTAAAGGGGATGTTGAATAATTATATGAAAGATTTTTTATGCTCTCTTATGTAATTTTACTTGCATCTGGAGAAACACCCAAAAAAAACATTTTGATAATGCCCCCTATGCTTACATTTCTCTTAACCATTGCAAGAGGCTTTAAAATGAATCCCTCTGAAAAATCCTTTGGGAATATCAAATTTCCCCAAAAAAAAACCACACCGGAAACGCATTAAAACCGCATGCGATACTGATGCGTTTTTTATACTATGTGATTCTAAAGGAGATGGTGAACCACTGTATGAAAGATTTCTTGTGTAACTCATTGCCATCATAATTTTTTAACGTTTTTAGGTAGAAACAATATGTATGGATCCCAATCCTTAAAAAGTTTGCATTCCAGACCAGTCTTTTTAAGAAGTTTGCATTCCAGACCAGTCTTTTTTACACTCCTTATTCACTATAAAAGTGGACCATTTAGCAGGGGGATGTCAACCACTGAGGAAGGGGTCATTGTCTCAAATCCCCGAAACGCGTCTGGTGCTAATCCCTCCACTAAGGAAAGCAAGAATACTGCGACATTCAGGAGGTCTGGACTTTATGATAAATAATTGCCAAAGAAAGCACTACTATATGGAAGAGACAAATCCATGTGCAGCAAACAATTCAACTGGCGGGAAAATTCGAATCTGAACATACAGCCCTTGAGACCGGAATTCTAAAGAAAAAACACACCGAGTCGAGGGCTTATTCGTCCAGTGAAAACACCTTCTGGTAAGACAACGCAAATCCGATATAAGCGATTGCTTCTTAATCAAATACAGCGGGACGCCGCTGTGCTAGCAAGCAGCTGTAACATTGTCTGTTTAAACTATTGAAAGCCACAATTACTTGGAGCTCTGGCCACTACTAAGACTGTCCGCAAATCGAATATATTATTAGGTAGTCAGCGACTTTTTACACAATGAAAATCACGTATTGACTATTCATTTGCTTATGTGTATAAGAGACTGGTCACAAGCTTATTATCACCAAGATATAAACGACTATTCATTTATTCACTCATACAGCATATGTGGAAAAACGTATCCATTCACCATCAGTGGAAAAAAATATTCTTGAGATTATTTATCCGAATATTTATACAGCATATGTGGAAAAAGCATCTATTCACCATCAGTGGAAAATAATATTCTTAAGATTATTTATTCAAATTTTTTTGATTCTTATATATTCGAATTTATTGTCTTATATTTATTGGGATCTATATATTCTTTTATCTTATATTTTATTATTTTAGGTTTTATCCATTGCTGAACTTGTACTACTGACATTTATCCTCCGCTATTTTAAATATTATTGAATTTTATTGCATATTGTCAATTTATTGTAATCCACGTATATTAAAGATCCCTTTACTTTTAGAGAGTGCCCCACTTCTATTTCTTTATTACACTTATCATTATCAGACTGGGTGTTGTATGTTAGTGGGAGCACCTCTGTTGGATCTCCACCTCATTCGAGTGCGACATTACTCTGTATTTATAAGTTCACATCCTTGTCGTCAATTAATGTCCTGTTGAATGTTGGCTGGAACGAAGTGGGACGGTGTGATAGGGGGTATAGAGCCTGACCCACTAGCCACACTAGCCTGGAGGCTAGAAGAACCTGCCGGACTCTGGCACACCAAATGGGCAGCTGTATCGCCTGCCTCGACCGACTCTAGCCTGACCTGAAAGTTCGACATTGATGACGCCATGGAGTTGATGGCCGCGTGCAGTTGCGTAAGCGAGGTCTGTGGACACCACCTGCGCATTTTGGACCTCCGGAACTGAAGACAGAAGACGGAACAGTTCCGCCTTCCTTGCAGAAGCTGGAAATGGAATGCCTCTCTTGGACAACTCTGCCATCAACTTGGGCACAGTCCATGACCTTAAGCATGGTGTGGAGTCTCTTGCGTAATTTGACGCCACGCTCCCACGGGATGATGATGTATCGTCCATCAATGATTCTTGAGACATCCTACTAAAACACAACATGATTAATGCAGAAGATGAATACCCAACACCAGCTTGTGCCATTCACCAGTATCACGGACTACCGATGTGCCAAGAACCGCCGTACCAGCACACGAGATACCGTCCAGCATGCGGAGCACCCCTTCACCTAAGTGACTGAATATGGAAAGATGTGTACATAGCAGAATAGAATGTGACCTACGTAGCCTTGCAAGCCCCGAACGAGTGTAGACTGAGACATCTGAGTGAACAAGGCATGCATTGTAGGACCGTATCCTGTAGTCGTGACAGGACTTAACGTGTTTGTAGATGTGACAGACGTACCGAATTGATGCCTGTAGTCGTGACAGGACTTAACGTGTCTGTACACGTGACAGACGTATTGAATTGATGCCTGTAGACGTGACAGGACTCAAGTTTTAATTACCGTAATTTATTTTATTTTATTTATCTTTTTTTTATTTTTTTATTTTTATTTTTAAATATTTTTTTTAATCTTTTTCATATATATTTTATAGAGTCTGTGGCCATGACAGGCTACAGTCTAACCGAGGATATAAAAGACACGTGAGAGACTTGTCCGACAGACAGACTTGCCATAACCAACTTGGTAAGTGGAATGTGACTACGCACCCACAATGCTACTGTACCTGGCAACTGCTTCCTTGCTGATGTAGTGACTGAACGTAGCTAAACATGTTAAAAATTGAGTATTAGCTACTGTATAAAACACCCTAGTCTTAAAATCTACTCCCGTGATGCACAATAGCTTACTTTGGCCCTGATGCCAAACGTGTCTACTAAGTATAGCTGCGTCTGCTAGATAGAAGGAGCCACGAACCTATGGACGCATATATGAAAGAAAAACTTGTAGACAATTGACCCAATAATTGATAAGTAACGCACTGCTTGAGATGACCTCACTAGTTCATGAATCAGGAAAAAGAATGCAACCAAGGCCCCTCTGCGGCCAGACATAAGCCTGATGGGACTAAATATAGCCTATGTACTGCCCTGTCCTATGACGTTAAACAATACTGGATATACATATAAAACACTCCTCATCATTCTTAACCCCTCTTTCCCCTTTTTTTTTTTCCTTTTCCCTATTTAACCACTGTAATACTGCACAACCATAACCAGGATGTATCAAGACATGACAGGCAAATGTGCGCTGTAATACCACTGGCGACCAGCAGATGGCATGCTTGGACAACCTAAGGCAGCAGAGCGCGGCTCTGAACACATGGAAGCCAGCTCTGCCGCCAGCCGAGACGTGCAGGTAACAATATGCGGCGTGTCGGTGCCGATCCCTCCCCCCGCCCAGAAATGAAGCCGCAAGGCCCCGATCTTACCGCTGGAAGACGTGAACGCTGGTATGTAGACACCGATGAGAGGCAGAGACCGTATACTCACGTGCGTACCGGCGCCCGGAAGTGACGCAGAAATGAGCCGCCGGTAAGGTGAGGAGGAGGCTGCGGCTATAAGCAGTATAGCCCCACCTCCCCTCACACAAATGCGGCAAATAGCCATTTGCCTAAAACCTATTTCCCTGTCAGGTATGCAGTGTAGGTGTACCTCACAACAAGAATGGGAATATATCACACACCAATCTAACAAACGGATTAACTATATTAATTTCCCTGTCACGTATGCAGTGCAGGTGTACCTCACACAAAAAATGGAAATTTATATTTTTGTGTCAGGGGTACAAAGATGGTGAATTGCACCCACCAAAAAATTGCTATAGGTCACCCACAGAATTAACAGCCAGATTAATTATTATATTTCTGTGTCAGGGGTGCAAAGATGGTGCATTGCACCTCCAAAAGATTGCTATAGGTCACCCACACAATTACCAGTCAGATTTAGTATTATATTTCTTTGTCAGGGGTGCAAAAGTGGTGTATTGCACCCACAAAAAATCATTATACTGTAGGTCACCCACAAAACAAATAGCCCGATTCCTAACTCTCTCCCTCAGTTCAGTTGCCTGCTTCCTGTCCCTGCAATACTCTGAGCTGATGGGCGGTGCTACACGTGATCCAGCTTTTATAGAGGATGGGTCACATGATGCACCGGACAATCGCAGCCATGACATTATTAGGCATGGCTGCGATGGCTTCTAAGTCCCTACAGCTTAAAAGCTTGTTGATTGGCTGCCTTGCAGCCTTTCGACAAGCTTTTCTAAATGCACGAAAACCGAATTTGAACCTTAACTTTTCCGGCAAAGATCGGGTCCGGGTACCCGAACTCGCTAAGTTTGGTACTTTACAGTTCGAGTTTGCTCAACACTACCCTTGATCCAATATGGTGGTTTTCAAGATGACAACCATGTTCCTAAAAGATAGGCCCACTCACCCATTACATGCTGGGGTATTCAGATATTTCATTTTCCCTTTCATTTCTGATATAAAAGGGTGTCCTGCGACTTTTGACTCACCCTGTAGTTCCAGGGAAAGTAGCTCTACTTACAACAAGCCCATCGTCTTTACTCTTAGAACTTAGATATTCTATACCATTTTTGCTATTTTTTCACATTTTAAAAGTGGTTGAAGGCAGTTTATGTACATTTCTGCTAGTTCTCTATTAGAGATGGCCTTGTGGTTCCCCCGGTGGTTGTTTCACGGCAAACTTTGCTCGTTCGCCGAACATATGAACATACAGTATGGTAATGTTCGCATGCTCCATATTCTTTTGCATTGCGCCGAACTTTGACCCATGACACATCCATCAGGTGGGACAGAACAGCCAATTGAGACGTTTCAGCACATGGACATGGACACCCCCCCACCCTATAAATAAACCTGATCTGGCAGCCATTTACATTCTATGTTTTGCCAGTGTATGAGAGGTTGCTTTGTGGAGCAGGGACAGACTGTTAGGGACACCAAACGCTAGCTAATAGGGCCACAAAAGTCCTTTTAAGGACTGGTACAGGTGTGCTATCGATAGATGTCATATACTGAGGGGTGTGATATACTTATAATATGCTTTCTAGCTATATAGAGGGACAAACGCTATTTGAATAACTAATTTCAACTGGTGTGATATACTTGTTGCCCCAAAAAAACTGATTGAGGGGTGTGATATACTTATACTTTCTAACATATACACGTAGCTGCTTCCACAAAATACTGATTGAGGGGTTTGATATACCTGCTTCCACAATATACTGATTGAGGAGTGTGATATACCTGCTTCCACCAAATATTGATTCAGGTGTTCAATATATTTGTTTCCACAAAATACTGATTGAGGGGTGCGATATACCTCCTTCTACAAAATACTGATTATGGGGTTTTATATACCTGCTTCCACAAAATACTGATTTAGGGGTGCGATATACCTGCTTCCACCAAATATTGATTGAGGCTTGCGATACACCGGCTTCCACAAAATACTGATTGAGGGGTGCGAAATACCTGCTTCCACAAAATATTGATTCAGGTGTTCTATATACCTGTTTCCACAAAATACTGATTGAGGGTTCAATATACCTGCTTCTACAAAATATTGATTAAAGGAGTACTCCCATCTTAATGATCACTGTTAAATCTGTTAATGATTTAACAGTAATCATTTTTCTAAATATATTTAATTAACTAATTCCCACCCCTTAGAAGAAAATGAACATATACTTATCTGACTGTTGTCTTCCGTCTCCCCTGGTTACGGCCACCGTTCCTCTCCGGAATCGCAGTGGCCGCGCTTGCGCAGACGACTTCTTCTTTTCTCCCGGCCGACCGCGCGCAGTCCCGAAAGCGCACGCCAATGCCGCGCATGCTCTATGGTGGTTTCTTCCTGGCCAGTATAGTATACTTGCCAGGAAAAAGTCACCAGGGCGCATGCGCGGCGGCGTGCGCGTTCAGTCCAGCGCGCGACCCGGCTGGGAGAAGTCTTCAATCAAGATGTAACCTGCCCCCTGCTGAAACCAGGAAGTGGACAGCGCGCCGGGAGCAGGTAAGTATGAAACAGCGTGATGGGAATAACCCTTTAAGGGGTTCTATGTACCTTCTTCCAACCAATATTGATTTGAGGCAGGCGATACACCGGCTTCCACAAAATACAGACTGAAGGGTGCGATAGACATGCTTCCACAAAATACTGATTAAGGGGTTTGATATACCTGCTTCCACAAAATACTGATTGAGGGGCGATATGCCTGCTTCTACAAAATACTGATTAAGGGGTTCTTTATACCTGCTTCCACAAAATACTGATTGAGGGGTGCGTTATACCTGATTCCACAAAATACTGATTGAGGGGTGCGATATACCTGCTTTCACCAAATTTTAATTGAGGCCTGCGATACATCGGCTTCCACAAAATATTGATTGAGGGGTGCGATATACCTGCTTCCACCAAATATTAATTCCGGGGTTCTATATACCTGTTTCCACAAAATACTGATTGAGGGGTGCGATATACCTGCTTCTGCAAAATACTGATTAAGGGGTTCTAAATACCCACTTCCACAAAATACTGATTGAGGGGTGCAATATACCTGCTTGCACGAAATACTGATTGAGTGGTGCGATATACATGCTTCCACAAAATACTGATTGAGGGGTGCGATATACCTGCTTCCAAAAAATATTGATAAAGGTGTTTGATATACCTGCTTCCAAAAAATACTCATAAAGGGGTTTGATATACCTGCTTCCACAAAATACTGATTAAGGGGTTCTATATACCTGCTTCCACAAAATACAAATTGAGGGGTGCGATAAACCTGCTTCCACCAAATATTGATTCAGGAGTTTTATATACCTGCTTACACCAAATACTGATTAAGGCCTGCAATGTACCTGCTTCAAAAAATACTGCTCTTCTCTAGGGTCTTCGGGACAGGGTCATTTTGAAAATGACAGGCGAAAGAAGAAGCAGGCCATTCCGCTGGAGTGATAGGGGTCAGGCAGGTGCACCAGACGGGAGCCTAAGTCTTAAGTTGGAGAAGGTTCGTGCGATTACGTCAAAGAACGCACCAAAGTTGGTTTAGTGGCTCACTCAGCCTTCTGCTTCTGCACCCTCCTCATCCTCTGTATCTGCACCCTTCTCACTCTCTGCTGTGTGCACCCCCAAAGACACCCCACCACCATAGCCACTCCACTCGAGTCAGAGGAATTATTTTCCCATCCATTCCCAGACCTTACCGATGCAAAGCCATTCTTGGCATCGGATCAGGAAGAGGAGGTAGCAACGGCCGCCACCCAGCGGTCTGACGACAGTACCCAGATCAGCCCAGCGGTCCGAGCTGTTGCTGCCTACTACGAGATCTTTAATGTCAGAGGTGGTGAAGGTGACGATGATGACCTGTCGATGGACGTCTCGTGGGTGCCCATAAGAGAGGAAGAGGAGGGGAGTTCAGAGGGAAAGACGAAGCAGCAGATAGGGAGGAGAAGGAAGAGAAGCAGGCAGAATTTGCAGTGCACAGGAGGCAAAAAGCAGACTGCAAATGTATCTGGAGCGAACCATCCACCATGCACGTGCAGCACGCCAGACCTGCAGGGTATAGCGACAGTGAGGTCACGGTTATGGGCAATCGAGGGTTACTCACTTTTTGGAGGAGAACCCTGGGCAGGCATGCGGCAGTGAATGAGAGGTAGACACAAGTTCCTCTGGGGCACACTCTGTATGGAGAGACCTGGCCTGATGTTGGGTGAGGTGCCCTGGATGTTGCAGGTGTTTTGAGTGCCTGAGGCAAGGTCCCTTTAAGAATCGTGACGCCAGTGCCTGTAACGGTGGCACACCGATTTGCAGGAGGATTAATGGAGTACACAGGTGGTAAACCAAACGTTGCTTTACTTTAGGAAACAGTCCAACTTTATACAGACAGTTGCAGTAGGTGATAATAATGCAGTACTTTATAGTACAAATGCACAGCAGGTTTACTTCACAGCACAGCAGGTTTCAATCTTGCAAGATACTTGGCGGGTATACAGTTAATGCTTTGCAGTACAATGCTGCTCTATCCCCACAGCTATTCTAGCTGGCTGGATCCCAAGGCCCGGATGCCTAATTGCTGGCTTGAATCCTTGGTATATCAATTCCTTCCTCCAGTATTGGCACTTGCTTTAACTATTACAGTACCTTTGCTTATTAGCTGGATTCTCTGCTGGATTAGATAGGTGACTGCAGGTTTCTCCCAGGAGGTGCACTCCTACTACTGGGGTGTCTTCTGAGCTAACTGCGGCTCACTTTATCTACAGGCAGGCTAGAGTTCTTCACTATCCTCCTGGTAGTGGCTAGCAGCCAGGACTATCAAGCTGCATGTCAGGAGGAGGCCCTCAGCATATCTCTGGCTGGTGCCTTCTCACTTCTGTCTCCACAGACTCCTGACTATAACCTAACTACTCCCTGTCTGGGCCTGAACATTTATACTAGGGGCTCCCTATCTCCCTCTAGTGTCTAGGATGCCTAACTACACCCTAATAGGCCTGCTATGCATGACACAGGGGGAACATTGCATATAAAAACACATAGAGAATACATTAAAGTGCACAGTTAAATGTAATATTACTGTCCCTTGTGAGCAGAAGTAACACGTGAACCAATTGACCCTTGTGTAGTGCCCATGCCTACCTAGTGGGACACTACACACGGTCACATCTTGCATTCCCAGGATGCCGGCACATGGCTCCACAGTGTGAGCTTTTTTAACGTGTCAGCTGCTGACAATAGTGTTTCCATCTGCAGCCTGTGCTGTCAAGTTGTCGTAAGCCCAACACTCACCAAGGGTCGTTCATCTTAAGAAGGCCCCTGGCCTCCCATCACCAAGCCCAGTGGGAGCAACACCGTCAGAACCCACAAAGCCACACTTCCAGCGCTCCACGTCCTGCCTCTTCTCCTTCTCCTCTCTCCTTTCATTTGTCCTCCACTCCACCTTCCACCGTCCCATCATCGCGTTCATCTGGCGGAAGGCAGGCTTCCTTGACCCAAATATTCGAGCTTAAAAAGTTGTTGACTCCGGATAACTCTCTTGGCCAACGACAGCTGGCTTGTCGGAACTGCTAGCCTGCCAACTACTGCCATATAAACTGGTGGACTCGGAGGCCTTTCGAAAATTTGTTGCCATTGGTACACTGCAATGGATGGTCCCTAGAAGGAAATATTTCTCCCAGAAAGGCATCCCAGAGCTATATGGCTACATTCAGCGGCAATTGAATATATCTCTGGCACACAGTGTCGGTGCCAAGATACATCTGACATCAGACACGTGGTCTGGAAAACATGGGCAGGGAATGTAATGTACATAACTTTTACTGCCCACTGGGTGTATCTGTTGACGGTGGTCAAGCATGTAACCCATGGCCCTCGTGTGGATTTAGTGTCACCACCACAAATTGCATGCAGGCCTGCTTCTTCTTCTCCTACTCCTACTCCATCTCCTTCTCAGCTGACTTCTCCTATTCCACTGCTACCGCCTCTTTCGCTGCACCCCCCAAGCTCCCCAGAACCTATTCGACATGTCACGTGAGATGTTGCCATGCTGTGCTGCGGCTTTTGTGCCTGAAAGCCAAGAGCCACACCGGTCCTGCACTGCTTTCAACTCTGTGGTCACAGGCCGATCATTGGCTAACCCCGCTCAATTTGACAGTTGGTAAAGTGGTTTGCGACAATGGTGCAAATCTGCTGAGCGCGCTGAAACCGGGCAAAATGACACACGTCCTGAACTTAATCGTGCAGCGATGCGTTTCCAAATACACCGTGGTCCAAGACATCTTGCGGCAGGCCAGGAAAATGTCTGGCTATTTTAGAAGATCTTACACGGCCATGGTTTGCCTTGCTGACGTTCAGTGGCGACACCACCGGCCCGTCAGACGTCTGATTTGTGACTGCCCGACGCGCTTGAACTCCACCTTGTATATGCTTGGTAGGCTGTTCCAGCAGCAACATGCCGTTAACGACTACCTATACGAATTCTGCGGCAGGACAGGTTCTGGGAAGCTTGGTTTCTTTTAACCGCACCAGTAGCTGCTCATGCGCGATGCATGCAGACTTCTGTGGCCATTTGATGAGATCACCAAACTGGTCAGTCGCAGCCAGGGCACCATCAGTGACATTGTACCTTATGCTTTTTTTCTGGAGCATGTATTGTGTCGTTTCATTGATCAAGCCGTTGAGGAGCAGGAGCTGGAAGATGAGGTACTTGCAATGCTGAATGAATTCCCGGGGGGGCTACTCCATCTGAGACAAGTCAGCAGGAGTCTGAAGAGGAGTTAGAGGAGGATGGTGGCTGGGGGGGAGGAGGAGGAGCAAGAAGAGCAGGTTTTGAGGGGGACTTTAAACTTTTCGGGGATCCCTGGTGTTGTCCGTGGCTAGAGGGAGAAAACCAAAGACGACATTCTCCTGGGCGATGAGCAGGAGCCAGGCCGCTCCACCACTTCTAATTTAGTGCAAATGGGGGCCTTCATGCTCTAGTGTTTGAAGAGGGACCCTCGTATAAAAAGCATAAAGGGCAAGGACCAGTACTGGGTGGCAACGTACTTAGACTCCCGGTACAAACACAAAATGGCGGACATGTTACCAGCATTACAGAGGGCTGTCAGAATGCAGCATTTCCAGGCCTTGCTGCTAGAGATGCTGCATTCTGCTTTTGCGTGCTCTGGCACAGGAATTTCCACCCACAGCAAACAGGTGCGGGTACCAAGCCTACCTCACCTGCAAGAAGAGGGCAGTTTGAAGATGTGTTTGTCACTTTGGATATGAGATCATTCTTGCAGCCAACCCATCGAGATCCACCCTCCAGATCCAGCCTCAGGTAACGCCTAGACCGACAGTTGTCCAACTACATCAGGTTAACGAACGATGTGGACGCTCTGAGAAGCGAGGAACCCCTGGACTACTGGGTGTGCAGGCTTGACCTGTGGCCAGAGCTGGCACAATTTGCCATGGAACTCTTGGTTTGCCCCTCGTCAAGTGTCCTTTTCGAAAAGACGTTCAGTGCAGCAGGGGGGGGGGGGAAATCGAGACCAATAAGCGCACTTGCCTAGCTCACGACAGTATGGACTACCACACATTTCTGAAAATAAATGAGGCATGGATCTCGGAGGAATTCAACACCGGTGAATACCACGTGTAATTGAATTTCCTCATGCCAGCCCACACACTACTCCAGTGGCCTACAGTAAAATTGTTATCCACTGACCGTCTAATATAACTCCAGCCACGTAATAACTTGTTCTTTTCTGTCAGGTGAATGCCTAATTTTTGGGGCCCGTACTCCCGAGGCCTAAAATAAAAATTTTCTAGGCTCCAGCAGGGCACATTTTTGAGAGTTTCCCTTTAAGACGCATAGAAATGGCCCCTGATTAAAATACATATATTATGTGGGAATTTTTGCCATTAATCCCCCTCTGGTATGTCACTGTCCATGTTGTGGGACTATTTGTGCACTTCTAGTAAGCATTTGGTGGCTGCAAATATGACATGAAGGTTTTTCATGTTCGCCTGCCATTAAAGTTAATTGTGCCCACCGCGAACGCCCGGTTCGTGAACATTTGATCGCAAACGCACGTTTGCGTTCGCGAAACTTCCCGGCCAATGTTCGTCCATCACTATTCTCTATTAGCAATAAAATATTTAATCTAAGGGACTAATAATTTTACTATAAATAATCTAGGAGAACTTTTTTATCTATCTATGGATAAATTTATTGGAAAGAAATAGCGGTTGTCTTAAAATGGAGTTTAAGAGAAAATATATTACCAATGGAATTCTTTAAATAATCTGTTTTCTAGCTCTTCAGTACACACATATTTATTTTGTTAGCTGCACGGAACGTCATTGGGTCAAAAAAATTCCAAAGAGAAACCAGTTATAGAGCATAAAATAGTAACAAGTAGTTTCTAAAATATAGTCTTACAGAAACATTTATTTGGACCATGAAACGCTTTTATTCCATAAAGTAAAGCTGCACAGTTGGCGTTATAAAAGAAATCATCACATGGCTGGTACACTTTACCACATGCAGAACACTAACTACTATGCTCCATGCTGCTTTAGCTTCTCTGTGAGACTCCTAATGCAAACACCACAATCCATGCGCTGCTAGTTCAGGGTTTTAAATAACCTACAGAAAAACCTTTGATCAATTTTCCAAAGTTCTCTAACACATATGTATTTAAAGTTCTGCTCACATAAAGTACTGGCAACAAGTAAATAAAACAGGAAGCCAGTTCAGCTCAACAAGTCTATAGGTTTAATATATCTGACCAGACGTATGGGATGGTGCACAGGAGGCCGCTTTGGGTATGGATAGAGCATAACAAACTCCAGCAGCACGTCCATAAAATCTTCTCCTTTATTAGATCACATTAAGAGCATAACATCTAAGTTAGTACATCACGGCCTTCCTGTTTCGAACAGACACATGCTATGAATAAGGATAGCATACAAAATAGGAAGTTTGTATGTTCTCCTCATGTTTGTGTGGGGAACATACAACCTTGCCAGCCACTACCAAAGCCCATTTCAGATTTGAAGACAGTAGTAATTCAAAAAAGTCTCACGACATTTACATCAAAGTTTTAACCAAATCGACTTCGGATCTATGGTCCGAAGGTCAATTCGCTCAAGCCTTATTAGAAGACCTTATGGGGAGAAAAACTCATGTTAGCGTCGACAATCTCCATACAGGAATGTGAAATATGTAATGCTCTTTATTTGAATAAATAAATGGGTACAACATTGGCGTACGTATAACTTTTTGGTCACATGGAATTCCCTGTGCAGAATTAATAGCATGATACTTTTACAGTTCTGGTCATTAATAATTTGGTAAAACCGGCCCCCTGGGCATTGGCCTACATGGAAAATTCCCTGTCTATGGCCAGTTGGCCTATGCATGTCAGATAGCAAACTGCAGCAAATTATAAAGCTTATAAAGTTAGTTGTGCAGAAGTATTGAAAGCAGCACACAATACAAAATAAGTTGAAATCAAGACAAAAGCATTAAAGAAATGTGTAAAACAAAACTTTCTGTTAATGTTTCAGTTGTGACATTTTGTTAAAAGCCTTAATTTTAATTTAAAAAATGTCTTAAATGGGTTTAAAAAAAATAATAATATGGACAGAATGAGTTAAAAAAAGATGCCTTACTCACCTCCTGACTCCTACCACTTCTGATCTAACACTGACACACAAGAAGTAGCAGGAAATATCTGTTCAGCCATTCACTGACTCAGCCATTCACTGACTCACCTCAGCCAGTGATCAGTAGTGTTGATCACAAATATTCTAATCGCAAACTTTTATTGCGAATATTGGCACTATTGGCAAATCTAGAATATAGTGTATAGTGCTATATCTTCGTAATCGCAAATATTCTAGATTTTATTTCATCAGTACCCATGACCCCTTACTGCTTCTTGCTTGTGGGCCAATGAGAAGGCTGCAATATCTTTGACTTTAGGAGGAGTGTTTATCCCAAATTTTCGTATCGCAAATTTTTATCGCTAATTTTCTGATTGCCAATTTTTTGCAATCAAGAAAATAATGACTGGAGAATGCGAATTCTCGAATTTGTGAATATATGACGAATATTCACCCAAATATCATCACTGGTGATCAGCTGAATGGGCATTTCTTGCCATTTCCTGCATTTGGCATTGGGCAACCTACTGTATTTAATTCTGTATGATGGAAAATCACAGTATATTTATAGCCCTCTCTACTTTTTCATACTGAAAGTCAAATACAAGTTAATTCAGGACATTTCAGGAGTTTTCTACATTTCATTTTCCGGAAGAAGTCATTTCTATTTTCAATGTTCATAGATAAATTACAGTTTTTTATTATTGTACTCCAGAAAAGGCCAGTTTAAGAAATTAGTGAGAAAAATTGCCACTTGCGGCTGTCTAGCGGGCCAAGCTGTGTATGATAATGACATGGATCATAAACCATTGAATTCACACTTGTATTTCTCGCTGAGTATCTGAGGCAGTGCTAAATCGCTTTGATGAGTTCTTTGGATTGAAAAGGAACTAAGTGGATAAAAAACAATCTGTATCCAATATGAACTGACCTATAAATTTTGCTAAGCTATATCATGTATGGTGTACTATTATACTGGTAGCGATAATATAATAATTCATATTATTTTAGGCATTAGTACCATTATAAATGGAAAATGGATAATCCGATACCTATTTGCACACTGGGAAGGTGTGACCTATCCCTTAGTTTATGTCTGGACAGTTCATTTAAGGATAAGACTAAATTAACCTATAAAAAAAAAAATTCCATAGTTTTTTTTTAAAATTGAACCTATGAAGAAAAGAGAGTTCCCCCATAAAATATTAAAGAGAGTATCTGGGAATTAATGTTGATGATATATCCTCAGGATAGGTCATCAATATCAGATCGGCAGGGATCCTACACACAATTTCATATTGATAACTTATTCTGTGGATAGGTCATGAATATTATTTCCTAGATAACCCTTTTACAATTCTCTGTTTGATGATAGAAAAAGTAGTTTGCCATTACAAATAAGTTCACAAAAAATTCAGTGGTGTTTAGATAAGTGATCTCCAAACTGTGGTTCTCTAGCAGTTGCAAAACAAAAACTGTCATCATGCCCTGATAGCTGTCAGAGCTTGATGGGAGTTGTCATTTTGCAACTATGGTAGATATTACTTCCACATCCTTGTGATGGTGCCCCCTGGTGTTCTTTTGATTTCTTTCTCAGAACACCCAAGTGAGGTCGCTTTCACAAAGTCAGTGTTTGATCATTGACTTTCATCAGTGATTGTGACCCATAACCAAGAGGGGAGACTACACAGAGATAAGGTATAAGGGAAAGATTTGCACCTATTCTGTGTTTGACACCGCACTTGGTTTTGCCTCACAATCACTTATGGAAATCACTGATCAAACACTGACCAAACACTTACTGTGTGAAAGAATCCTAATGATTTCAGTGAAAATTGGACCAGTGGGACTGTGGAACCCACACTGGACACAAAAGAACGCCAGGGGGAGCTATAACAAGTAAGTAATGGCAATACCTACACTCAGGAACATGTTTTTAAAATTATTCCAATAAAAAAAAATTGTTACATTTTGCATGATCTAACACAGAAGTAAAATATGTGATCATAAGACAACTCCTTTGATCAAAATAATTTATTATAAAATGTTAATATATGGAAGTTTGTAGCCAGTTTATAACTATAACAAGTTTGAAGTGTGCAACAATAAGGAAAATGAATGTTGTAACCCTTCAAAGTATAACTGAAGTTGACTAGTGAGGAACAGAGTCAACGATGAAATGTGCCTGAGGCGTTACATAGCTGGTGTGTTCTTTATTGCCCACTTTTTGTGTCCATGTTTTTAAAATGCTTGCTAATGTTCAGTATGTTATATAAGAGGTACTGCATCGAGATGAGCGTATCAATTCTAAACTAATTAAATTTGCCTTGAATTTTCAAAAACGTTGTGTTCGAGATGAATCTGAATCTTCTGAGATCCGAATCTGAAAAATTTCTTAAAATGGTAGCCACCATTTTACAGGTCACCCGACAGAGAAGAAGGCATTTGCCACCAAAAAAGGATAATTTGTGCATCCTATTTTAATTTAAAAACTAAAATCTGACAGTGCAGTGTGTTATTAAACAGGCTGTTTGATACCACCCTCTACCATGTGTTTATCCATCGCCATATACGTTCCTGTCATTTTGACATTACTATTGCTGTCTTGGTGTTAAAGAGCTTAAATGGTGTTAGGTACAGTCCTAGGAGATCTGAGAATGTCATACACAACTTTTCAGGGCATTTGAGGCACTTTGGATTTGAGTTGACTTTATTAGTTCCAGATCTTCCAACCTATTCATTAGAATCTAACCCAAAACTAATTTCAAGAAATTTGCTCATCTCTAATACTGCACATTCTACATAACATAGTGTAATTTATTATTATTAATTATATAAGCTGTTACTGTTTGCTTGAAAACTTTTTATATCAAATGATGCCTTTTATTTAGTATAATGATATATAAATTTAGATTTTTTTTAAAATAATTTTTGATACCTACCTGTGTTCTGCTGCACTATTCAAGATGCTAATAAAGATTAATATTTGAGGATTTGTATCTTAATATACTTGATTTTAGACTTTACACCTTTATGTGCATTGCACCAACCGTTGGTCAAATATTATTGGTTTGCAGTCAATGGGGGTCATTTACCAAATCATTATACCAGCTTTTTAGCATAAAAGTCACAAAAGTTCATGCAATTTTTTTCTAAAAATTTAGAAACTTTTTTTCCCCCCGCAAATTTTGCCCTATTTTGTAAAGTGACCGAGGCTTTGTGGTTAGGAAGGGGGGGGAAGGGGGCTCCACAGCCTGATATATTTACAGTAATTTATGCCAGACCTAAATTATAACAAATCTACTCTGGAGTAGATTTCAGTTTCTGGTTCATTGACCGCAGAAGATGCAGAAGATGCAACAAATGTATTAATAGGTGTGCATCTTTTAATAAATTGGTTGGATCTTCCTCCACAGAGGTTTTTACTGATAGGTGTGTGAAATTCTATTCTTTCTTTAAATGACCCGTTTTGTTTGTAAAGAAGGATCACAAGTTAGGTTTCTTATAGGGGTAACACTGTGTATGGTAAAGTACTGGAGGAAGGGGGGGGGGCGGTATATCTCACCCACAATGCTCAGATGGGTGATGTAAAAAACATCCAGAACACTTGGTTGTTTCAGGAAAGCATAGTTTGCTGAAGATTTGTTGTTTAAGTTATTTCATAGGCTGGATTTTTATAGAATGGCACGTAGGTGTTTGTAGTTGGACATTATATTCTTTTCCTTCCAGTACAACACTTTCCCCTAGCCTGAGGTAAACCCAGGTATAGTTCTGGGCTCATTACTGTGGGGATAAAGACAGGGCAGAGAGCCTCATTTAGTGTCAGTGCCTGAAAGCTGCATGACCTCTGGGCTGTGCAAAGATTCTTCCCCCCTGTGTTGGATTTGGAATACCAGGTGAGGTAACCTGATACAGTATATAGTTAGTGAGTCTCCAATGAAAAACCTTCATCTTTTATTGGAGAAAGTAATTTGTAAGGAGCAGATTGCTTCCTTGTGGGCAGACAGCTATAACCCTTTCAGAAAATATAGAAAAGCATCTGCCAGAAATAAGAATTACTACTGTATATACAAATACAATATATATAGTAATGTTAGAAGAAACTGTACCACTACTGCATTGTGAACTACGGCTTTAGTGCACCCAGTACATATCTGTACTTGGATGGAGTGATGGAGTACCCGGGTGATGTGAGTCATTTTCTAAATCATTATAGATATGATAGTATGGATCAAATTGATGATAATTATACAGCACATTGATTGTAATTACATGTATGTGTTAGGTTCATACCTATTTTTCACATTAATTGTTTCCTATCTTTATAGACTATTGCTTTTATGTGGCAATTTATTATTGTAAGTTGTTTTATGGTTATTCTACTACAAGTGAAATAGTTGGTTCATTATGCATTTGATTGGCTTTTTAATTCTTAGATATGACATATGGAGACGTCTTAAGATCTGTGCTGTTTTAAGATGGAATTATGTTTTGTGTGTGATTGGAATAGCTGTGGATTTTGCGGCAATCGGATGACATCATCACTGTTAAACCTGCTTGTGTTAGGAGTCCATTCCTGATCTTTATTGTTGACCTGAATGTTCCCTTCTTTTGTTCTGTGGGTCCTGGTCTTAATGTTGACATGTTCACCAATTTCTAAATCAGGCTTTGCCATCCAGGTGATGCAATATTCCATCCTGCTTCAGATTCTTATTCTTGGCTTTTTCTGACTACATCTGTAATTGGTCCCTCAGTGGTGGTGCCAGAGACTACTATATGGTGATCATGATGTGGAGATACCAATCAGAAAGGACCGTAATCCTTAAAGGGTTTAAAGGGGTTGACTGTTTTTTGTAGGTATATGTATATAATGTTTCTGGGACTCAGATCAGCGGTAATCAATAGAGGAACCTGTCACCAAACATTCAGATCTCTTGCAGTCATACTAAGGAGGAAATCAAGCAATGCATCATTCTCATTTTTTTGTCTGTATAAAGCATGGGTGCAGCATAGTTGGGCTGAAAGCATCCCATTACACGGTAATATGCTATGTGACTTTACTGTAACTTGTGTGCCCTTAGAAGCCATCACAGCCATGCCTACTAATGGCATGGCTGTGATTGGCCAGTGCAGCATATGACCCAGCCTCTATATAAGCTGGAGTCACGTAGCGCTGCATGTAACTCTGCTCTGACTAGTGAAGGGATAGGATGCTGCTGCTGTAAGGGAGAGAAAAGGAAAGAATCTTTTATCAGAAGTGCTTGTTTAACTCAGCGATCTACAGCGATTTTGTTTTGTGGGTGCAGTGCACCTGAGCCCAGTGACACTAAAAAATAGCTTTTATCCGTCTGTTAGTTAGGTCAGCGTCGGCGGCCATTTTATTCAAGTTCAGTGCACCAGCACAGCATATTTGCTTTTGTGACAGTCAAATACAAGCTTGAAATACTGCAATTATATTTTGGGTTTTAAAAAAAACATCAATTTTTGGCAATACCCTACATCTGGGGCCTTTGCTGCATTTTTCAGTGTGAAATACAAGCTTGAAATACTGCAATAATATTCCGTTATTAAAAAAACACCCATTTTGGGCAAAATACAAAATTTGCAGCCTTTGCTACATCTGTCAGTGTGAAATACAAGCTTGAAATACTGCAATAATATTCTGGGTTTAAAAAAACACCCATTTTTGGCAATACCCTACATTTGGGGCATTTGCTACATTTTGCTGTGTGAAATACAATCTTGAAATACTGCAATAATATTCCGTTGTTAAAAAACACTCATTTTGGGCAAAATACATAATTTGCGGCCTTTGCTGCATCTGTCAGTGTGAAATACTAGCTTGAAATACTGCAATAAAATTCTGGGTTTAAAGAAAACACCCATTTTGGGCAATACCCTACATCTGGGGCCTTTGCTGCATTTGTCAATGTGAAATACAAGCGTTAGATACTGCTGTTATATTCTGTTATTAAAAAAAAACACCCATTTTGGGCAAAATACTAAATTTGCAGCCTTTGCTACATCTGTCAGTGTGAAATACAAGCTTTAAATACTGCAATTATATTCTGGGTTTAAAAAAACACCCATTTTTGGCAAAACCCTACATTTGGGGCCTTTGCTGCATCTGTCAGTGTGAAATACTAGCTTGAAATACAGTACTGCAATAATATTCTGGGTATAAAAAAAACACAAATTTTTGGCAATACCCTACATCTGGGACTTTTGCTGCATCTGTCAGTGTGAAATACAAGCTTTAAATACTGCCATAATATTATGGGTTTAAAAAAACACCCATTTTTGGCAATACCCTACATCTGGGGCCTTTGCTGCATTTTGCAGTATGAAATACAAGCTTGAAATACTGCAATAATATTATGGGTTTAAAAAAAACACCCATATTTAGCAATACCCTACATCTGGGGCCTTTGCTGCATTTGTCAGTGTGAAATACAAGCTTGAAATACTGCAATAATATTCTGTTATTAAAAAAACACCCATTTTGGGCAAAATACATAATTTGCGGCCTTTGCTGCATCTGTAAGTATGAAATGCTAGCTTGAAATACTGCAATAATATTCTGGGTTTAAAAAAACCACCCATTTTTGGCAATACCCTACATCTGGGGCCTTTGCTGCATTTGTCAGTGTGTCAAGCATGTATTTGCTGCATCTGTCTGTGTGAAATACAAGCATTAGATACTGCTGTTATATTCTGTTATAAAAAAAAAAAAAACATTTTGGGCAAAATACTAAATTTGCAGACTTTGCTGCATCTGTCAGTGTGAAATACAAGCGTTAGATACTGCTGTTATATTCTGTTATTAAAAAAACAGCCATTTTGGGCAAAATACTAAATTTGCAGACTTTTCTGCATCTGTCAGTGTGAAATACAAGCTTTAAATACTGCAATAATATTATGTTATTAAAAAAACACCAATTTTGCGCAATACCCTACATCTGGGGCCTTTTCTGTAATTGTCAGTGTGAAATACAAGCTTGAAATACTGCTATAATATTCTGGGTTTAAAAAAACACCAATTTTGGGCAATACCCTACATCTGTGGCCTTTGCTGCATTTGTCAGTGTGAAATACAAGCTTGAAATACTGCAATAATATTCTGTTATTAAAAAAATTTACATTCTCAACCTGAGCACAACCTGCATGACCAGGCATCTAAGTGCAAAGCATGAGCTGCAGTGGAGTAGACACCTCAAAAACCAAGAAAGGTCTCTGGCTCCTCCTGCTTCCTCTTCTGCTGCAGTCTCGGCCTCTTCATCCTCTTCTGGAGTGACAGTGGCACCTGCCACCTCGCAAACAGGGGATCTGCCAGCAACACCACCACCTGGGTCACCAAGCATCTCCACAATGTCCCATGGAAGCGTTTAGCTCACTATCTCCCAAACACTGGAGCGGAGGAGGAAGTACCCCCCTACCCACCTGCGATCCCTGGCCCTGAATGCCAACATTTCAAAATTACTGGCCTTTGAAATGCTGTCATTCCATCTGGTGGAGACGGAGAGTTTTAAAATCCTTATGGCGGTGGCTGTCCCATAGTACGTCGTACCCAGCTGCCACAACTTTTCTAGGTGAGCCATCCCTTCCCTGCACAACCAAGTGGGGGACAAAATCAGGTGTGCACTGCGCAATGCCGTCTGTGGCAAGGTCCACCTAACTACGGATACGTGGACCAGTAAGCACTGTTAGGGACGTTATATCTCCCGAACAGCACACTGGGTAAATGCAGTGGCGGCTGGGCCTGAGGCGTATAGCAGTTTGGCGCATGTCCTTCCACCACAAGGATTGCCTCCTGTTGCTTCCTCATCCTCTACCGCCTCCTAATCCGGTCAGCGTAACACCTTCACCACCAACTTCAGCACAGCCAGAGGTAAACTTATCTGTTTGGGGGACAAACCCCACACCGTGCAGGAGCTATGGACGGGCATGGAACAACAGACCGATGAGTGGTTGGTGCCAGTGAGCCTCAAGCCTGGCCTAGTGGTGTGCTATAATGGGGGAAATCTCGTAGCAGCTCTGGGACTAGCCGGTTTGACGCACATCCCTTGTCTGGTGCATGTGCTGAATTTGGTGGTGCAGAGGTTCCTTTAAAATTACCCCGCTATGTCAGAGCTGCTGCAGAAAGTGCTGGCCGTCTGTGCGCGCTTTCAGAGTTCTCACCCTGCTGCTGCTCACCTGTCAGTGCTGCAGTGTAACTTCGGCCTTGCCGCTCACCGCCTCATATGCGACTTGCCCACAAGGTGGAACTCCACCTTGAACATGCTGGCCAGACTGTGCGAGCAGCAGCATGCGATAGTGGAGTTTCAGCTGCAGCATTCACAGGTGAGTCGCTCTGCGGAACAGCACCACTTCAACACCAATGAGTGGGCCTTGTGGGGATCCGCTCTGGTAGGCAGTGGTAGCGAGTGCAGTATAGAGGCATCACAGACCGGTCTTGGTGTAAACCACAATGCTTTGTTTATTCACACGGTGCATATTTGTGAAAGACGGTGCAGTTCATAGGGAGGGTGGTCACACACAGCAAAATAATAGTTCAAACACAGCAAGTCCCTGCTGCAGGCTACTTGAGGCCTGTTTCAGTCACATAAAGCAAAGTCTATTTAAAGCCAGGAGTAATGTCACCTTTTCTCCTTGGTGAAGTAAGTCCATGGGTCCGGCTCCTAGCCACAGGACATGGATCCCTCCTGGATTCAGCTGCAGGTCCCTGCACACTCCTTTACAGGCCTCAGCACGCAGCCCAGCTCACCTCCACTCCTCACTCTCACAGCCAGAGAACACAGAAGCTCCACACTGTGCACCACACCCTTGTTGCTGGTCAGGTTTTAACCCTTTTCTGCAAAACCTGGCCTGGACCGTGGGGAGACAGGCACCCGCCCGCATATCTGCCTGCTCCCAATAAGAGCCGGCCCGGATCCGTTGTTAACAGCGTAACCGCTGCAAAATGCACTTTTCTGGCTCTTACTCCAGCGGGGCCAGGACCCCCGCTGGCACGTACCTCCCGTTTACCACCACCCCAGGTACTCTCCTACATATCCCCCCCCTTTGTTCAACCCTGAAGGGTTGCACACCCTGTTCAATCCTGAGAGGTTGGACACACGTACAACAGTGTACCCGGGACAGGGCATCGGCATTCCCCTGTAAGCGGCCTGCCCTGTGTTCGACACTGAACTTAAAATTCTGGAGGGATAAGAACCATCTGGTGACCCGGGCACTCCCCTCCTTGGCCCGGCTCATCCACTGAAGAGGGGAATGGTCGGTCACCAGACGGAACCTTCTCCCTAACAGATAGTACCTAAGGGACTCGAGGGCCCACTTAATGGCCAGGCATTCTCTCTCTACCACGCTGTACCTGGTTTCCGCTGGGGTGAGTTTGCGACTCAGGAAGACAATAGGGTGTTCCTCCCCACTGATTTCCTGAGAGAGTACTGCCCCTAGGCCCACTCCAGAGGCGTCCGTCTGAACGACAAATTCCTGTGTGAAGTCTGGTGTCACCAAAACCGGGGACCCACACAGAGCCGACTTCAAACGGGAGAACGCCTCTTCCGCCTGCTCATCCCAGCGGACCATCACAGTCTTCCTCCCCTTTAAAAGTCTTGTCAATGGGGCCGCCACTGTGGCAAAGTTGGGGATAAAGCGCCTGTAATATCCTATCATCCCTAGGAACGAACGTACTTGCTTGGTGGTAAGAGGTCTGGGCCAGCTCTTGATCGCCTCAACCTTGTCTACCTGGGGTTTGACAACTCCCCGCCCAATCACGTATCCCAGGTACCGGACCTCCTCGAACCCGATCGAACATTTTTTTGGGTTGGCCGTCAGTCCGGCTTTTCTAAGTGAATCGACTACGGCCTGTACCTTGGGCAGGTGACTCTCCCAGTCCTGGCTAAACACGATGATGTCGTCCAGATATGCCGAAGCATATGGACGATGGGGCCGTAGGATGACGTCCATCAATCGCTGGAAGGTGGTTGGAGCGCCATGTAGGCCAAAGGGCAAAACTTGGTACTGAAATAACCCCTCGGGGGTGACAAAGGCAGTCTTCTCCTTTGCCGCCTCTGTGAGAGGCACCTGCCAATATCCTTTTGTGAGGTTGAGGACCGAGAAATAGCGAGCTTTCCCTAGCCGTTCTATGAGCTCGTCTACCCGGTGCATGGGGTAGGCATCGAATTTCGACACTTCGTTGAGCTTTCTAAAGTCATTGCAGAAGCGCAGAGTACCGTCAGGTTTTGGGATGAGGACTATGGGGCTGGCCCACTCGCTCCTTGACTCCTCAATCACCCCTAACCTCAACATCGACCTTACTTCTTCTGAAATGGCCTGTCGCTGGGCCTCCGGTACACGATACGGCTTTAACCGTACCCTGACGTGGGGCTCGGTGACGATGTCATGTCGGACTACCGAAGTTCGACCAGGAAGCTCAGAGAACACGTCCCTATTTCGACTCACCAACTCTTTGGCTTCCTGAGCTTGTTTGGTCGACAGACCACCCGCTATCTTTACCACGGAGGTGCCCTCCGGGACCTCGGGTGGAGCTGGGATCTTCCCCGCAGACAAGACAGTGCTTGGGCCGTCCCCAATGAGACACTCCCTATCTCTCCACGATTTCAGTAAATTTACATGATATACCTGTTCTGGCTTCCGCCGGCCTGGCTGGGATATCTTGTAATTCACTGGCCCTACCTTCTCTTTCACCTCGTAGGGACCTTGCCACCGTGCCAAAAACTTACTGTCAATGGTGGGGACTAGCACCAGTACCCGGTCACCCGGGTTAAATGTCCGGACCTGGGCACTCCGGTTGTATACCCGGCTCTGTGCTCCATGTGTTCCCGGACGATTGGTAGGACTGTCTCGATACAGTCCTGCATCTTTTCTATAAGCTCTATAATACTCTTGTGTGGGGTTGGCTGTTGCTCCCACGCCTCTTTAGCGATGTCCAGCAACCCTCTTGGCCGTCGACCGTACAATAGCTCGAAGGGCGAGAATCCCGTAGAGGCCTGGGGCACTTCTCGCACTGCGAACAATACGTACGGCAGCAACAAGTCCCAATCCTTTCCGTCTTTGGCTACGGTTCTTTTAAGCATAGTTTTTAGGGTTTTGTTAAAGCGCTCCACTAGTCCGTCGGTTTGAGGATGGTATACGGACGTGTGTAACCGTTTAACCCCTAAAAGCTTGCAGAGCTCCCTCGTCACCTTAGACATGAAGGGTGTCCCCTGGTCGGTCAGGATCTCTTTTGGAATCCCCACTCTTGCGAACATGCCCATGAGTTCTTTAGCTATGAGCTTAGCTGAAGTATGACGTAGTGGGATCGCTTCAGGATATCTGGTGGCATAGTCTAAGACCACCAAGATATGCTGGTGCCCTCTGGCCGACTTGTTTATGGGGCCTACCAGATCCATCCCTATTGTTTCGAAGGGGACCTCAATGATGGGCATGGGTACTAGGGGACTGCGATAGTGGGGTTGGGGGCTCGTCATCTGACACACTGGACAGGATTGGCAAAACCTTTTGACCTCCTCATAAACCCCGGGCCAATAGAACCTTTGCAGAATCCGCTCTTGGTTTTTTTTTACGCCCAAATGTCCTCCCAGCACGTGGGAGTGGGCCAA
This sequence comes from Bufo bufo, assembly GCF_905171765.1. Taxonomy (NCBI): domain Eukaryota; kingdom Metazoa; phylum Chordata; class Amphibia; order Anura; family Bufonidae; genus Bufo; species Bufo bufo. Next base: position 167,181,071 of record NC_053396.1, on the reverse strand, counting down.
GTCCAGTACCACACGGCGGTATGGCTGGGGTACCACCAGCTGCTCCACTACCTCGTGCTGCACTTTGTCCACCCTATACAGCAGGTCCTGGTTAAAAGCCAAATGGGGAAACACCGAGTCGGCCCCTGGGTGCTGAGCCACCCCATTTACCACTGTCACCCCTTCCCTCGCTCGCAATAATGTCGGATCCTGGAGCTGGGCGGTCCCGAACGTGTCACGGGATACCTCCAGGTCCGGGATGGACGGGGTTTCCCACGGATTCGCCTGCCAACACCTCTAGGGGAAACCTATCGGGATGACACTCTACAGGTGATGTGGTGACCCCTACGGCTGGTATCCCCGCATCGGGATCCTCGGCCACTGGGCCAGATTGTCGTCTGTCCCTAAGGGAAGGCATATCGCGAGACCTGTATGCCTTGTTGCGCTGTTTCGAGTACTCCACCAACATGGCCAGTGCCGATGACGCCGTTCTCATCGTTACTATCCCACTTCTATGCTTCCTTGAAAAAACGCGATGAAGGAAGAGGATGTGACACAGGAGGAGGAGGAGGAAGAGGGATCATTTCATAGGGTTTCCGGCCAGTCATTTACAAGTGGCTCAGAGCGTGGGTTCCTGCACCCACAAACGCCAGGTACACAGTTGTCCAGACAGGGCACAGTTCTGGAGGATGAGGAGGTGGAGAAGGAGGAGATGGAGAAGGAGGAACCGTGTTCACAGCAGGGTGGCCATCACTGGTGCGTGGCTGGGGGGATACAGACGATACACCTCCCACAGACGACAGCTTTTCGTTGCCTCTGGGCAGCCTGGCACACATATGCGATTACATGCTGCAGTGTCTCCGCAACGACCGCCGAGTTGCCTACATTCTAACTTGTGCTGATTACTGGGTGGCCACGCTGCTGGATCCCTGTTACAAGGACAATGTACCGTCCTTAATTACGTCACTGGAGCGTGATCGTAAGATGTGCGAGTACAAGCACACGCTGGTAGACGTGCTGCTGGTGGCATTCCCACATGACAGCGGGGGCACAGTGGAAGCACAAGGCTAAAGCAGAGGAGGAGGTAGAGGTCGCCAACACAGCTGGGGCACCACCAGCACCTCAGAAAGCAGGGTTAGCATGGTCGAAATGTGGAAAAGCTTTGTCAGCACACCACAACAACCAGCACCACCAGCTGATATGGAACATCTTAACAGAAGGCAGCATTTTAGCATCATGGTGGAGCAGTAAGTGTGCACAAGCCTACACGTACTGAATTATGGATCTTCCCCCTTCAACTTCTAGGTCTTCAAATTGGGCACATGGCCTGAGCTTGCCCTTTACCCCTTGGAGGTGCTGGCCTGCCCTGCAGCCAGTGTATTGTCTGAACATGTGTTTAGCATGGCAGGGGGCGTTATCACAGACAAGCGCAGCCGCCTGTCCACAGCCAATGTGGACAAGCTCACGTTCATTAAAATGAACCAGACATGGATCCCACAGGACTTGTCCGTACCTTGTGCAGAATAGACATGTATACACCTTACCCAGCCAATGTTATACTACAGCGCAATTGCTCATTGTTGTATTTTTTATATTTCCCACTCTTTTGGGGTGTACCCTAATTTTTTTTTAAATTTAAAACTTAAAATTAAAACCAAAAACCAGCTACCTCATCCTTCTCCACCGCCGTTTCCACCTACACTGCTACGTCCACCACCTCCTTAACCTATTTTATTTTAAGTCATTTCTCTAATTTGTCTAATTGTTGGGTTACATAACCCAAATTTTTGGCTTTGATATACCCCTGCTCTAGCTAGTTGACAGGTTAATAAATTTCACTAATTTGTCTGTTACATTGTCGGGTGAAATTCACCAATTATTGGCTGTGATACACCCCTGCTCTACTTAGTAGACAGGTTAATACATTTTACTAATTTTTCTGTTACATAGTTGGGTGACATTCAACAATTTTTGGCTGTGATATACCCCTGTTCCACCTGGTGGACAGGTTAATACATTTCACATATTTTTCTGTTACATAGTTGGGTGACATTCACCAATTTTTGGCTGTGATATACCCCTGTTCTACCTAGTGGACAGGTAATACATTTAACATATTTTTTTGTTACATAGTTGGGTGACATTCACAAATTTTTGGCTGTGATATACCCCTGTTCTACCTGGTGCACAGGTTAGTACATTTCACATATTTCTCTGTTACATAGTTGGGTGACATTCACCAATTTTAGGCTGTGATATACCCCTGTTCTACCTGATGGACAGGTTAATACATTTCACATATGTATCTGTTACATAGTTGGGTGACATTCACAAATTTTTGGCTGTGATATACCCCTGTTCTACCTGGTGCACAGGTTAGTACATTTCACATATTTCTCTGTTACATAGTTGGGTGACATTCACCAATTTTAGGCTGTGATATACCCCTGTTCTACCTGATGGACAGGTTAATACATTTCACATATGTATCTGTTACATAGTTGGGTGACATTCACAAATTTTTGGCTGTGATATACCCCTGCTCTACCTAGTGGACAGGTTAATAAATTTCACTAATTTGTCTGTTACATTGTCGGGTGAAATTCACCAATTTTTGGCTGTGATATACCCCTGCTCTACCTAGTGGACAAGGAAATACATTTCACTAATTCGTCTGTTACATTCTTGGGTGCATTTTACCATTTTTGCGTGAATAAACCCCTGCTATGCATAGGTGACAGGGACATAAATTTAAAAAAATCATCAGTTACATTGTCAGGTGACATTTTACCAATGTTGCCGTATACAAACCCCTGGTCTGCATAGGTGACAGAGACCTAATATTTGTAAAATCGTCTGTTCAATTGGTGGGTGACATGAACCCAGTTTTGCCGTGAATAAACCCCTGCTCTGCATAGTTGCCAGGGACCTAAATTTTTTAAAGTCATCTGTTCCATTGGTGGGTGACATTAACCCATTTTTGGCAATGAAAAACCCCTGTTCTGCATAGGTGACAGGGAATTAAATTTCAAAAATTTGTCTTTTTTTGACGCATGCCCTCTCCTTTCATTCGATGATTCAACTTTAACAACTTGTCCCACATTTCCACTCGATCACATTGGAGCCATTAACCTCCCTTGGATGTGGTATCTCTTTCTCATGCTCCCTCTCCGGTGTGGAAGCCATGATCAACATGGTAGGCGCAGAAAAGCACATCGAAAGTTGATAGAGAAGATATCCAAATGGATCGTGGGCGTAACGGGGACGTGCGATCAGGCAGAAGTTATCTAGAGTCAAAAAAGCGGCAGCAGGGCCTCTCCAGTCTAACGTTTCCAAATCCAAAATACCCCAGTGACATTCCTTATAATATTTTATTAATCATTCCAATAACAGGGCATCTTAAGAGTCCTGTATTGTTATTTATTGTCACTACCTCCCCATGTCGGGAGTGGGTAAATTGCCACGTGCCCCCTCCTTTACTTGGAAGCTTCGCCTTCAATAATTTGTCCCACATTTCCGCTCGATCACATTTAATTTCATACATTGATCTCCCTTGGATGTGGTATCCCTTTCTCACGCTCCCTCATCACGGGGACGTGAGACATGGTGGAGCAGTATGTGTGCACACGCCTACACGTACTGACTGATGGGTCTGCCCCCTTCAGCTTCTGGGTCTCCAAATTGGGCACATGGCCTGAGCTTGCCCTTTATGCCTTGGAGGTGCTGGCCTGCCCTGCAGCCAGTGTATTGTCTGAACGTTTGTTTAGCACGGCTGGAAGGGGTTATCACAGGTTATATTTCCCAATGTTTTGGGGTGTACCCTAATTTAAACAAAAAATAAAAATAAAAAATAAAACCAAAAAGCAGTGTAGGCTACCTCTTCCTCCTCCACTGCCGCTTCCACCTACGCTGCCACATCCACTGCCTCCTCAACCTCCTACTCCATATGGACCTCGTCCTCCAAGATCAAGATTTTTAATAATTTTTTTACGTATTTTATTTTAAGTCATCTCCATATCCACATATGTTTGCAGAGCACTTGCCATGCTCTTAACCACATTTTGATGCCATTTGCAGCCCTCTAGCCCTTTCCTTGCCATTTTATTGCTCCAAAGTTCGGGTCCCCATTGACTTCAATAGAGTTCGGGTTCGGGATCAAGTTCGGGTCCCGAACTCAAACTTTTTTGTGAAGTTCGGCCGAACCCATCGAACCAGAACATCCAGGTGTCCGCTCAACTCTAGTGGTGGACAATGAAGTCACTGACCCAACCTGGGAAGGTGGCAAGCCGAACGAGGAAAGCAGTACAGAGGGGGAGGGATCCGCAGCACCGCAACAGGCTGGAAGAGGCAGTGGGGTGGCAAAAGGGAGAATGCAGGCCACACCAAACAGGCCCGCAACTGTTCCCCGGAGCACCCCATTGCGGCAATCTTCTTTGCCAATGCGTAGGTGTTCCGCAGTCTGGAGCTTTTTTGAGGAAATTGCAGACGACAAAAGAATTGTAATTTGCAACATGTCCTATACAAAAATGAGCAGGGATGTGAACACTAGCAACCTCAGCACCACCAGCATAATCATCCACATGGCATTAAAGCACCATAATAGGTGGGCTAAACGCCTGGGTCCACAATCTGTGTCTGCGGGTCACACCACTGCCTCATCTTCCCCGTGTTACGTTCTGGCCAATCCCCTGTCAAATTCGCAGGCCCGAAAGACTCCCGCCCTGCACCTGGACCTTCGCGAGCACCATCAGCGACCAAATCCACTTCCGTGTCCCAGCACAGCGTACAAATGTCCTTACCCCAGGCATTTGAACTCAAGCACAAATACCCAGCCACCCACCCACAGGCCATAGCACTAAATGTGCAACTTTCCAAATTACTGGCCCTGGAAATGTTGCCATTTAGGCTTGTGGACACTGAGGCCCTCTGCAGCCTGGTGTCGGTTGCCGTCTCTCATTACGCAGTCCCCAGCCACCACTATTTTTCACAGTGTGCCGTGCCTGCCTTACACTAGCATTTGTCCCGTAACATCACCCGTGCCCTGACCAACGCAGTTAATAGGAAGGTCCACTTAACCACTGACACATGGACAAGTGCTTTTAGCCAGGGACGCTACATTTCCCTGACGGCACACTGGGTGAACGTTGTGGAGGCCGGGAATGAGTCGTACTCTGGGATTGCACAGGTGCTAGGATTGCGGGCCCTAATTCCATCAGGGTTTCTGCCACCACCTACGTTAGTAGCAGCAACCCTCACTTCTCCTCCTCCACCTCCTCCTCCACATCCACCTCACAATTATCCTCTTGCAGCACCAGTCAGCCATAAGTCGGTAGCTTAAAGCAGTGTAGCACCGCAGTGGGGAAGCTTTAACAAGCCGTGCTTAAGCTGATCTGCTTTGGTGACAAACGGCACACCGCCGCAGAGCTGTGGCAGGGGATTAGAGACCAGACTGAGCTGTGGCTCTCGCCACTCAACCTAGAACCAGGCATGGTTGTGTCTGATAATGGCATTAACTTGGTGGCGGCTTTGGAGATGGGGAAGCTCACACACATCCCATGCCTAGCCCACGTCTTCAACTTAGTGGTTCAGCGGTTTCTCAAAACCTACCCCAACTTGCCTGAGCTACTGGTGAAGGTGCGCCGCGTGTGTGCCCATTTCCGCAAGTCATCGACAGCTTCCGCAAGGCTATCCACGCTGCAGCAGCGATTACAATTACCAGCTCACCGACTGTTGTGCGACGTGAACATGTGCTGGAACTCGACGTTCCACATGTTGGTCAGGCTTTGTGAGCAGCAGAGGGCAGTAGTGGAATACCAGCTGCAACATGGTCATCGCCTTTCCAGTCAGCTTCCGCTCTTCACAAGCAAGGAGTGGGCATGGATGTCTGACCTCTGAAGTTTTTAGGAACTTTGAGGAATCAAATCAGATGGTGAGCAGCGATAACGCTATTATCAGCGTCACCATCCCACTTCTGTGTCTACTCAAACGCTCGCTGCTCACAATTAAGACTGATGCTTTGCATGTGGAAGACGTGGAAATGGGGGAAGACATTACACAGGGTGATAGCCAGACCACCCTCGGTTCGTCTTCTCAGCGCAAATTGGAAGATGAGGAGGAGTAGGAGGAGGGTAGTACCCATGGAAGTTTAATTCCATCTGTTCAGCATGGGTGGGCAGAAGAGGAGGAAGAGGATGAGGAGATTGAGAGTCTTGCCTGTTGGTACTCTGGCACACATGGCTGACTTCATGTTAGGCTTTCTTTCCCACGACCAGCACGTTATACGCATTTTAGACAACACGGATTACTGGGTGTTCACCCTTCTGGACTCTCGCTACAAAGAGAACTTGTCATCTGCTGGCGGCGGAGTCCTTACTTCCTTGGGCAACCGAGGAGGGGATACAAAGGGAAGACACAGCAGTTCCAACAGAGGCAGGGCAACACTCTCTAAGGCCTGGGACAGTTTCATGACACCCCACCAGCAATCTCACCCTTATGCGCGGTCTAGTGTCATAAGAAAACACAAAGAGGCCGGGTTTGACGACGGACCTATTTACTCCCAAAAATTGTAGTAGTTATGTACTGATCCCCTAGGGGACAGAGGGGTAAAAATTAACATTTAATGTGAACGAATCTAAAATAGGTGGACACTTAGAGGAGGAGCCTCTGCAACATATACATAAATAACAGCCCTACGGGCTAGTGTCACAAGGAGGGAAAAGTTTTGGAAGATGGTGAGGAGTACGTAGCAGACCGTGTCAGCGTCCTCAGTGATCCCTCAGTGCCTTACAACTTCTGGCATCTCCAAGCTAGACACGTGCCTCGAACTGGCGCTCTACGCCTTGGAGGTGCTGGCCTGCCCTGCCGCCAGCGTTTCATCTGAGCGGGTATTTAGTGCTGCTGGTGGCATTATAACAGATAAGCGTATCCGCCTGTCAACTGAAAATGCTGACAGGTTGACGCTTAAAAATGAACAAGGCCTGGTTTGCCCCTGACTTCTCAACTCCACCAGAGGAAAGCGGATGAACATAAAGGCACTTTGAATGTGTTGTTTATAATGTACTGAATATTCTGTATTCCCAGGCACCTCTTCCACCACAAACAAGGGTATATGGTTGAATCTTCCTTTTCTCCTCCTCCTCCTCCTCTTCCATCATATTAACATGCTTATTCGTCGCATATAATGCCCTTGTATATATGCCCTCGCATATACTTTTTTTATAGGGTCAGCTCATCAGCAGACTCTCTCATATAATTTTTTACAGGGTCAGCTCACCCGTAGGCCCTCTCATTTTATTTTTTTACAGCATCAGCTCACCCGCAGGCCCTCAGCAAAAATCTTTTAGAGGGTCAGCTCACCAGCATTCCCTCACTCATAATGTTTTAGATGGTCATCTCAGCAGCAGACCCTCACCCCTAATGTTTTTGAGGGTCACCAGCAGGCCATCAATCATACTTTTTCTGTAGACGGTGTCTGCTGCGGACAATTAAATTATCCACGTCACATCTGCTGTGTAAAGTATGCGGATATAAAAAATTAAATCTTTTAGAGGGTCAGCTCACCCGCAGGCCCTCAGCTGAAATCTTTTAGAGGGTCAGCTCACCTGCAGGCCCTTATATATCTGTGAGATACAGTGTACCTTTGCGTAGACGCTGCGAACAGTGTCATTACCTGTGGTACCTCTCCCGTATAACATTTCCTCTTCCTAAATATTTATGACATTCCCTGTAATTTTTTAGTACTCATTCCAATGACAGGGCCTCTTAAGAGTCCTGTATTGTTATTTATCGTCACTACCTCCATGAGTCGGGAGTGGGTAATTTGCGCGCCCCCGCCTGCCTTTTTTGGAAGTGGTAGCCGTAGCCGTTTCTCAGGCTCCCTCTCTGGAAGCGAACCCTGATTCCCCATTACCCGTGGTCACCACGGTAGGCGCATAAAAAAAACATCGAAAGTTGATAGGGCAGACATCCTAATGGATCGTCAACATCACGGGGACGTGCGATCACCCAGAAGTTATCTAGAGTCAACAAAGCGACAGCAGGCCCTTGCACATAATGTTTGAGAGGGTCAGCTTACCAGCAGGCCCTCACTTACAATCTTTTACAGGGTCAGCTCATCAGCAGGCCCTCACCTACAAGTCCAGTCTCACTATCCAAGAGTCTGTTCAACACACTCCTCAACACCGGGGGTCACGTAACTACTTAGCACGGAGGAGTATCGTTGGTTATCGGAATGAACCACATAAATCGTCTCGATCCACCCGCAACGGCCATGCACCACCACCCACAGAATCGAGAAAGAGGTATCAATCTGTCAATCCTTTCCGTGTCCGGGCCGGGTGAGGTTCCCCTTGCGTAGTAAAATTAAGCCGCAAGCTCCACTCCCGGTGGTGCCTTTCCGTCAATTAGTTTAAGTTTCAGCATTGCAACCATACTCCCCCCCGGAACCCAAAGAGTTTGTTTTCCCCAAAAATGCTTGGCGTGTAATGGGAATAACGCCGCTGGATCGCCTGTGGGATAGTCTTCGAACCTCCGACTTTCATTGTTGATTAATGAAAACATTCGAGGCAACAAATGCTATGGCTGTTTTTTGTCTTGCGCCGATCCAATAATTTCTGGCTGAACTTGCACTTTATATACAAGTAAATATACAGGAAAGAATGTTTCCTAGCAATTTTTACTCTACAATCGATTTTATCTATGGTTTTGTGCGTATTATTGTCAGTCTGTGAAAGTGGCGTACTACTCGGACAACATCGCTCCCAGCAGCAACATGGGAGTCCAAGATGCATGCAGACATTCTCCCCATGCTGTTCCTGAACCGTTTCGGTGGTGTTTCCATAAATTTCTGAACTTTTTGATATGAACCAGGCATTCTCCCCTCTTCAGAGCATGGGGTGCCTGGTTTAATGCTCGGGTCCTCACATTGACTTCCATTTTACTTGGGTGTTCGGCAGAGCACCCAAGCACTAAGATGCTCGATCATCACTAGATTATTGGAGTGCCAGTTCCTTGTAATTTTTAAAAGCCCTTTCACTTAGTGCATAGGCTTTATCAGTGTAGGAGTCCCACTACCTGAACTATTGTGATATACATTATGTGATATACAGGTTGTATCGGAGTGCCTCTTCCTTGTAATTTTTGGCAGCACTTGCACTTTATATACAAGTAAATATACAGGAAAGAATATTTTCTAACAATTTTTCCTCTAAAATCGATTTTACCTTCGGTTTTGTGCGTATTAGTGTCAGTCTGCAAAAGTGGCGTACTACTCGGACAACATTGTTCCCAGCAGCGACCTCGGAGTCCAAGATGCATCCAGACATCCTCCCCATGCTGTTCCCAAAGCATTTCGGTGGTGTTTCCATCATTTTCTGACCTTTTCCTATGAACCAGACACCCTCCCCTCTTCAGAGCAGGGGGTGCCTGGTTTAATGCTAGAGTTCTCCCATTGACTTCCATTGTGCTCGGGTGCTCAGTAGAGCACCCGAGCATTCCGAGGTGTTCGACCCGAACACTTTGGTGCTCGATCAACACTAGTATTCACCCTTGAATGGATTGTTTCATTTTGACTATTTTTATCCCTTTCTATCCTGGGCCAGTTTTCACCTTCCTGCCCAGGCCATTTTTTGCAAATCTGACATGTGTCACTTTATGTGGCAATAACTTTGGAACACTTTTACTTATCCAGGCCATTCTGAGATGGTTTTCTCATGACACATAGTACTTCATGACAGTGCTAAATTTGAGTCAATATATTTTTCCTTTATTTATTAAAATAATTTTCTAAATTTGAATTTCTCTACTTTTAAGACAGATAGTAATGCCTCATAAAATAGTTATCAGTCATCATTCCCCATATGTCTGCTTTATGTTGGCATCATTTTGTAAATGTTATTTTATTTTTTAGGACGTTAGAAGGCTTAGAAGTTTAGAAGCCATTTTTCAAATTTTCAACAACATTTCCAAAACCATTTTTTTAAGCACCAATTCAGTTATAAAGTAATATTGAGGGGCTTACATAATGGAAACCACCCATAAATGACCCCATTTTAGAAACTACACCCCTCAAATTATTCAATACTGATGTTACAAACTTTGTTAACCCTTTAGGTGTTTCACAAGAATTAAAGGAAAATGGAGGCAAAATTTCATTTTTTATGGAGATTTTTCATGTTAATTTTTCTTGCAACATAGCAAGGGTGTCATGGTCTTACCTGCTTGCTGCTCTCCTTCGTTTGACATGTGCTGGCGGCCATCTTGGTTTCTGGGTTTCTTGTAGCCTTCCACCCTGCGGCTCCTCCTTCCCCTGGGAGGAGCTGGATGCCTAGCTCATATATATAGGAGGTCTGTGGCTTCAGTTCCTTGCTTGGTCCTCTTGTGTTCACATGCTTCTAAGACTGCTGCTGCTTCTGGTTCCTGATCCTGGCTTCGTCTGACTACCCTGCTGGTTCCTGATCCTGGCTTCGTCTGACTACCCTGCTGGTTCCTGATCCTGGCTTCGTCTGACTACCCTGCTGGTTCCTGATCCTGGCTTCGTCTGACTACCCTTCTGGTTCCTGACCTCTGGCTTCGCAAAGACTCTGCTCGGTTTCACCATCCGTTTGGACTTTTGCTTTACAGCTTTATTTTCAATAAAGCCTTCTTATTTTCACTTATCTCTTGTTGTACGTCTGGTTCATGGTTCCGTGACAAAGGGTCAATAGCAAACTAAACATCAATATGCATTACTCTAATTCTGCAGTTTACAGAAAAACCCCATATGTGGTGGTAAACTGCTCTGTGGGCACGTGGCAGTTGTCAGGAAAGGAGAGCCATATGAATTTTGGAGGCAGATTTTGGTAGAATGGTTTTTGGGCACCATTTTGTATTTGAAGAGACCCTAAAGTACCCCTGCAATGAAAACCCTCAAAAAGTGACCCCATTTTGGAAACTACACCCTTCAAATAATATATTAAGGGGTGTACTTAGCACTTTGACCCCCTAAGCATTTTATGGCATTTGAAAACATTTGGCTGTGAAAATGAAAAGTTTCATTTCTTCCAATAAAATGTTGCTTTAGCCCCAAATTTTTCATTTTCACAAGGGGTAACAGAAGAAAAAGCACCCCATAATTTGTTACCCATTTTCTCCTTAATATGGCAACACCCCATATGTGGTGGTAAACTGCTGTGGGGGCACATGGCAGGACTCAGAACAAAAGGAGTGCCATATGGCTTTTGTAGCACAGATTTTGATGGATTAGTTCATGTGCTCCATTGGTTTCTATTTTTTGAGTGATTGTCTTATGTGGGGGCTCATTTTTTGTGGGATGAGGTGACCTTTTTATTGGTGACATTTTAGGGTAATAAGACTTTTTGTTTGCTTGGTATTACACTTTTTGTAAGGCAAGGTGAAAAAAAAGGCTGTTTTGGCATAGTTTTAATATTTTTTTTATTTTTTATTGATTATTATGTTAGGACAATTAGAAAACATTTTGTCACCCTAATGATATTGATCTAGGTTCGCAGGTCCACCCAAGCCATCCAACAGATGTGAAGTAACTTTATGGCTTACTGGCTCTCAGTCAGATGAGAACTGGTTTGGAATGTCGCATAGTGCACAAGGCTGCCATTGTAAGGTATGCTGACTGTTATCTGTCTCATGGATAGATTGTTGGCTTCCACATACCTGGCTTTTGGCATATTGCCTTTGTGTGGTTGTCTATTGTATGTCATAGATAATAGGAGTCCAAGACTCATCTAGCCATCCTCTTAATGCTGTTTCCAAACCATTTTGATGGGGTTTCTATCAATTTCCAATCCTTTTTAGTGAACCAGACACCCTCTCTTCTTCAGAGCAGGGGGTGCCTGGTTTGATGCTCAGGTCTCCTATTAACTTTCATTGTATTAAATTGTACTAAAGCATCAGCAGTATTCGGCCGAGCACTGCAATTTGCCAAGCATCTCTATGCTCGAGCCGAACAGCAGTTTGATCGAGCATGCTCACTCAACACTAGTAGAAAGTGAATGAAGCAACATAAAATTGGCCATATTGTACATATAATGTTAATAGAAAGGTCATCACAACACTTTTTTTCCCTTCTGCAATTTCCAAAACAAATCTTTGTATTTATATTTTTTCTTGCTAGGTAGGAAGCATTCAGTGCACTCATGGTTCCCACACTAAATAAGACCAAAGCAACAGTTTTTATTGAATATGGAAAGAGATCTGATATTTTCCTCTGCTGGGAACGGCATTGTGATTCCTAAGATGTAGTCAAACACCATATTTTTGCCTCAACAGGATCACAGAGGTGTCCCAGTAATGCTTTCGATGCAGCGATGAGTGACTAATAGGCCAGCTGCTTCTCATCCATGTAGATCAATTATATCATAGGTCCCTGAACAGCCAGTCTATAGGAAAATAACCACAAAATGTCTGGAGCCAAGACAATAACTGTAATTCAGAGGAAATGTGTCATATTTTGGTGACTGGCAAATTTAAGATCCTAATAGAGATAAGTGAATCGATTCTAAAATTCAAAAATTTGACCCAAATTTTTCTAAAAGTTTTGATTTTATTGAACCAGAAGTCTGTGTGATTTGATTCGGAAGAATCGATAGAGAGAAAGTGAGAGACACTTTTCCAAGCACTCAGAGTACTTTCTACTTGGGGCCTTTTTATTTGGACCTGAATCGAATTAGATGCCAGATTCAGCCAAATCAGACCCAAATAAAATTTTAAGCAATTCACTCATCTCTATTCCTTAATAAAGATCAGCAGTTTGTTTGTTATTCTATAAAAATAGATGGTGAATATTGTCAGGAAATGACTGAATGAAAAGCCTAATATCTTCATTGTGGACATTACCAAGATGACAAAAATGGCTTAAAGATTGCCTTAATGCAGGGCAAATACTGTTGCAGAAGATTCTGCAACTGAAATTCAGTCCCATACACCTAAATGTGGCTTGCAGAAATCCATGTGTTTCCCACAAAAACAACTCAACTCAGATGAATGGAACTGATTTTCAGTCACAGAAATTTCTGCAACAAAATCTGTCATGTTTGAAGACATCCTAAAGATTTTTGTGCAATGCTCCAAGGATTTAGCCCCTGCTACTGGTGCTCCAACATACTAATTTGCACAAGAATAAAAACTCAGATAGCCCAGCAAATTTTTTTCATACAAACATAACAAAGGTACCTTTTTAATAAACATTAAGAACCCTACCAGCTAGTATGCCTGGTTTAATAGGGTTGATCATGCTGACAGAGCCTCTTTAAAATATGCCACCTTTATGACAAGATGAGAAATGCAAGGCAGAATTATGGATTTAAAAGATAATGAAGCATTCTGATTTGCTTTCTGGGGGATTGTTTACTGGATTGTTTGTTGAATAGATAACATTTCCTAAATCAATTTTGAAAACAAAGGAGAATGAGTCAATGTCTAATGCTATTGTATAAATGTATGAGTAGCTTTTCAAAAGAGAAAACTACTGTAAGTTTAATGCTATAGTAAATAATGATTTTGTGCCTTGTCATGAAATCCTCAAATAAATATTCTACAAAAAGAAAAGGAAAAGGTCCAAGATACAACCCAGCAGAATCAAACAATAACCATAAATCAAAAATGTATGCAAAGATATTGTGATTCTTTATGTATTCAATATCACAAAATACACAAAAAAATGACAATCCCCAGCAGCAACCAGCAGGGGAGGCTCGGTGAACAAAAATTTCACAGGTTCCACTTCAATCGCAACTATACTTTCCTATGCACTGAGCTCCTCCTAGTGATGATTGCAGGTAGTGTTCAGGAAATCGAGCTTTGGATCAAAGATCTGAAGTCAGTTCATTCAAACACTACAGCATTAAAATGTCTTGCTTCTGTGTAGGCAAAATTTGTCTCACCTGAAGTCGCATGAGAGTTTGGTGAAATCATTTGGAAATCACGTCTGCGTCTTTAAAAACATTTTAAAATAGCAATCCGAAGTCTGGTTTTCTACCGAGGTACAGCCGGTACCAAACCCAACTTCGGATTGCTGTTTAAAAATGTTTTTAAAGATGCAGATGTGATTACCAAATTAATTTACCAAAGTCTTGCATGACTTTGGGTGAGACAAATTTTGTCTACATGGAGGCAATATATTTTAATGTAGTACGCGGAGACAGCATTAAAACTGAAGTGTTTGAACAAATTGACTTTGGATCATCAGTCTGAAGTTCAGGAAAACTTTGATTCGCAATGAATCCAAATTTCCTCGCGATTCGCGGTAACGGATCAGTTTTTCCTAGAATGGCGGCTGCACGTGTTACAAAGTGAAAGCAAGAAGCCAGGGAATGCGAAATCAACCATAATGCCGTGCAGCCAACCAATCCACAGATAGCCATCCCTTGTGATGTCACAGCCCTATAAAAACCTCATCACCAATGGTCTCCGCCATTGTCCTGTGAGCTGAGCATAGGGAGAGACGTGGCAAGCGTGGCATGTGCTTGGAACAGCGTTGCTGAAAATGATTAATAGAAGAATACTGGCGAGGTAGAGTGCAGGGAGACTTACGCTGCATCAGTTTTATTTATTTATTCCTTAATTTACTTATTCTTACATCTGCCATAAAGGTAATTCAATAGCAATAAGATGGAATCCTTTATTAGTCAAGTGCCTACGTGCCAACCAAAACTATCCAGTCTGCAACAACCCTTAGGGGGGCCAGGTCATAATGATGACCATCCTCATCCTTTGCTGGCTTTACTTCTTCCAAATCATCCTTCAAAGTCATCATGTCCTAGAAAAGTCAACAACATGCAGAGAGAGGAGTAGCTGGATATTCTCATCAATATTAGATGATGCTGAAAAGGAGGAAATGCAGATGGCAGAAGAAGCGTTCCAACCTGAAGGGCAGAGTAGTTATGCCAGAGCTGATTAATATTCAGTGTTTGCTGTCAAAAAACTTGCAGGAGAGTGCAGGCAAGAACAGCAATCGTATACATTTTGTCCACCCACCTAACCAGCCAAACTCCATACCAGTCACAGCTCCTATTTAAAGGTGCCACGCAGCTATTAACAATGAAGAACGAGGTGGAGCACGTGTGTGCGGACGCACGTACGTGACGTCTGCACCTCCCTTACGGCCGCCAAGCCCCGCTCCGTGTCCAGCTAGCAGCAAGATGGGACCGAGGCTATTCTAGTTGCGGCCCTGCTGCTCCGATGTCCGGCCATACTGCTGTCTGTCGCCCTGTTCGCGCCACCTGGAGGTTGAGGGGGTGAGATGCGCCTGGCTGATTTCTGGATCCTGCAGCGGACGTGCCAAGCTTGGAAGGCCGATACTGACAAGAGGATCGTGTGACGGCCATGCGAGTGCTTAACCCTTTCGTCTCTCCTTCTACGCTGGGAGCAGGTATAGAGGGAAGATGTGTGGCTGCCGGACTTAATTAGACCCCGAGTTGAGTTCGTCTGTGGGTTAGGAGGGTTTAATGAGTGAGGGGTAGGGGTTTCCATGTTAACTGGTCCCAAGTGCAGGTACCCGGTGGTTTCTTCCCCCTCCTCCCCTCCACCAGGATAACGAATACTGAGAAGGGAAGGATCGGATTGCGGCAGGGGAAGAGGAGGCTGTTTTCTGTTTGCAGCTGATGGAGAAGAAGTGCTGAAGGGGAGAGGGGAAGGGTAAAAGAAAAAAATGGAAAGAGGGGAAGGGGGAAAGATATACGATAAAGGAGAGTGGCAAAAGAACATTTGGCCACCCTTTGCCCCTAGATTGTGAATTGCATTGTTGGCTCCCAAGCTGAGGAATATTGGGGCTGAAAACCGCATGTTGGTTCGGACCGAAACAGTTTTGGAGGACGTCTGGTGGCTGTATATATGTAAGAACTGTGTTTTTCCTTCTTTTCCCTGATCACTGTGCATGAAGTGGAAATCATTTAACCATGTAGCTTGGGCTAATTGAATGTGACCTACAGTGATGTGTTGGTAGCCATGTGCATATGGATAAACGGTACAGCATAGCTGGTTTCTATTGATATATATCTCACTAATTGACTGCTACTACATAGGAGTAAAGCTGCCACGTATATGACTGCGGTGTCATGCGGAACTACTAACAGTGTTAAAATACTAACTGGTCTATGCATATAACTGTGCTAGCTATCCTAACTGGGTGGTGAGCTTCAGCTATGTTAACTACAAATGATGTGTTATGAACTAACTCATGCAACTGACTATTTGTCTTATAACTGTAAAACTGCCATGGTTTTTATTGCCTGGGGAAATACCAGGGATTGACTTAGCCGACTGATTATACTAACCGCAATGTGAGTTTAATTGGGTTAACCATATAACCACACTAATGGGTCTGTGAGTTCGGTTGTGTGGCTTACACTGATGGGCGATTGAAGCAATTTACAGTCGGGTGGTCACCACTGGGTTAGTTACATTTTCTGATTGCTGTCTCATTCGTGTTGGCCACACTAGCTGGAACAAAAGCATAAATGTGCCAGCTGTAATGCAACTAAGAGTGCTAATTATATTAGACGAACAGAGAACTGGGCCTTGACCTGGTCAATTACGTAAGGCAGAGATGGCCAGACAGGGTGCTGGGAAAAAGGGGCGCAGGCAGGTGGAACTGAACACTTCAATTTCCCCAATGTTTAAAAAAAACAGAAAGGACCAAGCAACAACTCTTGAATAATATGCGAGGTCAGACGAGCCCCCCTAAAAAGAAAAAAGATGATGTACTCCAAGACCTGGAGGGGGAATTTTCTGACTTGGTGGAAATCACTAACATTAAAATTCCAGTCGAGGGTTCCCAGATTGGAGAGAGAGGTATTAACCAGCTAAAAGAGGGGGGTGATAGTAATCTTAATAAAGGGGAGCAGGCGCCCAGCTTGCAAGACATTTTCCAAGAAATAAAAAATTGCAGTTTGGCAATAAAAGATCTCTCTTTCCAAACTGGTAATATTAAGGAGGCGGTTGGGCTCCTTAGAATGGATTTACTGGTAGAGGTAGAGAAAAGAGTATCAGACTCGGAACAAGACCGAGATCAATAATTATAAATTCACTATCAGTAAGGGATAAGGAGGAGATAGTACGCAGGTCCAGAAAGAAGGAGAGATCGGAGTGTGCGGGTACAGCAGTCATGTTATTTCCCGATTATGCTAGGTAAACAGTAAGGGAAAGGAGTCAGTTCATTGATGTTAAGAAAAAGTTGTGTTTGCATAATGTAAAATATTCAATGATGTTCCCAGCGAAGTTACGAGTTGAATGGGAGAATAGAACCTGTTTTTTTGATACTGCAGAGTTGGCGGGAGATTGGATTAGAGAAAAAATAAAGAGCTGAGATGTAAAACAGGTCGGGGCGGGGCTAGGAGGGAGTAATGCTTTGGAAGAGAGCCAGGGCTAAATGCTATTCTGGGTCATTCAGGAAGAGTGGGATAGGGTTTTTTTTTTGTTTTTTTTTTCTCTCCCTCTCCTCTGCCTTCTCTCTTTTCCCCTCCTCCAGGGGTTTTCAGTATATTCTGGATATGGCTAGATAAATAAATAGACTTTTATGAGAATTATCTCTTGGAATATTAGGGGTCTGAGTAGAGGTGTAAAGAGAGTGGCGGTGTTTGACGCAATAAACAGAACCTTACCTGCTATAATCTGCCTACAAGAGACACATTTGATAGGCAAAACGATAAACGGGTTGTATAGACCGTGGATACAACACTCTTTTCACTCAGTATATTCATCTTACGCTAGAGGTGTGAGTGTATTAATACATAGCGATATTGATATTAAAATTGGGGAAACAGCTATAGATGGTGAGGGCCGATACAGGGAGTGCAGAATTATTAGGCAAGTTGTATTTTTGAGGATTAATTTTATTATTGAACAACAACCATGTTCTCAATGAACCCAAAAAACTCATTAATATCAAAGCTGAATATTTTTGGAAGTAGTTTTTAGTTTGTTTTTAGTTTTAGCTATTTTAGGGGGATATCTGTGTGTGCAGGTGACTATTACTGTGCATAATTATTAGGCAACTTAACAAAAAACAAATATATACCCATTTCAATTATTTATTTTTACCAGTGAAACCAATATAACATCTCAACATTCACAAATATACATTTCTGACATTCAAAAACAAAACAAAAACAAATCAGTGACCAATATAGCCACCTTTCTTTGCAAGGACACTCAAAAGCCTGCCATCCATGGATTCTGTCAGTGTTTTGATCTGTTCACCATCAACATTGCGTGCAGCAGCAACCACAGCCTCCCAGACACTGTTCAGAGAGGTGTACTATTTTCCCTCCTTGTAAATCTCACATTTGATGATGGATGTTAAGGGAAATATGGCTTTCAGCCAGAACCTCATCCTGATGACCACACAAATATGCCTAATAATTGGACCCTGTGGTATTCACCCATTCAGTATGGCCAGTAGCATTGTGTCCCTTGTTAGCATATCCTAGGCAGTTGAACAACATCCTCTTGACCAAGAGATGGGGGGAGATATTTGGGTGGTCACAGGGTGGAGTCTATGGTGGGGGGCTGGGACATAACAAGATATAGGTGAAAGTTGGGAGTGAGGCGGGGGCTTCTCTTCCTGGACACCGATGGATGCAGGAGCAAGCTAAGTTATATGTGTGCGTATGTGGGTATGTATATAAGTATAATATCCCAGTAGACTTTATATGTGTACATATAGATATTAGCAGTCTGCAATTGTATTACCAGTTAGATTATATATGCTGTTTATGCATGAGTCTCTATATGTACATGTACTAATGGTCAGGTACTGGAGGTGAGTTGGTTAGAAGAGACTGTATATTGGTGGACTCTGGATATACTGTATATACATACACATTATTAGCCGCATTTGCTTAGCATCCAGGGTGGACAGGAACGGAGGTGGCTGTGTGTGGTGGTGTCCTCTATGTATTGTGTTATCTGTATCTCCATGTATAATGTCCATTGCTTTGTCATCTCTATGTTATCAGTAAACTATTTTTATATATAAGTATCTGCGAGGGTTGTGTGTTGTTCCTGAGATATATGAAGGACTGGAAGAGGTGTAATTTTACACAGGATAATCGGGTTGTATGGGAAACAAAGGCAATTTGCTAGGAATAGAATAGAAGGGATGGAAAACGGAGATATACATAAATCTCCATTTTCCAAGAGACAAAAATCCCCTCATCAATGGCGAGCTAGGCCCAAATGTTTTAATTGATCTCTGTTAGGATATACTGTTGAAATTGCTGTTATACTGTGAATTTAGGTTTTTAGACCTGGTATCTTGATACCACAATTCGTATAACTGCAGCTAAGGAGACATCACTGATTGAAGCAGCAATGGTAATAGAGCAGGTCAGGCAGGATTTGCTAAGCGTGGTGTGCTCAAACAAACTTCCAAGCGGCTTCACATGCTTGCTAAGCTGATGTGCATATTTGATGATGCCATTAGCAAGCTGGAGAAGGTGGAATCCTTTGAAGAGACAAAGCCCCCTGCAAATTTGCATTGTTGTTGTTGTGCAGAAGCGGTTAAACAGGTTTCTAGTCTAGAAACACAACACAAAGAAAAAGTCAGTCTGATCAGCCTGCTGCAGTCTCAGTTAGCTGAGAAAGAAAAATATTATGCAGATGTTGATAAAGTTTTTATACAGCTGTATATGGAGATAACGGGCTATAAGGAAAAAGCAGCCTCTACAGAGGTGATAATTGATGATCTGAGGACCGAGTTAATAAAGAGAGATGAGACAATTAGTAATATGCAGAAGACAATAACTGAGCTCTCACATCAAAAAGATTTGCACTCAAAGCAAATTTGTGTTTTGAGTGCAAACAGGGGGACAGATGAGAGTGAGACCGCTCCTATGGCTGCCTCCAATCAGACTGATACAACTCCAATAGCTGTACAAAGCGCTGCTGGTGACACCATTCGTGGATTAGGAGGTGGCATGGGACAGACCACTTCCAACTCACAGACGTGTCACAGCAATGCGGCAGAATTGCATTCTTTCCATAACATGGAGAGGATGCAATTTCTGCTAAAGATATGTAAACTGATTCCTACATATGATCCAGACGCAGATCCTTTCACTTCCTGTGATACTTTTGAGGGACATTGCCAGAAATTTTCTGTCCCTCCAGAATATCGCATGGAACTGTTCAAGCTATGGTTGCCTACACATCTTTTTCAAAGATATGAGGTCATAGAAAAAATTGCCTCCAGGAATGGCCTATTTCATGATGAGGAAGACAGGCTTTCCATCCTCATGAAATTGGTAACAGGGCATACGGACGTCAGCCCAGAGGTCCTAAGTAACTTCAGGCCTACCATCCATGATGAGCCCTTGTCGCTTTGTGGAAGGTTTGAAGCTATTTATAGGAAGGTGACAAAGGATCATGGTGTAGGAGCCCCACAAGGCATGATACGTATGTTTGTGGAGAAGTTTCCATATCTTGATACCACAATTCGTATAACTGCAGCTAAGGAGACATCACTGATTGAAGCAGCAATGGTAATAGAGCAGGTCAGGCAGGATTTGCTAAAGAGTCACAAATCTATAACAATCAGGAAGAAGGTAGCATTTAATAAAAAAATGCAAGATGGCTGCAAGTTAAAGGGGATGGCAGCTAACAAAATATCTGTGCATTCTAGTGCTCTTCAAAGAAGAAAGTGGGAGAATATACAGTGTTTCCATTGTCTGCAATCTGGACACATTAAACGACTCTGTCCGCACAGAGATGTAAGGCGGAGTGGCTTTCAACCACACATACAATTGCAGAGACAGAGACCTGTTTCATTTGTGAGCCAACAGGCTACACATGAAACAGGGCTGCAAAAAGACACCATTACAACAGATATCCCTTCTGGGAATCTGTTATAATAGATTTGTGGTGGGGATCCCTAAAGATCTGGCCATAATATGTAACTCAGGGATCCCCCATATACTGGCCAGAGCATGCAATCAATGTAAACCTATAATAGCCCCAGTGCATGGTCACCAACACAGGGAGGGGGGTTAGGTTTACTGTTGCAGAACCTTTTGTTTGTTTGTCCTCAGTGTGTAATGCAAATGTGATAGAGTTCTTATCTTTAATCTCTACACCCAGGTGTCTGTTGGGGGAGCTGTTAGGAATTTAAGGCCATACAGCTCACAAACAGATGGTATTGTCCCTCAACCATGAGGAGACAATGGATCTTAGATGAGCTCTTTTGCTTGCATCAATTGGCAATACTGTTGGTTCATAAAGGATAACTTCTTGCATAATAAGACAGTTCAGTCTGGGAGTGCTCTTTTCATGTTGGGCAGGTACCTTAAAATAAAAAAAATAAAAAACTAATTTTTCGTGCCAAGGTCTGTTGCTCCCTTAACTTGGCTCAGAGTGTCATCATAAGGGCATGTCGTTGCATATCTCCAGTGTGTCTTACTCAAGTAAACCCTGTACTGTCAGCTTCTGAATTGGGTCACTAAAGAGTATGGAGAAATGGCAGTTTATCTCCCTGTCTGTCACTGGCACTTATAAGTAGGCGTTCAGTCAGGCCAAAACTGACTGGGCCCATTAACGGTAGTAACTAACTACCATGGATACATGCCGTGTAATTTGGGTGCTAGCCCACAAAGTCCGCGGCGCAGCCAGTAGGTTGTGGGGCATAGCTCTCCCTATTGGGGATTCTGCGAGGGAGTGGGATGACCCCACAGTGATCCGCAGAGGCGCTTTGTATAAATTGCGACTGTCCAGTCGGACGCGGAACTTGGGCTCAGCCGTTGCAAGTGGGAGCTCCCACTGGGTTGTGATATATAGCCTCAATTTGTAATGTACCTACTAAGAGTGCCAAGTGTTATCTACAGATACGGTCAACAGGGGGAGGCCATGATATCTCCTGATGGATTTTCAGAACTGCAGCTGTTGAGGTGCGCTCCCCTGAGGAGCAGACTGTTTAATATGATTCCAGGTGGAGAAATGCCTAGAGACACAATGATTGCCCTTGATCTAAGAAGATGACCAGACATCTGTACCCATCATGAAGCCACCAGATGATCCCAGATGAACATCAGAACCATCCATACACAAGAAGATGAATCAACCGATTGGCCAAAGATGCAACATAAATGAGCTTATAATGTATTGTGTTTGTTCTTATTGTAAACACCTCCACACACAGACCAGGCTTCCAACATAGTGTGTCGGTATACCGACAACAGGGGGATATGTTAAGGGAAATATGGCTTTCAGCCAGAACCTCATCCTGATGACCACACAAATATGCCTAATAATTGGACCCTGTGGTATTCACCCATTCAGTATGGCCAGTAGCATTGTGTCCCTTGTTAGCATATCCTAGGCAGTTGAACAACATCCTCTTGACCAAGAGATGGGGGGAGATATTTGGGTGGTCACAGGGTGGAGTCTATGGTGGGGGGCTGGGACATAACAAGATATAGGTGAAAGTTGGGAGTGAGGCGGGGGCTTCTCTTCCTGGACACCGATGGATGCAGGAGCAAGCTAAGTTATATGTGTGCGTATGTGGGTATGTATATAAGTATAATATCCCAGTAGACTTTATATGTGTACATATAGATATTAGCAGTCTGCAATTGTATTACCAGTTAGATTATATATGCTGTTTATGCATGAGTCTCTATATGTACATGTACTAATGGTCAGGTACTGGAGGTGAGTTGGTTAGAAGAGACTGTATATTGGTGGACTCTGGATATACTGTATATACATACACATTATTAGCCGCATTTGCTTAGCATCCAGGGTGGACAGGAACGGAGGTGGCTGTGTGTGGTGGTGTCCTCTATGTATTGTGTTATCTGTATCTCCATGTATAATGTCCATTGCTTTGTCATCTCTATGTTATCAGTAAACTATTTTTATATATAAGTATCTGCGAGGGTTGTGTGTTGTTCCTGAGATATATGAAGGACTGGAAGAGGTGTAATTTTACACAGGATAATCGGGTTGTATGGGAAACAAAGGCAATTTGCTAGGAATAGAATAGAAGGGATGGAAAACGGAGATATACATAAATCTCCATTTTCCAAGAGACAAAAATCCCCTCATCAATGGACCACAGGTTCTCAATGGGGTTCAGATCAGGTGAACAAGGAGGCCATGTCATTAGATTTTCTTCTTTTATACCCTTTCTTGCCAGCCACGCTGTGGAGTACTTGGACGCGTGTGATGGAGCATTGTCCTGCATGAAAATCATGTTTTTCTTGAAGGATGCAGACTTCTTCCTGTACCACTGCTTGAAGAAGGTGTCTTCCAGAAACTGGCAGTAGGACTGGGAGTTGAGCTTGACTCCATCCTCAACCCGAAAAGGCCCCACAAGCTCATCTTTGATGATACCAGCCCAAACCAGTACTCCACCTCCACCTTGCTGGCGTCTGAGTCGGACTGGAGCTCTCTGCCCTTTACCAATCCAGCCACGGGCCCATCCATCTGGCCCATCAAGACTCACTCTCATTTCATCAGTCCATAAAACCTTAAAAAAATCAGTCTTGAGATATTTCTTGGCCCAGTCTTGACTTTTCAGCTTGTGTGTCTTGTTCAGTGGTGGTCGTCTTTCAGCCTTTCTTACCTTGGCCATGTCTCTGAGTATTGCACACCTTGTGCTTTTGGCCACTCCAGTGATGTTGCAGCTCTGAAATATGGCCAAACTGGTGGCAAGTGGCATCTTGGCAGCTGCACGCTTGACTTTTCTCAGTTCATGGGCAGTTATTTTGCGCCTTGGTTTTTCCACACGCTTCTTGCGACCCTGTTGACTATTTTGAATGAAACGCTTGATTGTTCGATGATCACGCTTCAGAAGCTTTGCAATTTTAAGAGTGCTGCATCCCTCTGCAAGATATCTCACTATTTTTGACTTTTCTGAGCCTGTCAAGTCCTTCTTTTGACCCATTTTGCCGAAGGAAAGAAAGTTGCCTAATAATTATGCACACCTAATATAGGGTGTTGATGTCATTAGACCACACCCCTTCTCATTACAGAGATGCACATCACCTAATATGCTTAATTGGTAGTAGGCTTTCGAGCCTATACAGCTTGGAGTAAGACAACATGCATAAAGAGGATGATGTGGTCAAAATACTCATTTGCCTAATAATTCTGCACGCAGTGTATGTCCTGATTGACTGCTTACTGGAAGGAAGGCCTTGGATAATAGCAAATGTTTATATACCGCCTCCCTTTAAAGTAGATGTCCTATTAAAAATTCACGATTTTGTGTTCAAGGTAGGGGACAAATCACTGTTGGTTATGGGAGATTTTAATAATGTTATGGATAGTAAAATTGATAGACATAGAGCAGGTAATGTCCAAAAATTCTGCATGGGATTTAAATTAAAAAATATCACTGAGGAAATGGGCTGGATTGATATTTGGAGAGTAATGCACCCTAAATGAAAAAAATATTCATGTTTTTCAAAGATTCATAAGAGTCTATCACGGATTGATTTAGTTTTCACTAATAATAAATGTTTGTGTGATATTGAACAGGTTAAATACGGACAGCGAGGGATTTCGGACCACAATCCAATTATTACTACTATAAAAACTATAAGGAAAAATATAAGAAGGTTACATATAAATGTAGGGTGGATAAATAAAATGGGGATACAGGATAGGATTTTGAAAGAGATAATGGATTTTTTTGTTATGAATGACGGTTCAGCGGTATCAAACATAGTATGGGAGGCTGCAACGGCTTACATTAGAGGGATCTTTACAAAATATACAGTAAAATACAAGAAAAGAATAAGGAAAAAAATAATGGACCTGGAACAAGAGGTGGGTAAATATGAAAAAGTGTATATTGAGGATCCTACAGATAAAAATTATGAGAACTGGGTAGTGAAAGCTGCTAGATTAAAAGATGAGAGACTTTTGATGGCGGAACAACAAAAAGAGAATTATGTGAGGGATAATTTTATCTATGCTCATATAACGGGTAAAAAGTTAGCTGCCCTTGTAGCGACCCAGTCAAAAAAAATAATTATATTCATTGTTTAACAGATAAACTAGGACATAAAATAAACGATCAAGCGGCCAAAATAGAATTGCTTAAACAATATTTTGAAGATGTATACAGCAGTAGGACAAATAAGAATTTGACACAGATAGAACAGTATTTGGAGGAAATTACTATCTCTAAGCTAACAATAGAACAACTTGAAACCATGGAAGCCCCCTTTAAATGCCTTGGAAGTGGACAAAGTATTATCCAGGATTACAAAGAACAAGTCAGCAGGATTAGATGGTATTCTTTTTGAAGTTTACGCTCAGTATAAAGAAGTACTAACTCCGAAACTATTGATAATGTGGGAAGACTCGGGGGAGGTAGGGAAACTGCCAGACTCTCTGAGGGAAGCCCTAATTACATTGATTTTAAAGCCAGGAAAGGATCCAACCTTTCCGGATTCATATCGGCCCATCTCTCTAATTAAGGCCTCATGCACACGACCGTTGTGTGCATCCGTGGCCGTTCCGTTTTCCGTGATTTTCTGCAGACCCATTGACTTTCAATGGGTCCGTTGAAAACTCGGAAAATGCACCGTTGTTCATCCGCGGCCATGATCCGTGTTTCCTGTCCGTAAAAAAAATATGACCTGTCCTATTTTTTTGACGGACAACGGTTCACGGACCCATTCAAGTCAATGGGTCAGTGAAAAAGCACAGATGCACACAAGATTGACATCCGCGTCCGGGGTCCGTGGCCGTAGGCTACTTTCACACAGACAGATCCGCAGATCCGTCTGCATAAAAGCTTACAGGGTGCGGCACCTGAGGGGTTAATTGTGCGGATCACAGCCCCCTGTAAGAGATCGGGTGCTGCCAGGCAGCAGGGGGCAGTCATGTACAAAGATCTTAGTATATTCTAACTTGATGCATCCCCATCACTATGGGAACGCCTCTGTGTTAGAATATACTGTCGGATATGAGTTTTCACGATATAACTCAAATCCGATGGTATATTTTAACATAGAGGCGTTCCCATGGTGATGGGGATGCTTCAAGTTAAAATATACCATCGGATTGGAGAAAACTCCGATCCGATGGTATAATAGGAACTCCTAACTTTACATTGAAAGTCAATGGGGGACGGATCCGTTTGCAATTGCACCATATTGTGTCAACGTCAAACGGATCCGTCCCCATTGACTTGCATTGTAAGTCAGGACGGATCCGTTTGGTTCCACACGGCCAGGCGGACACCGAAATGACTTTTTCTTCATGTCCGTGGATCCTCCAAAAATCAAGGAAGACCCACAGAAGAAAAAACGGACACAGATCACGGACCTACGGACCCCTTTTTGATTACAACGCTGAAGATGATGGGATTCGGTGATAAGTTTATATCATGGGTAAATTTATTATACACCGAAATTTCAGCAAAAGTGATATTAAATGGGGAACACTCTGATAACATAAAGATCTGCAGGGGGGTTAGGCAGGGATGCCCTCTTTCTCCTCTGCTTTTTGCTATTGTTGTGGAACCACTAGCCGAAATGATGAGGCAAGATGAAGAAATTGTGGGGTTCAAGTTTGGCTATCATGAGGAAAAAATAGCTTTATATGCGGATGATATTATGCTGTTTGTTGGCTCACATAGATCACTTATGAAGATTTTTCAGGTATTTGAACACGCTGGGCTCAACATAAACTGGGCTAAATCAGCTTGTGTCCCGATTGATCCTTTGAACAATTTTATACCAGGCGCATTGGAAATTAAGAAGTTTAATCAACCTGTTAAATATCTGGGTATTCAATAACCCCAAACCCCAAGGACTATGTCCAGTTGAATGTGGTCCCTAAAATATTGGAAATTAGGGAGAAAATAGATATATGGAAAAGACTATATGTTTCGATTACAGGTCGCATTTCCTTGGTGAAAATGTGCTTACTTCCTTCCCTGAATTATATTATCTGGAATTCACCGGTAATAATTCCCCAAAAAATATTTAAAATAATTGTTAGTCTTTTAACGGATTTAATATGGCAAGGGAAGAAACCAAGGATAAAAGCACAAATATTATGTATTCATGAAAGGGAGGGAGGACTCTCATTACCAGATATGGAACTCTACTTTATCTCTGGGCATATAAAAAATACGATAGTATGGAGTAACACGCAAATATATAAATCTGACTACAGGGATAAATGTTAGGTTAGGTAACTGTACTATTTTTCAACTAATAGAAGCAGGTGTTTTGGGACAACAGGGAGATAGGAAGATACCGATATTTGAGCTGATGGATAAGGCTTGGAGGGAGGCAGGAGCATTGTGGACCCGGGTTGAGCTCCATGCTGACACTATACTGTGGGGAAACACCCACCTTAAAGAATTAAAAGCAATTGAACAGAAAATTTGGTGCCAGCATGGTATTTACAAACTGGGCCAGGTATGAAGACAGGGGGATATAATATCATATGAAGACCTTAAAAAGGAGTATGGATTGTGTAATGTAGAACCGAGGTTTTTTTATTTGCAATTAAAACAAGCTCTGCGATCGCTGGTAGGAAAAGGTACACAAATCGATACCCTTCCGCAGCCGTTAGTAAATATTTCTAAACTAACAGTAGAGAGGAAATTAGTCTCTAAAATATATGAATGTTTGTTACATCAAAAGACTAAGAAAAGAGCAATTAATAGCTTAAGCTATAAATGGCAAAATGTTATTAATCCTCAGCGTGAAGGGTTTTGGGAGTTGGCGATACAGGGGAACTTTTCCTATAGGATTACGCAATTCAATATACTATATCTACTGTATTACTCCCCTAAGATATTAATGAAGTGCTACAAACCTAAAGTTTTTAGTTGTTTAAAATGTGGGGAGGTAGGGGCAGATGATATTCATATACTCTGGACATGTATAAAGATCCAAGAGTTCTGGGGTAAGGTAAGTGATAGAATAGAGCAATCCCATCGGTTTACAATCCCCAGGCAATTTGAAATGTGCATATTGGGAGTGATGGACAAGATAGATACCCCCCAACAACGAGAACTAGCATCTAAACTCCTTTTTCAAGCTAGGAAATGTATTATTGGGCATTGGGGTGGTAGCTCTGTTCCCACGGTTAGGGAATGGGAAAGGCTTACCAGAACCGCACTCATTAGAGAGGAATTCCATCTCGTAAATATTAACCACCTCCCGTCCGCCCATAGACTATAGACGTCCGGGAGGTGGTTCTCTATTTCTGAATGGAAGTTCCAGAACTTCCATTTAGAAACTGCAGCTGCACGCTAATCGTGCAGCTGCTGATCGGGTTGCCCGCTGTTAGTGATTAGAGATGTCCCGAACTATTCACCGGCGAACAGTTCCCGGCGAACATAGCATGTTCGCGTTCGCCGCGGCGGGCAAACATATGCGATGTTCGGTCCGCCCCCTATTACATCATCATTGAGCAAACTTTGACCCTGTACCTCACAGTCAGCAGACACATTCCAGCCAATCAGCATACCCTCCCTCCCAGACCCTCCCATCTCCTATCAAAAAGCAAGGACAGCATCCATCTTAGATTCATTCTGAAGCTGCAGTGTCACAAATTTGACTAAGTTGTAATCGCAATGCGATTATTACAGGTTATATTAATCGCATTGCGAATTCAACTTAGAGCTGGGTTCCTAATGGTTGTATTGCTAGAATATAACGAAGATTGAGAATATAGTGCTATATTCGTTATATTCGTCAATTCTAGCAATACAACCATTAGGAACTTAGCTCTAAGTTGAATTCGCAATGCGATTAATGAACGTTAAGTTAATCGCATTGCGACACTCTGCGTCAACTACGTAATTTTCCATGGGAGTTTTGCCATGGATCCCCCTCCGGCATGCCACAGTCCAGGTGTTAGTCCCCTTGAAACAACTTTTCCATCACTATTGTGGCCAGAAAGAGTCCCTGTGGGTTTTAAAATTTGCCTGTCTATTGAAGTCTATGGCGGTTCGCCCGTTCGCGAACATTTGCAGAAGTTCGCCGTTCGCGAATGGAAAATTTTATGTTCGCGACATCTCTATCAGTGACAGCAGGGCAACCCATAGAAAAGGCAGGGACAGTGCCAAGGTGTCCCTGCCTTCTGGATTGCTGCATACACAGCGCTCCCCAAGCGCTATGTGATCGCCGGGACCGGAGAGTGCAGGAGCTGTGTGAGGTCTTTCAGAGACCTCGATCAGCCCTGCACTGAGGCTGTACAGTGCTGTATTGCGCTGTACAGCCTCTCTGGGGGGGGGGTATTTCTCCTGTAACTGGGGCTACTATGTCAGCCCCAGTTACAGGAGAAATCAACAGTGGAAAAAAAAAAAAAAGTGAAGTAAATGTCTCCCAGATGTATGTATGACCTTATAGGGGACAAAAAGTGTAAAATAAAAAAATAAAATAATAAAGCATTAAAAAAATTAAATAAAAAAGGTTTCACATATAAAAAATTAAAATTCCACAAGTAAGGAATAAAAAAAAAATAGAAAAAATAAAATAAAATCGACATATTTGGTATTGCCACGTCCGTGACGTTCGGCTCTATAAATATATCACATGATCGACCCAGTCCAATAAACACCATAAAAAAAAATCTAAATAACTGTCAAAAAAAACATTTTTGTCACCTTACATCACATAAAGTGCAACACCAAGTGATCAAGAAAGGCGTATGTCCCACAAAATGGTACCAATAAAACCGTCACCTCATCATGCAAAAAATGAGCCCCTACATAAGAAAATCTCTCAAAAAATTTAAAAACTTTAGCTCTCAGAACATGGACACATTAAAACATCATTTTTTGGGTTTCAAAAATGCTATTATTGTGTTAAAGTGAAATAAATAAAGAAAAGTATACATATTAGGTATTGCCGCGTCCGTAACAACCAGCTCTATAAAAAATATCACATGACCTAACCCCTCGGGTGAACACCGTAAAAAGAAAAAAAAACTGTGTCAAAACAAACAATTTTTGTCACCTTACATCTCAAAAAGTGCAACACCAAGTGATCAAAAAGGCGCATGTTCCACAAAATGGTACCAATAAAACCGTCACCTCATCCCGCAAAAAATAAGCCCCTATAAAAGAAAATCTCTCAAAAAATAAAAAAAACTATAGCTTTTAGAACATGGACACATTAAAACATAATTTTTTTGTTTCAAAAATGCTATTATTGTGTAAAACTTAAATAAATAAGAAAAAGTATACATATTAGGTATCGCCACATCCGTAACGATCTGCTCTATAAAAATGTCACTTGACCGAACCCCTCAGGTGAACGCTGTAAAAATAAATAAATAAAAACTGTGCTAAAACAACCAATTTTTTGGTCACCTTGCTCCATAAAGTGTTATAATGAATGATCAAAAAATCATATGTACCCAAAAATAGTACCAATAAAACTGGCACCTTATCCCCTAGTTTCCAAAATGGGGTCACTTCTTGGGAGTTTCTACTGTAAGGGTGCATTAGGCGGGCTTCCAATGGGACATGGCATCTAAAAACCATGTGGAGTTCCTTTTCTTCTGCGCCCTGCCATGTGCCCATACAGCAGTTTATGACCACATGTGGGGTGTTTCTGTAAACCGCAGAATCTGGCTAATAAATATTGAGTTTTGTTTGGCTGTTAACCATCGATGTGTTAAATAAAAAATTGGATTAAAATGGAAAATCTCCCAAAAAAGTGAAATTTGAAAATTTGATCTCCATTTTCCTTTAATTCTTGTGTAACGCCTAAAGGGTTAACAAAGTTTGTCAAATCTGTTTTAAGTAACTTGAGGGGTGTAGTTTCTAAAATGGGGTCATTTATGGGGGTATCCACAAAGTGACTTCAGACCTGAACTGGTCCTTAAAAAATGGGTTTTGGCAATTTTCTTAAAAATTTGAAGAATTGCTTCTAAACTTCTAAGCCTTCTAACGTCCTAAAAAAATAAAATGACATTTCCAAAATGATGCCAACATAAAGAAGACATATGGGGAATGTTAAGTAATAAATATATTTAATGAGGTATCACTTTCTGTTTTAAAAGCAGAGAAATAGAAATTTCGAAAATTGCGAATTTTTCAAAGTTTTTGGTAAATTTGGGATTTTTTTCATAAATAAAGGTGAAATATATTGACTCAAATTTATGACTATCATGAAGTACAATGTGTCATGAGAAAACAATCTCTGAATGACTTGGATAAGTAAAGGCGTCCACATAAAGTGAGATATGTCAGATTTGCTAAATTAGGCCTGGTCAGGAAGAGGGCAAATTTCCCAGATGGAAGTGGTTAAGAAAAAATACAGATTCGCTAGATTATGGCAGAAATGGCTACTATAGTGGAACCTTTTTGGAGAGATGTGCAGTCTGAATTTGGGTATTGAGGTGTGGTGGAGAGAGGGGGGATGGGAGGGGAGCGGGGAGGAGGGGGAAAAAGGAAAGAAATATATATATATATTTTTTTTTGTATTATAATTATTATTTTTTATTTTTTTTGGGGAGTAGTTAAAAACAAGGGAGGTGGGGTTGATATGTGGAATGTTGTGTAAATGAATGATTGTAAAATCTGTTTTTGTATAATGTCAAGAAAACAATGAAGATTTATTAAAAAAAAACAATGAAGAACGACTATACAGTACGGTCTTCATTATTAACCCCTTCGCTACCAGCACTGTACATGTACGGCGTTGGAGCGATGTGTAAACATGGTGCCCACTTTCAGATACAGCGGGCGCCATGGCCTGCAGATCTCTGCTGTTTCAAACAGCAGAGACCTACGGCTAATAACCGTGACCAGCAATAATACCGATCGCGGTAATTAAATGCTTTAAATGCCGTGACCAAGTGAGATCACGGCATCTTAATGCGCAAAAATCCAGAACCTTGCTTCCTACCAATGTCCCGTGTGGCCAATTGGGGCATCGGTAGTTGCGCTGAACACTTTTGCAATTTTATTTTGGCCACCAGATGACAGGCCAGGATAAGAAATTAGCAATTTCCAATCCAAACCCCATTTAAAAAATCCCTGATAGTGCATAATAAAAATAAAAAAAAACATAATTTATAGGATCATATATGAGCCACAAAATCATCACAAAAAAATTTAAGAATTGTTTAAATCACCCCCCTCTCCATATAATTAAAAAATAAATACCTAAACAACAATAAAAATCATGGGTATTACAGCGACTGAAAATGCCCATGCTATTAAAATATTTTTAAAAAAATCCAATTCGGTGAATGGCGTAACGGGGAAAAAAGGTAAAAATGGCCGATTTGTCTTTTTTTATTGCTTCTCTTACCCAATTTTTTTTAATTAAATGTGATTCAAAAAGTCACGAACACTCCAAAATGGTATCAATAAAAACAACAGATTGTTCTGCAAAAAATGAGCCCTTAAACAGTAGACATAAGTATAAAAAAAGGTATGCGGGTCAGAATATGGTGATGTAAATTTTTTTTTATCAAAGCTTAATATTTTTTTTTACACTATTTAGACATAAAGAACCTATACATATGGTGTATTGTTGCAATCATACTGACCCAGAGAATGAAGGGCATGGGTCAGTTTTGCTGTAAACGAAACTCTGTGGGAACAGAACCCGTAAAACGGTGGAGGAATTTCATTTTTTCCAATTCCACCCCATTTGGAATTTTCTTTACCGCTTCCCACTACATTTTATTCCATAATTAATGGGGCATTAGAAAGTACAACCTGTTCCGCAAAAAATAAGCCCTCATACAGCTATTTGACTGGAAATATAAAAAAGTTATGGCTCAAGGAAATTTGGGAAGGAAAATTAAAATGAAAAAAGAAAAAAAAACTATCCTAAGGGTTAAACGAAAGGCAGCTGCAGGCAAATTGACCGCACAGTTCTTCACCGCAACATGGCCACAAGCCGCCCGCAGCATGACCACTCCATGTGGCCGTACCTTAAAAGGGTTATCCAATCTTAGACAATGGGGGCATATCGCTAGGATATACCCCCATTGTCTGATAGGTGCGGGTCCCACCTCTGGGACCCGCAACTACAACAAGAACGGAGCCAGGGAGAGTTGTGGCTGGAGGACCCCGGGTTTCCCAGGGTCCGTCCACCACCAGGCACAGCTCCCCGCCTCTCCAATTGAAGTGAATGGGAGCGCACCACGCATGCGCGGCCACCGCTCCCATTCATTTCTATAGGACCGGCTTTTCGGTGGCTCCATAGAAATGAATGGACGGTGGCTGCGCATGAGCAGTGCGCCCTCCTCCACTTTCTCCGCTCCATTCTCCTTGTAGGTGCGGGTCCCAGCGGTGGGACCCGCACCTATCAGACAATGGGGGCATATCCTAGCGATATGCCCCATTGTCTAAGATGGGATAACCCCTTTAAGGCAGAGTGGCTTGGGTATACCTGATTTATAACTATTTGTGACAAAGTAATATGTAACAAATCAAATTTCTGGGCTAACTTTGGCAAAGTTGCTGAATATAATTTTTCTAATTTCGCTCATCTCTAGTTATAATATGACCTTGAAAAGATCTGAAGAAGGCATAACTCAGATGTCAATACATGGTCTGAGAATATTAAAATATATATAAGACACACAAATAAATAGTGTGATATAAATAATGCAGTATTAACTAATACCCTACCCCTCAAGGAAAAAATTTAAATGATATACAATAAAGTGCAATTAAATTAAAAGAAAAACAAGTAAAAAAAATGAAGGAAATAAGAAAAATAACCAGGTGAAGAAAAGTTTTAGGACATTACAGCTTGCTGTATAATGATCCCTCAAAAATAAGCCATGCATATCACTGTGTGTCCTTGGCTTCTTCAGGAGAAAGTGATTTTATTATTATTGATTTATTTCTTGCAGTCTTCAATTGAAGATCAGCATTAATAGAAAAAAGAAACGGACATAGTTGTACAGGTCCTTTTTCAATCCTACAACATGGGTCTCCACTAGAGCCATTATACCTTTGGTTTGGGTTGACAAATAATGGATAATCCATTAAGTAATGAATAATGCAGTTATTCTGCACTTTGCAGTTGTTTGACTATGGAGAATCGTTTCAAGAAGATCGGAATGCACAGTTCTTGTGCTGATGTCTAGGGATGAGCGAACCTGGTGAAGTTCGGGTTCGCCGGGTTCGGCCGAACTTCAGGTCAAAGTTCGGGTTCGGGACCCGAACTTGACCCGAAAACCAAACCCGAACCTGGACCCCGTTAAAGTCAATGTGGACCCGAACTTCACTTTATTATTTTCCGTTAAAACATGGTTATAACAGAAAATAATAGCAATCTTAAGATAGAATGCTAAATAAAATGGCCATTGAGGAGTTAAAAATAATAAATAAAACTCACCTTATCCACTTGATCACGCAGCCGGTATCCTCTTCTTTCTTCAGGACCTGCAATAGGACCTGCAATGACGTCACCGCGCTCCCCACGTGGTGAGAGCGATGACTTCATTTCAGGTCCTGAAGAAAGAAGAGGATACTCACTGTGCGATCAAGTGGATGAGGTGAGTTTTTTCAAATTATTTTTAACCCCACAATGGCCATTTTATTTAGCATTCTGTCTTAAGATTGCTATTATTTTCCGTTATAACCATTGTGGGGATTCGTTCTGGTAGGCAGGGTAAGAGGACACAGTACAGAGGCAAATTACCAGTTCTTAAATAAAACTTCAGTATTTATTCACACACGAGGCAAGTTCACAAAACAAAACGTCACTGTCACACCGGTGACAGGTTTTAGAAGGTCTGAAGGATTATCTGCACATTAGTGATCTGACAGCCTCTTTTGGTTTTGGTTTCACTTTGTCTGTGTGTTGCTTGTTTGTCCACCCCTCCTGTTCAGGTGTGGATCATGTGACTTTTACCTCCCCCTATTTAGTCTGACTCTACCCATCACTCCTTGCTCTGGATAGCTTCATTTGGTTTTTGGAAGAGATGTAGTGTGGTTCTAGTTGAAGTCCTGTTCATCCATCATCCATCAGCCTCAGAAGTTAAGTGTTCCGTTTGTTGCATTTTGTATTCCCCCCCACCTTTATTGTTTACTAGGCCTCAGCGAGACGCTGGTTCCTTCACCAGGGAAGGATCAGGTAGTCTCTGCCCTGTCATTAACATTAGGGCATCCGAGGGCCACCAGAGTTTTCTAGGTTCCTGTGTATGTGCATCTCTACCATCGAGAGGTGCCCATACGGATAGGATTTAGGGCCAGGAGCAGGGTTTTATAGGTGGTGACCCTTTTCCTTCCCTAGCGGTGAGGCCTAGTTTCTTTTCCCTTCCTTCTTGTTGTCTTTTGGTGTTCTCCCCTACTACATCCGTGACATTATCCAGAGCCTATACCGTCATTTTTTGTTCTGATCTGTGCAGGTATGGATGCTATGACTGCACAGGTCGAACAGCTGCAGAATCTGACTTTGGAGGTAGCAGACCTCCGTGCGATGGTTTTGCAGATTCAGAGTCCAGAGGCTGCTGGTTCCAGGCCTGACCTAAACCGAAGGTAGCTCTCCGGGACAGGTTTTCAGGGGGTAGTGACAATTTCATCCGGTTCAGGGAGTCATGTAAATTATACTTTAGGCTGCGTCCATACTCTTCTGGTGATGAGTTTCAACGTGTGGGTATGATTATTTCATTGCTTAAAGAGGACGCCCAATCTTGGGCTTTTTTTCTGCCGACTGGATCACCATCCCTCCGGTCGGTAGATGAATTCTTTAGAGCCTTGGGTCTTATCTATGATGACCCGGATCGGATCTCTCAGGCCGAGACCAAGTTACGGGGTTTGCGGCAGGGAGAATGTTCTGCGGAGACCTATTGCTCTGAATTTAGGAGATGGACTACAGATACAGAGTGGAACGACTCTGCTCTCCGTAGCCAATTCTGCCAGGGTCTCTCTGAGAGACTGCAGGACGCATTGGCTTTTCATGAAAATCCTGAGTCATTGGAAGCAGCTATGTCTCTTGCTGTACGTCTTGATAGACGCCTGAGGGAGAGATCTAGGGGTCCTCACCTTCAGGACGTACTATCCAATAAGGGTACTGCTTCCTTTGACACTTATGGTGGAGAGACACGGGTGGTTGTGCCTTGTGATGAGCCTATGCAGTTAGGAGGAGCTAATCCTGGAACTACTGGCAAAAGCTTGGGTCATGTGAAAGGAGTCTGCTTTTGTTATGACAAGAAGGGACATTTTGTGAATATTTGTCCGTACTTGCAGCATCAAGGTGTAAACAAAAAGAAAAAAAAGTTTAATCCCCATATTACTATTGGTAGTGTGGGTGGGGAACAAGAGAACCTACTTTTGTCTTTTACTGGTAGTACCCGTTTTCTCCTGTATGCCGAGGTGGCGCTAGAGTCCAAAACGGTGAAAATCAAAGCATTTATCGACAGGAGTTAACTTGATTGATGGACAGTTTGTACGCATTCACGGGTTGACTACTAATGCATCAGAGATTAGTATTTCTGTCTTTGCAATTGACTCAGCACCTGTCGCAGGTAGTGAATGACATTCATTTAAGAGTGGGTGATTTGCATCAGGAATCTATCTCCTGTTATGTGTTGGAGGGTCTGCCTGCTCCGTTGGTGTTGGGCTTACCATGGTTAAGCTAACATTTTTGCATGGACAACTGTCTTAATGCATCGTTCTCTATGGTTACCACTAAAACTGTACCCTCGTTCATTTCTGAATTTTCTGATGTGTTTTCTGAGAGCGGTAATCAGGAGTTGCCTCTGCACCGGGAGTATAACTGTCCCGTCAATCTTATTCCCGGAGCTAAATTGCCCAAATCTCGGTTGTATAATCTTTTGGAACCCGAAAGAAAGGCTATGCGAGAGTATATCACCGAGAGTTTGGCAAAGGGACATATTAGACCATCCAAGTCCCCAGTGGCTGCTGGATTTTTCTTTGTAAAGAAAAAGGATGGTACCCTAAGATCATGTCTGGACTTCCGTGAGCTCAATCGTATTACCGTCTGTGATCCTTACCCCCTTCCTTTGATTCCGGATTTGTTTAGTCAGATTGTCGGTGCCAAGGGGTTCTCTAAATTGGATCTGAGGGGGCATATAATCTGGTAAGGATCAAGGAGGGGGATGAGTGGAAGACCTGAGGGTCATTTTGAAAATCTGATCATGCCCTTTGGGTTAACCAATGCTCCTGCGGTTTTTCAACACTTTGTCAATTACATCTTTCATCATCTGGTGGGGAGGTTTGTCGTTGTATACCTTGATGACATACTAAATTATTCGCCTAATATGGAGACTCATCAGGATCATGTGGGACAGGTGTTACAGATCCTAAGAGAGAATAAGTTGTATTCTAAGATGGAAAAGTGTGTATTTGCTGTACAGGAAGTGCAATTTCTGAGTTACCTGCTCTCATCCTCAGGTTTTCGTATGGATCCCGAGAAGGTCTGTGCCGTGTTGGACTGGGAGCGATCCGAAAATCTGAAAGCGCCTATGCGGTTTTTGGGGTTTATCAACTACTACCGTAAATTTATCTTGAACTATTCATCGGTGGTTAAACCTTTAACAGACATGACTAGGAAGGGTGCGGATATTTCTATCTGGTCTGATGCGGCATTACAGACCTTTTCTGCTGTGAAATAGTTTTGCTTCGGCCCCTATTCTGGTGCAACCGGATGTGTCTCAGCCATTTATTGTTGAGGTTGATGCGTCTGAGGTAGGTGTAGGAGCAAAATTGTCGCAGGATCCTTCACCCAGTAAAGGGCGCCCATGTGCATTTTTCTCTAAAAAACTCTCGACTGCTGAAAAGAATTATGATGTGGGGAATAGGGAATTCCTGGCCATTAAGTTGGCGTTCGAGGAATGGCGGCATGGGTTGGAAGGAGCAATTCATCCTATTACGGTAATTACGGATCACAAGAATCTGGCCTACTTGGAGTCGGCTAAGTGACTGAACCCAAGGCAGGCCAGATGGTCATTGTTTTTCACCAGATTTAACTTCATCGTCACTTACCGCCCTGGGGTTAAGAACGTCAAGGCGGATGCTTTGTCACGTAGCTTTCCTGGGGGGGGGGGTGAGTCTAATGACCCTAGTCCCATTTTATCTGAAGGGGTGGTTATATCCGCTCTTTATCCTGATCTTGAGGCCAGGGTGTTGGAGGCACAGGAGATGCTCCGGACTCTTGTCCTCGGGGGAAGTTGTTTGTTCCCTACAAATTACGTCACAAGGTGTTTGAGAAACATCACTGTACGGTGCTTGCTGGGCACCCTGGGAGTAGATCGACTGTCGATCTCATCTCTCGCAGATTCTGGTGGCCCGGGTTGCGTAAGTGTATTGAGGACTATAT
The DNA here is from genome assembly GCF_905171765.1 of Bufo bufo. Lineage (NCBI taxonomy): Eukaryota > Metazoa > Chordata > Amphibia > Anura > Bufonidae > Bufo > Bufo bufo. The sequence continues at coordinate 167,142,846 of NC_053396.1, read as the reverse complement.
ATCAGCCTGTGGCACCTGTGCACGTGCTAAGGTGACACATACTCGGCCTTCCGGATCTCTGCTTCCATTGCCCATCCCGTCCAGACCTTGGACCCATTTGTCCATGGATTTTATCACGGATTTACCGAATTCTTCGGGAAAGACCGTGATTCTGGTGGTTGTCGATCGTTTTAGTAAAATGGCACACTTTATTGCATTACCTAGTCTACCCAATGCTAAAACTCTTGCGCAGGTGTTTGTCGACAACATCGTTAAACTACATGGCATTCCCTCTGATGTGGTGTTTGTTTCCAGATTCTGGAGAGCGTTCTGTACTTGTCTGGGTGTACAACTGTCCTTCTCTTCGGCTTTTCATCCTCAGTCGAAAGGACAGACGGAGCGCACTAATCAGAATCTGGAGACTTACTTGAGATGTTTTGTTTCAGATAATTAGGAAGAGTGGTCTTCATTTTTGTCGTTAGCTGAGTTTGCTATAAATAACCGTAGACAGGAATCCACTGATAAGTCGCCGTTTTTTGGGGCATATGGGTTCCATCCACAGTTTGGTACATTTTCTGATGCTCATAATTCTGGCCTTCCTAAGGAGGAACGATTTTCTTCTTCTTTGTCTTCTATTTGGTGGAAAATCCAAAATAACCTGGAAAAGATGGGCAACAGGTATAAGCGTGCGGCTGACATGAAACGTATGAGTGGTCCAGACCTGATTCTGTGTGGCTGTCTACAAGAAAAATTAAACTTAAGGCACCTTCTTGGAAGTTGGGACCAAGATTTATTGGTCCATATAAGATCACTGCCATTGTTAACCCTGCAGCCTTCCGTTTTGAACTTCCTCAGGCATTGAAAATCCATAAAGTTTTTCATAAATCGTTGTTAAATAAATGTGTTGAAACTGTTGAGCCATCCTCCTTGCCTCCCGCTCCTGTCATGGTGGACGGCAATTTAGAATCAGCAGGATTGTGGACTCCCGAGTTCTTCGGAGATCCCTCCAGTATCTCGTTCATTGGAGAGGGTACAGACCAGAGGAGAGGAAGTGGGTTCCAGCGACCGATGTTAATGCTAGTCGCCTGGTGAGAGCATTCCACAGAACTCATCCTGATAAGGTCGGTCCTGGGTGCCCGGAGTTCACCCGTAGAAGGGGGGTTACTGTCACACCTGTGACAGGTTTTAGAAGGTCTGAAAGATTATCTGCACATTAGTGATCTGATAGCCTCTTTTGGTTTTGGTTTCACTTTGTCTGTGTGTTGCTTGTATGTCCACACCTCCTGTTCAGATGTTGATCATGTGACCTTTACGTCCCCCTATTTAGTCTGACTCTACCCATCACTCCTTGCTCTGGATAGCTTCATTTGGTTTTTGGAAGATCTGGAGTGTGGTTCTAGTTGAAGTCATGTTCATCCATCATCCATCAGCCTCAGAAGTTAACTGTTCAGTTTGTTGTATTTTGTATTCCCCCCCCACCTTTTATTGTTTACTAGGCCTTAGCGAGACGCTGGTTCCTTCACCAGGGAAGGATCAGGTAGTCTCTGCCCTGTCATTAACATTAGGGCATCCGAGGGCCACCAGGGTTTTCTAGGTTCCTGTGTATGGGCATCTCTACCATCGAGAGGTGCCCATACGGATAGGAGTTAGGGCCAGGAGCAGGGTTTTATAGGTGGTGACCCTTTTCCTTCCCTAGCGGTGAGGCCTAGTGTCTTTTCCCTTCCTTCTTGTTGTCTTTTGGTGTTCTCCCCTACTACATCCGTCACTTTGCAGTCTTGGTGTTAATTTACAAACAATGGCAAGTTCATACAGCAAAAATCACCTTGTAGTTTTTTGGGTGTTGGTTCACACCTTGCTGGCAGTTCTGCCTCAAACAGTCCATAGCAGGCTTTAGGGGGCCTGTTTCCCCGACACGGGTCTCAGCCTTACAAACTGGCACACGCCTCAGATCCCAATACAGAGATGGATTGCTGCTGAGCCCAGCTGTCTTTTAAGGACAGCTAGGTGTTGCCAAAACCCAGACCGGCACTTGAGATCCAGTCCGGTGTTTGACCCCACCTGGCTGCAAATCAGCCTGGCAGCACACACTAGGAGGAAAATACCTGTCTTCCCAAGCCACACCCTTCACTGTGTCACACCATGTTATAATGGAAAATAATAAAATCACCCGAACACTGAACCCGAGCTTCAGTGAAATAGTCCGGGTTTGGGTCCGGGTATCCGAACTCGCAAAGTTTGGTACGAATCCGAACTTTGCAATTTGGGTTCGCTCAACCCTACTGATGTCACTTCCAGAGAGTTTTTGAACTTTGTATTGAGTGATGCAACAGAGGATAGGCGACTTTGACATGCCACGGCTTAAGCACTCAGCATGCCTGCTCTGTGAGTTTGGACAGTCTATTGCTTCAGACATGAGTTGCTGTTACTTCTAGACAGTTCCACTTTACAAAGTTGATTAGAAATTTAACTGACTTGTCGCAAAGATGGCTTCCTATGATGGTTACAGACGTATTCCCATTTCAGACTACTGAGAATATGCCATAAAAGTTCAATAGACGCTAGTACCAACTCTGCATCTATAGTATCTCGAGAACAGGGCCCCATTTGTAGGCTGCATTGTATGGAGAGTCAGCTGATCATGCCAAATGGGAATATCCTTTTAAACATTTATTCACTGAGCCCTTCAGTATGACCCACAATACTACCAATGTTTTATACTCCTGTTTGCAGTGGTTGAGCCTGAAACACTTGAACTCCGTAATTAAGAGGGGAATCACCTTTGACTATATAGTATACTTATAGGAGCTGTATAGAATATGAAGTCTTAATGGAGAAATATTGAACACGACGTATATAAAACTGTGTTCATACAAAAAGATATGTATAAAAAAAACTTTTAAGTCCTTTCCCAACATGTGGCATACATGTAATGTACAGCAGCAATCCGCCGTACACATACTGTGCACTAATCAAGTGGGCAAAGGTGCTGTGCTCACTCAATTAGTACAAATGCTGGTGCATCCACCAACGCCGCAGAAAACGCCAACCGCATGTATACAGCTCCCTCTTTAACTCCAACAGCTCTGTCACTCTCTAATGTGGGAGTAAAACCCCACACCGAACATAGGAGGGAAAGGGAAAAGGAAATAAGGCCTGAAAACTGGGGAAGGAAGATGGAAACCTCCTAGTGAAAACCCTAACCAAAGCCCTGACTGACTACCAGTATGAACAGACCCCAAAGGTAGGTGAGTTCATGCACAGGAATACCTAAAGTCCTATCTAACCATTAAGGACCCTAGTACTAATGACAGGAATGAGACAACCTGTTCCTCCAAAAGGAAGGATAAACGGGAGTCTCCCTGAGGCCTAATACAAAAAAACAAGAAAATGCAACACACAGAAAAGTTAAAATAAAATGCAAAAGAGAAAGGTAACACTTAACTTCCAAGAAGCTATGGCAGCACCAGGAACTCAGCCGAGATCCAAACACCAGCTATCCACAGGTCCAACTGAAGCTATAAACCGCACAGCATTGTGGGAGACATAACTATAAATAGGGAAAGTTAAATAACCACAATAGCAACACCTCGAAGTTAAGGGTGTGGCCAGTACCAGAAACAACACAGACGCCTATTGATCCACACGGTAAACATGTCAAATCATGTCAAATCATGTCAAATCATGTTGCCAGTCTCAAAGATCTCCTGCCACTCACTGTCGCAGGGACGTCCGTATGTCTCTGTGGCAGGCTCCCTGTGATGCAATGGCAGGGTGCCGATGGTTACCATGGCACACGGAAGACTTTCAAAGGCGTCCGGGCCTACAATGTATGGAGGCCTATGAGGCCACCAAAAGTTGAATTAGGACAAAAATAAAAAGTAAAAAAAAAGTGTGTTATAAAAATAAAAGTGTTACATTAAAAAAATGTACCCGTTTCCCTTTATCAATTCAAAATTTTAAAACAGAAAAAAATTGACATGTTAAGAATCTCCGCATCCGTAACGACCAGGTCTATAAAAATATCACATGATCTACCCCATCAAGTGAACGTCATAAAAAAATTTAAATGGTGCCAGAACAGCAATTTTTTGATCTTAAAATGTTCCCGAGAAAATAGGTAACAAATTGCATGGTGCTTTCTCTTGTTACTCCTTGTGATAATGCTAAATCTGAGGTTTATGCAATGTTTAATTGGAAATAATTACATATTTCATTTTCACAGTCAAGTGTTTCTAAATTCTATGAAATGTCTGTGGGGGTCAAAATGCTCATTACAATACCTGATAAATTCCTTAGGGGTTTTAGTTTCCAAAATTGGGTCACTTTTTGGGTTTTTTTCACTGTGTGAGTACCTCAGGGTCTCGTCAAACAACATTCCAGCAAAATCTGCCATATGAGGTGTTTCTCTAAGCTGCAGAATAAATATTGAGGTTTGTCTTAGCGTTAACCATGTAATACAGCAATGTATTACATGGAAAATGGATTAAAATGAGAAATCCGGGAGAAAAAAGAAATTTTGAAATTCCACTGCTATTTTCACAAATTTTTGTGAAATACCTAAAGGGTACGTAGAGTTTCTAGAGTGGGGGTAATTTATGAGTGGTTTCTAATATCCTTGCTTTAGCAATTTTTCGGGAAAATTTAAAAAATTGCTTCTAAAACTCTAAGCCTTCTTATGTCCTACAAAATGACATTTACAAAATGATGGCAAAAATAAAGTAGACAAATGGTGAATGTTAATTATCAACTATTTTATGAGGCATCAGCATCTGTCTTAAAAGCAGAGAAATGCAAACTTTCAAAATGGCAAATTTTTCCAAATTTTCTCTAAATTTTGGATTTTTTTTTTAAATAAAGGTAAAACATGTCGACCCAAACTTACCAGCAACATGACTCAATGTGTCATTCGGCAACAGTCTCAGAATTGTTTGGATAAGTAAAACCATTACAAAGCTATTACCACATAAAGTGACAGATGTCAAATTTGCAAAATAGGCTTTTTCGGAAAGGTGAAAAATTACTGTCAGGAAGGTGGTTAATTATCAACAAATTTGCAAGCAAAGACAAGTTCATTTGTTAAGACAAATCTAATACACAGGTAGATTGTCTACTGTTGAGTTTTCCTACTTTTTATATGGAGCTTTGACATTAATGATTAGAGATAATTTGATAAATGCTTTTCATCTGTTTTATTACCAAAAGGCAAAAAAATTCCTGTTGGGCGTTAAGATGTAGTATCCAAACACTTTTATTGTGATCCCAACCTTGAGTCCTGTTCTGCTATAGTGCTGACATAGTGCTGACACTGCTAAAGGCCTGTTGTGTGCCAGATGTCATTGGCTCCAATACACCTTTCCAGAACAAGCTGTCAGAAGAGGAGGCGTGCTGTTCTGGTACACAAAGGCTTAGGACATTTTTCTTCTTTATAAGATCATTGAATCCTATGGGCAGATAAAAGTGAAGGAGATTTCATTAATATTTTCAAGGATAAAGTCAAGATTACATTGCATTGCTTTATACAATATATGGAACATTCATGTTTTCAGTTTAATATATACGCATCCTCACAAATAGAGCAATAAATGTTATATACAGTGCATTTGGAAAGTCTTCAGGTCCTTTCATTTTTTCACATTTTGTTATGTTGTGGCCTTGTGTTAAAGTAAAAAAAAATAATAAGTTATCCCCTTCAATCTGCACTCAATCACCTTAATTTAATTTAAAAAAAAATCAAAACATTTCCATACATTATACACTGCTCGTATCCATGGTTACAACGACCCTGCAATTCAACAATGGTGGCCGTGCTTGCACACTATAGGAATAAGCACTAGCCTATGTGAGCTCCCATAGTCCCGGCCACCAAAGAGGTTGGTGCTTTTTCCTACAGCATGCAAGCACGACCACCACTGTTGAATTGCAGGTTAGTCATAACCATGGATACGAGCAGTGTATAATGTGATGGAAAAATTAATCAATTCAGCAAAGAGGTAATATTGCTAATAACAATACAATAGTAAGTGGCTTGTATTAACTTTCTGTACATGTTTAATGCCACTTGTGGAAGTGAGATAACCTCTTTAAAGGGGTTGTGCCGACTTTAGATGTTATCCCCTATCCATAGGATAGGCGATAACTAACTGTTTGCTGAGGAACGACCACTGGGATGCCCACCAATCACCTATTCTCTCCCTATATTCTTCTTATATTGTGTTTAGAGCTCGGGGTTTCAGTCTTCGAGCACAGCTTCCTTCCTGGTCACAAGTACACAGTAGAATGACGTTCTGCTTATTCTGCACAGGCACCTCCCTGTATGTTTCCCCCTGATTGGCTGATCTAGACTGTCGGTCAGCCTGGTAGCCACTCAGAGAAAGAATTCCTCCCCACTTCCTCCAAGTGTCATGTGAGCATCCTTCTTCTTCATGGTATTTACCCATCAATTCTCACAGTAAAATGGCACCGTGCTACGTTTTATGCGATTTGTCCGAAACAAATTGTGAATGCTTCAGATTCAATTGGGGGACAAATGTGTTTATCATCTCTCAGACAGGCACCAATTAGATACACAAGCCATTCTAGGTCTTGCAGGGATAGTGTAAGGATAATGAAGGCAATATATTTAGTTAGGTAGATTAAATTACTAGGTAGAAAGTCAGGTTTTATTATTAGGGACAGGATAAAGTCAGTTAGAGTGTTGTGAGTCTGTAACCAGAGCTGTTCATAACTTCATGTATTGCACATCACAAGACACAAGCTTTTAAAGAGACAGTACTCTTTTTTATGTGCAGGAGCCAGTCTTTGTGACTTCCAATTGTTTAAATAGGCTTCATAATAAAATGTCTGATAAACTACATGAAACATGAAATACCAGTGTCTTGTCATACGTGAGTAAGAATAATGTGGTTGTCTGTAGTAATGTAAACAGCAGTAGCAGCACAGTCAGCACCAGTAGTAGTAGTGGTAGGCCACAACACAACATTGTGGGCTGGATGGCTCATTAAACATTTCATTCACAGCAGGATGATGTTGATGCCACCGCTGAGTCTGACACCATGCTTTTGAACCAGGTTTCAGCACATTCCTACTTCTCCTCTTTGCAGCCCCAGAGAAGCCTTTTATTGGCATTGTTTATGTCTTCACTGCCCCCTCCCAATGAGGCACCTTGTCTTCTCCTAAGAAGATCCAATAATACCCTGGCTGCTATGGAATATACTCAATGTAGTCTTCCTGTTGAAGAATTATGTGAGCACAGTCAGTGTTTGGACTGCCAGGAGAAGGAAGTTAAGAGGAAAGCGTGGGGGGGGGGGGGGGGGGGGGGCGGCTAATGACTCAAATGCATAGCTGTGTTGGTAGTGGTAGTTGTATTAGTCGTGATGGTGGCAGTAGAGCAACTTGTAGCCATGGTAACAGTGACAAGTGGTGGGGAGGGTAAGTAGGACAATAATGATGATTGTCTGTTGGACAGGACCTGGGAGCCTGATCGGGGTGATGAGTAGGAGGTGACATCAGAGTAATATGGTGGTGGATGTGGCAGCAATAAAGAGCAGAGTCAACGTCTTGCCAAAACATCCAAAAGACTAGCCAGGGACAGATCTGCTTCTATTTTGGACAACTTAGCAACTGGTGATGCCACTGATACTATGGGCAGAGACTCCAAATGCGCCAGATCTAGGACATGCTCAGCTTCTATACATATCTCCTATAAGTCACTTTCATTCATGCAATCAGGATATCAGATCATGTGACCTCTGACTTGACCCAGAGGGGAGGAGAGCTGGGGAAAGTGTGACATATCTTCTCACTGCATAGAGACTGAAAAGACTTAAATCAGAAGTTACAGCACTTCTTGTTTCAGGAATAGATTAGGGTAGATTACCTTTAATTGTTTAGGGTAAAATATACCAAGTAAAAGGAAACGGGTGTCCTATGTATTTATATTAATGTATTTAAATGCGTTAAATATTATACTCACAACTACATTTGCCATAATGTCAATAATTTATGGCCTAGAGATTTCATCTGCTCTGTCTGAGAACTGGAGGATTGCAAGTTTTAGATATTTCATTCATTTGCATGTTCATAGATTGTGGAAGTATTTTAATAATATATATTGGATGTACAGAATGCAATAACTGAGCCAGAGTTTTCCCTGCCTGTCATGACAGGCATATTTTAACAAGCTATCTTATTCATCAAAGGAAAGTAATTCCATATCATGTGTTGGATATAGCACTAAGAATTATCATAGAGGAAAAAACTGAATAGAAAGCGATCAAGCGGACTGACTAACCTGGCTAATGTGCCCAGGTAGGAAATGAATGCAGTATAAAAATGTAATGGCATAATCTAGAACAGATGCTTGATGGTGTAGAACATTTCAAAGTAATGTCTTCTACCTGTTTCTATGGTTTTATCTTCTATGATGAGGTCTACTTTATAGTATCTCGTTGTACTAGAAACAATGTTAGAGTAAGTAATATAAATATATTCCATGATTCCAGGTGAACATTGATGATTTAAAGGCCTAGGCATCTGTTTAAAAGGCTCCTTAAAGGCTATGTAAACCTTTAGGGGCAAATTATTTTATAATTGCATTTTACTCATTTTGGGCTCAAAATATATTTTTTCAATTGGTCTTTATTAAAAAATATTGAGCAGTTCTGTCACAAAGGGTTAACAATTTGTGTAGCTGTGTGACTGGCACTTTCATTTTCACTATCATCTAATAAAACGTATCTCTAAATTACTAAAAGATTGTAAACACTTGAGTGCAGAGCCGTCTGCTGAGCTGCCTGATGGAACAGAGTGAAAAGTCTGCTACTAGAGAAACTGAAGTCTGCACAGAGACAGGGGTTCAGCAATTTTAATAAAGACCAATTGAAAATAATTATTTTTAGATAAAAATGAGTACAATTCAATAATTCAAAAATGCCCCAAAGGAATGCAAAATTAAAGTGATATGTTCATAGCTGTCAGAAATAATCCCAGCTAATTTGTTTTGTCCTAGGCTTACAATGGATGGGCCAAAAGTTGGTGGTCCTGGTCTGGTTTGGAGCTTGCTTAAGATGGAATTTAAATGCCTTGAATTCAACAACAAATTTGGGGTTTTCCGGAGAATACTTATTTATATGGCCAGAATAGGTTAAAAATAACAAATTTGCATTGCTCCACTTACATATCCCCTGCTGCTGCCATTCAAATTAGAGAGCAAAGTTCTATCTACACTTTTGGCCTGGGACAGCTCATAGAGTCCCATGGCTTTCAGTATCACTCCTACGCTGACGACACACAAATCTACCTCTCTGGTCCAGACATCACCACCTTACTATACTTTGGAAATAACAAATTTGCATTGCTCCACTTACATATCCCCTGCTGCTGCCATTCAAATTAGAGAGCAAAGCTCTATCTACACTTTTGGCCTGGGACAGCTCATAGAGTCCCATGGCTTTCAGTATCACTCCTACGCTGACGACACACAAATCTACCTCTCTGGTCCAGACATCACCACCTTACTATCACGAATCCCACAATGTCTATCTTCTATATCATCCTTCTTCGCCTCTCGCTTTCTAAAACTTAACATGGATAAGACAGAATTTATAATCTTTCCCCCATCTTGTTCAACCCCCTCAGCAGACCTATCTATCATGATCAATGGCTGCACACTCTCCCCGGTCAACAAAGTCTGCTGCCTTGGAGTGACCTTTGATTCTGCACTTTCCTTCCGACCGCAAATCCAAGCTCTTTCCACCACCTGCCACCTCCAACTCAAAAACATCTCCCGCATCCGTGCTTTCCTTAACTTTGACTCTGCGAAAATTCTTGTACATGCCCTCATTATCTCCCGCCTAGACTACTGCAACATTCTCCTCTGTGGCCTTCCATCTAGCACTCTCGCACCCCTCCAATCTATCCTCAACTCTTCTGCCCGACTAATCCACCTCTCACCCTATTACTCCTCTGCCTCTCCCCTCTGCCAATCCCTTCACTGGCTCCCCATTGCCCAGCGAATTCACTTCAAAGTACTAACAAATACATACAAGGCCGTCCATAACCTGTCCCCTCCCTACATCTCGGAGCTACTTTCCCGATACATCTCCACACGCACTCTCTGATCCTCACAAGACCTCCTTCTCTCCTCTCCTCTTATTGCCTCTTCCCACAATCGACTCCAAGATTTCTCCCGTGCATCCCCCATACTCTGGAACTCGCTACCCCAACATATCAGACTCTCACCTACATTGGAATCCTTCAAAAGAAACCTGAAAACCCACCTCTTCAGACAAGCCTACAACCAGTGACCCTGCTGCCTCTATACCGCCATGACCAACTTAACTCGCACCTACTGTGTCCTTCTCCCATACCATGTAGATTGTAAGCCCTCACGGGCAGGGCCCTCTCTCCTTTTGTACCAGTTTGTATCTTGTCTTGTTTATGATTAGTGCAATTGTCTGTATTATGTATGTGCACCGCTTATCACATGTACAGCGCTATGGAATGAATGGCGCTTTAATAATAAATAATAATAATAATAATAATAATAAAAGTTATAAAAAATTTGATTTGGCTGCTTACCCGAATTTCACAAATAAATTAGATTCATGACAGGCGCATTGCGAGACGCATGCAAATGAATGAGGTGAATATGTTTATGTTTTTTTTTTACCGCCATTTCAGGAAAAATAGATCTGCTATCATGAAGAGCAAGAAAATTCAGCTTTGTGGTGAATCAAATTTTTCCTGAAATTCAAATCAAAGTCAACTTTAAATTCTTTGATTCACTCAACACTAATACCAATACTCCTTTGGTCGACACTGCTCTCTACTTTCTCATCCTTCCTTGTTCACAGGAAATGACTGGAAATGCCTACTCATCCAATCATTGCTTGTAGCACTGGTCAGTGTCAGCTAGTGGATAGCCAGGAGAGCATTTCCAGTCTTTGCTGGGTGTCCAGCTGGGTCCAGAAAGTAGAGAGCATTGGGGACTGGAGCAGTGGCAAGGGGTTCTTGAGTGGATTAAAGTTTATTTTTATTAGTTTTCAATTTTAACCCATTTTGGATCTTTTAAAAAGGATTTTCCCCAGTGCTCTGAATGTGTAAAATCTGTGCTGAAAATCTATATTTTTCTTACAACAGAATGATTATGCTTCAGATTTGAAAGACCACAATATGCTTGCATTTCCATGCTTCTGGTTTTGAAAACCCCTATCTAAATGCATCACATTCTAAATTGGTGTGCCAGTTCTGCCATATCTGAAAGTGGCCTTATGGAAAACCAACCAGCCTCAATTCTCAATAGAAACTGAACTACTAGCGGTGGGGCAGGACCATGTGGATGCCCCAAGAGTATCTAACAAACAAAAGTACTGGCATCTGTGAAATACCATCAGTTACAGGGGTTGTCCTTGCCGTAAATAATTTATTTATTTGACCGCAAAATCCAAAGCAACACAAACACACTAAAATCCTTTGCATGTGGACTTACATATGGGTAACTTCTTTACTATCTTTCCTTGACTAATACAGATGTTGTAGATTGCCAAAAAAGTGTTTTTTTGGTAACCGAATATGAAAGCTGTATGTATTAAACTTGAATTTAACACTTGCAGATCTGGAAAATACAGTTTTTTGAAAAAAAAAGTGTTTTTAACCACCTCCGGACCGCTGTACGCAGATTCGCGTTCCGGAGGTGGCAGCGCTGCGCACAGTCACGCATATACGCGTCATCTCGCGAGACGCGAGATTTCGCTCCAAGCCGGCCCGCGCATGCGCATGGCGGGCCGGCAAAAGTTAAAGAACAAGTTCGTCACCAGCCTGCCAGCAATGATCATTGGCTGGCAGGCTGGCGATTTTTAAAAAGTCCAATCACAAGCCATATAACAGATCATATTAGTAAATATGATCTGTTATATGGCTTCTCTGCTCCTCTGCTGGTCCTTTTCGTCGGTTGGATCCAGCAGAGAAGCAGACATCACTGTGAGTACACCAAACACTTCACTGTAGCCCCTGATCACCCCCCTGCACCCCAATTAACCCTTTGATCGCCCCTGTCAATCACCAGTGAAAGGAAAAAAAGTGATCAGTGTAAACTGTCACTTTTTTTTCACACTAGTATTGGCTGTTAGGTTTTAGGGATAGTTTAGGCCCCTTGGTTAGGTAGTTAGCGTCAGTTAGCGCCCACCCCACCGCACCGCAGTCACTTTTATTCGCTGAATAGCGTATCGCTAATCAGCATTTGTACTTTTATAGTATCTGTAAGTGATCAAAACTGATCACGGTCAGATCTATAATAGTATTAGTGTCACTTTAGTTCGCCCTCCACCTAAAACGCAGTGTTTGCCCGATCAGGCCTGATCGGTCGCCCACACGTGCGTTTACCCACGCCCGCCCCACCGCAGTGACAAAAAATATATATTTTTTGATCACTGCACATTCACTTTACAAGCACTGCGGCGATAAAAAAATCAGTTTTGATATTTTTTATCAACCGCAGCGGCCTCCGGTACTTCGCTAGCCTCCCCTTTGTAAGACAGGCTTGCTTTTTTTCTTGGGTAGTCTCAGGGAATACCCCTAAATTTAGTAGTCCAAAATGTCAAACAGGGGGTATTCTTCTGAAGAGGCCTACAGGATTCTGACCCAGTCGGATGAGGAGTGGGAACCCTCATCTGATGAATCTAGCGGGTCAGAATATGAACCTGTGGAAAGCAGTGGCTCTCTGACCCAAAGTTCGGACGAGGAGGTGGAGGTCCCTGGCAGCACCAGGCGTACCCGGCCCCGTGTCGCTAGACCACAGGTTACGCAGGATCCGTTTCAAGAGCAGCAGAGTGGGGCTGTCGCTGCCGGATCACGTGGTGAGGCATACACCAGCAGCGCAGCCCTTCCTGGACCTAGTACCAGCACTGCCGTACAACATGGTGACGTGGCGAGCACCAGAAGGGCAGTTGAAGCTGGTACGGTGGCACGTGCAGTAGTTACCCCGTCGCAGCCACCGCACAGACAGGCCCGTAGAGCCCCTAGAATCCCTGAGGTGTTGGCAAACCCTGATTGGCAGTCACCAACTTCAGCCGCACCTGTAGTTCCCCCTTTCACCGCCCAGTCTGGAGTTCGGGTTGAGACGGCTCAAATCGGTTCGGCCCTGGGATTTTTTGAGCTGTTCTTGACTGCGGAGCTCTTGGACTTAGTCGTGGCAGAGACCAACCAGTATGCCACACAATTTATATCCGCCAACCCGGGAAGCTTTTATGCCCAGCCTTTCCGGTGGAAACCAGTCCAAGTTTCCGAAATTAAAAATTTTTTGGGCCTTCTCCTCAACATGGGCCTGACAAAAAAGCATGAATTGCGGTCATATTGGTCAACGCACCCGATTCATCACATGCCCATGTTCTCTGCTGCTATGTCCAGGGCACGATTTGAGGCCATCCTCCGTTTCCTGCATTTTAGCGACAACACCACCTCCCGTCCCAGAGGCCACCCAGCTTTTGACCGGCTCCACAAAATTCGGCCCCTCATAGACCATTTCAACCAGAAATTTGCAGATTTGTATACCCCCGAGCAAAACATCTGCGTAGACGAGTCCCTAATACATTTTACCGGGCGCCTTGGCTTCAAACAGTACATCCCAAGCAAGCGTGCCCGGTATGGGGTCAAATTGTATAAGCTCTGTGAAAGGGCCACAGGCTATACCCACAAATTTCGGATCTATGAGGGAAAAGATCAGACCCTGGAGCCGGTCGGTTGCCCTGACTACCTGGGGAGCAGTGGGAAGACAGTCTGGGACTTGGTGTCACCCTTATTCGGCAAGGGGTACCATCTTTATGTGGACAATTTTTACACAAGTGTGGCCCTCTTTAGGCATTTGTTTCTAGAACGGATTTGCGCCTGTGGCACCGCGCGAACTAGTCGCGTGGGCTTCCCCCAACGGCTTGTAACCACCCGTCTTGCAAGGGGGGAGAGGGCTGCCTTGTGTAACGAAGAACTGCTCGCGGTGAAATGGAGAGACAAGCGTGACGTTTACATGCTCTCCTCCATTCACGCAGACACGACAATCCAAATTGAGCGAGCAACCCGTGTCATTGAAAAGCCCCTCTGTGTCCACGACTATAATGCGCTCATGGGAGGGGTGGACTTCAATGACCAGATGTTGTCTCCGTATTTAGTTTCCCGCAGAACCAGACGCTGGTATAAGAAGGTGTCTGTATATTTAATTCAATTGGCGCTCTACAATAGTTTTGTTCTCTACAGTAAGGCTGGGAGAACACGATCTTTCCTCAAATTCCAGAAAGAGATCATCGAGAACCTCCTTTACCCAGGAGGTTCCGTGGCCCCATCCCCCAGTGTAGTTAGCCGTCTACACGAGCGACATTTCCCCAGTGTCGTTCCTGGTACCTCAACCCAACCGTCACCCCGAAAAAGATGTCGTGTCTGTAGCAGGAGTGGAATAAGGCGTGACACCCGCTATTTCTGTTCTGACTGTCCGGACCACCCTGCCCTATGCTATGGAGAGTGTTTCCGGAAGTACCACACACAGGTAGACCTAGCATAGGGATTGCATCTCACAGGACAGGCACACAGGGCTATTAGGGCCCTTTTACTCTCAGCTGCTGCAAACCTCTCCTTTCACCTGGGATAAAGTGCATAACGTACTTCGCCACATCTTTGGGCGATTTGCGCTTTGCACATTGTCCCATGGGGAAGGAGAGGTTTGTTCTATAAAGGTAAAAAAAACTAAACAATAAAAAAAATTACCGGTAAGTAAAAAAGTTAAAAAAGTTTAAAAAAGTTAATATGTTCTGTTCTAAAGTTAATAAAGTTATTGCTTTGCGGCCTGATTTTTTCTTTTTTGTTTTGTTTTTTTTACCTTCCAGGTGGACCAACCGATCGACCAGCTGCAGCACTGATGTGCATTCGGACAGAAGCATTGCGCTGCTGTCAGATTACACGCAAGTCGGTGTATGCGGCGCTGCAAGACGAGATTTCTCCTCTGCAGTAAAAGATATGTTTGCCGAGGCATATGAGCGAATGACATTGATCGATGCGAATGAAGAAATCTGTGCCGTTAATTTTTTTCTTTCAGCCCAGAGGCTGAACGGAAAAAAAAATCTCATTACCTGTATGCTCAATATAAGGAGAATAGCAGAAACTCCTAATGCTGGGCATACATGTAATGATTGCGGAGACCCTCAAATGCCAGGGCAGTACAAACACCCCACAAATAACACCATTTTGGAAAGAAGACACCCCAAGGTATTCGCTGAGGGGCATATTGAGTCCATGAAAGATTGAAATTTTTGTCCCAAGTTAGCGGAAAGGGAGACTTTGTGAGAACAAAATCCAAAAAATCAATTTCCGCTAACTTGTGCCCAAATTTTTTTTTTCCAATGAACTCGCCATGCCCCTCATTGAATACCTTGGGGTGTCTTCTTTCCAAAATGGGGTCACATGTGGGGTATTTATACTGCCCTGGCATTTTAGGGGCCCCAAAGCGTGAGAAGAAGTCTGGTATCCAAATGTCTAAAAATGCCCTCCTAAAAGGAATTTGGGCACCTTTGCCCACCTAGGCTGCAAAAAAGTGTCACACATGTGGTATCTCCGTATTCAGCAGAAGTTGGGGAATATGTTTTGGGGTGTCATTTTACATATACCCATGCTGGGTGAGATAAATATCTTGGTCAAATGCCAACTTTGTATAAAAAAAATGGGAAAAGTTGTCTTTTGCCAAGATATTTCTCTCACCCAGCATGGGTATATGTAAAATGACACCCCAAAACACATTCCCCACCTTCTCCTGAGTACGGAGATACCAGATGTGTGACACTTTTTTGCAGCCTAGGTGGGCAAAGGGGCCCACATTCCAAAGAGCACCTTTCGGATTTCACAGGTCATTTACCTACTTACCACACATTAGGGCCCCTGGAAAATGCCAGGGCAGTATAACTACCCCACAAGTGACCCCATTTTGGAAAGAAGACACCCCAAGGTATTCCGTGAGGGGCATGGCAAGTTCCTAGAATTTTTTATTTTTTGTCACAAGTTAGTGGAAAATGATGATTTTTTTTTTTTTTTTTTTCATACAAAGTCTCCTATTCCACTAACTTGTGACAAAAAAAAAAAATTTCCATGAACTCACTATGCCCATCAGCGAATACCTTGGGGTCTCTTCTTTCCAAAATGGGGTCACTTGTGGGGTAGTTATACTGCCCTGGCATTCTAGGGGCCCAAATGTGTGGTAAGGAGTTTGAAATCAAATTCTGTAAAAAATGACCTGTGAAATCCGAAAGGTGCTCTTTGGAATATGGGCCCCTTTGCCCACCTAGGCTGCAAAAAAGTGTCACACATCTGGTATCTCCGTACTCAGGAGAAGCTGGGGAATGTGTTTTGGGGTGTCATTTTATATATACCCATGCTGGGTGAGAGAAATATCTTGGCAAAAGACAACTTTTCCCATTTTTTTATACAAAGTTGTCATTTGACCAAGATATTTATCTCACCCAGCATGGGTATATGTAAAAAGACACCCCAAAACACATTCCTCAACTTCTCCTGAGTACGGGGATACCAGATGTGTGACACTTTTTTGCAGCCTAGGTGGGCAAAGGGGCCCATATTCCAAAGAGCACCTTTCGGATTTCACAGGTCATTTTTTACAGAATTTGATTTCAAACTCCTTACCACACATTTGGGCCCCTAGAATGCCAGGGCAGTATAACTACCCCACAAGTGACCCCATTTTGGAAAGAAGAGACCCCAAGGTATTCGCTGATGGGCATAGTGAGTTCATGGAAGTTTTTATTTTTTGTCACAAGTTTGTGGAATATGAGACTTTGTATGAAAAAAAAAAAAAAAAAAAAAAAAATCATCATTTTCCACTAACTTGTGACAAAAAATAAAAAATTCTAGGAACTCGCCATGCCCCTCACGGAATACCTTGGGGTGTCTTCTTTCCAAAATGGGGTCACTTGTGGGTGGTTATACTGCCCTGGCATTCTAGGGGCCCAAATGTGTGGTAAGGAGTTTGAAATCAAATTCTGTAAAAAATGACCTGTGAAATCCGAAAGGTGCTCTTTGGAATATGGGCCTCTTTGCCCACCTAGGCTGCAAAAAAGTGTCACACATCTGGTATCTCCCTACTCAGGAGAAGGTGGAGAATGTGTTTTGGGGTGTCATTTTATATATACCCATGCTGGATGAGAGAAATATCTTGGCAAAAGACAACTTTTCCCATTTTTTTATACAAAGTTGTCATTTGACCAAGATATTTATCTCACCCAGCATGGGTATATGTGAAAAGACACCCCAAAACACATTCCTCAACTTCTCCTGAGTACGGGGATACCAGATGTGTGACACTTTTTTGCAGCCTAGGTGGGCAAAGGGGCCCATATTCCAAAGAGCACCTTTCGGATTTCACAGGTCATTTTTTACAGAATTTGATTTCAAACTCCTTACCACACATTTGGGCCCCTAGAATGCCAGGGCAGTATAACTACCCTACAAGTGACCCCATTTTGGAAAGAAGAGACCCCAAGGTATTCGCTGATGGGCATAGTGAGTTCATGGAAGTTTTTATTTTTTGTCACAAGTTTGTGGAATATGAGACTTTGTATGAAAAAAAAAAAAATCATCATTTTCCACTAACTTGTGACAAAAAATAAAAAATTCTAGGAACTCGCCATGCCCCTCACGGAATACCTTGGGGTGTCTTCTTTCCAAAATGGGGTCACTTGTGGGTGGTTATACTGCCCTGGCATTCTAGGGGCCCAAATGTGTGGTAAGGAGTTTGAAATCAAATTCTGTAAAAAATGACCTGTGAAATCCGAAAGGTGCTCTTTGGAATATGGGCCCCTTTGCCCACCTAGGCTGCAAAAAAGTGTCACACATCTGGTATCTCCGTACTCAGGAGAAGGTGGGGAATGTGTTTTGGGGTGTCATTTTATATATACCCATGCTGGGTGAGAGAAATATTTTGGCAAAAGACAACTTTTCCCATTTTTTTATACAAAGTTGTCATTTGACCAAGATATTTATCTCACCCAGCATGGGTATATGTAAAAAGACACCCCAAAACACATTCCTCAACTTCTCCTGAGTACGGGGATACCAGATGTGTGACACTTTTTTGCAGCCTAGGTGGGCAAAGGGGCCCATATTCCAAAGAGCACCTTTCGGATTTCACTGGTCATTTTTTACTGAATTTGATTTCAAACTCCTTACCACACATTTGGGCCCCTAGAATACCAGGGCAGTATAACTACCCCACAAGTGACCCCATTTTGGAAAGAAGACACCCCAAGGTATTCCGTGAGGGGCATGGCGAGTTCCTAGAATTTTTTATTTTTTGTCACAAGTTAGTGGAAAATGATGATTTTTTTTTTTTCATACAAAGTCTCATATTCCACAAACTTGTGACAAAAAATAAAAACTTCCATGAACTCACTATTCCCATCAGAGAATACCTTGGGGTCTCTTCTTTCCAAAATGGGGTCACTTGTGGGGTAGTTATACTGCCCTGGCATTCTAGGGGCCCAAATGTGTGGTAAGGAGTTTGAAATCAAATTCTGTAAAAAATGACCTGTGAAATCCGAAAGGTGCTCTTTGGAATATGGGCCCCTTTGCCCACCTAGGCTGCAAAAAAGTGTCACACATCTGGTATCCCCGTACTCAGGAGAAGTTGAGGAATGTGTTTTGGGGTGTCTTTTTACATATACCCATGCTGGGTGAGATAAATATATTGGTCAAATGACAACTTTGTATAAAAAAATGGGAAAAGTTGTCTTTTGCCAAGATATTTCTCTCACCCAGCATGGGTATATATAAAATGACACCCCAAAACACATTCCCCACCTTCTCCTGAGTACGGAGATACCAGATGTGTGACACTTTTTTGCAGCCTAGGTGGGCAAAGGGGCCCATATTCCAAAGAGCACCTTTCGGATTTCACAGGTCATTTTTTACAGAATTTGATTTCAAACTCCTTACCACACATTTGGGCCCCTAGAATGCCAGGGCAGTATAACTACCCCACAAGTGACCCCATTTTGGAAAGAAGAGACCCCAAGGTATTCGCTGATGGGCATAGTGAGTTCATAGAACTTTTTCTTTTTTGTCACAAGTTAGTGGAATATGAGACTTTGTAAGAAAAAAAAAAAAAATCATCATTTTCCGCTAACTTGTGACAAAAAATAAAAAGTTCTATGAACTCACTATGCCCATCAGTGAAAACCTTAGGGTGTCTACTTTCAGAAATGGGGTCATTTGTGGGGTGTTTGTACTGTCTGGGCATTGTAGAACCTCAGGAAACATGACAGGTGCTCAGAAAGTCAGAGCTGCTTCAAAAAGCGGAAATTCACATTTTTGTACCATAGTTTGTAAACGCTATAACTTTTACCCAAACCATTTTTTTTTTACCCAAACATTTTTTTTTTATCAAAGACATGTAGAACTATAAATTTAGAGCAAAATTTCTATATGGATCTTGTTTTTTTTGCAAAATTTTACAACTGAAAGTGAAAAATGTCATTTTTTTGCAAAAAAAATCGTTAAATTTCGATTAATAACAAAAAAAGTTAAAATGTCAGCAGCAATGAAATACCACCAAATGAAAGCTCTATTAGTGAGAAGAAAAGGAGGTAAAATTCATTTGGGTGGTAAGTTGCATGACCGAGCAATAAACGGTGAAAGTAGTGTAGGTCAGAAGTGTAAAAAGTGGCCTGGTCTTTCAGGGTGTTTAAGCACTGGGGGCTGAGGTGGTTAAAACCCCAGAAAATGATTGGTGTATTTCTACCGTGCAGGGCTACGTGACTCAAGCTTATATAGAGCCTAGGTCACATGCTGCTCTGGCCAATCACAGCCATGCCATTAGTAGGCATGGCTGTGATGGCCTCTTTGGGGCAAGTAGTATGATACTTGTTGATTGGCTGCTGTGCAGCCTTTCAAAAAGCGCCAAGAAAGCACCGAACACCGAACTCGAAAAATCGGAAAGGTAATGATTGTGTAATATGCAAATTTTCAGATTCGAATTTTCGGATTCAAATTTTTTATTGCAAATTTTTCAACTTACAACTATTAGACAAAGAAGATTATAGCACTATATTAGCTAAATTGCTCTATATTCGATTTTTTTCGAATATTCTCTATATTGCTATAAGGCTACTTTCACACGAGCGTTCGGAGCGGATCCGTCTGATGTTTCATCAGACGGATCCGCTCCGATAATGCAGACGTTTGCATCCGTTCAGAACGGATCCGTCTGCATTATTACTTAGAAAAGTAGCCTGAGCGGATCCGTTCAGACTTTACATTGAAAGTCAATGGGGAACGGATCCGCTTGAAGATTGAGCCATATGGTGTCATCTTCAAGCGGATCCGTCCCCATTGACTTCCATTATAAGTCTGGACGGATCCGCTCGCCTCCGCACGGCCAGGCGGACACCCGAACGCTGCAAGCAGCGTTCAGGTGTCCGCTCACTGAGCGGAGCGGAGGCTGAGCGCTGGCAGGCGGATGCATTCTCAGTGGATCCGCCTCCACTGAGAATGCATTAGGGCCAGACGGATGCGTTCGGGGCCGCTCGTGAGCCCCTTCAAACGGAGCGCACGAGCGGACACCCGAACGCTCGTGTGAAAGTAGCCTAACTTGGTTTTTTCGAATATTCGTAATATTCTAAAACAAGAATATATAGCAATATAGCGAATATTCAAAAAAAACTAATACGAATCCGCAAACACTACTACTCTTAAAGTCAAGTATATTGCAGCCTTCTTATTGGCCCACAAGCTAGAAGCAGTGAGGGATCATGTGTACTGATAAAAAAAATAAAAAAAATCGGAAAAAAAATACAAAAAAAAATATTAAAAAATTGAATATTCTAAATTACGAATATATATAACTATATTTGAAATATTTGTGAATTTTCGAAGTACCTATATTCGCAAAAAAATTTGAAATTCGAATATTCGTGATCAACACTACTCCCTATCACAGCTCATGAGGCAGCTGAAGGATAGAACTGAGCATGTGCGGCCTTCTCAGTGAGCAGGTCAAAGAAATAAGAAAAAAGCAAGCAGCAGGTGGCGCTATACAGATACATTTTATTGAATAACTCAGTGGCTATGCAAAAATTTTTATTATATGCAATTACAAAAGTATCCAGATCTAGGTGGTGATTTGAAAACTGCAGAACATTTTTCATGGGACAACGCCTTTAATTAAACAACTTTTAAAAAATGATTAACAAAAGAGAAAATTTAGGAGATCTCAGAGACTCACACACAAATTCTCAGGCCAATTTGACCTCTTTTGATTCCAGTAAAATCAATTCAAAGTGACCGATACTCAACAGATAATTTAATTTTGAGCAATTTGTTTATCTTTACTGCTAGATCAATTAAAACTGGTTTCAAAGGTGGCTATACCCTATAAAACGAAAAGGTACTGACCAGGTGACATATTCCCTCTAAATGATATATTCACAGTGAAGCAACTCTCTGCATTAAATATAGGAATTGTCCCTTGGGTGAATTGATTGTGTATATCACTAGTATGACCCTTCACACATGGGATTTATTTGTCTTTCTATAAAGTCGTATTTAAAAGTACATTATATGATGCTTATCAATACAGATGGCATTGTGGGATCCAAATGCATCCCAGCTAAACATAAGTTAGGTTTGTAAGGTGAACACCCTTTTAATCAGTAAAGTATATAAGAACATCATTGTATACCCTACATCAGGTAATTGTCCCTGTATACATGCCTACACACACACATGCAGTGTACAAAGTCTGTGAGATAAGGATGAAAGTACAAGTAGGTGTCAGCATAGCTCATCCTTATCACACATACTGTACACAAAAATGAGGGGATTTATTGTCATGTATTTCTCTATTTACTTCTTTTATTCCTTCTAAAAAGAATATAGTGCATTGATAAAAGCTTATAAGATCCTCCCATAAAAAGCTACATTATAATGTTAATTTACACACCAATTGTGTATTCTATTTTATACAGAAAATAATAGATTGAGTTCTTTGTGAAACTTACAAACTGAAATGAAAACATTATGCTACACATCAGCCACATTTTCTCAAAAATATTTTATGATAAAGGGGGTTATGTTCTTTCTTTTATTTATTTTTTTCATCAGAAGCATATAAACATTCATCTTGGGGGAAAATAGACTCCCACTGGATTTATTCTGTCAAAGAGAAATAATGATATCTTTAAACCCATGACTTATATTTTCAGAATACTATACTCATTAATCTTTAGCTGAGGCTCCGGGGAAGAAGTCAATAGATTTCAAAAAGTCAAAAAGAAAAATAGGTTTTATTATATTTCTTGCATGTATTCTAAGTGCTCAAATTTAACAAAAAAAATTGTTGACATCGAAGGCTGTACAGTGTATGCTATCTTTTTCCAGCAAGTCATGCAACTGTACATATTATAAAGGCCTCATGCACACGATAGTTGTTTTTCTCGGCCTCCGTTTAGTTTTTTTTGCGGATAGGATGGGGACCTATTCATTTCAATGGGTCAGCAAAAAAATGCTGATAGTTCATCCGTTTGTGTTCCACGTCCGTGTTTCCCTTCAGCAAAAAAAATAGTGCATGTCCTACTTTTTTCACATTTGCGGACAAGGACAGGCATTTATTACAAGGGATCTGTGGAAAAAAACGGATCCTCCAAAAAAAACAGATGCCGCATCCGTTTTTTTTGGCGGACACAAAATTAGCGGACGCAGAAAACAACTGTCGTGTGCATGAGGCCTAAAGTAAAAGGAGGATATTGTCTGCAATGTGTGATAGATCTTTCATGACATTATTTTTAAGAAGATCAATGCCGCAATTATATGTATGGAGAAACCTGTCTTAAGGAATTAAAAGATTGCATATCATTACTCATAAAAAAAAAAAAGCTTTGGATATGTTCTGTGTTGTCTCTTGGGTCCCAGTAATGGTTTTTGACAAGTAAAACAATGTTTCTAGCATTCACATAATCTAAGCCTTGCTGTCAAGCTGGAGAGAAGATGGGACAATGAAGAAGGGAGTTTGATGAAATAATTGTCTTGGGACAATGTAGGTAAAATGAAGGGT
This sequence comes from Bufo bufo, assembly GCF_905171765.1. Classification (NCBI taxonomy): domain Eukaryota; kingdom Metazoa; phylum Chordata; class Amphibia; order Anura; family Bufonidae; genus Bufo; species Bufo bufo. The sequence goes on along the minus strand of NC_053396.1, from coordinate 167,119,775 downwards.
ATAGAAAAATAATATTGAGTAGGATGATAGGAGCATTAAAGTGGGTTTCCAAGTCTTAAACATGAATGGCCTACATTATACCTAGAGAAGGTCATCAATATCAGATACCTGTAGATGGGGGTCCAATTACTGGCACCCCTGCCAATTAGCTGTTGGAAAGGACTATGGGCATGAAACTTGGGTGAGCACTGTAGCCACTTTTTCAGGCCTGTGATGTCATTTTTCTAGGGCACCTGGTCTTTCTGCAGCTCTGTTACACTTAAGTGAATGGAATTGAGTTGAAACACCAGGTATAGCAACGACACATTGTAAGGCACTGTGTGTCATATGCAGCAAACCCCTTGCAACAGCTGATAAGCAATGGAGTAAAAGCCAGACCCCTGTCCTAAGGGAAGAGCGAAGCATTTAAAAATTTGATTCGGCTGCTTCGCTGAATTCTACAAAAAAAAAAACCTTTGTGACAAATTACTTTGTCGAGAAGCGTATTTCTTTGTAAGTAGTGGGTGCAATGAAAGAGAGCGGTGATTGCGCTTCCCCCAGTCATTGTACCACTCAGATGCCAGTTGCCACGTTCATACATGATCGCGGCATCTGATATTAATAACAGAGTGTAAAATTAAAATAAAAAATAAATACTTACCTGATCCATTTGCTCATGACGGCCGATGTGGTGATGTCATATGTCACAGCACACAAGATTTTGGCCGAGATCTACGAGCAAGATGGCATCATCCAGCCCGCAAATGGATCAGGAAAATATGATTTTTTTAGTTATTTTACACTATTTCAGATTAAATTGATTCACTACCATGATGCACAAGGAAATTCGGCTAGTCACCAATATTTAAAGGGGTTGTCTCACTTCAGCAAATAGCATTTATCATGTAGAGAAAGTTAATACAAGGCACTTCCTAATATATTGTGATTGTCCATATTGCCCCCTTTACTGGCTGGATTCATTTTTCCATCACATTATACAATGCTCTTTTCTATGGTTATAACCCTGTAATATATCAATGCTTGCACACTATAGAAAAAAGCATTAACCTATTTGCGCTCCCACAGTCCCGGCCAACAGAGAGTCCAGCGCTTTTTCCTATAGTGTGCAAGCATGACTGTAACGGGGCGCCGAAGGCGCACTCGGTCTCCCATCAGCCGCAGACCTGCTGCTTAGCTTCGGGAGCGAGGATCTGTGTTTGGCCTCGTTTCCAGGGTGGCTTTGCTAGCTGGGAGGCTCCCTGCTCCTAGGTCTGCCTTGAGCTCCGAGCTGATCACTCGGTGCTCAACTTGTCTGTCTGTCGGTCATGTGACGCTGGCCACGTCACATGACCCTCACTCCCCACTATAAATACAGGCGGCCTGCTGGCTACAGGTTGCCTGTGATTTTCGTCTCTAGGGCTGTGTGTACTATATTATTGCTTCCTACTTGACCTAGCTTTGCCCTCTCCTTTGGTACCTACGCTATCTCTCGGATTTGACCTCGGCTCGTTCTCGGATTTTGTCTCCTGCCTCATACATTGTATTGACGTGACCTCCCGGACCGACCTCGGCTAGTTGACCCGCCATTACCTTTCCCATCACTGGGTACTGTTGTCTTATCTACCTCCCTGTCTATCCGTTTGCCTTAGTCTTGTGTACCGCCTTCTGCCTTGGCTGTCTGTTCCTCTCTTTCTCTGTTTGCTCTGCTCTACACTTACGTAGGTCAGGGACCGTCACCCAGTTGCGCCCCGTCACCTAGGGCGGGTGGTGCAAGTAGGCAGGGACAGGGTTGAGGGTGGCAGTTTAGGGGGTGCACTTCCTCTCTACCTTCCTTACCCGTATAATGTGATGGAAAAATTTATTAAGTCAGCAAAGAAATCAATATGGACAATCACAATACATTAGTAAGGGCAGAATCACATCACCGTTATGGATTCTGTCATTTTTTTCCATTATAACATGGTTATAATAGAAAATACCGGAATCCATAAGATGGAAGTCAAAACGGAAGCCTTTAAGAGGCATTCCTTTTTGATCTGTCATAATAGAAGTCTAAGAGAATCATAACGGACTCCTGCATAACGGAAACCAGGACAGATCCGTTATGCTGCCCATAGACTTGTATTATTAAGGATCAAATTGAATGTCTCTTAATGGCTTCCGTTTTGACTTCTGTCTTATGGATTCCATTATCTTCTGTTATAACATGTTATAACAGAAAAAAATGACGGAATCCATAACGGTGATGTTAATCAACTTTCTCTACATGATAAATGCCACTTGCCGAAATTAGATAACTCCTTTAAGTCATGGCCAGGAATATTGTATACAGAGCCCCTGCAGCTCATTAATACCAAGCCATAGGATCTTAATGTGGTGTCTGTGTACAGTACAATATTATAGATAGAGATGAGTGAATCGAAGTTGACGAACTGGAATTCGATCCGAATTCCAGGAAAAATTTGATTCTCACCGAATCCGAATTTCCTCATGATTTGTGGTAACGAATCAAATTTTTTCTTAAAATGGCTGCTGCACGTGTGAGGACATGGAGCAAGGAACTCTGGGAATGCGAGATCACCCATAATTCCATGCATGCAGCCAATCAGCAGCCAATCAGCAGCCAGCCAGCGCTGTGATGTCACAGTCCTATAAATAGCCTCAGCCATCTTGGATTCTGCCATTTTCAAGTATATTTTGTGCAGGGAGAGATGTCAGCAGGCGCTAGGGACAGTGCTAGGAAAGACTTCATTGTGCTAAAAAAAACTATTTACAAGTTCACGGAAAGATTATTCAAGGTGTAGGGAAAGGATAGGGAGGAATCATTCCACAACATTTATGTAGAACAGGGTTCAGTAGGGGAGGTTACAGCCTGGGTAATATGAACAATCTTATTACACCTTGCTGCACTGAATGGGGATCCAAATTGCCATTATACAGCTCTGTGATTCCAGCAAACCGTTCTTGTTATTGGGGTGCAAGTTATGTTCGATACAGCCATTACCAGGGTTTATTACAAGGAAATATTTCTACGTCTTATTTGCCCTTGTGCGGTGCAGTTATATGTTCTAAAGCATTTTTTGGCTTGTATCAGTGGGAAAAAAAAGGCTTATTAGTAGTGTTGGGCTAGCATGCTCGGCCGATCACTAGTTCAGCTCGAGCATTGCGAAGCCCGGCTCACCGCGTGTGCTCGAGCGCGATGCTCGAGTCTCCTCCCCGCATGTTTGTTGGCTGCTACGCAGCCAATAAACGTGCAGGTAAGTACTGCCATTAACTGTAATGCCATAGCCATGTTGGCTGCTGGCATTACAGTGATTGGCTGGCCGGAACGCGTCATCGGATGCTATATAGCACCCGATGACACGTGTTCGGCTTAGTATTAGTCAGGAAGAGCTGGAGAGCAGAAGGGGGAGATAGTGTAGGGAGTAAAATAGGAATATTTTAGTTTTTATACTTGTTATAGACCCAAAAGTATTTTTAAGGAATATTGTTGCGTGTGGCAGGAATATATATTTTCTGCGCAACCTGCGCTAAATTGCTAAAACTTGTTAGAGATCCAAATAGCTAAATAGCTTGCAATTGTTTGGCTGCTGCAGACAGCGACATTATCTGTGCTACATCTCCTGTCTAACGTGTGAGCAGCCTAAAAATATCTGTGGCATCCGGTGTACTTTTTCCGTAGACGGTATATACCTCCTGTATAACGTTTGTGCATCCTAAATATCAGTGACATTTATTCAGTGTTAATTTTTTATTAGAAAAAGATCAAGGTTAGGGCGAGCACTCAACACTTGGACCAATAGAATAAGGATAAAACGTTTAATAAATCACAATTTAAACACGTGTGTATTACAATCATAAAAACTAAAATATAGGAATAAAATACATATTAACAAATGCCACATATAGGGATAAAAGAATCGTGACGGTCGCTTATCAGGAAACTTGTATAGTACTGTGTATGATCTAACACTTATATCAGAGCAACTGGTAATAGTCAGCCAGGACAATTAGATGCAGCAGTGGGCTGATAACCCCTGCGCAAATAGAATAGTCAATAGGTGGTGCTGGCTTGTGTGCGCTGCTCCAGTATTGCTGACGTAATGAGGCAGCTGAATCAAACAGTTGCTACTGTTGTGTAGACACATGTGTCAGTGTCCTTAAATAGCGGTGATTCGATATAATATCTGTGCACATTCAAAAGTATGCCTGGTCGCATACAATCTGCAACGATAATGTTCCTACCTTCCTCTTAATCAATAGCGAGGACGTCTCTATGGACGTGTGCGGTGGATAGGCAGCAGGTGAATAGTTCCGGCGTCTGGATAGCAACTGCTATGGTTCGCTGTCCCCAGATCTCGCGGGATTTCGGAAGTGGTGAGTATCTTGGACGGCCCAAAGCGCTGTTAGACAGATTCTGTGCTTGGCGTCCTAGAAATCCATATTCTTCCGATTTAAATTAGTATTTGCATGGCCATGCATAGAGTGCGGAGGTGCTTCTGTTACAGGTGTGCGGCCCAGACGCGTTTCGGGAACTCCTTCCCTTCGTCAGTGGTACTGCACCACCTGTCTTGCTCCGCCTTTTATATCCGCAGCTTGCCTGAAATCCTGGATCACTGGATTAACTATCAGCTGAAATAAATCGCATGCGTTTTTTCATGCGTTTTCAGTGCGTTTTTTTTTTCCCCATATGCGTTTTTTCATGCTATACATAGCTCGTAACATTCTACATGTCCTACAGAGGTCCAATTTATAATTACATATTGCATAAATGAAATATACTCATTATACTGCATAAATGGCACAAGTTGTTGTCATTGTACTACAACTGCAACATAGGTAAACAGACTCATTATGACCCTGCTTGTGCACTTTACTATATGATGCAAAATATGAAAAATAAAATAGAAAATAAAAAATATACAAAATACAGATATAAAACATATAAAATATATATATGTGTTTAGAATCTAATATATAATAGATATCAATATAGCTACCCAATATACGGAAATAAACATATAGTCCATATTTAAAATAGTGTGAATGGTGCGATATCTCAATAAATGGAAATTACCATAAAATTCATAAAAATATATAAAAATGTAAAAAATATATAAAACGGTTGAGAGAGAGACCTGGAAGTTGTTTTGAGAAGTGCTCATTCAGGCCAGATTTCAAATGTGCAGATATTGGTAATTGGACTGTATCTAGTTGGCTGGTTGTGTGTGAGACTAGGGGCCCACAGCCGAGTCCACGACTCAGTGTCGATAAACGGCCTGACTGAGTCGCAAGAGTCGGAATGGGGGCACCCAGTCTACAAAAATCCAAAAATCTCCAATTCAGCATTTAAACCCACTGGCAGCAGAGATCCAAACTGATATATGTGTTTGGATTCTATCCTGGACATTTGTTTAATGTAGTTTCCCCCTCGCCAGTGTTTGTCTACCCTTTCCAGTGCCGTGAATACCAGGCCGGAGGGATCTTTGTTATGTATGTCTTTGTAGTGTTTTGATAGACAATGCTTATCATAACCCTTCCTTATATTGGCTATGTGTTCAGCCAGCCTGGTTTTCAAGGGACATTTGGTTCTCCCTATGTACTGTCTCCTGCAAGGGCACTGAATAAGGTAGATAACTCCTGACGTATTACAAGTTAGGCAATCCTTGATCTCCCATATATATTTATTTTGTGTTGAGGAGATAGTTGTGGTTTTTCTAGATGTGGGGTTGACCTTGCACGCCATACACTTACCACACTTGAAAAAAACTTTTAAGTTCATCCAGGAGCCCAAAATTGTATTCTCCTTTTTCATTATTTTAGATGTTTTAATTGATGGAGCTATTTTTAGGCCTAAATTAGGTGCCTTGATAAATATTAGTGGCGGGGTAGTTGATAATAAATGCCCTATCTTTTTATCACTTAACAGATGATGCCAGTGGGTTTTGATAATTTTCTGTAATCGTTTGTGGCTGTTGTTGAATGGAAGAATGATTTTATTATTGATAGCCTCACTATCTTGTAATTCCTCAGTCCTACCCGTCTTATTCGTAAAAAAGGTACCTCTATCCAATTTTCTAGTTTTTTCTAGAGCTGAATTAATCACCCTTTCGGGATATTGTCTCTCCATAAATTGATCTTTCATCTTAATCGCTTCTACCTCAAAATCATCGTCCTGTGTACAGTTTCTTTTTATTCTGCGAAACTGGCCATATGGCACATTTATTAGCCAGGTCGGTAAGTGACAGCTAGAAAACTGTATAAAGCTGTTTTTTGCGGTAGGCTTCGAGAATGTATTGCATATATATCTTTGTTCTACTGATTTTATTTTCAGATCCAAAAATTCTGTCTCCTCTGCAATACTTGCAGTAAATCTCAAATTAAGCTGGTTTTGATTGATTTCTTCCAGGAAAGAATCCAATTCCTCTCTATTTTTATTCCAAATGAAAATGACATCATCTATAAATCTCCGCCATAGGACCAGATCCACCCCCAGCCTGGGTTTGATGATGTTGTGTTCCCATTCTGCCAGAAAAAGGTTGGCATAGCTGGGGGCGAATCTGGTTCCCATGGCGGTCCCACACTTCTGTAAATAGAAGTTGCCTTCAAAATAAAAATAATTGTGGGTCAAAATGTAATTTATACCCTCTAGGATGAATTCAATACATGCTTCATCCATTGTACCGTCTCTTCTTAATTGTTCCCCTCCTGCTAATCTACCTTGTTGATGGTCAATCACTGTATACAGTGACTGAACATCAAGAGTTCCCATAATCCACCCTGGCTCAGTTCGCATTTCTTCCAGTATTTTAATGATGTGGGTTGTGTCCTTGATGTAGGAAGCTGTTTTCTTCACAACCGGTTGTATCTGTACATCTATGAATTTCGACAGATTAGATGATATTGAGCCAATTCCCGAAACTATCGGTCGACCCGGTGGTTTGTCCAGGCTTTTATGCACTTTGGGGAGACAGTAGAAGACTGGTAGTCTCCTCTGTGTCCCCAAAATGAAGTCATGTTCTTGTTTAGAAATTATTGTGAGTTCCAAACCTTTTGTACATAATAGTTTCAGGTCTTGCTCAAAGCCATCTAGTGGATCGTTTTTTAACAGGGAGTATGTCTCAATATCTGTTAATTGACGTAGACATTCCTCATTATAATCTACTGTATTAAGAACGACCACTGCCCCCCCCCTTTGTCTGCGGGTCGTATTGTGATGGCTTCATTTTTTTTGTAACTGTCTAATAGCATAGTGTTCTTGTTTCGTCAGATTATTCTGGCATGTTGGTCCTACTTTCAATTTGCGTATGTCCTCTTCCACATTTTTCTGGAAGGTAGCCATTTCTGCACTGATTTCATTCCTAGGAAAAAATGTGGATTTGTTTTTCAATATGGGTTTACTCGGGTCTGTGGGTGTATTCCTCATTATTGGCTTTTTTAGAAAGTGTTTTTTTAAGCATATATTTCTAATGAATTTTTGGATCCCTATATAAGCGGAAAATTTATCCAATTTTTCGGTTGGTGCAAATTTCAGACCTTTTTCTAATAACTTAATTTGTGAATTGGTGAGAGTCGTTGAGCTTAAATTAATTATTGTAGTGTTTTTATTTGTTAGTGTCTCCTGTGGTATCTTGTTCTTTCTAGAACTTCTTCTGGGTTTTTTCGTGCCTCTGTGTAGTCTTGGTGGTGATTCTTCCGTGAATCCCTCTGATTCCTTGAGGGGTATATGTTGTGATCTCTGCCTTGGGGATTGTGATGTTGGTGATTCTCTAAAATCTGTGTTGAATAATGGTTTTTGTGCCTTAGGTTGTATCTGTGTGTTGGTGATTCCTGATTGTGTGTTGGAGGAGTGTGTTTTCTGTGTCTTATTCGTGTCTTGTGGTGTGCTGGGGTGTGGTCTAAAAAATGTTGATTGGATAATTGGTCATATCGGTTGTTAACCGTTACCGCATATCTGTTTTGTAAGTTGTCTTCTTCTATTTCTTTATTATTTAAGGGGTTATCCTCAGATACATTTGGGTGATCCCTGCTATTTTCTGTCTGATAGTTCCTATGGGGATTCTGATGTTTCCTCCCTTTTCTGTTTATTATTTCACTTTCTATCCTATCCAGGCCCCTACATAGTCTTTCCTGCCAATTCTCGATTTCTTCATTCCTGGGCAGCTTCTCAATCTGTTCTTTAAGACTTGTGATTTTAACATTGAGGTCATCCAATATTTCCATTCTTCTTTTAATAATTAATTTAATCAGCGACACTGAATGTGAGGCCAATAAGGCATTCCATTCCTCTTCAAATTTGTCGCTGATTAAATCTTGGGCAGGAATTTTGTTGCATAAGAGACCTTTGGGTATGTCATTATTCTCTAAATATTGTTGGAGAGACCTAATCTCCCAGTGTTGTCTTAACTGTTTTTGTAGAAGTCCCTCTACTTCACGGAAAATATCTGACATATCTCTATCTCCCGACTGTGCACTTCTAGTATCATTGAACCTATAGGTCTCAGCTCTCAACCTTTTGGCTTCTAAATGGTGCCAAATGTCCATAATCCCGTCTGAAGGAGCTCACACAAGGGGTGATTAAATGGATAAAAATGAAAACTCAAAATGGTGGCTCACCTCAGGCGGGGTTCTGGGTAAGGTGCTGCTAGCCCAATATAGAGGAACACCCCTCCTTTAGTAATGTATATAGAAAAAGATCAAGGTTAGGGCGAGCACTCAACCCTTGGACCAATAGAATAAGGATAAAATGTTTATTAAATCACAATTTAAACACGTGTGTATTACAATCATAAAAACTAAAATATAGGAATAAAATACATATTAACAAATGCCACATATACATAGTAGTAACATAGTAACATAGTACATAAGGCCGAAAAAAGACATTTGTCCATCCAGTTCGGCCTGTTATCCTACAAGTTGATGGGATAAAAGAATCGTGACGGTCGCTTATCAGGAAACTTGTATAGTACTGTGTATGATCTAACACTTATATCAGAGCAACTGGTAATAGTCAGCCAGGACAATTAGATGCAGCAGTGGGCTGATAACCCCTGCGCAAATAGAATAGTCAATAGGTGGTGCTGGCTTGTGTGCGCTGCTCCAGTATTGCTGACGTAATGAGGCAGCTGAATCAAACAGTTGCTACTGTTGTGTAGACACATGTGTCAGTGTCCTTAAATAGCGGTGATTCGATATAATATCCGTGCACATTCAAAAGTATGCCTGGTCGCATTCAATCTGCAACGATAATGTTCCTACCATCCTCTTAATCAATAGCGAGGACGTCTCTATGGACGTGTGCGGTGGATAGGCAGCAGGTGAATAGTTCCGGCGTCTGGATAGCAACTGCTATGGTTCGCTGTCCCCAGATCTCGCGGGATTTCGGAAGTGGTGAGTATCTTGGACGGCCCAAAGCGCTGTTAGACAGATTCTGTGCTTGGCGTCCTAGAAATCCATATTCTTCCGATTTAAATTAGTATTTGCATGGCCATGCATAGAGTGCGGAGGTGCTTCTGTTACAGGTGTGCGGACCAGACGCGTTTCGGGAACTCCTTCCCTTCGTCAGTGGTACTGCAACACCTGTCTTGCTCCGCCTTTTATATCCGCAGCTTGCCTGAAATCCTGGATCACTGGATTAACTATCAGCTGAAATAAATCGCATGCGTTTTTTCATGCGTTTTCAGTGCGTTTTTTTTTTCCCCATATGCGTTTTTTCATGCTATACATAGCTCGTAACATTCTACATGTCCTCAAAATCCCCAAGGCAGAGATCACAACATATACCCCTCAAGGAATCAGAGGGATTCACGGAAGAATCACCACCAAGACTACACAGAGGCACGAAAAAAAACAGAAGAAGTTCTAGAAAGAACAAGATACCACAGGAGACACTAACAAATAAAAACACTACAATAATTAATTTAAGCTCAACGACTCTCACCAATTCACAAATTAAGTTATTAGAAAAAGGTCTGAAATTTGCACCAACCGAAAAATTGGATAAATTTTCCGCTTATATAGGGATCCAAAAATACATTAGAAATATATGCTTAAAAAAGCACTTTCTAAAAAATCCAATAATGAGGAATACACCCACAGACCCGAGTAAACCCATATTGAAAAACAAATCCACATTTTTTCCTAGGAATGAAATCAGTGCAGAAATGGCTACCTTCCAGAAAAATGTGGAAGAGGACATACGCAAATTGAAAGTAGGACCAACATGCCAGAATAATCTGACGAAACAAGAACACTATGCTATTAGACAGTTACAAAAAAAATGAAGCCATCACAATACGACCCGCAGACAAAGGGGGGGCAGTGGTCGTTCTTAATACAGTAGATTATAATGAGGAATGTCTACGTCAATTAACAGATATTGAGACATACTCCCTGTTAAAAAACGATCCACTAGATGGCTTTGAGCAAGACCTGAAACTATTATGTACAAAAGGTTTGGAACTCACAATAATTTCTAAACAAGAACATGACTTCATTTTAGGGACACAGAGGAGACTACCAGTCTTCTACTGTCTCCCCAAAGTGCATAAAAGCCTGGACAAACCACCGGGTCGACCGATAGTTTCGGGAATTGGCTCAATATCATCTAATCTGTCGAAATTCATAGATGTACAGATACAACCGGTTGTGAAGAAAACAGCTTCCTACATCAAGGACACAACCCACATCATTAAAATACTGGAAGAAATGCGAACTGAGCCAGGGTGGATTATGGGAACTCTTGATGTTCAGTCACTGTATACAGTGATTGACCATCAACAAGGTAGATTAGCAGTAGGGGAACAATTAAGAAGAGACGGTACAATGGATGAAACATGTATTGAATTTATCCTAGAGGGTATAAATTACATTTTGACCCACAATTATTTTTATTTTGAAGGCAACTTCTATTTACAGAAGTGTGGGACCGCCATGGGAACCAGATTCGCCCCCAGCTGTGCCAACCTTTTTCTGGCAGAATGGGAACACAACATCATCAAACCCAGGCTGGGGGCGGATCTGGTCCTATGGCGGAGATTTATAGATGATGTCATTTTCATTTGGAATAAAAGTAGAGAGGAATTGGATTCTTTCCTGGAAGAAATCAATCAAAACCAGCTTAATTTGAGATTTACTGCAAGTATTGCAGAGGAAACAGAATTTTTGGATCTGAAAATAAAATCAGTAGAACAAAGATATATATGCAATACATTCTCGAAGCCTACCGCAAAAAACAGCTTTATACAGTTTTCTAGCTGTCACTTACCGACCTGGCTAATAAATGTGCCATATGGCCAGTTTCGCAGAATAAAAAGAAACTGTACACAGGACGATGATTTTGAGGTAGAAGCGATTAAGATGAAAGATCAATTTATGGAGAGACAATATCCCGAAAGAGTGATTAATTCAGCTCTAGAAAAAACTAGAAAATTGGATAGAGGTACCTTTTTTACGAATAAGACGGGTAGGACTGAGGAATTACAAGATAGTGAGGCTATCAATAATAAAATCATTCTTCCATTCAACAACAGCCACAAACGATTACAGAAAATTATCAAAACCCACTGGCATCATCTGTTAAGTGATAAAAAGATAGGGCATTTATTATCAACTACCCCGCCACTAATATTTACCAAGGCACCTAATTTAGGCCTAAAAATAGCTCCATCAATTAAAACATCTAAAATAATGAAAAAGGAGAATACAATTTTGGGCTCCTGGATGAACTTAAAAGGTTTTTTCAAGTGTGGTAAGTGTATGGCGTGCAAGGTCAACCCCACATCTAGAAAAACCACAACTATCTCCTCAACACAAAATAAATATATATGGGAGATCAAGGATTGCCTAACTTGTAATACGTCAGGAGTTATCTACCTTATTCAGTGCCCTTGCAGGAGACAGTACATAGGGAGAACCAAACGTCCCTTGAAAACCAGGCTGGCTGAACACATAGCCAATATAAGGAAGGGTTATGATAAGCATTGTCTATCAAAACACTACAAAGACATACATAACAAAGATCCCTCCGGCCTGGTATTCACGGCACTGGAAAGGGTAGACAAACACTGGCGAGGGGGAAACTACATTAAACAAATGTCCAGGATAGAATCCAAACACATATATCAGTTTGGCTCTCTGCTGCCAGTGGGTTTAAATGCTGAATTGGAGATTTTAGGATTTTTGTAGACTGGGTGCCCCCATTCCGACTCTTGCGACTCAGTCAGGCCGTTTATCGACACTGAGTCGTGGACTCGGCTGTGGGCCCCTAGTCTCACACACAACCAGCCAACTAGATACAGTCCAATTACCAATATCTGCACATTTGAAATCTGGCCTGAATGAGCACTTCTTAAAACAACTTCCAGGTCTCTCTCTCAACCGTTTTATATATTTTTTACATTTTTATATATTTTTATGAATTTTATGGTAATTTCCATTTATTGAGATATCGCACCATTCACACTATTTTAAATATGGACTATATGTTTATTTCCGTATATTAGGTAGCTATATTGATATCTATTATATATTAGATTCTAAACACATATATATATTTTATATTTTTTATATCTGTATTTTGTATATTTTTTATTTTTTATTTTATTTTTCATATTTTGCATCATATAGTTAAGTGCACAAGCAGGGTCATAATGAGTCTGTTTACCTATGTTGCAGTTGTAGTACAATGACAACAACTTGTGCCATTTATGCAGTATAATGAGTATATTTCATTTATGCAATATGTAATTATAAATTGGACCTCTGTAGGACATGTAGAATGTTACGAGCTATGTATAGCATGAAAAAACGCATATGGGGAAAAAAAAACGCACTGAAAACGCATGAAAAAACGCATGCGATTTATTTCAGCTGATAGTTAATCCAGTGATCCAGGATTTCAGGCAAGCTGCGGATATAAAAGGCGGAGCAAGACAGGTGTTGCAGTACCACTGACGAAGGGAAGGAGTTCCCGAAACGCGTCTGGTCCGCACACCTGTAACAGAAGCACCTCCGCACTCTATGCATGGCCATGCAAATACTAATTTAAATCGGAAGAATATGGATTTCTAGGACGCCAAGCACAGAATCTGTCTAACAGCGCTTTGGGCCGTCCAAGATACTCACCACTTCCTAAATCCCGCGAGATCTGGGGACAGCGAACCATAGCAGTTGCTATCCAGACGCCGGAACTATTCACCTGTTGCCTATCCACCGCACACGTCCATAGAGACGTCCTCGCTATTGATTAAGAGGAAGGTAGGAACATTATCGTTGCAGATTGTATGCGACCAGGCATACTTTTGAATGTGCACAGATATTATATCGAATCACCGCTATTTAAGGACACTGACACATGTGTCTACACAACAGTAGCAACTGTTTGATTCAGCTGCCTCATTACGTCAGCAATACTGGAGCAGCGCACACAAGCCAGCACCACCTATTGACTATTCTATTTGCGCAGGGGTTATCAGCCCACTGCTGCATCTAATTGTCCTGGCTGACTATTACCAGTTGCTCTGATATAAGTGTTAGATCATACACAGTACTATACAAGTTTCCTGATAAGCGACCGTCACGATTCTTTTATCCCTATATGTGGCATTTGTTAATATGTATTTTATTCCTATATTTTAGTTTTTATGATTGTAATACACACGTGTTTAAATTGTGATTTAATAAACGTTTTATCCTTATTCTATTGGTCCAAGTGTTGAGTGCTCGCCCTAAACTTGATCTTTTTCTATATACATTACTAGAGGAGGGGGGTGTTCCTCTATATTGGGCTAGCAGCACCTTACCCAGAACCCCGCCTGAGGTGAGCCACCATTTTGAGTTTTCATAATTTTTTATTAGCCGGTATAACTTGTTTATAGTGGCTCACCCCTCCTAACACTATGGTAATGGTGCTCTGCTTTAAAGTGGTTCACCCGGTCACTTACTTAAGAAAAAATCTTTATGTAACAAAATAGCAGGCACTCAACATCTGGTTTTTATATATATACACTCACCTAAAGAATTATTAGGAACACCTGTTCTATTTCTCATTAATGCAATTATCTAGTCAACCAATCACATGGCAGTTGCTTTAATGCATTTAGGGGTGTGGTCCTGGTCAAGACAATCTCCTGAACTCCAAACTGAATGTCAGAATGGGAAAGAAAGGTGATTTAAGCAATTTTGAGCGTGGCATGGTTGTTGGTGCCAGACGGGCCGGTCTGAGTATTTCACAATCTGCTCAGTTACTGGGATTTTCATGCACAACCATTTCTAGGGTTTACAAAGAATGGTGTGAAAAGGGAAAAGCATCCAGTATGCGGCAGTCCTGTGGGCAAAAATGCCTTGTGGATGCTAGAGGTCAGAGGAGAATGGGCCGACTGATTCAAGCTGATAGAAGAGCAACGTTGACTGAAATAACCACTCGTTACAACCGAGGTATGCAGCAAAGCATTTGTGAAGCCACAACACGCACAACCTTAAGGCGGATGGGCTACAACAGCAGAAGACCCCATCGGGTACCACTCATCTCCACTACAAATAGGAAAAAGAGGCTACAATTTGCACGAGCTCACCAAAATTGGACTGGCGTAAACAGAATGAGAACAGAATGAGAACATGTATCCATCCCTCAAATCTCCATCAACTGCAAGATACTATCCTATCAATATGGGCCAACATTTCTAAAGAATGCTCTCAGCACCTTTTTGAATCAATGCCACGTAGAATTAAGGCAGTTCTGAAGGCAAAGGGGGGGTCCAACACCGTATTAGTATGGTGTTCCTAATAATTCTTTAGGTGAGTGTATATATATACACGTTTTCATAAGCATTAATGTTTTTTACTTTTAAGAATTCGTCTAAACCCTTTTTGAAACTGTCCACTGTTCCTGCTGTGACCACGTCCTGAGGAAGTCTATTCCACAGATTCACAGTTCTCACAGTAAAGAAGCTTTGACTCTTCTGGAGACTGAACTTTTTCTTCTTCAGTCAGAGGCAGTGTCCCCTTGTCTATTGAGCACATTTTACATGGAACAGCTTTTCACTGTATTATTTGTATGGCCCATTTATATACTTGTATAGGTTAATCATGTCACCCCTTAGACGTCTCTTCTCAAGACTAAATAAATTCAATTCTTTTAATCTTCCTTCATAACTAGAGTTGAGCGAACACCTGAATGTTCGGGTTCGAGAAGTTCGGCCGAACTTCCCGGAAATGTTCGGGTTCGGGATCCGAACCCGACCCGAACTTCGTCCCGAACCCGAACCCCATTGAAGTCAATGGGGACCGGAACTTTTGGGCACTAAAAAGGCTGTAAAACAGCCCAGGAAAGAGCTAGAGGGCTGCAAAAGGCAGCAACATGTAGGTAAATCCCCTGCAAACAAATGTGGATAGGGAAATGAATTAAAATAAAAATGAAAAAAATTAAAATTAACCAATATCAATTGGACAGAGGTCCCATAGCAGAGAATCTGGCTTCACGTCAGCAGAGAATAAGTCTCTTCATGCCATAGCAAAGAATCTGGCTTCATGTCAGCAGAGAATCAGTCTCTTCATGCCATAGCAGAGAATCTGGCTTCATGTCAGCGCAGAATCAATCTTCATGTCATAGCAGAGAATCAGGCTTCACGTCACCCACCACTGGAACAGGCCACTGTCACATATTTAGGCCCCGGCACCCAGACAGAGGAGAGAGGTCCCGTAACAGAGAATCTGGCCTTATGTCAGCACAGAATCTGTCTTCATGTCATAGCAGAGAATCAGGCTTCACGTCACCAACCACGGGAACAGGCCACTGTCACATATTTAGGCCCTGGCACCCAGTCAGAGGAGAGAGGTCCCGTAACAGAGAATCTGGCCTTATGTCAGCACAGAATCAGTCTTCATGTCATAGCAGAGAATCAGGCTTCACGTCACCCACCACTGGAACAGGCCACTGTCACATATTTAGGCCCCGGCACCCAGACAGAGGAGAGAGGTCCCGTAACAGAGAATCTGGCCTTATGTCAGCACAGAATCTGTCTTCATGTCATAGCAGAGAATCAGGCTTCACGTCACCCACCACTGGAACAGGCCACTGTCACATATTTAGGCCCCGGCACCCAGACAGAGGAGAGAGGTCCCGTAACAGAGAATCTGGCCTTATGTCAGCACAGAATCTTTCTTCATGTCATAGCAGAGAATCAGGCTTCACGTCACCCACCACTGGAACAGGCCACTGTCACACATTTAGGCCCAGGCACCCAGGCAGAGGAGAGAGGTCCCGTAACAGAGAATCTGGCCTTATGTCAGCACAGAATCAGTCTTCATGTCATAGCAGAGAATCAGGCTTCACGTCACCCACCACTGGAACAGGCCACTGTCACACATTAAGGCCCCGGCACTCAGGCAGAGGCGAGAGGTCCCGTAACAGAGAATCTGGCCTTATGTCAGCACAGAATCTGTCTTCATGTCATAGCAGAGAATCAGGCTTCACGTCACCCACCACTGGAACAGGCCACTGTCACATATTTAGGCCCCGGCACCCAGACAGAGGAGAGAGGTCCCGTAACAGAGAATCTGGCCTTATGTCAGCACAGAATCTGTCTTCATGTCATAGCAGAGAATCAGGCTTCACGTCATCCACCACTGGAACAGGCCACTGTCACACATTTAGGCCCCGGCACCCAAGCAGAGGAGAGAGGTCCCGTAACAGAGAATCTGGCCTTATGTCAGCGCAGAATCAGTCTTCATGTCATAGCAGAGAATCAGGCTTCACGTCACCCACCACTGGAACAGGCCACTGTCACAAATTTAGGCCCAGGCACCCAGGCAGAGGAGAGAGGTCCCGTAACAGAGAATCTGGCCTTATGTCAGCACAGAATCAGTCTTTATGTCATAGCAGAGAATCAGGCTTCACGTCACCCACCACTGGAACAGGCCACTGTCACACATTTAGGCCCCGGCACTCAGGCAGAGGAGAGAGGTCCCGTAACAGAGAATCTGGTCTTATGTCAGCACAGAATCTGTCTTCATGTCATAGCAGAGAATCAGGCTTCACGTCACCCACCACTGGAACAGGCCACTGTCACACATTTAGGCCCCGGCACCCAGACAGAGGAGAGGTTCATTCAACTTTGGGTTGCCCCGCAATATAATGGTAAAATGAAAATAAAAATAGTATTGAATGAGGAAGTGCCCTGGAGTAGAATAATATATTGTTAAGGGGAGGTAGTTAATATATAATCTGCACAAGGGATGGACAGGTCCTGTGGGATCCATGCCTGGTTCATTTTTATGAACGTCAGCTTGTCCACATTGGCTGTAGACAGGCGGCTGCGTTTGTCTGTAATGACGCCCCCTGCCGTGCTGAATACACGTTCAGACAAAACGCTGGCCGCCGGGCAGGCCAGCACCTCCAAGGCATAAAAGGCTAGGTCTGGCCACGTGGACAATTTGGAGACCCAGAAGTTGAATGGGGCCGAACCATCAGTCAGTACGTGGAGGGGTGTGCACAGGTACTGTTCCACCATGTTAGTGAAATGTTGCCTCCTGCTAACACGTTCCGTATCAGGTGGTGGTGCAGTTAGCTGTGGCGTGGTGACAAAACTTTTCCACATCTCTGTCATGCTAACCCTGCCCTCAGAGGAGCTGGCCGTGACACAGCTGCGTTGGCGACCTCTTGCTCCTCCTCTGCCTTCGCCTTGGGCTTCCACTGGTTCCCCTGTGACATTTGGGAATGCTCTCAGTAGCGCGTCTGATAATTTAACACAACCAATTAGAGTCGGTCAAACTATAATGAAGTAATGGGCTAAACCCTTGGTCAATATTAGAAATCACAGTGAACGGGTAGCTTTATAATATTTAAAACATAACATTTAATGATGTACGTAGATAAAATAATGGGCCCTACTATGCTTGACAAAGATGAATAGTTGCCACTAGTAACACTTATCTCCTGAAAAAATGGGCGGAGATATGGAGGGACCAATAAGGGATAGTAATAAAGTAGGGAGATAGGATGAAGGGTAGCCAGGTACCAAGGCAGAGAGACACAGTGCTGGGTCACTTTCCCTAGATCACCCTGTCTCTCTATATCCTCCTCCTATCTAACACAATATCCCTATTGCAACCCTTCCTTAAGATGGACTGCCCAGCTTTGCCCGATAGCCAGAAATGGTCCTTAGGTGGTTACCCTAGCACCAGGGGAGGGGGCAAAAAAGATGGCAAAGATAAATGTGATGAATCAAGAGCAAGCGAATCCACAACTGGTGTGAAATCGCCTACAGTACCAGACACGTTCATACACAAAATAAGATATGTTATCCAAAATAATTAACACTTAATGATGGTGGTATAGTCCCGACGCGTTTCCTCAGTGTTACCTGATTCGTCAGGGGACAGAATTATATCTAGAGAGCCCTTAGGTTGGGCTCAGTTATCCAACAAAATAGGGTCACAGGGGGCACACTGATAAATCAAGCCCACAAAGCTTTTACAGTCTCCCTAGTGGTGGAGAACTGTACAGCAAATGAGGTATGAAGATGAACAATTGTGTGACCTCCAATCGGTCAACCGTTGTAAAGTTAGAGACCGAGACACCCTCTATTTTGTAAGGCCTGTGGTGATTCCTGGTATTTAATCCTCTATCCGTGTGGACAAAGAGATCTCAGGTGCTCAATGTTTAATGCACACCAATGTCCAGGTATAGGTGTCCAGACCTGGAGGATAAACCAGGAGTAACCAGAGGTCAATAGTCTTAACCAAACCTAGTTATATTGTTTGGTAAGACTTCAATCCAAACCTAGTAAACCGGTGATCATATATTCATAAATGCTTCTCATTAACTGAAAGTATCTATTCAATACACTTCCAATAAGAAAAGCATTCTGTCAGTTGATAGTATCAGTTTAACACACATTGTAACCGATCCCCCACCAGTGATGTCACTAGCGGACGTTTAAGAGACGGTACAACATAACTTATCTCATGCTAGTAACAGTCTGGTATAAAAGCATAAGGTAATGAGCAGCTTATCTGTCCAGTCGTTGGTAATGACCGTTCCCAGATATGGATGGATGGAGGGTATTCCCTGGCGTCCCGCGTGTAGCAGTGGCAGTGAGGCCAGGTTCGCGGGTCATTTAAAAAGCCGAGAGGCCCCGCCTCCATACAACGCCCCCTCATCGTCGAGACGCGTCATCGTCACGTGGTCCTGCCGCTGTTCCGCCTATGGTCACATGATACTCTGTTTTCCTATGACGTCTAGCGTGGAGGCGGATTCCTGTTACCAGGCAACCATGACAACGCTATGCTCTAATAATAGAGCCGAGGTCAGTATATGCCAGGTAGCCTGTCGGAACGCCGCCTTCCCTAGTTAGGTTACAGGCGGCTTAAAGTCTCCACTACACTTGCTTGAGGTGGTTGTTATAGTGAGATGCAGGGATGAAATCAAAGGGCAAGTAAGTTCAACCTCTGCTCCCACCACAATCTAACATGATTTCCATTGGTCCGTCAGGTCTGCGGTTCTCCTAATGGAATATTTAAGTTTATAAGCTGGTTCTTCAGGTGACTGTCGTTGGCACTTGATTGCTACAACGCAACCATGTTTCAATATGCCTCTACTGATCCGATCCCCAAAAGGGGAGGGTTTTGGTGACCTAGTTCGAGATGTCACTCCAACAGAAATTTTTTTGTTGTTGTCCAATTTGTTCTCACAGTAATGCAACCAATTACTGGGGGAAGCTAGGGGGGGGGGGGGGGGGGGGGGGACGACAACCGGATGGTTTCGCTCTTAGGGTACAATATAACAGCCAAACGACAATTGCTCGTTTAGACCATTAGGGGCTACGGTTTGAAGATGGAATATCCACCAAGTCTCCCTCTGCAATATTTTCCGGTCCCAATCCCCACCCCTTTTGGGTCTTGCGACCAGTTCGATGCCCATAAACCTCAGTCCTGAGGCATCACCCCCATGCATCATGTTGATATGTTTAGCAATGGGTGTGTCTTTGTCATTTCTAATGTCCCCCAAATGTTCACCTATCCGGCGTCGCAACTCACGGGTGGTTTTCCCAATGTATTCAAGACCGCATATGCAGTTGGCCCTGTAGATCACTCCCCTGGTGCGACAATTAATGAAATGTCTGATTTGGTGACACTTGCCGGTGACATTGGCCTGGAATGACCGTCCCTTTTGAATGTGTCCACATGCCACACAACCACTACAGCGAAAACAGCCGATTGGACGTTGGAGCCATGTCTCTTTAGAATCACGTGTGTCGCTGTAGTGGCTGTGTACAAGGCGATCCCTAAGGCTCAGGCCCCTACGGTAGGTGACCTGTGCTGTTTCCGGGATAACCACCTTGATGTCTGGGTCCATGAGGAGAACCTCCCAGTGGTTCTTCAATATCTGTTTAACCTCTGTAGAACAATCATCAAAAGTACCAATAAGGCGTATTAAACCAGTATCCGGTATTTTAGGTTTAGGATAGAGAAGTTCATCTCTTTTACTACCACACGCTCTTTTGAAGGCACTTTTTAGAACCGCATCTGGATATCCCCTTTCCCAGAAACGACTTCTAAGGTCGTCTGCCTGGGTTTTGAATGTTTCCCAGGTGGAACAGTTCCTCCTGATGCGCAGGTACTGTCCCACTGGTATTCCCCTTTTCAAAGGGAAAGGGTGGTGACTGCTCCAATGTAGGAGTGAATTTGTGGAGGTGGGTTTCCTAAAGATGTCAGTTTGAATCAAGTCATCCCTTCCCCTTGAGATGGAGATGTCCAAGAAAGGCAGAGTGTTCGTTTCAAAGACAGAGGTAAACTTCATGTTTATCTCATTTACATTAAGAGACTTAACAAAATTTGAGAATTCAGTTTCTCCCCCTTTCCAGACGACAAAGACATCGTCAATGAATCTTGCCCAAGTGACGATACAGGAAATGTGTCTATTGGGAGCGTCACCAAAGACCAGAGTCCTCTCCCACCAGCCCAGGAACAAATTGGCATACGACGGGGCACATGAACTCCCCATCGCGGTGCCCCTGAGCTGGCGGTAGAGGACTCCGTCAAAGAGAAAGTAGTTCCTTGTAAGGACGAAATTAAGTAGTTGCAGGACGAAAACATTATGTGGAAAAAACTGTTGGCCCCTAGTATACAGGAATGATTCCACTGCCCTCATCCCGAGGTGATGAGGTATGGACGAGTAGAGGGCCTCAACATCAATAGAGGCTAGGGAGGTCCCCTCCTCCAAGCTGATGCCCTCCAGGCGACCAAGAAGGTCACTCGTATCCCTCAGGTATGAGGGCAGTGTTTTCACAAATGGTGCCAATATATGATCTAGGTAGATCCCCAAGTTTTGGGTCAAGCTGTTCACGCCCGAAACAATCGGGCGTCCCTTAACAGGGAAACCACCCTTATGCACCTTAGGTAGGCTATAAAAGGTGGCTAGTGTAGGATGTTTCTTATACAGGTATTCAAATTCATCACCAGAAATCAGGTCATTAGTTTTTGCCAGTCGTAACATGTCAATTAACTCACTCTGATATTTCTCAGTGGGATCACACTTCAGTTTTTCATAAGTGTTCCTGTCGTCAAGTAAGGCATGACACATGTTGGCATAGTCAATGGTGTTCATCAAGACGATGTTCCCCCCCTTGTCCGAGGGTTTGATGATAAGATTTTTCTTTTTCTCCAAATCCAGCAAGGCTTTATACTCGCTTTTGCTGCAATTGAAGCCACCATGACTAGATATCAGATTAGTAAGATCACGACACACCTGGTTCACAAAAACATCTATACAAGTTGGGTCCCCCAACGGAGGCATCTTTAGGCTTTTGTTTCTGAGTGAGGTAAACGGGCCTTTGCCCTCCTGGGGAATACTATCACTCAGGCTGTATAGAAGGCGAACATCTTGAAGGATGTCGGGTGAAATACCCATCTCCTTGCTCTCTCGCCTAGCCACAAGCGCAAAATGTTTGCGCCATTTAAGCTTTCTGGCAAAGAGATGGATATCTCTAACCCAGTTGAAGAGGCTAAAGCTAGAGGTGGGGACAAAGGACAGGCCCCTGCTAAGTAAACACATCTCTGGGTCCTGCAATTGTTGGTTAGAGAGGTTGATTATTTGGTTATGTTGCCCACTCCCTTGTTGGTCTGGGGTGGTGATCTTTGAGGCCCTCGGTTGCGTAGGGGGTAGGGTGTTTCTAAAAAATCGGACCCACCCTGATCCTGTCTTCCTCTCTGATTATTCCTTCCTCCTCTACCCCTGTTATTTTGAGTTTTCTTGTAGCCCCTTCCCCTACCTCTGTGTGTCTGACCACTCTCCTTCTCGTTTTCTGAGACCTCTGTATCGCTAGATGAGGCGTCCACGTCTGGACGTCTGGTCTGCGATGTGTTGCGATCTAGTGTGGAATATACCTTATTATCCCGAAAGTCTTGTAGATCTCTATTAAATTGGCGATGTTTTCGCTCTTTGAGGTGAAACTGAAATTTGTCAATAGTGTTCTTCAGTTGTAGTTCCTTATTGGCAAAGTCAGCTTCCCCCCCAAATTTCTGTGTGAGTTCAATCTGTTCTTTCAAATTACTCTCTAATTTCACCAGATTAGTTCTTTCCTCCTCCAGCAAAAGATGCATAAATCTCAAGGAGCTTTTAGTCGCTTCCTCCTCCCATTTGCTCATAAGGGATGTAGATCTGCATCTATTAGCTGGGGTCAGGCTAATTCTTAAACCTCTGGGTACAATTTTATTTTTGAGATAGTTTTCTATTGATTGAATCTCCCACCATGAAGATATTTGTTCCTTGTATATTCTTGTGAGATCCTTAAAGGCAGCCTTAAATGATGGTGCGTATTTACTCTGAATCAAAGTCTTCTCAGAGAAAACCTTGTTTGCTTCAGAGAGCAATATATTTTTGTCAACGCCAGTGGAGAGGAAACCAGCCATACTCAAAAAAGAAAAATGATAATTTAACACAACCAATTAGAGTCGGTCAAACTATAATGAAGTAATGGGCTAAACCCTTGGTCAATATTAGAAATCACAGTGAACGGGTAGCTTTATAATATTTAAAACATAACATTTAATGATGTACGTAGATAAAATAATGGGCCCTACTATGCTTGACAAAGATGAATAGTTGCCACTAGTAACACTTACCTCCTGAAAAAATGGGCGGAGATATGGAGGGACCAATAAGGGATAGTAATAAAGTAGGGAGATAGGATGAAGGGTAGCCAGGTACCAAGGCAGAGAGACACAGTGCTGGGTCACTTTCCCTAGATCACCCTGTCTCTCTATATCCTCCTCCTATCTAACACAATATCCCTATTGCAACCCTTCCTTAAGATGGACTGCCCAGCTTTGCCCGATAGCCAGAAATGGTCCTTAGGTGGTTACCCTAGCACCAGGGGAGGGGGCAAAAAAGATGGCAAAGATAAATGTGATGAATCAAGAGCAAGCGAATCCACAACTGGTGTGAAATCGCCTACAGTACCAGACACGTTCATACACAAAATAAGATATGTTATCCAAAATAATTAACACTTAATGATGGTGGTATAGTCCCGACGCGTTTCCTCAGTGTTACCTGATTCGTCAGGGGACAGAATTATATCTAGAGAGCCCTTAGGCTGGGCTCAGTTATCCAACAAAATAGGGTCACAGGGGGCACACTGATAAATCAAGCCCACAAAGCTTTTACAGTCTCCCTAGTGGTGGAGAACTGTACAGCAAATGAGGTATGAAGATGAACAATTGTGTGACCTCCAATCGGTCAACCGTTGTAAAGTTAGAGACCGAGACACCCTCTATTTTGTAAGGCCTGTGGTGATTCCTGGTATTTAATCCTCTATCCGTGTGGACAAAGAGATCTTAGGTGCTCAATGTTTAATGCACACCAATGTCCAGGTATAGGTGTCCAGACCTGGAGGATAAACCAGGAGTAACCAGAGGTCAATAGTCTTAACCAAACCTAGTTATATTGTTTGGTAAGACTTCAATCCAAACCTAGTAAACCGGTGATCATATATTCATAAATGCTTCTCATTAACTGAAAGTATCTATTCAATACACTTCCAATAAGAAAAGCATTCTGTCAGTTGATAGTATCAGTTTAACACACATTGTAACCGATCCCCCACCAGTGATGTCACTAGCGGACGTTTAAGAGACGGTACAACATAACTTATCTCATGCTAGTAACAGTCTGGTATAAAAGCATAAGGTAATGAGCAGCTTATCTGTCCAGTCGTTGGTAATGACCGTTCCCAGATATGGATGGATGGAGGGTATTCCCTGGCGTCCCGCGTGTAGCAGTGGCAGTGAGGCCAGGTTCGCGGGTCATTTAAAAAGCCGAGAGGCCCCGCCTCCATACAACGCCCCCTCATCGTCGAGACGCGTCATCGTCACGTGGTCCTGCCGCTGTTCCGCCTATGGTCACATGATACTCTGTTTTCCTATGACGTCTAGCGTGGAGGCGGATTCCTGTTACCAGGCAACCATGACAACGCTATGCTCTAATAATAGAGCCGAGGTCAGTATATGCCAGGTAGCCTGTCGGAACGCCGCCTTCCCTAGTTAGGTTACAGGCGGCTTAAAGTCTCCACTACACTTGCTTGAGGTGGTTGTTATAGTGAGATGCAGGGATGAAATCAAAGGGCAAGTAAGTTCAACCTCTGCTCCCACCACAATCTAACATGATTTCCATTGGTCCGTCAGGTCTGCGGTTCTCCTAATGGAATATTTAAGTTTATAAGCTGGTTCTTCAGGTGACTGTCGTTGGCACTTGATTGCTACAACGCAACCATGTTTCAATATGCCTCTACTGATCCGATCCCCAAAAGGGGAGGGTTTTGGTGACCTAGTTCGAGATGTCACTCCAACAGAAATTTTTTGTTGTTGTCCAATTTGTTCTCACAGTAATGCAACCAATTACTGGGGGAAGCTAGGGGGGGGGGGGGGACAACCGGATGGTTTCGCTCTTAGGGTACAATATAACAGCCAAACGACAATTGCTCGTTTAGACCATTAGGGGCTACGGTTTGAAGATGGAATATCCACCAAGTCTCCCTCTGCAATATTTTCCGGTCCCAATCCCCACCCCTTTTGGGTCTTGCGACCAGTTCGATGCCCATAAACCTCAGTCCTGAGGCATCACCCCCATGCATCATGTTGATATGTTTAGCAATGGGTGTGTCTTTGTCATTTCTAATGTCCCCCAAATGTTCACCTATCCGGCGTCGCAACTCACGGGTGGTTTTCCCAATGTATTCAAGACCGCATATGCAGTTGGCCCTGTAGATCACTCCCCTGGTGCGACAATTAATGAAATGTCTGATTTGGTGACACTTGCCGGTGACATTGGCCTGGAATGACCGTCCCTTTTGAATGTGTCCACATGCCACACAACCACTACAGCGAAAACAGCCGATTGGACGTTGGAGCCATGTCTCTTTAGAATCACGTGTGTCGCTGTAGTGGCTGTGTACAAGGCGATCCCTAAGGCTCAGGCCCCTACGGTAGGTGACCTGTGCTGTTTCCGGGATAACCACCTTGATGTCTGGGTCCATGAGGAGAACCTCCCAGTGGTTCTTCAATATCTGTTTAACCTCTGCAGAACAATCATCAAAAGTACCAATAAGGCGTATTAAACCAGTATCCGGTATTTTAGGTTTAGGATAGAGAAGTTCATCTCTTTTACTACCACACGCTCTTTTGAAGGCACTTTTTAGAACCGCATCTGGATATCCCCTTTCCCAGAAACGACTTCTAAGGTCGTCTGCCTGGGTTTTGAATGTTTCCCAGGTGGAACAGTTCCTCCTGATGCGCAGGTACTGTCCCACTGGTATTCCCCTTTTCAAAGGGAAAGGGTGGTGACTGCTCCAATGTAGGAGTGAATTTGTGGAGGTGGGTTTCCTAAAGATGTCAGTTTGAATCAAGTCATCCCTTCCCCTTGAGATGGAGATGTCCAAGAAAGGCAGAGTGTTCGTTTCAAAGACAGAGGTAAACTTCATGTTTATCTCATTTACATTAAGAGACTTAACAAAATTTGAGAATTCAGTTTCTCCCCCTTGGGGATCTACCTAGATCATATATTGGCACCATTTGTGAAAACACTGCCCTCATACCTGAGGGATACGAGTGACCTTCTTGGTCGCCTGGAGGGCATCAGCTTGGAGGAGGGGACCTCCCTAGCCTCTATTGATGTTGAGGCCCTCTACTCGTCCATACCTCATCACCTCGGGATGAGGGCAGTGGAATCATTCCTGTATACTAGGGGCCAACAGTTTTTTCCACATAATGTTTTCGTCCTGCAACTACTTAATTTCGTCCTTACAAGGAACTACTTTCTCTTTGACGGAGTCCTCTACCGCCAGCTCAGGGGCACCGCGATGGGGAGTTCATGTGCCCCGTCGTATGCCAATTTGTTCCTGGGCTGGTGGGAGAGGACTCTGGTCTTTGGTGACGCTCCCAATAGACACATTTCCTGTATCGTCACTTGGGCAAGATTCATTGACGATGTCTTTGTCGTCTGGAAAGGGGGAGAAACTGAATTCTCAAATTTTGTTAAGTCTCTTAATGTAAATGAGATAAACATGAAGTTTACCTCTGTCTTTGAAACGAACACTCTGCCTTTCTTGGACATCTCCATCTCAAGGGGAAGGGATGACTTGATTCAAACTGACATCTTTAGGAAACCCACCTCCACAAATTCACTCCTACATTGGAGCAGTCACCACCCTTTCCCTTTGAAAAGGGGAATACCAGTGGGACAGTACCTGCGCATCAGGAGGAACTGTTCCACCTGGGAAACATTCAAAACCCAGGCAGACGACCTTAGAAGTCGTTTCTGGGAAAGGGGATATCCAGATGCGGTTCTAAAAAGTGCCTTCAAAAGAGCGTGTGGTAGTAAAAGAGATGAACTTCTCTATCCTAAACCTAAAATACCGGATACTGGTTTAATACGCCTTATTGGTACTTTTGATGATTGTTCTGCAGAGGTTAAACAGATATTGAAGAACCACTGGGAGGTTCTCCTCATGGACCCAGACATCAAGGTGGTTATCCCGGAAACAGCACAGGTCACCTACCGTAGGGGCCTGAGCCTTAGGGATCGCCTTGTACACAGCCACTACAGCGACACACGTGATTCTAAAGAGACATGGCTCCAACGTCCAATCGGCTGTTTTCGCTGTAGTGGTTGTGTGGCATGTGGACACATTCAAAAGGGACGGTCATTCCAGGCCAATGTCACCGGCAAGTGTCACCAAATCAGACATTTCATTAATTGTCGCACCAGGGGAGTGATCTACAGGGCCAACTGCATATGCGGTCTTGAATACATTGGGAAAACCACCCGTGAGTTGCGACGCCGGATAGGTGAACATTTGGGGGACATTAGAAATGACAAAGACACACCCATTGCTAAACATATCAACATGATGCATGGGGGTGATGCCTCAGGACTGAGGTTTATGGGCATCGAACTGGTCGCAAGACCCAAAAGGGGTGGGGATTGGGACCGGAAAATATTGCAGAGGGAGACTTGGTGGATATTCCATCTTCAAACCGTAGCCCCTAATGGTCTAAACGAGCAATTGTCGTTTGGCTGTTATATTGTACCCTAAGAGCGAAACCATCCGGTTGTCCCACCCCCCCCCCCCCCCCCCCCCCCTAGCTTCCCCCAGTAATTGGTTGCATTACTGTGAGAACAAATTGGACAACAACAAAAAAATTTCTGTTGGAGTGACATCTCGAACTAGGTCACCAAAACCGGATCAGTAGAGGCATATTGAAACATGGTTGCGTTGTAGCAATCAAGTGCCAACGACAGTCACCTGAAGAACCAGCTTATAAACTTAAATATTCCATTAGGAGAACCGCAGACCTGACGGACCAATGGAAATCATGTTAGATTGTGGTGGGAGCAGAGGTTGAACTTACTTGCCCTTTGATTTCATCCCTGCATCTCACTATAACAACCACCTCAAGCAAGTGTAGTGGAGACTTTAAGCCGCCTGTAACCTAACTAGGGAAGGCGGCGTTCCGACAGGCTACCTGGCATATACTGACCTCGGCTCTATTATTAGAGCATAGCGTTGTCATGGTTGCCTGGTAACAGGAATCCGCCTCCACGCTAGACGTCATAGGAAAACAGAGTATCATGTGACCATAGGCGGAACAGCGGCAGGACCACGTGACGATGACGCGTCTCGACGATGAGGGGGCGTTGTATGGAGGCGGGGCCTCTCGGCTTTTTAAATGACCCGCGAACCTGGCCTCACTGCCACTGCTACACGCGGGACGCCAGGGAATACCCTCCATCCATCCATATCTGGGAACGGTCATTACCAACGACTGGACAGATAAGCTGCTCATTACCTTATGCTTTTATACCAGACTGTTACTAGCATGAGATAAGTTATGTTGTACCGTCTCTTAAACGTCCGCTAGTGACATCACTGGTGGGGGATCGGTTACAATGTGTGTTAAACTGATACTATCAACTGACAGAATGCTTTTCTTATTGGAAGTGTATTGAATAGATACTTTCAGTTAATGAGAAGCATTTATGAATATATGATCACCGGTTTACTAGGTTTGGATTGAAGTCTTACCAAACAATATAACTAGGTTTGGTTAAGACTATTGACCTCTGGTTACTCCTGGTTTATCCTCCAGGTCTGGACACCTATACCTGGACATTGGTGTGCATTAAACATTGAGCACCTGAGATCTCTTTGTCCACACGGATAGAGGATTAAATACCAGGAATCACCACAGGCCTTACAAAATAGAGGGTGTCTCGGTCTCTAACTTTACAACGGTTGACCGATTGGAGGTCACACAATTGTTCATCTTCATACCTCATTTGCTGTACAGTTCTCCACCACTAGGGAGACTGTAAAAGCTTTGTGGGCTTGATTTATCAGTGTGCCCCCTGTGACCCTATTTTGTTGGATAACTGAGCCCAACCTAAGGGCTCTCTAGATATAATTCTGTCCCCTGACGAATCAGGTAACACTGAGGAAACGCGTCGGGACTATACCACCATCATTAAGTGTTAATTATTTTGGATAACATATCTTATTTTGTGTATGAACGTGTCTGGTACTGTAGGCGATTTCACACCAGTTGTGGATTCGCTTGCTCTTGATTCATCACATTTATCTTTGCCATCTTTTTTGCCCCCTCCCCTGGTGCTAGGGTAACCACCTAAGGACCATTTCTGGCTATCGGGCAAAGCTGGGCAGTCCATCTTAAGGAAGGGTTGCAATAGGGATATTGTGTTAGATAGGAGGAGGATATAGAGAGACAGGGTGATCTAGGGAAAGTGACCCAGCACTGTGTCTCTCTGCCTTGGTACCTGGCTACCCTTCATCCTATCTCCCTACTTTATTACTATCCCTTATTGGTCCCTCCATATCTCCGCCCATTTTTTCAGGAGATAAGTGTTACTAGTGGCAACTATTCATCTTTGTCAAGCATAGTAGGGCCCATTATTTTATCTACGTACATCATTAAATGTTATGTTTTAAATATTATAAAGCTACCCGTTCACTGTGATTTCTCAGTAGCGCGTCTACCAACGTGCGCTTGTACTCGTGCATGTGAGGCCTGTTTTTTTTTGCGCTGTGTGACAGGTATAGGTTTAATCACAGAATTAGACTTGTATCTGCGCGGTAGCGTGTGTGTTAAGTTTTTCTGAATGACACTATCAGCACCTTGAATCTAAGATATCCTTTTTGGGATAGATTTCAAGTAGGCCTGATATAGCAGAAACTACTTATTTTGAGAATGTCAAATTTGGGAATAGTTTTTCAACCCAGAACAAAAACTGTGCTTTTACGGTCACTACAAATAACTTGACCAGCTAAAACAGTACAGATTTGGTTGAATAGAAATGTGAGGCCTGTTTTTTTTTGCGCTGTGTGACAGGTATAGGTTTAATCACAGAATTAGACTTGTATCTGCACGGTAGCGTGTGTGTTAAGTTTTTCTGAATGACACTATCAGCACCTTGAATCTAAGATATCCTTTTTGAGATAGATTTCAAGTAGGCCTGATATGGCAGAAACTACTTATTTTGAGAATGGCAAATTTGGGAATAGTTTTTAAACCCAGAACAAAAACTGTGCTTTTACGGTCACTACAAATAACTTGACCAGCTAAAACAGTACAGATTTGGTTGAATAGAAATGTCAGGTCTATTTTTTAGGCGCTGGGTGACAGGCTCAACTTGCCCCTGATGTAGTATATGGCCAAAAAATAACCACACTATTGATGGTTAAATGCACTTGGGTGACACAGGATCAGCCTGCACCAGATGTAGTATATGGCCAAAAAATAACCAGACTGTTGATGGTTAAATGCACTTCGGTGACACAGGCTCAGCCTGCAGCTGATGTAGTATATGGCCAAAAAATAACCAGACTGTTGATGGTTAAATGCACTTCGGTGACACAGGCTCAGCCTGCAGCTGATGTAGGATATAGCACAAAATAACCACACTATTGATGGTTAAATACTCTTGGTGATAGCTTGTGCTGGCGCACCACAAGTCACAAAATGGCCGCCGATCACCCCAGAAAAAAAGTGATCTAAAAACGCTCTGGGCAGCCTTTAAAAAAGTGAGCAAGTCGATATTAGCACTTCAATGATCCACAGCTGCAGATCGATCACAGAATGAAGTCTTTTGGAGGAGTTAATCTGCCTAATCTCGCCCTAACGTCGCAGCTGCAACCTCTCCCTATGCTTGAATCAGCAGAGTGACATGCAGCGCTACGTGACCCAAGCTTATATAGAGGCTGGGTCACATGCTGCACTGGCCAATCACAGCCATGCCAATAGTAGGCAAGGCTGTGATGGCCTCTTGGGGCAATTAGTATGACGCTTGTTGATTAGCTGCTTTGCAGCCTTTCAAAAAGCGCCAAGAAAGCGCCGAACACCGAACCTGAACCCGGACTTTTACGAAAATGTTCGGGTCTGTGTCACGGACACCCCAAAATTCGGTACGAACCCGAACTATACAGTTCGGGTTCGCTCATCCCTATTCATAACTAAGACCCTCCATGCCCCTTATCATTTTAGTCGCTCTCCTCTGTATTTTTTCAAGCTGCAGTACATCTCTTCTATGTACTGGTGCCCAGAACTGAACTACATATTCCAGATAAGGCCACACCAACGTTTTGTAAAGTGGTAATATTACATCCCTGCCCCGCGAGTCCTTACCTTGTTTAATGCATGACAATATCCTGGTGGCCTTAGAAGCAGCTGATTGACATTGTAAGCTGTAATTTAATCTACCATCTACAAGGACACCCAAATCCTTCTCTATAAGTGACTCTCTGAGTGCTACATCACCTAGGACATATTAAGCACAGAGATTATTACTACCAAGATACATAACTTTACATTTGTCCACATTGAACCTCATTTGCCAAGTTGATGCCCAATCACTCAGAGTGTTCAAGTCAGCTTGTAGTGTGTGGACATCTTCTATAGACTGTACAGTTCTACACAGCTTAGTGTCATCTTCAAAAATAGATATGGTGCTATTAATCCTGTCCTCAATATCATTAATAAATAAATTAAATAATAAAGGGCCCAGCACTGAACCTTAGGGTACACCACTTATAACCTGGGACCATTCTGAATAGGAATCATTGACCACAACTCTCTGGAGACGGTCCTTCAGCCAGTTTTCAATCCAATTACAAACTATACTTTCCAAGCGAATAGGTCTATAATTACCTGTGGAGGACCTTGATCCTTTTTTGAATATGGGAACCACGTTGGCCTTGCATCAATCACTTGGCACTGTACCAGTCCCTAGAAAATCCTTAAAAATTATAAACAGGGGCACAGCAATGACTGAACTGAGCTCTTTAAGCACTTTTGGGTGTACTCCATCTGGACCCGGAGCTTTGTAGACCAACCAGGAATCCAGATTTCCACAGTGGGCTTCACTAAATATGACTACTTTAGTCTTTTTTTCCAGTGACCACCTTGTAAATCTGATGGTGGAGCAAACGAACCTGTACGCCCAACAGTTCGTTGCTCAACACCCGGGCTCTCTTTTGGCTAGGGCCGGTGGCTGGACTCCGGTCAGTGCAGCACATGGGCCTAGTAAAAAAAAACCAGTGTCAGGCATTTCTGGAGTGGGGACGTCCTCTAACAGACCCCACTCTATAGTATGGCCATGACACGTACCCGGTTTGAGGCCATCCGGAAATGCCTGCATTATGCAGATAATGCAGCATGTCCCCCCCCCCCCAAGGTGATCCTGCTTATGACCACCTGTACAAAATCAGGTCGGTCATCGATCACTTTGGGGCCAAATTTGTGGAGGCCTATGTACCTGGAAGGGAGCTCGCAGTTGATGAGTCTCTCATTGCTTTCAAGGGGAGACTAATTTTCCGCCAGTATGTTCCCTCTAAGCGGGCGAAATATGGCGTGAAGCTGTACAAACTTTGTAAGAGTACCTCAGGGTACACTTACAAGTTTCGTGTGTACGAGGGGCGAGATTCCCGTTTTCAACCCCCAGAATGTCCTCCCACT
This sequence comes from Bufo bufo, assembly GCF_905171765.1. Taxonomy (NCBI): domain Eukaryota; kingdom Metazoa; phylum Chordata; class Amphibia; order Anura; family Bufonidae; genus Bufo; species Bufo bufo. The sequence goes on along the minus strand of NC_053396.1, from coordinate 167,087,267 downwards.
CTGGGTGTTAGCGGGAAACTTGTGTGGGACCTTATGCACCCACTGCTATATAAGGGTTACCACCTGTACGTGGATAACTTTTATACTAGTATCCCCTTGTTCCAGTCCCTCGCAGCCAGATCCACGTCCGCTTGTGGGACCGTGCAGAAAAATCTGCGCGGCCTCCCTACCTACCCCCTCCAGGTACCTGTCCCCAGGGGTGAGACCCGTGCCCTTACCAGTAGAAACCTGCTGCTGGTCAGATATAAGGACAAGAGGGATGTCCATGTACTGTCCACCATTCACGGTAACGGCATCACCCCTTTCCCTGTGCGAGCTACCGCGGCAACGGTCCTCAAGCCCGATTGTATCGTCGACTACAATCAGTATATGGGAGCAGTTGATCTCTCTGATCAAGTCCTCAAGCCATATAACGCCATGTGCAAAACCCGGGCATGGTACAAAAAAGTTGCGGTCTACTTGGTGCAGGTTGCCTTGTACAACTCTTTTGTACTGTCCCAGAGAGCTGGCAACACAGGGAAATTCCTTCAGTTCTATGAGGCAGTCATCAAGGCCCTGATCTTTTCTGACCGGGAAAGAGCAGGCGGAAGTACCTCGGGAACTGGAGGCGCCCGGATTGTCCCTGGCCAACACTTTCCAGGTGTGGTCCCCCATACTGGAAAGAAGGGACGGACCCAAAAAAGGTGCAGAGTGTGTCACAGGAGGGGGATACGAAAGGACACCACCACTCAGTGTGACATGTGCCCCGATCATCCGGGCCTCTGCATTATTGGTTGCTTCAGGGAGTACCACATTTCCATGGAGTACTACATTTATAATCCCCTTCCCCAATTTAGCCACTGACCATCGAAAAAAAAATTATGGTTCTCAGACTTGAGACACCCAAAAAAATGTTTTTCCCCAAATATCATATTTAGTAAAAATAAAATAAATTAAAAAAAGTAGACATATTAGGTATTGCCGCGTCCGTAAGAATCTCCTCTATAAAAATACCCCAAAACCTTATCCCCCAGATTAACACGGTAAAAAAAATAAAAAATGAAAAAAAAGGTATCGTATTTTTTCGCCCCATAAGACGCACTTCCCCCCCCCAAAAGTGGGGGGGAAATGCCCCTGCGTCTTAATGGGCGAATGCTTCCATTTTACATCGCAGTCTGCGATGCTGCAACATCGCAGACTGCGATGTATGAGCCGGGAGAGAGGAGGGGCTGGAGTCCGGAACTAGGGGCGGGGCCCGGTGCAGTCACTGGACTCTTACACTGGGCCCCGCCGCTCACCGAAGTATTTATAAACATGAATCCTTATCCTGTTATTAAGTTTAACTAACGCTGCGCTCTCCCATGTTCTCATGTTCCCCTGTATCCCCACAGCACTTACGAACAAGCTTCAATAGCAGGCAGAGTGGACGGCAGCAGTACCGTCACTCACTGACGTCAAGCGCCTGCTCCGCCCACTTTATGAATAAAGCAGGCGGAGCAGGCGCGCAACGTCAGTGAGTGACGTTACTGCTGCCGTCCGCTCTGCCTGCTATTGAAGCTTGTTCGTAAGTGCTGTGGGGATACAGGGGAACATGGGAGAGCGCAGCGTTAGTTAAACTTAATAACAGGATAAGGATTCATGTTTATAAATACTTCAGTGAGCAGAGGGCCGGTGTATTGGGGGACACTGTTATGAGGGGGATCTGTGGATGACATATAGCAGTGTCATCCACAGATTCCCCCCATAACAGTTCCATCCACAGATCCCCCACCCCATAACAATGCCATCCACAGATCCCCCACCCCATAACAATGGCATCCACAGATCACCCATCCTATAGCAGTACTGTCCACAGATCCCCCATAACAGTGCCATCCATAGATCCCCCATAACAGTGCCATCCACAGATCCCCCATAACAGTGCCATCCACAGATCCCCCATAACAGCGCCATCCACAGATCCCCCATAACAGTGCCATCCACAGATCCCCCATAACAGTGCCATCCACAGATCCCCCATAACAGTGCCATCCACAGGTCCCCCATAACAGTGCCATCCACAGATCCCCCACATGACAGTGCGTCATCCACAGATCCCCCATAATAGTGTCATGCACAGACCACCATTAATTCAAAACCCACCAAAAGCACACCTTTTGGTTAAAAATATTATTTTTCTTATTTTCCTCCTCAAAAACCTAGGTGCGTCTTATAGGCCGGTGCGTCTTATAGGGCGAAAAATACGGTATTTTTTTGTCACCTTACATAACAAAAAGTGTAATAGCGAGCGATCAAAAAGTCATATAGCCCCCAAAATAGTGCCAATAAAACAGTCTCCTCATCCCGCAAAAAATGAGCCCCTACCTAAGATGATCGGCTAAAAACTAAAAAAAACTGACTCTTAGACTATGGCGATACTAAAATGTTTTTTTTTTTTGTTTATAAAAGGATAATATAGGGCAGTGATGGCGAACCTTTTAGAGGCTGAGTGCCCAAACTGCAACCCAAAACCCACTTCTTTATCGCAAAGTGCCAACACGGCAATTTACCCTGAATACTACAGTCCAATATAATATATCTTTTATGTACTTTATCATTTAGCTATAATAGCCTGCCTACATTCTGAGCGCTGCCTGTGCTGTTCATAGCGCGCCTGCGCTGATGAATGGCAGGAAAAGTGTTAGGCATACTGGCATGCCTTAGACTTTTTTTAGGGTGTGGGTGCCCACCCGTGCCATAGGTTCGACAACACTGATATAGGGTAAAACTTAAATAAATGTAAAAAAGTTGACATATTAAGTATCGCCGCGTCCGTAAGAATCTTCTCTCTAAAAATACCCCATGACCTAACCCCCCAGATTAACACGGTCACAAAAAAAAAATTTGGGCACATTTTCCATTTTAATCCATTTTTTTCCGGTAACAAAGCAAGGGTTAACAGCCAAACAAAACTTTATAATTATTACCCTGATTCTGCAGTTTACAGAAACGCCCCATATGTGGTTGTAAACTGCTGTATGACCAAACGGCAGGGCGCAAAAGGAAAGGACTGACATATGATTTCTGGAAGGCAGATTTTGATGACCTTTTTTTTTTTACACCATGTCCCATTTAAAGCCCCCCTGATGCACCCCTAGAGTAGAAACTCCATAAAAGTGACCCCATCTATGAAACTACACCACTCAAGGTATGCAAAACTGATTTTACTAACTTTATTAACCCTTTAGGTGTTCCTCAACAGTTTATGGCAAATGGAGATGAAATTTCAGAATTTCTATTTTTGGTAACCTTACCTCACAAAAATCTAATATAGAGCAACTAAAAATCATATGTTCCCTTAAAATAGTCCCAACAAAACCGCCACCTTATCCCGTAGTTTCCAAAATGGGGTCACTTTTAGCGAGTTTCTCTTCTGAAGCACGTAAAGGGTTAACATAGTTTGTAAGATCAGTTTTGAATACCTTGAGGGGTGTAGTTTCCAAAATGGGGTCACTTTTAGGGAGTTTATACTGTAGGGGTGCATCAGGGGGGGCTTCAAATGGGACATGGTGTAAATAAACCAGTCCATCAAAATCTGCCTTCCAAAAACCACACGGCGCTCCATTCACTCTACGACCTGCCGTGTGGCCGTAGAGTAGTCTACAACCACATATGGGGTGTTTCTGTAAACCGCAGAGTCAGGGCAACAAATGTAGAGATTAGTTTTGCTGTTAACCCTTGCTTTGTTAGTGAAAAAATGGATTAAAATGGAAAATTTGGCAAAAAATTGAAATTCTGAAATTTCATCTTCATTTGCCAATAACTCTTGTGGACCACCTAAAGGGTTAATGATGTTTGTAAAATCCGTTTTGAATACCTTGAGGGGTGTAGTTTCTAGAATGGGGTCAATTATGGGTGGTTTCTATTATGTAAGCCTCACAAAGTGACTTCAGACCTGAACTGGTCCCTAAAAATTGGGTTTTTGAAAATTTCTGAAAAATTTTATTTTTCAGATGGTCAGCTCGGCAGCAGGCCCTCGCCCACAAAATTTTTTAGATGGTCAGCTCAGCAGCAGACCCTTACCCCTAATGTTTTAGATGGTCAGATCAGCAGCAGACCCTCACCTCTAATTTTATAGATTGTCAGTCAGCTCGGCAGCAGGCCCTCGCTCACAAAATGTTTTAGATGGTCAGCTCGGCAGCAGACCCTCGCCCACAAAATTGTTTTAGATGGTCAGCTCGGCAGCAAGCCCCCGCCCACAAAATATTTTAGATGGTCAGCTTGGCAGCAGGCCCTTGCCCACAAAATGTTTGGGATGGTCAGCTCGGCAGCAGGCCCTTGCCCGCAAAAATTTTTAGATGGTCAGCTCAGCAGCAGACCCTTACCCCTAATGTTTTAGATGGTCAGATCAGCAGCAGACCCTCACCTCTAATTTTATAGATTGTCAGCTCAGCAGCAGACCCACACCACTAATGTTTTAGAAGGTCAGATCAGCAGCAGACCCTAACCGCTAATGTTTTAGAAGGTCAGATCAGCAGCAGACCCTTACCCCTAATTTTTCAGATGGTCAGCTCAGCAGCAGACCCTCACCCCCAATTTTTCAGATGGTTTGCTCAGCAGCAGACCTTTACCCCTAATATTTGAGATGGTCAGCTCAGCAGCAGACCCTTACCCCTATTTTTTTAGGTGGTCAGCTTAGCAGAAGATTCTCACCCCTAATGTTTTAGAAGGTCATATCAGCAGCAGACCCTCACCACTAATGTTTTAGAAGGTCAGATCAGCAGCAGACTCTCACCCCTAATTTTTCAGATGGTCAGCTCAGCAGCAGACCCTCACCCCCAATTTGTGGAAAAAAAATAAAGGCCTATTTGCAGTTCAGCGGTGCAGTTATATTTTCTAAAGCCTTTTGTGTCGCATACAAGTGGAAAAAAATAAGGGGCAATTTGCTGTTCAGCGGTGCAGATATATGTTCTAAAGCCTTTTGTGGCGTGTATGAGAGGAAAAAATATATATATGTTTGCCGTTCAGCGGTGCAGTTATATGTTCTAAAGCCTTTTGTGTTGTATATAAGTGGAAAAAAATAAGGGCCTATTTGCCTTTCAGCTGTGCAATTATATGTTCTAAAGCTCTTTTGTGGAGTGGAAAAGTGGAAAAAAGAAAAATAGATTCGCCGTTCAGTGATGCAGTTATATATATGTTCTAAAGCTCTTTTTGTCGTGTATTAGTGGCAAAACTCTTAGTTGTCATGGCCCAGGAACAGGCCCTGTGCCCTCACCTGTCCTCAACCTTCCTCTGTCCTTTTCTGTTCCCTCAGCCAGAGAAGTATTATATGCTGTGGGCTCAGACCCACTATACAACGAGGATGAGCTACTAGAGGACAGTCAGCAGCTATTGGCCACCTAAAATGTGGAGGAGACATCCACTGTTTCCTCCGCTAGGCAGGCAAGTAGTGATGAGGAGAGTGGCGTGGGAGCTGGTGTTGCGAGCAGTGAGGCTCCTGACCCAGAGACTGTTGAGGAGGACATCAGTGACATTCAGACAATACTTGATGATGATGATGTAGCTGATCGCACTTGGGAGCCGGGTGAATTAGGGGCTTCATCATCATCGGGAGAAGAGGGTGGCAGCTTGCCTGTAAGGCAGCGGCAGAGCCAGCAAGTTGCTAGTGTGGCCGGGAGTCAGCAGGGTGGCAGCAGTGGGAGGTTGGTAGCCAAACGTGCCCGGGGTAGACTGACCGCTTCGCAGGAGCCTACCTACCCAGAAAGTAGTGGTGCATGGGTTCACGAAAACGTCAGAGGTAGCAGTCAGTGCATAGTGTTGGGGGTAAAATCACCTAATCGGCGGTGTGGTAGTTTTTTGTTAAGCCTAACGCGTGGCCAGGGTGCCAATGTTAGCACCACGGCCCTACGTCAACATATGCAGCATCACCATAACGTGGCCTGGGAGAACCGTGGTTCCGATGTGGTGGTCCAGCCTGCATCACCGAGTGGCACGCAAAATGGTTTCAGGCAGTCAAGGTTCCACCACCTCAGCCGACGGGAGCTGTCTGTCCTTCCCATCATCTGCTGGTCCTGATGCTCCTGCTCCTCCTCCTCGTCAGTCATTCCGTCAGCAATCGATCACTGAAGCAATTGCCAAGAGACAGTATGCATGCACTCATCAAACGGTCTAGAAGCTGAATGTGCTCTTGTCCATGTTGCTGGTGCGCCAGTCCCTCCCTTTCCAAGTGGTGGACTCTGCACCTTTCAGATAAATTATGGTTTGTGCCGAGCTGAGGTGGAGAGTCCCAAGCCGTCATTTCAGGGGAGGAACTGCTTCATGTCCTTCATCAAGAAATCTAATCCTGGCTTTCTCCGCGATAACTCAAAATCGGAACCATGGTGCCAGTGCTGGGGCAGAGGGCTGAGCCATGCGCCCTGCATGGCACACGTGTTGAATGTGGTTGTCAAGCAGTTCCTGAAGTCTTCCACCCATCTACAAGATATCCTAAAAATGACCAGGTGTCACAGCTGTGCCATAGTCTGGTGTTAGTGGACTGTGACACTTGGACTGTGCTAGTGGCAACAAGTTGTTTGTTAAGCATGCGTGTGCACTTCCCCTTTAAGGCTGTTTCTCTGCCCATTCTGGTGTGTTTGGGGTTAAGGTGTGAGCTAGGTGAAGCTGGGTGTGGCCTCATGGCTCTTATAGTACTTGTGCTTGGAGTCTGGGACTTCAGCTTCTTTGGGAGCTGGAGTTATGCTGCCATCCTGGACCTTTCCATCTGACCAGCTTGAGGGCCACCTTATTGGACATAGAATGTCACCCCAATGTTTCCCTATTTACCTTACCCTTCTTCACTTGTTTATGATGTTTGGTGTGGGTTTATGTACAGGGTATTTGTTGTATGTCATTTTGTGTTCCATGTCTGGTCTATTTGTGTTTGTAGCCCAGCATGGTTGTTTGTCTGTATCTTCAGTGAGGGGGTCCCTGGGGTTCCTTGGAGGAGGAACCACAAGTCAGTAAGCAGTAGTTGTTCCACCCAGTCGTTGTGGCAGGTAAGTCCTGTTGTGCCAGTGCTTGTTGTTTTACGCTGGGCTCTTACCTGCTGCTATATTTTTTTGCTTGCTGTCTGCTTCTTTCTAGTTCTTAGGCCTGCAGGAGACTCTGTGTTGTGGATGAACTGGTCGTCTCCTTTTCCTGACCTTTATCCCAGGGATCATCAGGGTTAGTTAGGGCCTGAGGTTACAGTGCATGAGCCCTCCTACCATCTGAGTTCGCTCATGCGGTTAGGAAGTCAGGGCTAAGATGAGGGTTACAGTAAGAGGTGATCAGCTCCTTTTTCTCGGCATCCAGGCCTAGTTGCTATCCTGCCTACCCCACATTGCATGCACTTCAGCCACTCGTACACCGCAAAGCACACCCTCCTTGAGCTGAAGCATGCAGAACGACATCCCCCAACATAGGCTGATATGCGACGTTTCCACCAGTTGGAATTTCACCCTCCATATGTTGGACCGACTATACGAACAGAGAAAGGCCATAAACAATTTCTTGATGATTAAAGCAGACAGGAGTACTCCTCTGTGCAACTTCGATGCCAGCCAGTTGCAGCTCATGCATGTCACCTGTCATTTGCTCAGGCCCTTTGAGGATGCCATGTTATTTGGCAGTCGCCAGGAATACGGGATGAACAACTTCATTCCACTGCTTCATGTCCTGGAACAGATGCTGGAAAATCTGGCTGGTCAGGGGACGAGACGTGGTGCCTAGATCTGAAGGCCACATGAGCCCTGTGGGGGCTGAAATGGAGGAGGAGGAGGACATTGGAGCACAAGCAATGTGTAGCGAAATGTTTTTTTTTTACACATAGGTGACAGGAGAGGAGGAGCAGGAGCAGCCAGAGAAGCTACAGGGCGATAAGGAAGATGAGGCAGAGGACCCAGACACACCGTGGCAGTATGCAGTGGAGACGGAGTCAGAGAGTCCCTCTGAGTCACTTGCACAAATGGCCCGATGCATGCTTACTTGCTTGAGCAGTGACAGTTGAATTGTCAGCATTTGGCAGAGGGATGACTTCTGGCTTTCCACCTTGTTGGACCCTAGCTGCCGGTCCAAAATGGGGGCCTTTGTTACACCCGCTGAGAGGGAGGACAAACTGAACTACTATAGAGACATCCTAAGTAGTGAGTTGGCCGCTGCCTATCTGCGCCATCGTCCATCCTCTCGCAGGTCTGACTGGGGGGGGGGGGCCTCTGTGCTCACGTTCCTCTGCCATGGCTGCTGTGGCAGGGGGTGGGGTAGGAGCAGTTCCAGCTCTATCAGCAGCAACTTAAGTCTAGAGTCACTGATGAGCAGCTTTCTTCACCTGTCTATCAAAGAACCTACTCACCAACAGCAGCAGCTAGACCTGGAGCAGGACCTGAACCAGCAGGTGATGGCATACTTGGACAGTACCCTGCCATCCCACATTGAAGATCCGCTGGACTACTGGGCAGCCAAACTGGATTTGTGGCCACAAGATGTAGAGTTTGCCCTAGAAAAGCTGTCCTGCCCAGCCAGTAGTGTGGCATCAGAGCGGGTGTTTAGTGCGGTGGTGGCCATAGTTACCCCAAGAATAACTCGCCTGTCCACCTAAAATGTGGAGAGACTGACCTTTGTCAAGATTAATCAGGTGTGGATCAGTCAGAATTTCCCCCCACCAATGCCTGATGCATCAGACTAGATCATCCACTGTGCCACACCAACCTACAAAAGAGACCGGTTTCTTCTGGCTACCTGCCTAAGCTACTATTCTGATGCTGCCACCCGCCTGATGCCACACATCTGATTCCAAGTGCTCCTTCTTTTACCCACCATCTTCAGCTGGTACTCGTATTGCCACCCACCTCCCCACTCTGTCACCCGGTCACTCTGTGGTCTCCTGATGCTGCTGCCACCTCCTCACTATTTCTCCTTGCCACTCTGTGGTCTCCTAATGCTGCTGCCACCTCCCCACTCTGTCACCGGGTCACTCTGTGGTCTCCTGATGCTGTTGTCACCTCCACACTATGTCACCTTGCCACTCTGTGGTCTCCTGATGCTGATGCTGCCACCTTTACACTCTGTCATTGTGCCACTCTGTGGCCTCCTGATGCTGTCGCTACCTCCAGTCTCTGTCATTGTGCCACTCTGTGGCCTCCTGATGCTGCCGCTACCTCCACACTCCATTGTGCAATTATTTGTTATTTTTATGTAATGATGGCTTTTTCAAACTAGAAAATATTGTTGAAGATTTTGCAAGTCTATGACTTTTTTCATGTGCGTATTGGACTAAATGGCAGTGCATGTTGAACTGAATGCACAAAATCTGATTATCTAGGAGGGCAAGTACCATTATTTTTGATATGGGACATTATCCTTGCACTCTAATGATGTTTTGAAGCCCTAAGACCCCAGCAAGCCTACAAGAATTACATTTATAATCTGGTTGCTTCCTACTGGTAACAACACATTGTGTCAACCAATTTCAATGTGTTCCCAGACTTGGAAGTAAATACAGTTATCTCTGGCTCCTAATAGAATTATTCATCTCTGCTCATCTTGAAGCCCATTCATCTAAAGGATATTACTATTTTTCTGCTGTGTTCCACCTTTTATTCTATATTCACATTTATAAATGTGATACCACTGTCACTCAGTGAGGAGTTTGGTCCAACAGTAAGCTATTTCTGAACAATAAAATGTCCTTAGTCAAGGAAAGTCATTTGTCATCTGGCTGAATTAGAGGTTTCTAAATTCTAAGCAGGAAAAGATCATTAGAGAGCAAAGGGAACATTCTGTGAGCCCAGGAGTGTTTACAATATTCATGATTAAAGGCATTAAATTTCCAGCAACTGTCGGTCAATCTCAAGTTCTTAGTATTGTGATTTCTTCAAAACAACTTTCACATGGCTGATATTGTGACAACTCTAGTAGATTAATAAAAATAGCAGCATTTTAGCAATGTTTTGTATGACTAATGGCCCTTTTACACCACTCGATATTCAGGAAGATTTTCTCTAACAAAGCATTTGCATGAACGCTCGTTAGGGATAATCGGCCCGTTAAATGGTGCTGCCGAATACCCGATAAACAAGCATTAGCTCATGCTGTCTAAACAGCACTCTGTTGCCCACAAACAATGATTCTGTATGGGGATGAGTGATGACTAGGGATGAGCGAACCCGAACTGTATAGTTCGGGTTTGTACCGAATTTTGGGGTGTCCGTGACACGGACCTGAACCCGAACATTTTCGTAAAAGTCTGGGTTCGGGTTCGGTGTTCGGCGCTTTCTTGGCGCTTTTTGACAGGCTGCAAAGCAGCCAATCATCAAGCGTCATACTACTTGCCCCAAGAGGCCATCACAGCCTTGCCTACTATTAACATGGCTGTGATTGGCCAGTGCAGCATATGACCCAGCCTCTATATAAGCTTGGGTCACGTAGCGCTGCATGTCACTCTGCTTATTCAAGCATAGGGAGAGGTTGCAGCTGCAACGTTAGGGCGAGATTAGGCAGATTAACTCCTCCAAAAGACTTCATTCTGTGATCGATCTCCAGCTGTGGATCATTGAAGTGCTAATATCGACTTGCTCACTTTTTTTAGGCTGCCCAGAGCGTTTTTATATCACTTTTTTCTGGGGTGATCGGCGGCCATTTTGTGGCTTGTGGTGAGCCAGCACAAGCTATCACCAAGTGTATTTAACCATCAATAGTGTGGTTATTTTGTGCTATATCCTACATCAGCTGCAGGCTGAGCCTGTGTCACCGAAGTGCATTTAACCATCAACAGTCTGGTTATTTTTTGGCCATATACTACATCAGCTGCAGGCTGAGCCTGTGTCACCGAAGTGCATTTAACCATCAACAGTCTGGTTATTTTTTGGCCATATACTACATCTGGTGCAGGCTGAGCCTGTGTCACCCAAGTGCATTTAACCATCAATAGTGTGGTTATTTTTTGGCCATATACTACATCAGGGGCAAGTTGAGCCTGTCACCCAGCGCCTAAAAAATAGACCTGACATTTCTATTCAACCAAATTTGTACTGTTTTAGCTGGTCAAGTTATTTGTAGTGACCGTAAAAGCACAGTTTTTGTTCTGGGTTGAAAAACTATTCCCAAATTTGCCATTCTCAAAATAACTCGTTTCTGCTATATGAGGCCTACTTGAAATCTATCCCAAAAAGGATATCTTAGATTCAAGGTGCTGATAGTGTCATTCAGAAAAACTTAACAAACACGCTACCGTGCAGATACAAGTATAATTCTGTGATTAAACCTATACCTGTCACACAGTGCAAAAAAAAATAGGCCTCACATTTCTATTCAACCAAATCTGTACTGTTTTAGCTGGTCAAGTTATTTGTAGTGACCGGTAAATCACAGTTTTTGTTCTGGGTTGAAAAACTATTCCCAAATTTGCCATTCTCAAAATAAGTAGTTTATGCTATATCAGGCCTACTTGAAATCTATCCCAAAAAGGATATCTTAGATTCAAGGTGCTGATAGTGTCATTCAGAAAAACTTAACACACACGCTACCATGCAGATACAAGTCTAATTCTGTGATTAAACGTATACCTGTCACACAGCGCAAAAAAAATAGGCCTCACATTTCTATTCAACCAAATCTGTACTGTTTTAGCTGGTCAAATTATTTGTAGTGACCGTAAAAGCACAGTTTTTGTTCTGGGTTGAAAAACTATTCCAAAATTTGCAATTCTCAAAATAAGTAGTTTATGCTATATATATCAGGCCTACTTGAAATCTATCCCAAAAAGGATATCTTAGATTCAAGGTGCTGATAGTGTCATTCAGAAAAAATTAACACACACGCTACCGTGCAGATACAAGTCTAATTCTGTGATTAAATGTATACCTGTCACACAGCGCAACAAAAATAGGCCTCACATTTCTATTCAACCAAATCTGTACTGTTTTAGCTGGTCAAATTATTTGTAGTGACCGTAAAAGCACAGTTTTTGTTCTGGGTTGAAAAACTATTCCAAAATTTGCAATTCTCAAAATAAGTAGTTTATGCTATATATATCAGGCCTACTTGAAATCTATCCCAAAAAGGATATCTTAGATTCAAGGTGCTGATAGTGTCATTCAGAAAAAATTAACACACACGCTACCGTCCAGATACAAGTCTAATTCTGTGATTAAACGTATACCTGTCACACAGCGCAAAAAAAATAGGCCTCACATTTCTATTCAACCAAATCTGTACTGTTTTAGCTGGTCAAATTATTTGTAGTGACCGTAAAAGCAGTTTTTGTTCTGGGTTGAAAAACTATTCCAAACTTTGCAATTCTCAAAATAAGTAGTTTATGCTATATATATCAGGCCTACTTGAAATCTATCCCAAAAAGGATATCTTAGATTCAAGGTGCTGATAGTGTCATTCAGAAAAAATTAACACACACGCTACCGTGCAGATACATGTCTAATTCTGTGATTAAACCTATACCTGTCACACAGCGCAAAAAAAAACAGTCCTCACATTTCTATTCAACCAAATCTGTACTGTTTTAGCTGGTCAAGTTATTTGTAGTGACCGTAAAAGCACAGTTTTTGTTCTGGGTTGAAAAACTATTCCCAAATTTGCCATTCTCAAAATTGTGGTGAACGGGAACAATGAGGAAAACATCTAATAAGGGACGCGGACGTGGACATGGTCGTGGTGGTGTTAGTAGACCCTCTGGTGCTGGGAGAGGACGTGGCCGTTCTGCCACAGCCACACGTCCTAGTGAACCAACTACCTCAGGTCCCAGTAGCCGCCAGAATTTACAGGGATATTTGGTGGGGCCCAATGTCGTTCTAAGAATGGTAAGGCCTAAGCAGGTACAGGCATTAGTCAATTGGGTGGCCGACAGTGGATCCAGCACGTTCACATTATCTCCCACCCAGTCTTCTGCAGAAAGCGCACAGATGGCGCATGAAAACCAAACCCATCGGTCTGTCACATCACCCCCATGCATATCAGGGAAACTGTCTGAGCCACAAGTTATGCAGCAGTCTCTTATGCTGTTTGAAGACTCTGCTGCCAGGGTTTCCCAAGGGCATCCACCTAGCCCTTCCCCAGGGTTGGAAGAGATAGAATGCACTAACGCACAACCACTTATGTTTCCTGATGATGAGGACATGGGAATACCACCTCAGCACGTCTCTGATGATGACGAAACACAGGTGCCAACTGCTGCGTCTTTCTGCAGTGTGCAGACTGAACAGGAGGTCTGGGATCATGACTGGGTGGAAGACGATGCAGGGGACAATAAGGTCCTAGACCCCACATGGAATGAAGGTCGTGCCACTGACTTTCATAGTTCGGAGGAAGAGGCAGTGGTGAGACCGAGCCAACAGCGTAGCAAAAGAGGGAGAAGTGGGCAAAATCATAACACCCGCCGCCAAGAGACTCCGCCTGCTACTGACCGCCGCCATCTGGGACCGAGCACCCTAAAGGCAGCTTCAAGGAGTTCCCTGGCATGGCACTTCTTCAAACAATGTGCTGACGACAAGACCCGAGTGGTTTGCAAGCTGTGCCATCAGAGCCTGAAGCGAGGCATTAACGTTCGGAACCTTAGCACAACCTGCATGACCAGGCACCTGCATGCAAAGCATGAACTGCAGTGGAGTAAACACCTTAAAAACAAGGAACTCACTCAGGCTCCCCCTGCTACCTCTTCTGCTGCTGCCGCCTCGGCCTCTTCTGCTGCTGCCGCCTCGGCCTCTTCTGCTGCTGCCGCCGCCTCGGCCTCTTCTGCTGCTGCTGCCGCCGCCTCGGCCTCTTCCTCCGCCTCTGGAGGAACGTTGGCACCTGCCGCCCAGCAAACATGGGATGTACCACCAACACCACCACCTGCGTCACCAAGCATCTCAACCATGTCACACGGCAGCGTTCAGCTCTCCATCTCACTAACATTTGAGAGAAAGCGTAAATTCCCACCTAGCCACCCTCGATCCCTGGCCCTGAATGCCAGCATTTCTAAACTACTGGCCTATGAAATGCTGTCATTTAGGCTGGTGGACACACACAGCTTCAAACAGCTCATGTCGCTTGCTGTCCCACAGTATGTTGTTCCCAGCCGCCACTACTTCTCCAAGAGAGCCGTGCCTTCCCTGCACAAACAAGTGTCCGATAAAATCAAGTGTGCACTGCGCAATGCCATCTGTGGCAAGGTCCACCTAACCACAGATACGTGGACCAGTAAGCACGGCCAGGGACGCTATATCTCCCTAACTGCACACTGGGTAAATGTAGTGGCGGCGGGGCCCCAGGCGGAGAGCTGTTTGGCGCACGTCCTTCCGCCGCCAAGGATCGCAGGGCAACATTCTTTGCCTCCTGTCTCCTCCTCCTCCTACTCAGCATCCTCCTCCTCTTCTTCCACCTGCTCATCCAGTCAGCCACACACCTTCACCACCAACTTCAGCACAGCCCGGGGTAAACGTCAGCAGGCCGTTCTGAAACTCATATGTTTGGGGGACAGGCCCCACACCGCACAGGAGTTGTGGGGGGGTATAGAACAACAGACCGACGAGTGGTTGCTGCCGGTGAGCCTCAAGCCCGGCCTGGTGGTGTGCGATAATGGGCGAAATCTCGTTGCAGCTCTGGGACTAGCCGGTTTGACGCACATCCCTTGCCTGGCGCATGTGCTGAATTTGGTGGTGCAGAAGTTCATTCGCAACTACCCCGACATGTCAGAGCTGCTGCATAAAGTGCGGGCCGTCTGTTCGCGCTTCCGGCGTTCACACCCTGCCGCTGCTCGCCTGTCTGCGCTACAGCGTAACTTCGGCTTTCCCGCTCACCGCCTCATATGCGACGTGCCCACCAGGTGGAACTCCACCTTGCATATGCTGGACAGACTGTGCGAGCAGCAGCAGGCCATAGTGGAGTTTCAGCTGCAGCACGCACGGGTCAGTCAGTCGCACTGTGGATCAGACCCACTTCATTACCAATGACTGGGCCTCCATGCGAGACCTGTGTGCCCTGTTGCGCTGTTTCGAGTACTCCACCAACATGGCCAGTGGCGATGACGCCGTTATCAGCGTTACAATACCACTTCTATGTCTCCTTGAGAAAACACTTAGGGCGATGATGGAAGAGGAGGTGGCCCAGGAGGAAGAGGAGGAAGAGGGTTCATTTTTAGCACTTTCAGGCCAGTCTCTTCGAAGTGACTCAGAGGGAGGTTTTTTGCAACACCAGAGGCCAGGTACAAATGTGGCCAGACAGGGCCCACTACTGGAGGACGAGGAGGACGTGGATGAGGAGGAGGTGGAGGAGCATGAGGAAGAAGCATGTTCACAGCGGGGTGGCACCCAAAGCAGCTCGGGCCCATCACTGGTGCGTGGCTGGGGGGAAACACAGGACGATGACGATACGCCTCCCACAGAGGACAGCTTGTCCTTACCTCTGGGCAGCCTGGCACACATGAGCGACTACATGCTGCAGTGCCTGCGCAACGACAGCAGAGTTGCCCACATTTTAACGTGTGCGGACTACTGGGTTGCCACCCTGCTGGATCCCCGGTACAAAGACAATGTGCCCACCATACTTCCTACACTGGAGCGTGATAGGAAGATGCGCGAGTTCAAGCGCACGTTGGTAGACGCGCTACTGAGAGCATTCCCAAATGTCACAGGGGAACCAGTGGAAGCCCAAGGCGAAGGCAGAGGAGGAGCAAGAGGTCGCCAACGCAGCTGTGTCACGGCCAGCTCCTCTGAGGGCAGGGTTAGCATGGCAGAGATGTGGAAAAGTTTTGTCACCACGCCACAGCTAACTGCACCACCACCTGATACGGAACGTGTTAGCAGGAGGCAACATTTCACTAACATGATGGAACAGTACCTGTGCACACCCCTCCACGTACTGACTGATGGTACGGCCCCATTCAACTTCTGGGTCTCCAAATTGTCCACGTGGCCAGAGCTAGCCTTTTATGCCTTGGAGGTGCCCGGCGGCCAGCGTTTTGTCTGAACGTGTATTCAGCACGGCAGGGGGCGTCATTACAGACAAACGCAGCCGCCTGTCTACAGCCAATGTGGACAAGCTGACGTTCATAAAAATGAACCAGGCATGGATCCCACAGGACCTGTCCATCCCTTGTGCAGATTAGATATTAACTACCTCCCCTTAACAATATATTATTCTACTCCAGGGCACTTCCTCATTCAATACTATTTTTATTTTCATTTTACCATTATATTGCGGGGCAACCCAAAGTTAAATTAACCTCTCCTCTGTCTGGGTGCCGGGGCCTAAATGTGTGACAGTGGCCTGTTCCAGTGGTGGGTGACGTGAAGCCTGATTCTCTGCTATGACATGAAGACAGATTCTGTGCTGACATAAGGCCAGATTCTCTGTTACGGGACCTCTCTCCTCTGCCTGGGTGCCGGGGCCTAAATGTGTGACAGTGGCCTGTTCCAGTGGTGGGTGACGTGAAGCCTGATTCTCTGCTATGACATGAAGACAGATTCTGTGCTGACATAAGGCCAGATTCTCTGTTACGGGACCTCTCTCCTCTGCCTGGGTGCCTGGGCCTAAATGTGTGACAGTGGCCTGTTCCAGTGGTGGGTGACGTATAGCCTGATTCTCTGCTATGACATGAAGACAGATTCTGTGCTGACATAAGGCCAGATTCTCTGTTACGGGACCTCTCTCCTCTATCTGGGTGCCTGGGCCTAAATGTGTGACAGTGGCCTGTTCCAGTGGTGGGTGACGTGAAGCCTGATTCTCTGCTATGGCATGAAGAGACTGATTCTCTGCTGACATGAAGCCAGATTCTTTGCTATGGGACCTCTGTCCAATTGATATTGGTTAATTTTTATTTTTTTAATTTTTATTTTAATTCATTTCCCTATCCAGATTTGTTTGCAGGGGATTTACCTACATGTTGCTGCTTTTTGCAGCCCTCTAGCTCTTTCCTGGGCTGTTTTACAGCCTTTTTAGTGCCCAAAAGTTCAGGTCCCCATTGACTTCAATGGGGTTCGGGTTCGGGACGAAGTTCGGGTCGGGTTCGGATCCTGAACCCGAACATTTCCGGGAAGTTCGGCCGAACTTCTCGAACCCGAACATCCAGGTGTTCGCTCAACTCTAGTGATGACATCAGCAATCGCTCCTCCCCATACTCTGGAGAGGATTGCCTCATGTAAATGCAGGGGCAGTCACCTCCACTGACAAGCAGGCAATTGTCAGGATGGAGCACTTGCTTTCCAACAAATGTCTGCTCCATTGAGCAGTGTAAAAGGGCTTTAAGGAGATTTCCTGGGAGTAGAATATTGATGGCCAATTTTCAGGATAGCTCATCAATATCTGATCTGTGAGGAGTGGTGAGAGTCCAACATCCAGCGCCACCACCTCCACTGAGAGCTGCAGCCTCTTCCACAGTATACCAAGTACACCATCGTTCATTGCATGATGTTGTTTGTGGTTGGTTTTGCAGTCCAGGTCCATTCACTTAAATTGAATGAGCTTCACATAGACCATGTGAACAATGAACGTGACGTCACTGTCCTAGGAAGATGCTGAGCACTGACTGGAGCACTCTTCAAACAGTTGGTTGGCAGGGGTGCTAGATATTGATGACCTCTCCTGAAGATAGCATGTTAGAAATGCTTTGTATAACTAAAGGTTTCTAATGGTCTATGAAACTTCCTACTTATATGAAAGGGTAAGTTCAGACCACGCTGAAAATTCCAGTCAAAGATTGGTTGGTGGAAGTTTCAAAAACCCATTCAAATTTAGTGTAAAAATGTAATACAGAAAATCTGCAGCAGGCTCATTAATGTGCTAAAGATAGCAGCAGAGAAGGGGAGGAGTTTTGAAAAGTAGAACAAAACAATGGAGAGGTGGAAAACATGGAACATTACTATTATCTCCAGAATGGGCTCCCCCAAAATGAAGGGAGAGTAGCCATGCATGTGTGGCCACCCTCTGTTCACAGCTATTTTCGTAACACCCATGGCAGTGAATGGAGAGCATGCCTCACATGAGTGGTAGGCTCTCTTTCACTTCAAGGGCCCTTTTCTGGAGATACTGATGTAGCCAAAGGTCAGTTAATCTTTTCTTGCCATTCTTTACTTAAAGGGTTTCTGTCACCCCATTAAACCATTTTTTTTTTTTTCTTTACTAATAATCCCTATAGTGCGATCTCATGATACATAAGCAAATTAATCATTTTGGTTCAGTAGAATTTGCTAAAAATCGATTTTTAAAATATGCTAATTACCTTGCTACCAGCAAGTAGGGCGGCTACTTGCTGGTAGCAGCCGCATCCTCCGATGATAATGACGCCCCCTCGGCATGCTGATTGACAGGGCCAGGGAAGGGAATCGTTCTCTGCTGGCGCTGTTAGAATTTGAAATCTCGCGCCTGCGCCGTACCTGTCTTCAATCGGCGCAGGCGCACTGAGAGGCGGCTGCTCGCTCGACCGCTCCATCCTCAATGCGCCTTCGTCGATGACGTCATCAAGTACACCCGGAAGAGAAGACGCCGGCATCGCTGGAAGGAGGCGGAGAGTCTGGTGACGTCGCTGGATGCTCGAATCAGGTAAGTATGTACATAATAAGCATGCTGCCACAAAAACCACCAACGAAATGGGAATAAATAATTTTATAAAAATGACAGTTATTAACACTATACCACCAACGATTATTAATAATAAATCTCTTCCGGGTGTACTTGATGACGTCATCGACGCAGGCGCATTGAGGATGGAGCGGTCGAGAGAGCGGCCGCCT
The DNA here is from genome assembly GCF_905171765.1 of Bufo bufo. Classification (NCBI taxonomy): domain Eukaryota; kingdom Metazoa; phylum Chordata; class Amphibia; order Anura; family Bufonidae; genus Bufo; species Bufo bufo. The sequence goes on along the minus strand of NC_053396.1, from coordinate 167,068,572 downwards.
CTCAGTGCGCCTGCGCCGATTGAAGACAGGTACGGCGCAGGCGCGAGATTTCAAATTCTAACAGCGCCAGCAGAGAACGATTCCCTTCCCTGGCCCTGTCAATCAGCATGCCGAGGGGGCGTCATTACCATCGGAGGATGCGGCTGCTACCAGCAAGTAGCCGCCCTACTTGCTGGTAGCAAGGTAATTAGCATATTTTAAAAATCGATTTTTAGCAAATTCTACTGAACCAAAATGATTAATTTGCTTATGTATCATGAGATCGCACTATAGGGATTATTAGTAAAGGAAAAAAAAAAAAAAACGGTTTAATGGGGTGACAGAAACCCTTTAAAGGGGTATTTCCATCTGCGTCAATGAGGGCATATCACTAGGATACCACTAAGCCAAGAACTGAGCGGGGACGGTGGTGGCAAGAGGACCCCGGGTTTTCCAGGGTCTGGCCACTACCAAGCTCTCTTCTCATAATATTGAATGAGAGCGCACCGCACTTGCGCGGCCGCTGCTCCCATTCATTTCTATGGCGCCGATGAAAATAGGCGAGTCCCAGAAACCAGGAAAAAGAAATACCTCAAACATACAGTAGGCCTCACATCTAATAAAAAAAAAAAAAATTATTGGAAGACCACACTAGACACAACACAAATATTTTAAAATCACTGTATACAGTGAGACCATGCTGTGTGGACTACATGTGTCCAACACAATTGCCTGTGAGTACCAAATTGCACAATACAAACATACATATGCCGCCAAAGATAGTTTACATATACTGTATAACAATTGTGAATATAAATAAGGCATCAAAGAAATTCAATTGGCAGAGTACTTATCTGGTCAAAGATACATCAGCATGGTGAACAGATAAATACTAGTGTTGATTGAGCACCATAGTGCTCGGCGGCTCGCGCCAAACACATCGGGATACTCAGGTGCTCTACCGAGCACCCGAGCACAATGGAAATCAATGGGAGAACCCGAGCATTAAAACAGGCGGCACCCCCTGCTCTGAAGAGGGGAGGGTGCCTGGTTCATAGTAAAAGGTCAGAATTGATGGAAACACCACTGAAATGGTTCTGGAACGGCATGGGGAGGATGTCTGGTCGCTTGCTGGAAACGATGTTGTCCTGGAAGTACGCCACTTTTACAGACTGACAATAATAAGTACAAAAGCAAAGATAAAAGCGATTTTCGATGAATAATTGTTAGGAAACATTCTTTCCTGTATATTTACTTGTATATAAAGTGCAAGTGCTGCCAAAACTTACAATGAAGAGGCACTCCGATACAACCTGTATATCACATAAAGGAGGGCCTTTATTCACATTGTGGTACAATTGTTCATGCAGTGTGGCTCCTACATTCATAAAGCCTATGCACTGTGAAAGGGCTGCCAAAAATTACAAGGAACCAGCACTCTAATACACCCTTTGTTACACATAAAGGAGGGCATCATACACAGCCTTGAAAAATGATGATTGATGGCCTGCTGGTGACCCTCAAAAACATTTGGCTGATCTGACCAGCTAAAACATTATGGGTGAGGGCCTGCTGCTGCTTTGGTGACTCTAGATAACCTGGAGCCGATCGCATATCCCTGTGATGGCGACGATCCATTTGGATGTCTTCCCTATCAACTTTCGATGTTATTTTCAGCGCCAACCACAGTGACCACGGGTAAGGGGAAATCAGGGTTCGATACCGGAGAGGGAGCCTAAGAAACGGCTATGGCTACAACATCCAAGCAAGGCAGCATGCGTGCAAAAAACCTATTAGGCATAATTAGGTGAGGGCCTGCAGGTGAGCTGACCTGTAAAAGATTTTAGGTGCCGGCCTGCTGGTGAACTGACTCTGTAAAAGATTGTAGGTGAGGACCTGCAGGCGAGCTGACCCTGTAAAAAATTATATGCGAGAGGCTGCTGGTGAGCTAACCCTCTAAAAGGTTTTTGGTGAGGGCCTGCAGGTGAGCTGACCCTCTAAAACATTATATGCAAGGGCCTTTAGGTGATCTGACCCTATAAAAGATTGTAGGTGAAGGGCTGCTGGTGAGCTGACCCTGTAAAAGATCATATGCAAGGGCCTGCTGGTGAGCTGACCTCGTAAAACATTATATGCGAGGCCCTGCTGGTGAGCTGACCCTGTAAAACATTATACAGTTGCAAGAAAAAGTATGTGAACCCTTTGGAATGATATGGATTTCTGCACAAATTGGTCATAAAATGTGATCTGATCTTCATCTAAGTCACAACAATAGACAATCACAGTCTGCTTAAACTAATAACACACAAAGAATTAAATGTTCACAGTGCAGTGATTGGCTACGGCATTACAGTGAGGGCAGTACTTGCCTGCACATTTATTAGCTGCGTAACAGCCCAATACCGCCATGTGCTGAACATCGAGATGCTCGAGCCGAACTGGTGTTCGGCCGAGCATGCTCGATCATCACTAATGAATACGCCCAACGTATATCACCTGTCAAGTCTGGCTTCCTCAGGGGTATCTAGTGGTAATGTGAGTATTTCCTATATATATAAATATATGATTATTAAATAATAAATGTCACCTGTAATAAACACAAAGTGGGAGGAGTGGTATGGAGAGGCTGGGAATGATCCCCGGTGCAGTACCCATGTATGCACAAAGGATGTCGCCGCACCAAACAAGACGGCGGGTGGATGAACCATCCACGCATGAGCAAGATGGCGCAAGCCCGGAAACGTGCGTTCCAAAGACCTGAACTGCAGTTGCGCACATGACCGTCGTGGAAAGCGCCTGCGCAAAGACCCCAACTTACTTACCGACGTAAAAAGTTTGGAATAAACGTAACAATCAATTAAGATGGGTAGAGAACATATAGATAGAGCGAAAGCACAAATACACCGATGATTAAAATATAAACATGATTTCAAGCCAAATTAAATTTGGTTTAATGCATTAGATATACACTAATAAGTAATGAACTGTAGTAAAATAATAAATCAATCACCAAGTGTATACCAACTATTAAAAATTTCCATACATGAACATGATTACACCACTTGTAACAAAATGTAATGAAGTGCCCAGCAACCTGGCATGAAAACATAATAGTGAAAAGAATAATAAACATGATTAAATAGATTATAACAAAATTATGCAACCTAAAATATAATTTAATAAAGTGCACTACACCCTATAATAGAAAATAAAAAATATATAATTATAGCATGATTATCATAAAGCCACCAAAATTAATGTGTAACACGTCTATAAAAGATATGTATATGCTTATAACGTGATTATCATAAATCCACCAAAATGTATGTATAATACACCTATAAAAGATATATATGCTTATAACATGATTATCATAAACTCATATCAAATTCATATATCAAAAAGAGAATAATTCATAATATTTACATCAAAAATGCCCCAATACAAAATTGAAAAGCACTCAAAAGTGCATACAACCTAAGAAATAAAATCGGTTGTGGGTTGAAAGACCCATGGGCCTGCATCGGGGATCAATAAAGAGGACAGGGGGGGAGAGAGGAGAATACCAAAGGGGAAAAGCCTAACCACCTGAAGACTGATCTTAATTCATATTTATATATAAATATATACAACATAACAATACATCAATAAGAAGTCTATTAAAAAGTTTAATAAATCCAGGTTTAAGAGTTAGTGTTCAGAGTCCTTGAACAGTGGGAGGTTCATGATCCATCAGGAGGCAAAATTAATGTAAGGAGTCCTTCTAGGAATAGTCCGGAATCCGTGGCCGGATCCAATACATGTGATCCAAAAAGAAGTGCAAAAGGTGCTGACTAATAGTCGAGTCAGTGCTCAGCAATTTTTTGCAGCCCCATTGAGTTGAATGGAGGGGGGTTGCACATGTGCAGTGCGCCCTTCATGACTTTCAGGGCTCCTTTCTCAGTGCACCTATCAGACAATGTCTGAGATGGGAAAACCCCTTTTTCCACATTAACCATCAAGTTTTGCTCGGCTGCATCTGTAGGAGCAGGACTTGCCTCTGGGACCAGCAACTATCTCACATTAATGGCATATGAAATATGCCATCAATGTCTGAGATGGGAATGTCCCTTTAAGCCCTGTTCCTTCCATATCTAGGAAGCATAGGTAACTTCTTATAGCTCTCTTTGTGTTGTCTTAAATTAGTTATGTCATTTATTCATTCATTTGTTGACTCCGTTTCAGACAGGGAAAGTAGATCAAACAGATTACACTGTATCAGAAAGTAGATGGGGAGGAGAGAACACACAGGAGAGAGGAGAGTGGATGTATCTGAGTGCAGAGAAAGGAGAGAACCCTGAAGCTGTGATGGGATCACACTTATCAGCGTTAGGGTCTACCAGGGAGAGGAGAACCTATAGAAGGAGAAATTGGTATAGGTATCTGTGCTGATGCATGAGAGCTAGTGAAAGTAGCAGCATCCTGGACACATGAGAAACATTTAGGACTGCATACCCGAGATTCTGAAAATAAATGAAAGAATAAAGATTGCAGCCTGAATCTCAGTACAATGTTGTAACTCAAGGTAACCATTAACAAATGTAAAAATTATGCTTTTAAATGTTAAAAGTTGTTCAAGTTGGATTTTTTTAAACCTAGCATGAGCAAAATGAATGTCTATGTCATATACTATATCAGTGTTCAATACTGTTTCTATAGAAGAAGCACAAATACACCTTTTCCACACAGTAACAAGGAGTATGATGTCTATTACCACTGGAAGCACTCTGTTTCTAGCAAAAGGTGACCTATGGAAGATCAAGAGTCGCAATAGTTAGCTGTATAGTAATGATTAGTGTTGAGCAAATCAAAGCCAAACAAACTGACTTTGATCCAAATTTCAGGAAATTTTTTATTTGCAGTTAAGCTGAATACTCACCTCATCCATTTGCTCGCAGAGAGACGGTCGTGGCCATCTTGATTGAAGGCATTGCGACCGCGACATACAATGCACTTGAGAAAGTTATTAATTACAAATCAAATTTTTTGGTGAAATTCCAGTTGAATCAAATTTTTTATAACTTTGTAACATAGTAATGATTAAAGGGAATGTGTCAACACCCTATGTCCTATTAAGTGCAGTACTGCTATCCATGACTCCAGATCACTAAGTCATATGTCCATGCTGATCCCTGTTCCCTCGCTGTGTGTCTGCAAACCAGTGCCTCAATAAATTGCAAGGACTCATGCACATATAATGAAGAGGACTCCAGGATGAGTCCTTTTCATGTAGTTCAGTGCTGGTTTTCAGGCTGACAGCATGGCAACAGTAGTGAGCATGGGCATATAACTTAGTGATCTGGGGTCATGGGTAGTTATAGTTGTTCCCAATTAATCAGAGGCAAATAAAACTGCAAAACCATTGTAAGAAATTTGGCCAAGGTATTGTGCAGCAGTACTACAGTTTCAAAAAGTTTACGTTGACACCGTATGATGCAACAACACAGTCAAGAATACTAGTGGCCAAGTTACAGGGGTACTCATGCAGAATATAGCAAGCAGCAGTTTTATAAATGTTACACAGTTCAACTTACAATGCAGCAGTTGTGTTTCCATGTGGTAATACTTTCTATTGTACCCTGACTTCAGTTATGTTGTTTTATGATGGCTGTATCATGCAGTGCCTCCATAAGACCTGCTAAAGTTGTGCCAGTATCGTTTTTCTAAGAACTACATGTAGGACAAGCTTTCACCACTAGTTCCTACTACTGTCCTGGTCACTGGGTGGCTGATGTTGTCACATGGACTGCTGTAGAATGGCCAACCAGACTATATGCCTTGCTACCAGCAATCACATAGTCTCCTCCAAGGCAGCAGCCTTTCATGGAACCCAGTTTGACACAGCAACGAAGCAATTCCATTCACACCCAACAAAGCCTCCAAACTCTCCAAAGATGGAAAGGACATCTCCTTTTATAACTTAGTCATGGGCCATGTGAGGAGTGCAGTATTTCCACGACTATGCATTCTCATGCTGCAAAGGGGCCATGTCCTTCACCATGGCGTATGGGGTCATATGTTACCCCAGAGCCATATTGGAATGTGTACTGACAATATTTAGTGTTTATAAACAAAGAACCCTTATATAGAGACAAAGCACTTAAATTATCCAATTGACATCAACAATTGGTCCTTGGCTCCAGACAAAGGAAGACAAAAGAAACAGTGGTGCAAACACATAATAAAACCTGAACAGTTCCAGGGCACAGTGAAGCTGGGTGTACTTTCCCCAGGAAATCCTCTTTTGACAAGCTGGTAGTTTCTGGCACATGCGCAGTGGTGAGACTGATGCAAGTACAATCCACTAAAATAGACATAGAATTTTCTGAATTTTATCAGCATATAAACTCTGTGTATGTAGTATTATCTAAGTTAATGGAAGTGTTCATCATTACTGTATATTAAGGCGGAGAAGGAGGTTATTAACATGGACAGTGCTGCATATTACATTAAGACTTGTAAAATGAGTGTTCTTTTCATTTTGATCCCCACTTATAATTTTTCACTTTTGCTGTTTTTTTTTAAACCATGTAACATTTCCTCTCATTTGTCTTTGTAGTGTTGCCCTAAAGAATTATATCTTCTACGTGAAGAGAAATCATTTTGATGAATATACAAATGCTGAAGTATTATGCAATTAATATGTGCAGGGAACTTTATGAGTTCGGTACTAGCGTTTTTTTTTAGCAACACTTTGCCATTTAAATAATTCTGTCAAAATCTGATACCGTCATTAACAATTATTTCATATGGGTCATTACTCAGGAAGAAATTCTAAGCTTTTAAAGCAATGCACTTTTTCATTTCTATCTAATTTAGTCCATTTATGTCGGGTGTTTCTGAAATGATGCAGAACTTGTGTAACTGATTACATTTTATAGATATCCTATAAAGTACTGTTTAGCTGCGGTTTACATGTAATGAAATAAATTAATATCATTTCTCTACAAAGTTTTGTTGTAGCCAATTTTCAAAAGGTTTTATCTCTGCTGAAACTTTAATTTGTTTAATCATTTCCAAAAGTTCTTGTATTTCATGTATAGTAAATACATCATCTGCACCACTAAAGTTAACTATTTCAGTATTCTAAGTATTTGAGAGTTACATGAATTCATCTATTGTCCAAACTGGAAGTGTTGCCAAGGAACCCCCCATTAGTATGCGTTAGACTGATTTATGGATGTTTGTGCTCCTTGTGTTAATATGGGGTTGATGGTGCATTGTCTCAGAAAAATGCTTTAAACATATACAGTGATATGAAAAAGGATTTGCCCCTGCCAAATTTATTCAATTTTTGCATAGGTGTCACACCTGAATGTGTTAGAATCACAATGCTACTTAATATTAGACAAAGATTACCCAAGTAAGCACAGAATGCCATTTTTAAATAATTTAATTTGTTGAAGGAAAAATGCTTTTCAGTCCTACCTGGCCCTACATGCAAAAGTAATTTCCCCCTTATCTACTAAATCAACTAGTTAGCCAAAGTCAATAGACAATTGGGTTCAGGTTCACAAGCTGCACCCAGGCATGAATATTGCCATACCTGTTGAATGTAACGTTAGATAGCACGAGTCTGCTAAAGGGTCTGAAAAAGCAGCCAAATTCTAAATACAGACTAGAAACAGAGTAATTGAAATCTACCAGTCTGGATAGGGTTAAAAGCCATTGCTGAGGCTCTAGGACTCTTGCAAACCATAGTGAGAGCTAGAATCTATGGAAAACATGAAATAGTGGTGAACCATCCAAGGAGCATCCACAACTCATTCATGAGGTCAGAGGTCAGAAAAATAACACTAATGAACATCTAAGGTACTGCAGGTCTCACTTGCCTTAGTTATGGTCAATCTACCCAATTCTATAATAAGAAATACCCTTGAAAAATGTTATTCATAGGAGAGATCAAAGGTTCAAACCACTGTTGACCAAACAAGACCCAAAGGCTCGCCTTCATTTGTTAAAAAAATATATGGGTGATCCTAAGACTTTTGAGACAGCATTCTTTGGATTGATGAATCAAAGCTGGAACTTTTTGAAAAACATGGGGATCCCGATACATGTTGTATAAAGCTAACACTGCATTCCACCATAAGAACATTATACCAATAATTAGATTTTGCATGATATGAAAAACTTGCCATAATTGATAGGTCCATAAATTTTGCTCTCTAAAAGAATATCCTGAAGGAGAGTATCCACACACCTGTTTGTGACCTAAAGCTCTAGCTCAGTAGTGTTATACAGTGTTATAATGACCAAAAGCACGCAAGTAGAGATGAGCGAATTTTTTAAAAATTTGATTCGCCGGTTCGCCGAATTTCTTTGGAAATATTTGGTTCGATCCGAATAGTGGTGTAGAACGCTGTGCCTTGCAGTAACACGCATAGGGAGTCTGCTGTAGTAGTGAATTAATACTGTGAGTCAGTATGACATGCAGATGACAGGCGTCACTCTTAGAATCACTGCACACTTCACTTATTTGGGCAGTCACGGGGCCAAAACTGACCACATAATTACTCAAGTATGAACTCAGCCTTACAGGTCGATGTTAGCGCCAAAAAAGAAGTGCACTCCTTTTACACCGTCGTCAGCTGATTCCGCATAGATGTCTACAGAACCTGTTTTATTAAATGCTTACACAAGTAGAGCCCCCCCCAGACAGAGTGAAGAGAGTGTCAGCAGTAAGTTTGTGTTGACGTCACTGATTATTTTGCCCTTCCTCTGATCTGTCAGAACAGTAACCCCCAAAACGGATCATGTCTGTGGAGCATCCGCCTTCACTCGGTCAACATTTGGTCAGTAATCCATCAGTATTGCTAATGGCAAAAAAAAGAGGAGTGCATCCAAAACAGAGATGACACATGAATGGGGTATTTGCATGTCTTCTGTGTTTTGTACCCACTTATTTAAAATAAGCCATATTATGTGCAGGTCTTACAGCCACTGTAACAGAACGGTAAGAAGCGGTATAACACGTAGTAAGCACTGCAGGGATCATGTCTAAGACATTTAAGACGTCCAGGGGTTCTCGAACATTGTGGACAAGGTCCGAGATGAGAGTCGTCCATGTGTTCAATACTGGATGTTATTGATGTCCAGCTCTGTGATGAATCCCAGCACTCAGATTAGGTAGACTTCAGGCTTGTACTGGCCCACAGGTATACAGGGTAATCCCCTGGTGGGCCCCTGAGCAAGGTGTGCCCTAGTCTCCCACCCCCTGCACATATGGCACATAACACATTAGACTTACTGCACTACATACATATATTCAATGTACAGCACCTCAACCAGCCTATGTTCCTATGTCCCTAGGTACCCCAGTCCAACACTGGTAGTACTTACTGAGGAACTTTTCCTTCACAATGCCCTGATGCCACAGATGCCGTTACCTTGACGAGCTGGGTTGCTGATAAGTGGATTCTAAAGTGTCTGAAGAAATGCGAGTAAAGACATTGAAATAAATTGTCCACTTCCTCCAACGTAACCTCATCTTTTGATTTATGAATATCATTCCATAAAGTCCTCTGCATGGATGGCATAAGAAATGTCCATGCGAGGTTCAACAGCCACAGAGAATACACGCTCTGTGGCCGACACTGATCCAGACACGTCATACCCGGTCCACATTGCTGCTAGCTACGTCGGGTCCTGAGAACTGATCACCAGCTTACCGTAACAACAAAGTTTCTTTGGAACCACGTCCCTACAATAGCCGTGAGCGCCTCGGAGCCGTTATACAGGAAGAGCGAGAGGGAAGTAAATGTCTCTGGTAACACCTCCAGTAGATCGTCCTCTGTATACGTCCCGCAGAACCAACCTGCCCACACAATCCGGTCCTCTGTGCTTGCCTTGGTGAGTGGAGGCTTGGATGAAATCTGTATGAGCACAGCCAGTGGATCTCTGTCCTTTCCTTTGAGTCCAGTTAAACAATAAAATTTGGATTTTAGGTTTAGCTCTGAGCCCACTTCAATGGCAAGACCCTTCTGCTTCTCGGCAGCTATGTGGGCAGACAGGTGCTCGTAATACTCTTTCAGTCTGGTGTATGAAAAATTATACATCGGTATAACGCTGTACAGAGTCCCTTGTTTTTGAAGGTGCAGAGCAGCCTGTGCCGGATCAAGAGTTTCCTCTAAGGGGGTGCACTGCAGGATTTTTCTTTTAGACAAGCTTCGCACTGCAGACCGTCGACGTGCAAAGGTCAAGCTTCCGGGAGGATACCTCGAGCTGTGAAAATGACTGCTCTTTCATGCCGATGACCTGCTTCTGGGGGTCAACACCCCAATGGTAGGTGTTTGCATATTCTTGCGATAAATGATGCTCCCATTAACTGACTGTAAACAGATATCTTGACAGAGAAATGTATCAAACTCTGCCGCCATCTTTCTAGCCGCCACGTCTCTAGTCCCCTGACCAGCCAGATGTACCAGCATCTGTTCCAGGACATGAAGCAGTGGAATGATGTTGTTCAACCCGTAGTCCTGGTAACTGACAAATAACACGGCATCCTCCAAGGGCCTGAGCAAACGGCATGTGTCATGCATGAGCTGCCACTGTCTGACATCGAAATTACACAGGGGAGTACTCCTGTCCTCTTGGATCATCAAGAAACTGTTGATGGCCTTTCTCTGTTCGTATAGTCGGTCCAACATATGGAGGGTGGAATTCCAACAGGTGGAAACATTGCATATGTTGGGGGATTCCATTCTGCCGCTGCAGCTCAAGGAGGGTGTGCTTTGCTGTGTACGAGTGGCTGAAGTGCATGCAAAATTTCCTGGCCATTTGTAGGATGTCTTGCAGATGGGTGGAAGACTTCAGGAACCGCTTTACAACCAGATTGAACACATGTGCCATGCAGGGTGCATGGCTCAGCCTTCCTTGACGCAGCACCGACACCATGTTCTTCCCGATGTCGGTCACCATGGTTCCGATTTTGAGTTGTGGCGGAGAAAGCCAGGATTGAATTTCTTGCTGAAGGACACGGAGCAGTTCCTTCCCTGTGTGACTCAGTTTGCCCAGGCAAACCAGGTGCAGAACAGCGTGAGAGTGATGAGAGGGGTCACACATGGCTTGCATACACTACATGCCTCCAACATAAATCTTGGATCTCTACATAAAAATAATGTATTTGATATACAGTAAATCGTGAGAGGGAAATAGTTGGACACATTTGCAGTGTCCCACTTAGTGACGGTTGTGGGCACTTCAAACTTCTGTATATATCATGTCAATATATTGCTGTGTAAACTGTAAATTCCTTATAACAGGCTGTTTTAGAGGAGAGTGTCATTACATCTATTCACCCCTAGGTGGTTATGGCCCCACTTAAATATATATATGAGAAAAAAAATGAAAGAAAGACACCGCAGCACATCCGTTGGTGAAGAAAAAAGTTAGAACCTTTATTCACTCTTGCAACGTTTCAGTCCACTTGCTGGGACTTTTTTTTGGCTTGAAAAAGGTTCACACTTTTTTCTTCACCAACGGATGTGCTGCGGTGTCTTTCTTTCTTTTGTATTATACACCTTGGTAAGGTGTTTTCACCGCTGGCACCCAACTATCACCACCAGGTGTGCTGCCCTGAACTTCTGTTGTTTTTATATATATATATATATATATATATATATATATATATCAGAGAGTTTTCTAATACAAGGGAGAACAGGAGAACAGTGGAAGAACAGGAAGGAAGCTAGTTATGTGTGAGGAGGTGTGGAGCAGCACCTGTCCAGGATGTAGCTGCCATTTTACCTCCTTGGCTGTGGCCAGGCTGAGGGAGCATGGAAACCAGCCTTACAGCTACCTAGCGCAGACCAGAGTTGCTTATGGATATACAGTAGAGTGAGTCTAGTGGAGATAGAAGCAGCATTAGCTCATGGGCTGCACAAGCACCAGTGACCGGGAGAAGCCTAAAAGCGCCTGCACACAACCGGACGACTATACGCGTGGTTGTGTATTACCAAATTCCTCTATGGACATTGTGGAACATAATTTAGGACAGCATCCTATACAAAGAATGGAGCAATCACCCATCAATTTTCCCAGAAAAAGGCTGTTTCACATGAAAAATTTCACCGCTACATAATTCGGTCCATACAGCAAAAGGAGGTCTACAATCACCCATCAATTTTGCTGAAAACAATATGTTTTCTATAAAAAAAAAATGTCACCAGTGAAAGGATAATGGAATTTGGTTCATACAGAAGAAAGTCTACAATCACCCATCAATTTTTCCCAAAAAAGCCTGTTTCGCATGAAAAATTTCACCACTATGTAATTGTCACGGATGGTGTACAGGAAACAAGATAATACAATACAAACAATGACTCACTGGACCCACAACTAAGGAACAAAAGGGAGACCCCTGCAATCGACCTGCCGCTCTCCCTTATTGCTCAGCCTATGCGACCACCCCAAAGGTGGATGGGTGCATATCCACGTACCTTGGCTATCTTAGACCTGAAGGCCCTACAATAGTGAGGGGACACGACCACCGGCTCCCTACACAGACACGGAGGGAGTCAGGGTCACCTGGATCCTGAAAACAGAAAATCATAAATACATAAACAGAACTTATCTTGCGGACGACTGTGGACAGGGAACTGGGAACTGGGAGCTGGGAGCTGGGAGCTGGGACAGCATGCACACACACTCCAGGAAGTTGTATCAGCCGCACACTACTGCCTTATGGGTAGGAATTTAAAGGGAAGTAATCAGTCCGACTGCATGACAGCTGAGATAGACTAACGAGGTGAGGAACAGAAACCAAAACAAAGAAACTCAAGGAGGAGGATCTGGACGGCTCCTGTCAGAGCTTCTCAGCTGTCTGGTTGTGACAGTAATTTGGTCCAGACCGCAAAGAGGTATTTACCACATATAACTGCACCGCTGAACAGCAAATTGACCCTATTTTTTTTTTCAACTTTCACACTACACAAGGCTTTTCAACATATAAGTGCAACGCTGAACAACGAATATATTTTTGGTTTGCCACTAATACATGGCAAAATTGGCTTTACAACAGATAACTGCACCGCTGACTGGCAAATATATTTTTTCTTTTTCCGCTAATACACATCACAGAAGGGTTTAACATAGATAAATGGACTGCTGAGTGTCAAATATATTTTTTCCTTTTTCCGTTAATATACATCACAATAGGCTTTACCACAGATAAGTGCACTGCTGATCGGCAAATGTAATTTTTCTTTCTCGATAATAAATGTCACTAAAGGCTTTACCACAGATAAGTGCATTGCCGATCGGCAAATGTATTTTTTCTTTTTATGCTAATACACATCACAAAAGGCTTTACTACAGATAACTGGACCACTGAGCGGCAAATACATTTTTTCTTTTTACGGTAATACACGCCACAAAAGGCTTTCAATCAAATAACTGCACCGCTAAACAGCAAATATATTTAGGTTTTGCCATTAATACATGGCAAAAGTGGCTTTAAAACAGATAACTGCACCGCTGAGCGGCAAATATATTTTTTATTTTAACGGTAATACATGCCACAAAAGGCTTTCAATCATATAACTACACCGCTGAACAGCAAATATATTTTTGGTTTGCCACTAATACCCGGCAAAAATGGCTTTAAAACAGATAACAGCACCCCTGACCGGCAAATATATTTTACTTTTGCCACTGATACACAACAACAAGGGCTGTAATTTTAGCACTTCACCACTCAACAGCTAATAAGTAGTGTTGATCGAGCACCAAAGTGCTCGGGTGATCGGGTGCTCTGGCCGAACACATGCTCGAGTATAATGGAAGTCAATGGGAGAACCCAAGCATTAAACCAGGCACCCCCTGCTCTGAAGAGGGGAGGGTGCCCGGTTCATAGGAAAAGGTCAGAAATTAATGGAAACACCACCGAAATGGTTCTGGAACAGCATGGGGAGGATGTTTGGATGCATCTTGGACTCCCAGGTCGCTGCTGGGAACGATGTTGTCCGAGTACTACACCACTTTTACAGACTGACAATAATACGCACGAAGATAAAATCGATTTTAGAGGAATTTTTTTTAGGAAATATTCTTTCCTGTATATTTACTTGTATATAAAGGTGCAAGTGCTGCCAAAAATTACAAGCAAGAGGCACTCCGATACAACCTGTATATCACATAAAGGAGGGCCTCATTCACATTGTGGTACAATTGTTCATGTAGTGGGACTCGTAAACTCATAAAGCCTATGCACTAAGTGAAAGGGCTGCCAAAAATTACAAGGAACCGCCACTCCAATATACCCTTTGTTACAAATAAAGGAGGGCATCATAAACACCCATGAAAAAATATGATTGATGGCCTGCTGGTGACCCTCTAAAACATTTGGAGCAAGGGCCTGCTGATCTGACTATCTAAAACATTAGGGGCGAGGGCCTGCTGCTGAGCTGACCATTGAAAAAATTATGTTTGAGGGCCTGTTGCTGAGCTGACCCTGTAAAAAATTATATGCTAGGGCCTGCAGGTGAGCTGACCCTGTAAAACATTATATGCGTGGGCCTGCAGGTGAGCTGACCCTGTAAAAGATTGTAGGTGCGGGCCTACAGGTGAGCTGACCCTATAAAAGATTGTATGCGAGGGCCTGTAGCTGAGCTGACCCTGTAAAACATTATATACGATGGCTTGCTGGTGAGCTGACCCTGCAAAAGATTTTAGGTGCGGGCCTGCTGGTAAGCTGACCCTGTAAAATATTTTAGGCGTGGGCCTGCAGGTGAGCTAACCCTGTAAAAGATTGTAGGTGAGGGCCTGCCGGTGAGCTGACCTTCTAAAACATTATATGCGAGGGCCTTCAGGTGAGCTGACCCTGTAAAATATTGTAGGTGAAGGCCTGCTGGTGAGCTGACCGTGTAAAAAATTATATGCGAGGGCCTGCTGGTGAGCTAACCCTGTAAAAAATTATATGCGAGGGCTTGCTGGTGAGCTGACCCTGTAAAAGATTTTAGGTGCAGGCCTGCTGGTGAGCTGACCCTCTAAAAAATTATATGCGAGGGCCTGCTGGTGAGCTGACCCTGTAAAACATTGTAGGTGAGGGCCTGCTGGTGAGCTGACCATCTAAAAAATTATATGCGAGGGTCTGCAGCTGAGCTGACCCTGTAAAACATTATATGTGAAGGGCATATATGCGAGGGCATTATATGCGACGAATAAGCATGTTGATATGATGGAAGAGGAGGAGGAAGATGAGAAAAGGAAGATTCAACCATATACCCTTGTTTGTGGTGGAAGGGGTGCATGGGAATACAGTGTATTCAGTACATTATAAACAACACATTCAAAGTGCCTTTATGTTCATCAGCTTTCCTCTGGTGGAGTCGAGAAGTCATGGTCAATCCAGGCCTTGGTCATTTTTATAAGAGTCAACCTGTCAGCATTTTCAGTTGACAGGCGGATACGCTTATCTGTTATAATGCCAACAGCAGCACTAAATACACGCTCAGACGAAATGCTGGCGGCAGGCCAAGACATAGAACGTCAGTTCGTGCCACGTGTCCAGCTTGGACACCCAGTAGTTGTAAGGCACTGAGGGATTATTGAGGACGCTGACACGGCCTGCTATATACTCCTTCACCATCTTCCAAAAATTTTCCCTCCTTGTGACACTAGGCCGCGCATGTGAGGGTGCTGGCGGGGTGTCATGAAACTGTCCCAGGCTTTGGAGAGTGTTGCCATGCCTCTGTTGGAACTGCTATGTGTTCCCCTTGTCTCCCCTTCTTGGTTGGCCAAGCAACTACAGACTCTGCCGCCAGCGTTGTCAGATGGAAATTTTTGGAGCAAATTTCCAACAAGGATCTTCTGGTATTGCACCATTTTGCTCGTCCTCTCCACCAGAGGAACGAGAGATGAGAAGTTATCTTTGTAGCAGGGGTCGAGAAGGGTGAACAACCAGTAATCCGTGTTGTCTAAAATGCGTATATGGTGCGGGTCACGGGAAAGGCAGCCTAACATGAAGTCAGCCATGTGTGCCAGAGTACCAATAGGCAAGTTTTTGCTGTTGTCATCAGGAGGATCACTCTCAGGCTACTCATTCTCTCCTGCCCACCCACGCAGAACAGATGGAATTAAACATCCACACTGTTTTGCAATGTAAGAGTGGCTGAAGTGTATGCACAGTTTTCTGGCCATTTTCAGGATGTCCTGTGTAGCGGAGGCAACCGTCTCCTGGTCCTCCTCCTCCTCCTCATTGTCCAATTTGCGCTGAGATGACGAACTGAGGGTGGTCTGGCTATCACCCTGTGTAATGTCTTCCCCCATTTTCACCTCTTCCACATGCAAAACGCCGTCCTTAATTGTGAGCAGCGAGCGTTTGAGTAGACAGAAGTGGGGTGGTTACACTGATAATAGCATTATCGCCGCTCACCATCTGTGTTGATTCCTCAAAGTTTCTTAAAACACAGAGGTCAGACATCCATGCCCACTCCTCGCTTGTGAATAGCGGAAGCTGACTAAAAAGGCGACGACCATGTAGCAGCTGGTATTCCACTACTGCCCTCTGCTGCTCACAAAGCCTGGCCAAAATGTGGAACGTCTAGTTCCAGCGCATGCTCACGTCGACAAGAGCCGGTGAGCTGGCAATTTCAAGCACTGCTGCAGCGTTGAAACACCGACTGAAGCTGTAGATGACTTGTGGAAATGTGCACAAACGCAGCGCACCTTCACCAGAAGCTCAGGCAAATTGGGGTAGGTTTTGAGAAACCGCTGAACCACTAAGTTTAAGATGTGGGCTAGGCATGGGATATGTGTCAGCTTCCCGAGCTCCAAAGCCACTACCAAGCTACGGCCATTATCAGACACAACCATGCCTGGTTCTAGGTTGAGTGGCGAGAGCCATAGCTCAGTCTGGTCTCTTATCCCCTGCCACAGCTCTGCGGCAGTGTCTGTTTATCCACTAAGCATATCAGCTTCAGCACGGCCTGTTGCCGCTTCCCCACTGCAGTGCTACACTGCTTCCAGTTACCGACTGCGGACTGACTGGTGCTGCACACAGATAATTCGGAGGTGGAAGTGGACAAGGAGGCGGAGGAGGAGAAGTGGGGGTTGGAGCCATTAATGTGGGTGGTGGCGGAATCCCTGATGGAATTAGGGCCCGCAATCCTTGGCGTCAGTAGCACCTGTGCCATCCCAGGGTACGACTCACTCCCAGCCTCCACAACATTTACCCAGTGTGCCGTCAGGGAAATGTAGCGTCCCTGGCCGAATTCACTTGTCCATGGTTAAGTGGACCTTCCTAGTAACTGCGTTGGTTAGGGCATGTGTAATGTTTCAGGACACATGTTGGTGTAAGATGGGCACGGCACACCTTGAAAAATAGTGGTGGCTGGGGACTGCGTAATGTGGGAAGGTTGCCGACATCTGGCTGCAGAAGGCCTCAGTGTCCACAAGCCTAAATGGCAACATTTCTAGGGACAGTAATTTGGAAAGCTGGTAAGGACATTTGGACGCTGTGCTGGGACAAGGAAATGGATGTGGTCGCTGAAGGTGCTTGCAAAGGTCCAGGTGCATGGCGGGAGGCATCCGGGCCTGCGTCTTCGACAGCGGATTGGCAAGCACATAACACAGGGGAAGAGTAGGCAGGGGTGTGACCCGCAGACACAGATCGTGGACCCAGGCGTTCGGCTGACTTATTACAATGCTTGGATGACATGTGGCGGAACATGCTGGTGGTGGTGAGGTTGCTACAATTCTTGGATGACATGTGGCGGATCATGCTGCTGGTGGTGAGGTTGCTAGTGTTCATGCCCCAGCTCATTTTGGTACAGCACAGGTTGCAAACTACTATTCTTTTGTCGTCCACACTTTCCTCAAAAAAGCGCCATACTGCGGAACAAATACCCCTTGGCAAGGGAGATTTCCGCAAGGGGGTGCTCCGTGGAACATTTGCGGGCCTGTTTGATGGGGCCCGCCTTGTCCCTTTTTCCACCCTACTGCCTCTTCCAGCCTGTTGCGGTGCAGCAGTTCCCTCTCACTCTGTACTGCTGTTCTCGCTCGGCTTTCCACCTTCCCAGGTTGGGTCAGTGACTTCTTCGTCCACCACATCTCTCCTCTACCTCAGTGATTGACAACTGTGTCTCATCCTCTTCATCAACCTCTTGAGACAGTAATTGCCGTTGAGTTATTGGCAACTGTGCCTCATCATCATCCACCTCATTAAACAGTAATTGCCTTTCCCCACTGTCATCTTCTTGTGATTGTGGATGCTCAAGAGTTTGGTAATCAGGGCACAAGATATGTACCTCTTCAAGTGTGCGAGAGGGCCAAATCAAGGAATGGCGCTGAAAAGAGCGCCTCATAATATCCGAGTGTGGGATCACTTGTTTGCCCAGACTCTCCATGGTGGGAGGATCAGGATGAGGATTGGGTTGGGCAGACTCTTGGCTACTGAGACTGGACTTGGTGAAAGACAGGGTGGTGCTTAAACAATTGGAAGCATTGCTGCAATCCAACCGACCACCTGGTCACACTGGTCTGACTTCCCGTCTGAAACGGGAATTCAGACGAAGAATTGGTGAACACCTATTAGACATCAGAAATCAAAAAGATACACCAATTGCACGCCATGTACATGACCATCATGATGGTAAAACAGATGTGATCAAATTTCAGGGCATTATGCATGTGAAGAAACCTCTGCGTGGAGGCAATATTCATGGTACGCTTCTACATAAGGAAGCTCAGTGCATTTTTTACTTGAGCACTGTTAACTCTAATGGATTAAATGAAGCATTTTCCTTTACTTGCTTTATTTAAAATGACATCTTGGAGGTTCCGTTTCCGTTTAGGTTTAATTATATATATATATATATATATATATATAAAGTAAAAAAATAGAAGAGCAGCACACAAAATATCAGCAGGTGCAATACCTTGAAAAGGGCCACGGGACCTGGTCCAAATTAGATATACAGAAGGAAAAATCCAAGGCAGCACACAAGTTATCCGTGAAAAAAAGAGTGTTTATTAACCCATGTGGACAGCTGTCCACATGGGTTAATAAACACCCTTTTTTTCACGGATAACTTGTGTGCTGCCTTGGATTTTTCCTTCTGTATATATATATATATATATATATATATATATATATATATATATATTACATACGTATACTCTCTTTCTGTTTTCTTCTCTTTGGCCTCACCTTGGGCCATGGTTGGCTTTAATTTTCACTAACATTTTATAGCCGCCTTAATGCTTTCCCCCTTAACTGTAAGCACAGTGCGCTTCTGCGTTTGTCATCAGGGGTAGTGTTTATGGCGAATATTCTAATGGCAAATTTTTATTGTGAATATTGGCACTTCGAGAATTTGCCAATATAGAATATAGTGCTATATCTTCGTAATTGCGAATATTCTAGATTTGTTTTCATCAGCACCCATGATCCCTCACTGCTTCTTGCTTGTGGGCCAATGAGAAGGCTGCAATATCTTTGACTTTAGGAGTAGTGTCGATAGCAAATTTTCATATCGCAAATTGTTATTGGAAATTTTCTGATTGCTGATTTTCACAATCAAGAAATCAATGACGAGATCAGAAATTCACGAATTCGCTAATATTTGCGAAATATCGCAACTTCAAATTTTGCCCCTGCCGCTCATCACTGATCAGGGGGCCTGATCAGTGATATGCCTGCATTCCTGATTTGATGGCTGCCGAAGCACACACACATGGGGGGCGGCTCTAATACTTCATATACTCTGTGTGTGTGCGTCCACATATGGTCATCACAGCGCCGGTTATAAGCTGTCTGCACGCCATCAGTGACGGATGAGCCTCAGAAACCACTGCTTATACATAGCATTATTGCTCCTGATGAAACATGGGGTCAGTCTCACGTGGAAACGCGTTGAGCGCTACAAGGTCCCTCTATTAGGCAGGAGATTCTTTTTGCCTATTCTAGTGCTGGGGTTTATACCCCACTACCATATGCCTGGAGCTGTATATGTGGAACGTTACCAGGCTCCACTGTGAGACAGGATTCTCTGCCTGCTAGCTCCTTTGCTGGGGGTTTGCTCACATTATTATGCAGTTGGAGCTGTATGTGTAGTGTAGTTAAATTATTTGTAATACACTACGCACAGACTCACTGCCACACACAATAGTGAGTGTGTCCAACAGCATTGCTGCGCAGTGCATCTCAGTTAAGGTGCATTGCATAAAGGGATTTGCTACCCTCCTCATTTCTGCTATCAAAGCACCTTATAAGCCTGTTCTTGTTACTCTGGGTTTTAATGCTCTCCTTTTTAATAGGTGTTCCTCTTAATAAATATCAACTCAAATGATATAATTTAGCTCACAAGAAGCTTCTAAAGCCATGATTTAATTTTCAAAGCTATTTAAAGGGAATGTGTCATCAGAAAATTACCTATTGTTTAAATCATATTTTTGTGTTTAACATATTTTTTGAAAATTTCAATCCTAATATTTTTAATTTTCCATGTCAATATCTAGATTTAAACAAAAACCATAAAATTCAGCATTTTTTGCACTGGCTACTGAGCCTAATAATAGACACTAGAGATGAGTGAATTTTTCAAACATTCGATTCGGCCGGTTCGGCGAATTTTTCGAAAAGATTTGATACAATCTGAATTTATTTGTGCCAAATCACTTTAAAAACAGCTATTTCCTGGCTGCAGAGAGCCTGTATAGTGGTGTAGAACACTGTGCCTTACAGTAACACGCATAGGGAGTCTGCTGTGATAGTGAAATAATACTGTCAGTATGACATGCAGATCACAGGCGTCGCTCTTGAAATCACTGCACACTTAACTTATTTGGGCACTTCACTTATTTGGGCAGTAACTCAAGTGTGAACTCAGCATTACAAGTCAATGTTTGCGCCAGGTATAAAGAATCGTGCAGAGGCCTAAGATCATACTGTAGCGTGAAAGAGTCCACTCCTTTTACACCGTCGTCAGCTGATTCCACATAGATGTTTACAGAACCTGTTCTATTAAACGCTTATACAAGCAGAGCCCCCCTGATAGAGTGGAGAGGGTGTCAGCAGTAAGTTTGTGTTGACGTCACTGATCCTTTTGCCCTTCCTCTGATCCATCAGAACAATAACCCCCCAAAAAATGGATCCTGTCTGTTGAGCATCCGCCTTCACTCGGTCAGCATTCGGTCAGTAATCCATCAGTATTGCTAAAGAAAAAAAAAACAGGAGTGGATCCAAAACAGAGATGACACGTGAATGGAATATTTGCATGTCTTCTGTGTTTTGTACCCACTCCTGCTTTTCGCCACCAAATCATAAGCCAATTATGATGGGACCATAAAGGCCTTACAGCTGCTACTCAGACAGGATCTGTTGTGCATCTTAATGTTCCTTCCTTCTGACAGATCAGAAGAAGGGTCAAATGAATGATGATGTCAACCAGGCCAAAAAGGCAAAATAGTGGCCCAGTCATGGAGTAAAGAGGGTAGCAGAACAGCTTGAGAAGTCCACAGAGTGGCCCAATGACAAAGTGTTAAGGTAGCAGCAGCATGAGGAGACCAAAGAGTGTCCCAGTGACATAGTGGGGAGGAGGAAGCAGCAGCACCATGAAGATACTACAGAGTGGTTTATTTACATATTGTTGAGGTGGTAGCAGCATGAGGAAGCCACAGAGTGCCCAGTGACAGTGTTGAGTTAGCAGCAGCATGAGGAGGCCACAGACTGGCAAGGTGAGATAGTATGGAGGTGGCAACAACAGCAGCATGAGGAGGCCACAGAGTGACCTAGTGCGGAGGTGGCAGCAACAGCATAAGGGGGCCACAGAGTGGCACAATGACAGAGTGTGGAGGTGGCAGTTGCATGAGGAGACCACAGTGTGGCTTAGAGACAGAGTTGTGAGTTGGCAGCAGTATGAGGAGACCAAAGAGTGGCAAGGTAACATAGTGTGGAGGTGGCAGCAGCAGCAGCATGAGGAGGACATAGAGTGACAAGGTGACATAGTGTGGAGGTGGCAGCAGCAGCATGAGGAGGCCACAGTATGGCCCAGTGACATAGTGTTGATTTAGCAGCAGCATGAGGAGGCCACAGAGTGGCAAGGTGACATACCGTAGTGTGAAGGTGGCAGCAGCAGCAGCATGAGGAGGACACAGAGTGACAAGGTGACATAGTGTGGAGGTGGCAGCAGCAGCATAAGGAGGTCACAGACTGACAAAGGTGACATAGTGTGGAGGTGGCAGCAGCATGAGGAGGTCACAGTGTGGCCCAGTGACATAGTGTTGATTTAGTAGCAGCATGAGGCGGCCACAGAGTGGCAAGGTGACATAGCGTGAAGGTGGCAGCAGCAGCAGCATGAGGAGGCCACAGAGTGGCAAGGTGACATAGTGTGGTGGTGGCAGCAGCATGAGGAGGCCATAGAGTGGCACAATGACAGAGTGTGGAGGTGGCAGCTGCATGAGGAGACCAAAGAGTGGCAAGAGACAGGGTTGTGAGTTGTAAGCAGCATGAGAAGACCACAGACTGGCAAGGTGACATAGTGTGGAGGTGGCAGCATCAGAAGCTTGAGGAGGCCACAGAGTGACCTAGTGAAATAGTTTTTATTTAGCAGCAGCATGAGGAGACCAAAGAGTGGCAAGGTGACATAGTGGGGAGGTGGCAGCAGCAGCATGTGGAGGACACAGAGTTGCACAATGACAGATCGTGGAGGTGGCAGCAGCAACATGAGGAGACTTGAGTGGTGAGGTGGCAGCAGCATCAGGAAACCACAGAGTGACCCGGTGACAGACTGGGGAGGTGGGTGGCAATAACAGTACTCGCTGATGATGGTGGGTGTAAGCAGGATCACTTGGCATCAGATGTGTGGCATCAAGCGGATGGCAGCTTCGCAATAGTAGATGATGCAGGTAGCCTGAAGAAATCGGTCTCTTTTGTCAAGGTTTGGGTGAGGCAGCATGGATGATCTAATCTGATGTATCAGGCATTGGTGGCTGGAAATCCTGGCTGATCCACACCCGATTCATCTTGACAAAGGTCAGTCTCTCCACATTTTGGGTGGACAGGTGTGTTCTCCTTGGGGTAACTATGGCCCCCGCCACACTAAAGACTCGCTGTAATGCCACACTACTGGCTGGGAAGGACAGCTTTTCCAGGGCAAACTCGGCCAGTTGCGGCCACAAATCCAGTTTGGCTGCCCAGTAGTCCAGCGGATTTTAAATGTGGGGTGGCAGGGTGCTGTAAAAGTATGCCACCACCTGCTGGTTCAGGTTCTGCTCCAGGTTTAGCTGCTGCTTCTGCTGGTGAGTAGTTTCTTCACTAGGCGGGTTAAGATAGCTGCTCATCATCGACTAGACTCAAGCTCCTGCTGATGGAGCTGGTAGAGCTCCTACCCCGCCACAGCAGCCATGGCAGTGGAACGACTGTGCAGAGGGCGCCCTGGTCAGACCTGCGAGAGGATGGACGATGGCGCAGATAGGCAGCGGCCAACTGACTACATAGGATGTCTCTATAGTAGTTCAGTTTGTCCTCCCTCTCAGCGGGTGTTAAAACGGCCCCCTTTTTGGACCGGTAGAGAGGGTCCAACAAAGTGGAAAGCCAGAAGTCATCCCTCTTCCGAATGGTAACAATTCGGCTGTCGATACCCAAGCAAGTGAACATGCATCGGGCCTTTGCGCAAGTGACTCGGAAAGACTCCCTGCCTCTATCTCCACTGCATACTGCCACGGTGTGCCTAGGTCTTCTGCCTCATCTTAATCATTTCCCTCTTGCTCCTCCGGCTGCTCCTGCTCCTCCTCTCCAGTCACATACAGTACAGACCAAAAGTTTGGACACACCTTCTCATTCAAAGAGTTTTCTTTATTTTCATGACTATGAAGGCATCAAAACTATGAATTAACACATGTGGAATTATATACATAACAAAATATGTCATATTCTAGGTTCTTCAAAGTAGCCACCTTTTGCTTTGATTACTGCTTTGCACACTCTTGGCATTCTCTTGATGAACTTCAAGAGGTAGTCCCCTGAAATGGTCTTCCAACAGTCTTGAAGGAGTTCCCAGAGATGCTTAGCACTTGTTGGCCCTTTTGCCTTCACTCTGCGGTCCAGCTCACCCCAAACCATCTCGATTAGGTTCAGGTCCGGTGACTGTGGAGGCCAGGTCATCTGGCGCAGCACCCCATCACTCTCCTTCATGGTCAAATAGCCCTTACTTTCAAAGTTTTCCCAATTTTTCGGCTGACTGACTGACCTTCATTTCTTAAAGTAATGTTGGCCACTCGTTTTTCTTTACTTAGCTGCTTTTTCTTGCCATAATACAAATTCTAACAGTCTATTCAGTAGGACTATAAGCTGTGTATCCACCTGACTTCTCCTCAACGCCACTGATGGTCCCAACCCCATTTATAAGGCAAGAAATCCCACTTATTAAACCTGACAGGGCACACCTGTGAAGTGAAAACCATTTCAGGGGACTACCTCTTGAAGCTCATCAAGAGAATGCCAAGAGTGTGCAAAGCAGTAATCAAAGCAAAAGGTGGCTACTTTGAAGAACCTAGAATATTACATATTTTCAGTTGTTTCACACTTTGTTTGTTATGTATATAATTCCACATGTGTTAATTCATAATTTTGATGCCTTAAGTGTGAATCTACAATTTTCATAGTCATGAAAATAAAGAAAACTCTTTGAATGAGAAGGTGTGTCCAAACTTTTGGTCTGTACTGTATGTAAAAAAACACGCATTTTTCTTCACATTGCTTGTGCTCCAATGTCTTTCTCCTCATCCGTCTCAAGTTCAGCCCCCACAGGGCTCAAGTGGCATGAGATTTAGGGGCCACATCTCCAGTCCCCTAACCAGCCAGATGTACCAGCATCTGTTCCAGGATATGAAACAGTGGAATGACGTTGTTCATCCCGTAGTCCTGGCGACTGACAAATAAAGTGGCATCCTCAAAGGGCCTGAGCAAACGGCAGGTGTCATGCATGAGCTGCCACTGTCTGACATCGAAGTTACACAGGGGAGAACTCCTGTCTGCCTGTATCATCAAGAAATCGTTTATGGCCTTTCTTTGTGCATATAGTCGGTACAACATATGGAGGGTTGAATTCCAACCGGTGGAAACGTTGAATATCAGCCTATGTTGGGGGCCCTCTTTCTGCCCCTGCAGCTAAAGGAGGGTATGCTTGGCGGTGTATGAATGGCCAAAGTGCATGCAAAGTTTCCTGTCCATTTTCAGGATGTCTTGTAGATGGGTGGAAGACTTCAGGAACTGCTTGACAAACAAGATTGAACACACGCACCATGCAGGGCGCATGGCTCAGCCCGTCTTGATGCAGCGCCGACACCATGTTCTTCCCGTTGTCGATCACCATGGTTCCGATTGCGGAGAAAGCGAGGATTTGATTTCTAGATGAAGGACACAGAGCAGTTCCTCTTCTGTGTGACTCCGTTCGCCCAGGCAAACGAGGTGTAGAACAGAGTGACAGAGCAGTGCCCTGCACATGTGGTATCCTGGAGGAGCACTGTGAATTGTCCCTGCAGTGGAGGCTGAGGACACGGTGCAGGAAGAGGATAAAGAGGCGGACATTGTCGCAGGACCAACGGCGTGAGAACGTGGAGGCGGAAGCGACGCCACCTGGCCAAGTTGCTGCTTTGGGTGGGCTGGAACCACATTTACCCAGTTGACCGTAAAGGACATATATTGTCCTTGACCGTAGTTACAACTCCACACGTCAGCGCTGCCGTGCACTTGGCAGACACCGACAGGCTCAAGGACTGGCCCACCTTCTGTTCTACATATTTGTGCAGGGCTGGTACTGCCTTTTTGGCAAAGAAATGACGGTTTGGGACTCTCCACCTCGGCTCGGCACAAGCCATCAGTTCTCTGAAAGGTGCAGAGTCCACCACTTGGAAAGGGAGGGACTACAGCACCAGCATCTTGGCCTGCAGCACGTTCAGCTTCTGCGCCGTTGGATGAGTGCACGCATACTGTTGTCTCTTGGAAATCGCTTTGGTGATCGATTGCTGACGGAATGACTGACGAGGAGTAGGAGGGCGAGGAGCAGTAGCATCAGGACCGGTAGCTGATGGGAAGGACAAAAAGCTTCCTTCGGCTGAGATGGTGGAGCCTTGACTTTCTGAAATCGGGTGCGTGTCACTGGGTGATGCAGCGGTTGCTGCGGCAGGCTGGACCACCACATTGGAGCAACGGTTCTCCTAGGCCACTTTATGGTGACGCTGCATATTTTGATGCAGGGTCATGGTGTCAACATTAGCACCCTGGCCCCACTTCACCTTCTTCCCACAGATTTGGCAAATGGCCATGTTCACCTCCTCCGGCGGCTTAACAAAAAAGTGCCACACTGCCTAGTAGGTGATTTTACCCCCAACTTTCTGCACTGACTGACTGCTACCGCCGTTGCCTCCAGGAACCCCTGCACCACTACTTTCCGGGCAGGTAGGCTCCTGCGAAGAAGGTGGTCTACTCAGGGCACATTTGGCTCCCGACCTCTTACTGCTGCCACCCTGCTGACTCCCAGCCACGCTACCGACTTGCTGGCTCCGCCGCTGCATCACGCACATGCTGCCACCCTCTTCTCCCGATGATGATGAAGCATCTTCATCACCTGGTTCCCAATTATGATCGGCTCATCATCGAGTACTGGCTGCACGTCACTGATGTCCACCTCAATGGTCTCTTAGCCAGGAGCCTGACCGCTCGCAACACCAGCTCCCACGCCACTATCATCACTACTTTTCCTCCTACTGGAGGAAGCAGCGGATTTCTCCTCCAGATATTGGCTGGGCAGTAGCTGCTGACTGTCCTCTAGTAGCTCATCCTTGCTGTATAGTGAAGCTGAGCCCACAGCATATAATACTTCTCTTGCTAAGGGAATAGAAAAGGACAGGCGAACATATGGAGATGTCCGCTGGCGCCAAATTCTTTTGCATCTGCTGAGATAGCACAGCTATACAGAGGGACAAACGCTATTGGAACAACTATTTGCAACTGGTGTGATATACCTGTTGTTGCCCCAAAATAAACTGATTAAGGGGTTTGATATACCTGCTTCCAGAAAATACTCATTAAGGGGTTCTATATACCTGCTTCCACAAATACTGCTCTTCTCTAGGGACTTTGTCACAGGGTCATTTTGAAAATGACAGGCAGAGGAAGAGGAAGTCCATTCCACAGGGGTGGTAGGCATCGGGCAGGTGTACCAGGCCGAAGCCTAAGTGGGAAGTTAGAGAAGGTGCGTATGATTACGACAAAGGACACACCAGAGTTGGTTGAGTGGCTCAATCAGCCTTCCGCTTCTGTACCCTCCTCATCCTCTATATCAGCACGATCCTCATTCTCTGCACCCCCAAAGACACCACCCCCACCACCATAGCCCCTCCACTCGAGTTAGAGGAATAATTTTCCCATCAATTTCCAGACCTTACCTGTGCGCAGCCATTCATGGCATCGGATGAGGAAGAGGAGATAGCAACGGCCGCCACCCAGCAGTCTGATGACAGTACACAGATCAGCCCAAGGAGGGTTGTCCCCACTCTTGCTGCCTACTCTGAGATCTCTAATGTCAGTGTTGGTGAAGGTGACGATGATGACGTGTCGATGGACGTCACATGGGTGTCCACAAGAGAGGAAGAGGAGGGGAGTTCAGAGGTAGAGATGGAGCAGCAGATAGGGAGGAAAAGGAGGAGAAGCAGGCAGATCTCGCAGTGCACAGGAGGCAAAAAGCAGACTGCAAATGTATCTGGAGCGAGCCATCCACCATGCATGGTCACATTTGGCGCTCCCAGGACGACGGCACATGGCTCCTCAGTGTGGGCTTTTTTTAATGTGTCAGCTGCTGACAATAGTGTTGCCATCTGCACCCTGTGCTGTCAACACCTTAAGAAGGCACCTGGCCTCCCATCACTGAGCCCAGTGGGAGCAACACCGTCAGAACCCACAAAGCCACACTCCCGGCGCTCCACGTCCTGACTCTTCTCCAGCACCTCTCTCCTCCTATTTGTCCTTCACTCCCCCTTCCACCGTGCCATCATCGCGTTCATCTGGCAAAACGCAGGCTTCCGTGGCCCAAATGTTCGAATGTAAAAACTTGATGACGCCGGATAACCCTCTTGCCAAATGGCTGACCGCCGGCTTGTTGGAACTGCTAGCCCGCCAACTACTGCCATATAAACTGGTGGACTTGGAGGCATTTAGAAAATTTGTGGCCATTGGCACACTGCAATGGAAGGTACCCGCAAGGAAATATTTCTCCCAGAAGGGCATCCCAGAGCTATTGGCCATGTTCAGCGGCAAGTGAATGTATCTCTGGCACACAGTGTCCTGTGCCAAGATACATCTGACCACAGACACGTGGTCTAGCAAACACAAGCAGGGAAAGTACATAACTTTTACTGCCCACTGGGTGAACCTTCTGTTCGACTGTCAAGCATGTAACCTGTAAACATTAACTGATGTCCCTAGGACTGCCTTACACCTGTTAATCCTACACCTACCTCTATTCCTAAAACTTAACCTTTATTAGTATGCTCATAATAGTATTTGTAATAGCTAGCTAAATATTTAAAATTCCAGTACATCGCAGCCATTGGTGTGTGCCGTGAAGAGGGGATTTTTGTCTCTTGGAAAATGGAGATTTATGTATATCTCCGTTTTCCATCCCTTCTATTCTATTCCTAGCAAATTGCCTTTGTTTCCCATACAACCCGAATATCCTGTGTATAATTACACCTCTTCCAGTCCTTCATATATCCCAGGAGCAACACACAACCCTCGCAGATACTTATATATAAATGTAGTTTACTGATAACATGGAGATGACAAAGCAATGGACATTATACATAGAGATACAGATAACACAATACATAGAGGACACCACCACACACAGCCACCTCAGTTCCTGCCCACCCTGGATGCTAAGCAAATGTGGCTAATAATGTGTATGTATATACAGTATATCCAGAGTTCACCAATATACAGCACATCCAGTACCTGACCATTAGTACATGTACATATAGAGACTCATGCATAAACAGCATATATATTCTAACTGGTAATACAATTGCAGACTGCTAATATCTATATGTACACATATAAAGTCTACTGGGATATTATATTTATATACATACCCACATACGCACACACATAACTTAGCTTGCTCCTGCATCCATCGGTGTCCAGGAAGAGAAGCCCCTGCCTCACTCCCAACTTTCACCTATATCTTGCTGTGTCCCAGCCCCCCACCATAGACTCCACCCTGTGACCACCCAAATATCTCCCCCCATCTCTTGGTCAAGAGTATGTTGTTCAACTGCCTAGGATATGCTAACAAGGGACACAATGCTACTGGCCATACTGAATGGGTGAATACCACTGGCTCCAATTATTAGGCATATTTGTGTGGTCATCAGGATGAGGTTCTGGCTGAAAGCCATATTTCCCTTAAAATATCCCCCTGTTGTCGGTATACCGACACACTATGTTGTAAGCCTGGTCTGTGTGTGGAGGTGTTTACAATAAGAACAAACACAATACATTATAAGCTCATTTATGTTGCATCTTTGGCCAATCGGCTGATTCATCTTCTTGTGTATGGATGGTTCTGATGTTCATCTGGGATTTCATCTGGGATCATCTGGTGGCTTCATGATGAGTACAGATGTCTGGTCATCTTCTTAGATCAAGGGCAATCATTGTGTCTCTAGGCATTTCTCCACCTGGGATCATATTAAACAGTCTGCCCCTCAGGGGAGCACACCTCAACAGCTGCAGTTCTGAAAATCCATCAGGAGATATCATGGCCTCCCCCTGTTGACAGTATCTGTAGATAACACTTGGCACTCTTAGTAGGTACATTACAAATTCAGGCTATATATCACAACCCAGTGGGAGCTCCCACTTGCAACGACTGCGCCCAAGTTCCGCGTCCGACTGGACAGTCGCAATTTATACAAAGCGCCTCTGCGGATCACTGTGGGGTCATCCCACTCCCTCGCAGAATCCCCAATAGGGAGAGCTATGCCCCACAACCTACTGGCTGCGCCGCGGACTTTGTGGGCTAGCACCCAAATTACACGCCATGTATCCATGGTAGTTAGTTACTACCGTTAATGGGCCCAGTCAGTTTTGGCCTGACTGAACGCCTACTTATAAGTGCCAGTGACAGACAGGGAGATAAACTGCCATTTCTCCATACTCTTTAGTGACCCAATTCAGAAGCTGACAGTACAGGGTTTACTTGAGTAAGACACATTGGAGATATGCAACGGCATGCCCTTATGATGAATATGCCCTTATGATGAACATGCCCTTATGATGAACATGCCCTTATGATGACACTCTGAGCCAAGTTAAGGGAGCAACAGACCTTGGCACGAAAAATTAGTTTTTTATTTTTTATTTTAAGGTACCTGCCCAACATGAAAAGAGCACTCCCAGACTAAACTGTCTTATTATGCAAGAAGTTATCCTTTATGAACCAACAGTATTGCCAATTGATGCAAGCAAAAGAGCTCATCTAAGATCCATTGACTCCTCATGGTTGAGGGACAATACCATCTGTTTGTGAGCTGTATGGCCTTAAATTCCTAATAGCTCCCCCAATAGACACCTTGGTGTAGAGATTAAAGATAAGAACTCTATCACATTTGCATTACACACTGAGGACAAACAAACAAAAGGTTCTGCAACAGTAAACCTAACCCCCCTCCCTGTGTTGGTGACCATGCACTGGGGGCTATTATGGGTTTATATTGATTGCATGCTCTGGCCAGTATATGGGGGATCCCTGAGTTACATATTATGGCCAGATCTTTAGGGATCCCCACCACATATCTATTATAACAGATTCCCAGTAGGGATATCTGTTGTAATGGTGTCTTTTTGCAGCCCTGTTTCATGTGTAGCCTGTTGGCTCACAAATAGAACAGGTCTCTGTCTCTGCAATTGTATGTGTGGTTGAAAGCCACCCCGCCTTACATCTCTGTGCGGACAGAGTCGTTTAATGTGTCCAGATTGCAGACAATGAAAACACTGTATATTCTCCCACTTTCTTCTTTGAAGAGCACTAGAATACACAGATATTTTGTTAGCTGCCATCCCCTTTAACGTGCAGCCATCTTGCATTTTTTTATTAAATGCTACCTTCTTCCTGATTTTTATAGATTTGTGACTCTTTAGCAAATCCTGCCTGACCTGCTCTATTACCATTGCTGCTTCAATCAGTGATGTCTCCTTAGCTGCAGTTAAACGAATTGTGGTATCAAGATATGGAAACTTCTCCACAAACATACGTATCATGCCTTGTGGGGCTCCCACACCATGATCCTTTGTCACCTTCCTATACATAACTTCAAACCTTCCACATAGCGACAAGGGATCATCATGGATGGTAGGCCTGAAGTTACTTAGGACCTCTGGGGTGACGTCCGTGTGCCCTGTTACCAATTTCATGAGGATGGAAAGCCTGTCTTCCTCATCATGAAATAGGCCATTCCTGGAGGCAATTTTTTCTATGACCTCATATCTTTGAAAAAGATGTGTAGGCAACCATAGCTTGAACAGTTCCATGCGATATTCTGGAGGGACAGAAAATTTCTGGCAATGTCTCTCAAAAGTATCACAGGAAGGGAAAGGATCAGCGTCTGGATCATATGTAGGAATCAGTTTACATATCTTTAGCAGAAATTGCATCCTCTCCATGTTATGGAAAGAATGCAATTCTGCCGCATTGCTATGACACGTCTGTGAGTTGGAAGTGGTCTGTCCCATGCCACCTCCTAATCCACGAACTGTGTCACCAGCAGCCCTATGTACACTCAAAACACAAATTTGCCTTGAGTGCAAATCTTTGGGATGTGAGAGCTCAGTTATTGTCTTCTGCATATTACTAATTGTCTCATCTCTCTTTATTAACTCGGTCCTCAGATCAGCAATTATCACCTCTGTAGAGGCTGCTTTTTCCTTATAGCCCTTTATCTCCATATACAGCTGTATAAAAACTTTATCAACATCTGTATAGTATTTTTCTTTCTCAGCTAACTGAGACTGCAGCAGGCTGATCTGACTGACTTTTTCTTTGTGTTGTGTTTCTAGACTAGAAACCTGTTTAACCGCTTCTGTACAACAATAACAATGCAAATTTACAGGGGGCTTTGTCTCTTCAAAGGATTCCACCTTCTCCAGCTTGCTAATGGCATCATCAAATATGCACATCAGCTTAGCAAGCATGTGAAGTCGCTTGGACGTTTGTTTGAGTACACTACGCTTAGCAATGTGCAATTTGTCATAGGAATCAGCTTGATCTACCAGAGATTCCCATAACATTTGCACAGATTCATTTGATCTAGGCAATACAGGGTTAAACGTACTGTATCTACTTAACTTTTCAAAAGTCCCATGTCCTGCTTTGTCACTCATGGTTATCCCTGCAATCTGTGTGTTACTCCTGAAAGAATCTTTTACCAACCAGCAGATTCTACTGAAGGACTGGAGAAAAAATAAAATAAAAAAACAAAAAATACAAAACAAACCTCACAGGTTATAATGGGAAACAGTCAGTAACCTAGGAATGTCACTTAAATAGGTTCTTTGTAATTAATTGAACTCACACTAGGACACAATCAAACCGTGTTACCTGTCCGAATCTCCCAGGTCTAAAAACCTAAATTCACAGTATAACAGCAATTTCAACAGTATATCCTAACAGAGATCAATTAAAACATTTGGGCCTAGCTCGCCATTGAAGAGGGGATTTTTGCTTCTTGGAAGATTGGAGATTTATGTATATCTCAGTTTTCCATCCCTTCTATTCTATTCCTAGCATGTTGCCTTTGTTTCCCATACAACCCGAATATCCTGTGTATAATTACACCTCTTCCAGTCCTTCATATATCCCAGGAGCAACACACAACCCTCGCAGATACTTATATATAAAAGTAGTTTACTGATAACATGGAGATGACAAAGCAATGGACATTATACATAGAGATACAGATAACACAATACATAGAGGACACCACCACACACAGCCACCTCCATTCCTGCCCACCCTGGATGCTAAGCAAATGTGGCTAATAATGTGTACAGTATGTATACACAATGCTACTGGCTATACTGAATGGGTGAATACCACTGGCTCCAATTATTAGGCATATTTGTGTGGTCATCAGGATAAGGTCCTGGCTGAAAGCCGTATTTCCCTTAACATGCCGTAATTCCTGTTAGGAGTCCCCTAACTAGATGTGCTTATCCAGGGTGAGTCGCACTGGTGCCTTCCTGGCTGCGCGCTGCCAGTATAATATAGGCACTGTGTTTCATTTAGCCCTGTGAAGCTGGCTGCAACAGAGTGCTGTATTAAAACTAAAGCTCCTTACTGCCCCCTGACATGTTTCGCCGATTACCGGCGTCTTCAGGGGTTAGGGCAGAGGGGTTAGGGCATACTATTATGAGCATACCAATAAAGGTTAAGTTTTAGGAATAGAGGTAGGTGTAGGATTAACAGGTGTAAGGCAGTCCTAGGGACATCAGTTAATGTTTATTGTATAAAACACCGCATCCTAACACTAAAATGGAAAGTTTAGTTTTTGAAGCATGTAACCTGTGGCACCCGTGTGAATTTGGTGTTACCACCACGGATTGCATGCAGCTTGCCTCTTATTCTCCTACTCCTTCTCCATCCTCCGTCTCCTCCTCGGCTGACTCCTCTTTTTCCACTGCTACCTCCTC
The DNA here is from genome assembly GCF_905171765.1 of Bufo bufo. Taxonomy (NCBI): domain Eukaryota; kingdom Metazoa; phylum Chordata; class Amphibia; order Anura; family Bufonidae; genus Bufo; species Bufo bufo. Next base: position 167,034,866 of record NC_053396.1, on the reverse strand, counting down.
TTCCGCTGCACCACCCAAACTCCCCAGAACCTATTTGACGTGCCAGGTGAGACATTGCCATGCTGTGCTGCGGCTGTTGTGCCTGGAAGCCAAGAGCTACACCGGTCCTGCACTCCTTTAAGCTCTGCGCTCACAGGCCGATCAGTGGCTAACCCCGCACAATTTGACAGTTGGTAAAATGGTGTGCGACAACGGTGCCAATCTGCTGAGCATGCTGAAACAGGGCAAAATGACACATGTGCCGTGCATGGCACATGTCCTGAACTTAGTCGTGCAGCGATTTGTTGCCAAATACCCCGGGGTTCAGGTCATCTTTCGGCAGGCCAGGAAAATCTATGGCCATTTTAGATGATCTTACGAGGCCATGGCTCGCCTTTCTGACGTTCAGCGGTGACACCACTTGCCCGTCAGACATCTGATTTGTGACTTCCCGACGCACTGGAACTCCACCTTGTATATGCTTGATAGGCTGCCCCAGCATAAACGTGCCATTAACAACTACTTATACGAACTCTGCAGCAGGACAAGTTCTGGGGAGCTTGCAGACTTCTGCGGCCATTTGATGAGATCACCAAACTGGTCAGTCGCAGCCAGGGCACCATTAATGACATCGAACCTTACGCCTTCTTTCTGGAGCATGCATTGCATCATGTCATTGATCAAGCCTTCGAGGAGCAGGAAGATAAGGAAGTCGCAATGCTGAATGAATTCCAAGGGTGGATACTCCATCTGAGACAAGTCAGCAGGAGTCTGAAGAGGAGTCAGAGGAGAATGGTCTCTGGGGGGAGGAGCAGAAGCAAGAAGAGCAGGCCTTAAACTTTTCTGGTATCCCTGGTGTTGTCCGTGAATGGGGGGAAGAGACCAAGGACGACATTATCCTGGGTGATGAGCAGGAGCCAGGCCGCTCCATCGCTTCCAATTTAGTGCAAATGGGGGCCTTCATGCTCCAGTGTTTGAAGAGTGACCCCCGTATAAAAAGCATAAAGGGCAAGGACCAGTTATGGGTGGCAAAGTACTTAGACCCCCAGTACAAACACAAAATGGAGGAAATGTTACCAGCATCACAGAAGCATCACAGAGAGCTGTCAGAATGCAGCATTTCCAGGCCTTGTTTCGATGCGGTTTGAAGATGTGTTGGTCACTTCGGATATGAGATCATTCTTGCATCCAACCCATCGACAGCCGCTCTCCGGATCCAGCCTCAGGGAACGCCTAGACTGACAGGTGTCAGACTACATCGGGTTAACGGCCGATGTGGACGCTCTGAGAAGCAAGGAACCCCTTGACTACTGGGTTTGCAGGCTTGACCTGTGGCAAGAGCTGGCACAATTTGCCATGGAACTCTTGGCTTGCCCCTCGTCGAGTGTCCTGTCCAAATGGACGTTCAGCGTAGCCAGGGGGAATGTGACCGGTAAGTGCACTCGCCTAGCTCATGACAGTGTGGATTACCTCACATTTATAAAAATGAATGAGGCATGGATCTCGTAGGAATTCAACACCTGTGACGACCACTTTTAATTGAATTTCCTCATGCCAGCCCACACTTATCGGCCACCACTCAGAACAAATAATGGTCCCTGTCTTATGTAAATACAGCGGCATAGAAACATAGAAACATAGAAATACAGCGGCATAAAAGGCCTTTTCTGTCTGGTGAATGCCTAATGTTTAGGACCGCGGAGGAATTTAACACCTGTGACGACCAAGTGTTATCGAATTTCAACTATTATAATTATTTTTTTTTTTCAATAGGGGGGATTTCGTTAGCCATGTTTTTAATCCAATTTAATATTTTTTGTTCTTTTAAACATATGTATTTGACGAATTTTTGTACTGGCCTGCAGTAAAATTGATATCTAATGACCGTCTAATATACCTCCAGCCACATAATCACTTGATGTTTTCTGTCTGGTGAATGAATAATTTTTGTGGCCTGTAGTCCACTGGCCTGCATTAAAATTGATATCCATTGACCGTCTAATAAACCTCCAGCCACATAATAACTAGATCTTTTATGTACGGTGAATGCATAATTTTTGGGGCCTGTAATCTAGCTGGCCAACAGTAAAATTGTTAAATGGTGACCGCCTAATGTACCTCCAGCCACATTATTAATTGTTCTTTTCTGTACGGTGAATAAATAATTTTTGGGGCCTGTAGTCCACTGGCCTACAGTTAAATTGATATCCATTGACCGTTTAATATACCTCCGGCCAAGTCTGTTGAATGCATAATTTTGGGGGCCTGTAATCTAACAGTTCAACAGTAAAATTGTTATACGGTGACCGCCTCATGTACCTCCAGCCACATTATCAATTGTTATTTTCTGTACGGTGAATGAATAATTTTTGGGGCCTGTAGTCCACTGGCCTGCAGTAAAATTTATATCCATCGACCGTCTAATATACCTCCGGCCACATAATCACTTGATCTTTTATGTATGGTGAATTAATAATTTTTGGGGCCTGTAATCTAACTGGCCAACAGTAAAATTGTTATACGGTGACCGCCTAATGTACCTCCAGCCACATTATCAATTGTTCTTTTCTGTACGGTGAATTTATAATTTTTGGGGCCTGTACTCCACTGGCCTGCAGTAAAATTGATATCCATTGACCGTCTAATATACCTCCAGCCACATAATCACTTAATCTTTTCTGAACGGTGAATGCCTACTTGTTGGGGCCTCAGAGGAATTCAACATCTGTGATGACCATTAGTGATGAGCGAGCATGATTGGCTGAATATCTGTTTGGCTCGAGCATCGCTATGCTCGGCACATGGTGGTACTCGACCAAGTACCGCATACGCTCGAGTGCAATGCTCGAGTCTCCTCCCCGCACGTTTCACGGGTTTTAAGCAGCCAATAAAGGTGCAGTTAAGTACTGCCCTCACTGTAATGCCAGTAGCCATGTTGGCTGCTGGTATTACAGTGATTGGCTAGCCAGAACACGTCATTGGGTGCTATATAGCACCCGATGACGCATATTCGGCTCAGACGTAGACAGGGAGAGTAGATCGTAGGAAGGGAAAACAAAAAAGCCAGTGGAAATAATATATCAAAAATAATATGAACTTTATTACATGATATGTATAAAAATATGAAGGAAAAAAGGCAAGATGGAAAGGATATACAGAGAAGCAAAGGGCATTCCCTCAACTGGACAACCATGTACCCCCACGGAGCTAATAAGCACTTACCGGGTACCAGGCCATACGCTGTGTCTCAAAACAGCCCGAGTTATGCACCACAAAAATGGTGATTAAATATATTACACACCACTATAGGGGATTACACACAGTGGTACAGTTGTGTCAGAAAGTAGTCCCTGGACATTTGTGAGATCTACAACCTACGCCCCTGGTAACCATGAACAACAATGTATATTGGTAACATAAAGGTTGGTATACTCGCAGCCTAGTCTATATCATAGGCCTAATATGGATACTTTAACATGGCAGTGTCTTAATAGACACATCTAACCGGGGACGTACCTGAAGACATGATCTGGCCCAAGGGAGGTAAAGAAGCCCTAAGCGCAAGACCTCGACGCGCGTTTCACCTCAGCGGCTTCGTCTTGAGGGTTAGGATTACAAAGGGTTAACCTGACGAAGCTGCTGAAGGAAAGCCCTTCCCTTCTCTGTATATCCTTGCCTTTTTTTCCTTCATATTTTTATACATATCAAGTAATAAAGTTGATATTATTTTTGATATATTATTTCCACTGGCTTTTTTGTTATGACATTGTGTGTTGTCCCAGGTGGTGTGTTGTGCTGTCGGCGGTAGACAGAGAGGTTTTGTAGGTTTACACGTAGGAGGGGAAAGACAGAATAGGGAGCGAATTTCACAGTTTTTATTCTGAGAAAGCTTTTCCAAGACCCAAAAGTCCTTTCAAGGACTACTGTGTGTGTGTGTGTGTGTGTGTGTTTTAGAGCAGCAATCTATTTACCTGCAGTCTCAGGGACAGTGCTGAGGATGAAACAGATAGTGCAGGGAGAGAAATTTGCTGTTTTTACTACCAAAAGCTTTTCAAAGACCCCAAAGTCCTTTTAAGGACTACTGTGTGTGTTTGACAGCAACAAGATATTTTTTATTTTATACCTATTAGTGACATATACTGTACATCATCCGCAGACTGTGTCTTTAATAATCTGGGCCACATCTAGTGTCCATAGTGTGTGGCTTTGTGTACAAAATACTGAATTACATCTGCAAACAGTGTCTGTATTACAAATTCCAATAATCTGGGCCTAATATAGTGTCCATAATCTGTGGTTTTCTGTAACCAATACTGTACTACATCAGAAAACAGTGTCTGTATTACAAATTCCAATAATCTGGGCCTAATATAGTGTCCATATTCTGTGGGTTTCTGCGGCATATGCTGTCCTGCATCCAAAAACTGTGTCTGTATTGCAAATTCCAATAATCTGGGCCTATAGTGTCCATAATCTGTGGTGTTCTGTGACATATACTGTCCTGCATCCGAAAACTGTATTGCAAATTCCAATAATCTGGACCTAATATAGTGTCCATATTCTGTGGGTTTCTGTGACATATACTGTCCTGCATCCAAAAACTTTGTGTCTTTAGTGGACAGTAAAACAATCTGCGCCACATCTAGTGACAAAACCGTTAATATGAAGAAGGCAAGCACTAAGGGACGAGGAAGTGGGCGTGATGCTGATGGTGCAAGCAGAGGCCATGGCTCTGGGCGCAATGAAACTGTGCCTGCTGCCAGTGCACCAGAAAAAAAAAACATCCACCGTACCCAGCTTCATGTCCAACTTCGCTGGGCGGCGCAGAACAACACTGTCCAAATCGGACCAGTGCGAACAGTTGGTCGGTTGGATTGCTGAGGATAATGCTTCCAGTCAATTAAGCACCACCCTCTCTTCCACCAAGTCCAGTCTCTGTAGCCAAGAGTCTGGTCAACCGAATCCTCACTCTGATCATCCTTCCTTCCACCATGGAGAGGCTTGCCAAACGAGTGATCCCACACTCGGATATTCCGAGGAGCTCTTTCCAGGGCAACTATTAGATTTGGCCCTCGCGCCCAGCACGCTTGAAGAGGGACCTGAGATATTGTGCCCTGATTCCCAACCTCTTGAGCCTTCACAGTCTCAAGAAGATGATGGTGGTGAACGGCAATCATTCGTTCACGAGGTGGATGATGATGAGACACAGTTGTCAATCACTGAGGTTGTGGTTAGGTCAAGTCAGGAGAATGAGCAGAGTGAGGAAGTGGAAGAGGATGTGGTGGACGATGAGGTCACTGACCCAACATGGGAAGGTGAAAAGTCAAGCGAGGACAGCAGTACAGAAGGGGAGGGATCCGCAGCACTGCAACAGGCTGGAAGAGGCAATAGGGTTGCAAAAGGGAGAAGTCAGTAAACAGGCCAGCAACCGTTACACTGAGCCCCCTCATGGGTAAATCCAACTTGCAAAGGGGTAGATGTTCCGCAGTTTTGTGCTTTTTTGAGGAAAGTGCAGACGACAAAAGAGTGGTAGTTTGCAACCTGTGCCGTACCAAAATGAGGCGGGGCGTGAACACTAGCAACATCACCACCTCCAGCATGATCCGCCACATGGCATCCAAGCACCCTAATAAGTGGGCCGAACTCCTGAGTTCATAATCTGGGTCTGCAGGTCACACCACTGCCTACTCTTCCCCTGTGTTACGCACTGCTGGCCAATCCCCTGTCAAAGGCACAGGCCCGGATACCCCTCGCCCTGCACCTGGACCTTCACATGAACCATCAGCAACAACATCCACTTCCCTGTCCCAGCGCAGCCTCCAAATATCCATAACACAGTAATTTGAATGCAAGTGCAAATACCCACCCACCCACAGGCCATTGCACAAATTTACTGGCCCTTGAAATGTTGCCATTTAGGCTTGTGGACACTGAGGCCTTCCGCAGCCTATTGGCGGCAGCCTTCACTCGGTACGCAGTCCCCAGCCGCCACTATTTTTCACAGTGTGCCGTGCCCGCTTCACACCAGCATGTGTACCAGAACATTATCCGTGCCCTGACCAATGCACATACTGGGAAGGTCCACTTCACCATGGACACATTGACAAGTGCTGGTGGCCAGGGATGCCACATTTCCCTGACCACACACTGGGTGAATGTTGTGGAGGCCGGGAGTGAGTCGTACCCTGGGATGGCACAGGTGCTACCCACACCCAGGATTGCAGGCCCTACATCCATCAGGGTCTCCGCCAGCAGCTATGTTACTGGCTCCAACCCCCACCTCTCCTCCTCCGCTGCCTCCTCCACTTCCACCTCCAGCAGCAGTCAGACATCAGTCGCTAGCTGGAAGCAGTGTAACACTGCTGTGGGTAAGCGTCAACTGGCCATGCTGAAGCTGATCTGCTTAGGGGACAAACAGCACACCGCCGCAGAGCTGTGGCAGGGTATAAGGGACCAGACCGAGCTGTGGCTCTCGCCACTCAACCTACAACCAGGCATGATTGTGTCTGACAATGGCCGTAACTTGGTGGCGGCTTTGGAGCTGACACACATCCCATGCTAGCCCACGTCTTAAACTTAGTGGTTCAGCGGTTTTTCAAAACCTACCCCAATTTGCCAGAGCTACTAGTGAAAGCGCGCTGCGTGTGTGCCCATTTCCGCAATTCGTCCACAGCTTTAGCCTGTCTGTCAATGCTGCAGCAGCGCTTGCGGCTTCCAACTCACCTACTGTTGTGCGACGTTGTGGCCAGGCTTTGTGAGCAGGCTTTGTGAGCAGCAGAGGGCAGCTGTGGAATACCAGCTGCAACATGGTCGTCGCCTTTCAAGTCAACTGCCACTATTCACAAGCAAGAAGTGGGCATTGATCTCAGACCTCTGAACTTCTCATCTCTCATTCCTGTAGTGGAGAGGATGAGTAAAGTAGTGCAATACCAGAAGCTACTTGTTGAGAGATTGCTCCAAAATTTTCCATCTGACAACACGGCCAGCAGAGTCAGTACTTCCTTAGGAAACCGAGGAAGGGAGACAAGGGGAACACACAGCGGTTCCAACAAAGGCAGGGCAACACTCATGGCATCCCGCCAGCAACCTCACCCTGAAGCGCAGCCTAGTGGTACAAGGAGGGAAAGGTTTTGGAAGATGGTGAAGGAATACATCGCAGACCGTGTCAGAGTCCTAAATGATCCCTCAGTGCCTTACAACTACTGGGTGTCCAAGCTGGACACGTGGCATGAACTTGCGCTCTACGCCTTGGAGGTGCTGGCCTGCCCTGCAGCCAGCGTTTTGTCTGAGCGTGTATTTAGTGCTGCTGGTTGCATTATAACAGATAAGCGTATCCGCTTGTCCACTGGCAATGCTGACAGGTTGACTCAGATAAAAATGAACAGAGGAGAGCTGAGCTAATGATGACCATAAAGGCAATTTCAAACTATCATTTATAATGTACTCAATCTACTGTAGTGTATTCCCATGCACCTTTTCCACCACAAAAAAGAGTATATGGTTGACTCTTGTTTTCTCCTCCTACTCATCCAGATTGTATATATTCCCTCCACTTTAATTTTTTTTATAGTATCAACTCAACTGCAGGCCCTCAACTCAAATTTTTTTATAGGGTCAGCTGAACAGCATGCACTCGCATATAATGTTTTAGAGCGTCAGCTGTACAGCATGCACTCGCATATAATGTTTTATAGCGTCAGCTGAACCGCATGCACTCGCATATAATGTTTTAGAGCATCAGATGAAGAGCATGCACTCGCATATAATGTTTTAGAGCATCAGCTCACCTGCAGGCACTCGCATATAACATTTTAGAGCGTCAGCTGAACAGCATGCACTCGCATATAATGTTTAGAGCGTCAGCTGAACAGCATGCACTCACATACAATGTTTTAGAGCATCAGCTGAACAGCATGCACTCGCATATAATGTTTTAGAGCATCAGCTCACCTGCAGGCACTAGCATACAGGCACTCGCATATAATGTTTTAGAGCGTCAGCTCAGCAGCAGGCCCTCGCCCCTCATATTTTGGTCATATCAGCAGGCCCTTGCTCCAAATGTTTTTGATGGTCACCAGCAGGCCACCAATCATAATTTTTCAAGGGTGTGTATGATACCCTCCTTTATGTGTAATAAAGGGTGTATTGAAGTGCCGGTTCCTTGTAATTGTTGGCAGCCCTTTCACTTAGTGCATAGGCTTTATGAGTGTAGATGCGCGAGTACAAGCACACGCTGGTAGACGCGCTGCTGGTGTCATTCCCACCTGACAGCGGGGGCACAGTGGAAGCACAAGGCAAAGGCAGAGGATGAGGAAGAGGTTGCCAACGCAGCTGGGGCACCGTCAGCACCTCAGAAGGCAGGGTTAGCATGTGGAAATGCTTTGTCAGCACGCCACAACAACCAGCACCACCAGCTGATATGGAACGTCTTAACAGGAGGCAGCATTTCACCAACATGGTGGAGCAGTATGTGTGCACACGCCTACACGTACTGAATGATGGGTCTGCCCCCTTCAACTTCTGGGTTTCCAAATTGGGCACATGGCCTGAGCTTGCCCTTTACTCCTTGGAGGTGCTGGCCTGCCCTGCAGACAGTGTATTATCTGAACGTGTGTTTAGCACGGCAGGCGGCGTCATCACAGACAGGTGCAGCCGCCTGTCCACAGCCAACGTGGACAAGCTCACATTCATTAAAATGAACCAGGCTTGGATCCCACAAGACTTGTCTGTACCTTGTGCAGAATAGACATTTATTCCACCATCAAACATACATTTTTGACCTCAAGTCAAGTGCAATGATTCTTTGTTTTTGTTTTTTATTTGTGGGGCTACCTACCCCAATAAAAAAATAAAAAAAAACATTGTTGGCTACCTCCTCCTCCCACATTGCTGCCTCCACCTACAATAACACATTCACCACCTCCTCAACCTCCGACTCCATTTCCACCTCCTTCTCTGAGTTGCAGGTTAATAATTTGTAATTTTTAGTTATTTTATTTTAAGTTATTTCCCTATCCACATTTGTTTGCAGAGCAGTTGCCATGCTCTTAAGCACATTTTTACTGCCTTTTACATCCCTCTAGCCTTTTCAAGGACTATTTTAGTGCCCTAAATTTGAAAATGAACCAGGCATGGATCCCACAGGACTTGTCCGTACCTTGTGCAGAATAGACATTTATACCAGCCTCAACCATCCATTATTGTACTCAAGTGCACTTATACTTTGTTTTATTTTGTTATATGTCCTAATATTTTGGGGAAACCCCAATTAAAAAATAAAAAATAACACAAATCAGTGTTGGCTACCTATTCCTCCTTCACCGCCGCTTCCACCTACACCGCCACGTCAATCTACACCACCACATCCACCCATCCACCGCCTCCTCAACCTCCTACTTCTAAATTTTTCCGTATTTTATGTTATTTTAAGTAATTTCCCTATCCACATTTGTTTGCAGAACAGTTGCCATGCTCTTAAGCACATTTTGAGGCCTTTTGCAGCCCTCTAGCCTTTTCCAGGACTATTTTAGAGCCATTTTAGTGCCCAAAAGTTCGGGTCCCCATTGACTTCAATGGGGTTCGGGTTCGGGGCCAAGTTCGGGTCAAGTTCGGGTCGCGAACCCGAACTTTTTTTTCAAGTTCGGCCGAACTTGTCGAACCCGAACATCCAGGTGTCTGCTCAACTCTACAAATAATACTTTTTTTTCTACTAATACACAACAAAAAGTTCTTTAGAACATATAACTGCACTGCTGAACGGCAAATAATACTTTTTTCCCCCACTAATACACGCCAAAAAGGGTTGTAATTTTCTCACTTCACCACACAACGGCTAATAAGCCCTTTTTCCCACTAAGAGTCCATTAACACATCCGTGTGTGTTTTGCGGATCCACGGATCCGCAAAACACGGACAGCGGTAATGTGCGTTCCGCATTTTGCAGACCGCACATTGCCGGCACTAATAGAATATGTCTATTTTTGTCCGCAATTGCGGACAAGAATAGGACATGTCCTATTTTTTTCGGGAATTGCGGACCCGGGAATTGCGGACCCATATCCGGGCAGCCCCGTATCGTGCTGCCCCATAGAAATGAATGGGTCCGAAATTCTGTTCCGCAAAATGTGGAATGAAATTGCGGATGTGTGAATAGACCCTAATACACGCCAAAAAAGCTTTAGAACATATAACTGTCCGCTGAACAGCAAATAATACTTTTTTTTTGCCACCAATACACGCCAAAAAAGGCTGTAATATTCTCACTTCACCACACAATGGCTAATAAGCCCTTTTTTGCCACTAATACACCCCAAAAAGGGCTGTAATTTTCTCACTTCACCATACAACGGCTAATAAGTCCCTTTTTTCCCCCACTTATACACACCAAAATAAGCTTTAGAACATAAAACTACACCGTACAAGGGCTTATAAGACATAGAAATATTTCCTAATAATACACCCTATTAATGGCTCTATCACACAGCACTTGCACCCCAATAAAAAGAAAGGTTTGCTGGAATTACAGAGGTATCATCTATTGTAAACCTGAAAGCAGCAGTATATTCGCAATTTGGATCCCCAGTCAGTGCAGCAAGCTGTAATAGGATTGTTCCTATTAAACAGGCTGTACACTCCCCTATTGGACCCTGTTCTCCTTTTATAGTGTGGAATAATTCCTCCCTATCCTTTCATTACACTTCGGTCACACGGCCGTTGTCTGTTTTGGGGTCCGCAAAGCGTGGCTCTGAAAAACACGGATGGCGTCCGTGTGCGTTCCGCAATTTGGGGAACGGCACGGACAGCCATTGATATAACTGCCTATTCTTGTTCGCAAAACGGACAAGAATAGGACAGGTTATATTTTTTTTGCGGACCACTGAATGGAGCAACGGATGCGGACAGCACATGGAGTGCTGTCCGCATCTTTTGCGGTCCCATTGAAGTGAATGGGTCCGTATCTGAGCCGCAAAAACTGCGATTCGGATGCGGACCAAAACAACGGTCGTGTGCATGAGGCCTTCTAATAATCTTTCCCTGAAGTTCTATTCAGCAAAATAAAAGTTTTAAAGTCTTTCCTAGCACTGTCCGTAGCGCCTGCTGACGCCTCTCCCTGCACTAAGTACACTGGAAAATGGCTGAATCCAAGATGGCTGAGGCTATTTATAGGATCACGGGGCTGTCTGGCTGCTGATTGGCTGCATGCATGGCATTGTGGGTGAACCCATATTCCCAGAGTTCCTTGCTCCATGTCCTAACATGTGCCGCAGCCATTTTAGGAAAAAATTTGATTCGTTACCACAAAGCGCAAAGAAATTCGGATTCGGTGTGAATCAAATTTTTCCTGAAATTCAGATTGAATTCCACTTTGTCAACTTCTATTCGCTCATCTCTAATAGACACCACTTCTTGGTCTGTACAGATCACTTTACTGCAGTTACCTGCTTATTTTTCATTCTAATCCTGCCTCTAATGATATCACCTCTGTGTATAGATAAGATAGGATCCACCATTCACAATAGGTAACAGTCAGAGCTTATCTATTCTTTCCTTGTACAATGACCTCTGCACAGGTCACAGAGCATGTCCACAAACAAACTCTCCCATAGAAGTCAATGTGGTCAGCTCTAGAATATTGTTTCTGTGGCACATATGGCTGCTGTAAAACAATGCTTTCTAAACTTTTAAGAACAGATCAGGTAAGATGGTTGCTCCATAATAATTTTCAGGAAATAAATAGTGTTGAGTGAGCACCAAAGTGCTTGTGTGCTCGAGTAGAACACTTTGCGATGCTCGGGTGTTCTACCGAGCACCCGAGCACAATGGAAGTCAATGGGAGAACCCCACGAACCCCCTGCTCTGAAGAGGGGAGGTTGTCGGGACTCTAGTTCAGCTTAGGAGTCCCTGCTCTGACTCCATATATAGCTATGTCCATATATGGAGTCAGTGCTTGGGGACACCCCTTTTTTTTAATCTAGTTTAGCCTGTATTTCAGAAAAGTTTCTGCTGGGATTCAAACTCTCCACATTCTGTATTTGAGACAAGGCACTTAACCACTCAGCTATAATAGCTGCGTAAAAAAAAAAAATTGCTGTCCAAAAAAATAAATAAAATAAATAATGAGACTTCTACTCTACTGAGACCTATACAGTAGAAGTCTCATATTATTATTTTTTTTAAACAATTGGCTAAGCAGCTATATAGTGTAGTGGTTAAAGTTCTGTGCTGTGATGCAGAAGCTGTGAGTTCAAATCCTGTCACAAGCTTTTTCAGAAATAGAGGCTAAACTTAATTTTAACATATACACTCACCTAAAGAATTATTAGGAACACCATACTAATACGTTGTTGGACCCCCTTTTGCCTTCAGAACTGCCTTAATTCTACGTGGCATTGATTCAACAAGGTGCTGATAGCATTCTTTAGAAATGTTCGCCCATATTGATAGGATGGCATCTTGCAGTTGATGGAGATTTGAGGGATGCACATCCAGGGCACGAAGCTCCCTTTCCACCACATCCCAAAGATGCTCTATTGGGTTGAGATCTGGTGACTGTGGGGACCATTTTAGTACAGTGAACTCATTGTCATGTTCAAGAAACCAATTTGAAATTATTCGAGCTTTGTGACATGATGCATTATCCTGCTGGAAAGTAGCCACCAGAGGATGGGTACATGGTGGTCATGAAGGGATGGACATGGTCAGAAACAATGCTCAGGTAGCCCGTGGCATTTTAACGATGCCCAATTGGCACTAAGGGGCCTAAAGTGTGCCCAGAAAACATTCCCCACACCATTACACCACCACCACCAGCCTGCACAGTGGTAACAAGGCATGATGGATACATGTTCTCATTCTGTTTACGCCAAATTCGGACTCTACCATTTGAATGTCTCAACAGAAATCGAGACTCATCAGACCAGGCAACATTTTTCCAGTCTTCAACAGTCCAGTTTTGGTGAGCTTGTGCAAATTGTAGCCTCTTTTTCCTATTTGTAGTGGATATGATTGGTACCCGGTGGGGTCTTCTGCTGTTGTAGCCCATACGTCTCAAGATTGTGCATGTTGTGGCTTCACAGATGCTTTGCTGCAAACCTCGGTTGTAACGAGTGGTTATTTCAGTCAACGTTGCTCTTCTATCAGCTTGAATCAGTCGGCCCATTCTCCTCTGACCTCTAGCATCAACAAGGCATTTTCGCCCACAGGACTGCCGCATACTGGATGTTTTTCCCTTTTCACACCATTCTTTGTAAACCCTAGAAATGGTTGTGCGTGAAAATCCCAGTAACTGAGCAGATTGTGAAATACTCAGACCGGCCCGTCTGGCACCAACAACCATGCCACGCTCAAAATTGCTTAAATCACCTTTCTTTCCCATTCTGACATTCAGTTTGGAGTCCAGGAGATTGTCTTGACCAGGACCACACCCCTAAATGCATTGAAGCAACTGTCATGTGATTGGTTGACTAGATAATTGCATTAATGAGAAATAGAACAGGTGTTCCTAATAATTTTTTAGGTGAGTGTATATATATATATATACAGTGGGGGAAATAATTATTTGACCCCTCACTGATTTTGTAAGTTTGTCCAATGACAAAGAAATGATAAGTCTCAGAACAGTATCATTTCAATGGTAGGTTTATTGTAACAGTGGCAGATAGCACATCAAAAGGAAAATCGAAAAAATAACTTTAAATAAAAGATAGCAACTGATTTGCATTTCATTGAGTGAAATAAGTATTTGAACCCTCTAACAAAAAAAGACTTAATACTTGGTGGAAAAACCCTTGTTTGCAAGCACAGAGGTCAAACGTTTCTTGTAATTGATGACCAAGTTTGCACACATTTTAGGAGGAATGTTGGTCCACTCCTCTTTGCAGATCATCTCTAAATCCCTAAGGTTTCGAGGCTGTCTCTGTGCAACTCTGAGCTTGAGCTCCCTCCATAGGTTTTCGATTGGATTAAGGTCCGGAGACTGACTAGGCCACTCCATGACCTTAATGTGCTTCTTCTTGAGCCACTCCTTTGTTGCCTTTGCTGTATGTTTTGGGTCATTGTCGTGCTGGAACACCCATCCACGACCCATTTTCAGTTTCCTGGCAGAGGGAAGGAGGTTGTCGCTCAGGATTTCACGATACATGGCTCCGTCCATTTTCCCGTTTATGCGAATAAGTTGTCCTGTGCCCTTAGCAGAAAAACACCCCCAAAGCAAAATGTTTCCACCCCCATGCTTGACGGTGGGGACGGTGTTTTGGGGGTCATAGGCAGCATTTTTCTTCCTCCAAACACAGCGAGTTGAGTTAATGCCAAAGAGCTCTATTTTGGTCTCATCAGACCACAGCACCTTCTCCCAGTCACTCTCTGAATCATTCAGGTGTTCATTGGCAAACTTCAGACGGGCCTGCACATGTGCCTTCCTGAGCAGGGGGACCTTGCGAGCCCTGCAGGATTTTAATCCATTGCGGTGTAATGTGTTTCCAATGGTTTTCTTGGTGACTGTGGTCCCTGCTAATTTGAGGTCATTAACTAACTCCTCCCGTGTAGTTCTAGGATGCTTTTTCACCTTTCTCAGAACCATTGACACCCCACGAGGTGAGATCTTGCGTGGAGCCCCAGAGCGAGGTCGATTGATGGTCATTTTGTGCTCCTTCCATTTTCGAACAATCGCACCAACAGTTGTCACCTTCTCTCCCAGCTTCTTGCTAATGGTTTTGTAGCCCATTCCAGCCTTGTGCAGGTCTACAATTTTGTCTCTGGCATCCTTGGACAGCTCTTTGGTCTTTCCCATGTTGGAGAGTTTGGAGTCTGCTTGATTGATTGATTCTGTGGACAGGTGTCTTTTATACAGGTGACTAGTTAAGACAGGTGTCCTTAATGAGGGTGACTAATTGAGTAGAAGTGTCTAACCACTCTGTGGGAGCCAGAACTCTTAATGGTTGGTAGGGGTTCAAATACTTATTTCACTCAATGAAATGCAAATCAGTTGCTATCTTTTATTTAAAGTTATTTTTTCGATTTTCCTTTTGATGTGCTATCTGCCACTGTTACAATAAACCTACCATTGAAATGATACTGTTCTGAGACTTTTCATTTCTTTGTCATTGGACAAACTTACAAAATCAGTGAGGGGTCAAATAATTATTTCCCCCACTGTATATATATATACACTGCGTGCAGAATTATTAGGCAAATGAGTATTTTGACCACATCATCCTCTTTATGCATGTTGTCTTACTCCAAGCTGTAAAGGCTCGAAAGCCTACTACCAATTAAGCATATTAGGTGATGTGCATCTCTGTAATGAGAAGGGGTGTGGTCTAATGACATCAACACCCTATATTAGGTGTGCATAATTATTAGGCAACTTCCTTTCCTTTGGCAAAATGGGTCAAAAGAAGAACTTGACAGGCTCAGAAAAGTCAAAAATAGTGAGATATCTTGCAGAGGGATGCAGCACTCTTAAAATTGCAAAGCTTCTGAAGCGTGATCATCGAACAATCAAGCGTTTCATTCAAAATAGTCAACAGGGTCGCAAGAAGCGTGTGGAAAAACCAAGGCGCAAAATAACTGCCCATGAACTGAGAAAAGTCAAGCGTGCAGCTGCCAAGATGCCACTTGCCACCAGTTTGGCCATATTTGAGAGCTGCAACATCACTGGAGTGCCCAAAAGCACAAGGTGTGCAATACTCAGAGACATGGCCAAGGTAAGAAAGGCTGAAAGACGACCACCACTGAACAAGACACACAAGCTGAAACGTCAAGATTGGGCCAAGAAATATCTCAAGACTGATTTTTCTAAGGTTTTATGGACTGATGAAATGAAAGTGAGTCTTGATGGGCCAGAAGGATGGGCCCGTGGCTGGATTGGTAAAGGGCAGAGAGCTCCAGTCCGACTCAGACGCCAGCAAGGTGGAGGTGGAGTACTGGTTTGGGCTGGTATCATCAAAGATGAGCTTGTGGGGCCTTTTCGGGTTGAGGATGGAGTCAAGCTCAACTCCCAGTCCTACTGCCAGTTTCTGGAAGACACCTTCTTCAAGCAGTGGTACAGGAAGAAGTCTGCATCCTTCAAGAAAAACATGATTTTCATGCAGGACAATGCTCCATCACACGCGTCCAAGTACTCCACAGCGTGGCTGGCAAGAAAGGGTATAAAAGAAGAAAATCTAATGACATGGCCTCCTTGTTCACCTGATCTGAACCCCATTGAGAACCTGTGGTCCATCATCAAATGTGAGATTTACAAGGAGGGAAAACAGTACACCTCTCTGAACAGTGTCTGGGAGGCTGTGGTTGCTGCTGCACGCAATGTTGATGGTGAACAGATCAAAACACTGACAGAATCCATGGATGGCAGGCTTTTGAGTGTCCTTGCAAAGAAAGGTGGCTATATTGGTCACTGATTTGTTTTTGTTTTGTTTTTGAATGTCAGAAATGTATATTTGTGAATGTTGAGATGTTATATTGGTTTCACTGGTAAAAATAAATAATTGAAATAAGTATATATTTGTTTTTTGTTAGGTTGCCTAATAATTATGCACAGCAATAGTCACCTGCACACACAGATATCCCCCTAAAATATCTAAAACTAAAAACAAACTAAAAACTACTTCCAAAAATATTCAGCTTTGATATTAATGAGTTTTTTGGGTTCATTGAGAACATGGTTGTTGTTCAATAATAAAATTAATCCTCAAAAATACAACTTGCCTAATAATTCTGCACTCCCTGTATATGCTTTTAGTCATAATATATTTACATATATATATATATATATAAAATATATTATAATATATTATGGCTAAAACATCAGTAGTAGTTTCCCACATATTATGCATTCATATATATCAGAATGATTATATATATATATATATATATATATATTTTTATTTTTTTATTTTTTTTATTATTATTTTTTTTTTTTTAGTAATTACACATTTGTTTTGTGCCATACATTTTTTACAATTACAAACAAATATATAAATCTAATTTAACCTCTATTTCTGAAAAAGCTTGTGAAGGGATTCAAACTCACAGCTTCTGCATCATAGCCCAGCACTTTAACCACTACACTATATAGCTGCATAGCAAATCATTAAAGGGCTTCTGTCACCCCACAAAACTCATTTTTTTTTTTTTGGATAGTTACATTCCTTATAGCGCGATATAGGAGAATATAATCTTATCACTTACTTTCATGAGGCCGTTTCTTTAGAAAACGAAGTTTTATAATATGTAAATCCGGTCTCTACCAGCAAGTAGGGCGTCTACTTGCTGGTAGCCGCAGCAGAAAACCGCCCCCTCGCCGTGTTGATTGACAGACCAGCCGTGATCTCCTCCTCCGGCCGGCCCTGTCAGTATTTCAAAAATCGTGCGCCTCTGTTCATTCGGCGCAGGCGCTCTGAGATGAGGAGGCTCGTCTCCTCAGAACTCCCTCAGTGCGCCTGTGCCGATGACATCACCAAAAGAGAAGACGTCATCGGCGCAGGCGCACTGAGGGAGTTCTGAGGAGACGAGCCTCCTCATCTCAGAGCGCCTGCGCCGAATGAACAGAGGCGCGCGATTTTTGAAATACTGACAGGGCCGGCCGGAGGAGGAGATCACGGCTGGCCCTGTCAATCAACACGGCGAGGGGGCGGTTTTCTGCTGCGGCTACCAGCAAGTAGACGCCCTACTTGCTGGTAGAGACCGGATTTACATATTATAAAACTTTGTTTTCTAAAGAAACGGCCGCATGAAAGTAAGTGATAAGATTATATTCTCCTATATCGCGCTATAAGGAATGTAACTATCCAAAAAAAAAAATAATGAGTTTTGTGGGGTGACAGAAGCCCTTTAAAACAAAATCAAATATGAGACTTCTACTGTGTAGGTCTCGGTAGTACAGTAGAAGTCTCATATATATATATATATATATATATATTTTTTTTTTATGTAACTGGCTATGCAGCTATTATACAGTCCTGATCAAAAGTTTAAGACCACTTGAAAAATTGCAAAAAATCATATTTAGCATGGCTGGATCTTAACAAGGTTCCAAGTACAGCTTCAACATGCAACAAGAAGAAATAGGAGTGAAACAAAACATTTTTTGAGCATTCAATTTAATGAAAACAACGAATAAACTGAAACAGGCTGTTTTTCAGCTGATCAAAATTTTAGGACCACACCTCCAAAAAAAAACGAAACCCCCCCAAAACAGAAATCCAACTTCCAAACATGAACTTAGTAATGAGTAGCTCCGCCGTTATTGTTTATCACTTCAAAAATTTGTTTCAGCATGCTTGATGCAAGCGTTTCATGAGGTGAGTGGGAACATTTCTCCAAGTGGTGAAGATGGCCGCACGAAGGCCATATACTGTCTGGAACTGTTGTCCATTTTTGTAAACTTCCCTTGCCATCCATCCCCAAAGGTTCTCAATTGGATTTAGATCATGGGAACATGCAGGATGGGCCAAAAGAGTGATGTTATTCTCCTGGAAGAAGTCCCTTGTCCTGCGGGCATTGTGTACTGTAGCGTTGTCCTGTTGAAAAACCCAATTGTTACCACACAGACGAGGGCCCTCAGTCATGAGGAATGCTCTCTGCAACATCTGGACATAGCCAGTGGCCGTTTGACGCCCCTGCACTTCCTGAAGCTCCATTGTTCCACTGAAGGAAAAAGCACCCCAGACCATTATGGCGCCCCCTCCACTGTGGCGCGTAGAAAACATCTCAGATCGGATCTGCTTGTCATGCCAGTAATGTTGGAAACCATCAGGACCATCAAGGTTAAATTTTTTCTCATCAGAGAATAAAACTTTCTTCCACCTTTGAATGTCCCATGTTTGGTGCTCTCTTGCAAAGTCCAAACAAGCAGTTCTGTGGCGTTCAAGGAGACGAGGTCTTTGAAGACGTTTTTTGTTTTTGAAGCCCTTCCGTCTCAGATGCCGTCTGATGGTTATGGGGCTGCAGTCAGCACCAGTAAGGGCCTTAATTTGGGTCGAGGATCGTCCAGTGTCTTGACGAACAGCAAATTGGATCCTCCGGCTCAGTGCTGATGAAATTTTTTTGGGTCTTCCACTTTACTTTTTTGTTCCATAACCCTCAGGATCATTTAAGAAATTCCAAATGACTGTCTTACTGCGTCCCACCTCAGCAGCGATGGCACGCTGTGAGAGACCCTGCTTATGCAGTTTAACAACCCGACCACGTTCAAAAAGGGAGAGTTTTTTTGCCTTTGCCATCACAACGTGTGACTACCTGACAGAAAATGACAATGAATCCACATCTTTGCACAGATTTGGCCTTTTAAAGGCATGTGGTCCTAAAATTTGGATCAGCTGAAAAACAGCCTGTTTCAGTTTAATCGTTATTTTCAATTATTTGAATGCTCAAAAAATGTTTTGTCTCACTCTCATTTCTTCTTGTTGCATGTTGAGGCTCTACTTGGAACCTTGTTAAGAGCCAACAATGTCATTTTTCAAGTGGTCTTAAACTTTTGATTAGGACTGTAGCTGAGTGGTTAAGTACCTTGCCTCTAATGCAAAAGGTTCTGAGTTTAAATACCAGCAAAAACTTTTCTGAAATATAGGCTAAATTAGATTTAAACACACTAGGGTGTCCCCAAGCACATACTGTATATGGACATAGCTATATATGGAGCCAGAGCAGGGACTCCGAAGCCGCGGACTCACACTGAGGGATTCCCTCACTGTATAGCGATCTTCTGCATAGAAATAGAGGCTAAATTAGAATTAAATACACTGACTCGAGCACACGTGGTGTTCGGACAAGCATGCTCGCTCAACACTAGAACTAAAATTAAAAAATATCTGCAATCAGAAAAGAATAGAAAACATTTCCTTTAGGCCTCATGCACACAACCGTTTTTGCGGCTCGGGTGCGGACCCATTCACTTCAATGGGACCGCAAAAGATGCGGACAGCACTCCGTGTGCTGTCCGCATCCGTTGCACTGTTCCGTGGCCCCACAAAAAAAATATAGCATGTCCTATTCTTGTCCATTTTGCGGACAAGAATAGGCATTTCTACAATGGGCACACGGGCGGCCTTAAAGATACAGTTAACTTGTATAAAAAAAACTTTAAAAAAAACTCTGGAAAGGTGATGAAAGAAATGAAAACTAAAATAAATCATTGTCTGTAGTATTATTCTGACATGTCACATTCTTGAAATAGATTAGAGATCATAACTGACTTGAGAGAGGGAATGTGTTCTAGGACTAAATGAAGAGAATTGTGAAAAAAATATGGTTAAGGTGTATGTAAATTTATGACTTTGTTTAATCTATAAATTCTTGTGTGGCAATTGCATCCTAGTTCTAAAGAGGAGATCATCAATATATTCCAAATAAGAGCGTATGTGTTATCTACTTAAGGCCTCTTGGAACGTAAGGGCTCCGTGCCCATGCTAAGGCCTGCAAATTGCGGTTCGCAATGCACGGACATCGACCGTGGAGCAGCTGCATGCGGATAGCAGACCCATTCACTTGAATGAGGTCCGCAATCCGTCCGTTCCGCAAAAAGATAGAACAAGTTCCATCTTTTTGCAGAACAGAACCACAGAACTGATCACCACAGAAGCACTTCGTAGTGGTTCCATTCCGTGCTTCCGTTCCGTACCACATATCCGGATTTGCGGACTCATTCAAGTGAATGGGTCCGCATCCGTGATGCAGAATGCACACGGCTGGTGACCCGTGAATTGCGGAACCGCCATATGCGGTCCGCAGCACAGGCACGTGTGAAAGAGGCCTAAAAAAAAAAACAACTCCTCCCACCAAGTCTAAATTTGCCAGTGACAGGAATGTTTTGCCCCCACTGAAGCACCCTACAATAAGCAAAACTGATTATCAAAACAAAAGAACTTATGTGTCATGAAATTCAAAATTTGGACTATATTTGGTTAAACGGATGATCAAAATCTTCTACAGCCACTTTAGTTGCAATGCAGATGTATAGACAACACTAAGACAGGTGAAGGTTTGTGGTCACACTTTCTTCTACTGGAGATATCTGTGATCAGTAGTTAAAACTGCAACCCATCTATAATTGTTCTAGATCCTATGTTTTCATGCATATATCCAGTCCCAATAGTAGCTTTGAGAATACTTTGGCATAATTTTATTAACTTGGATTACTATCTAGCCGATGAGGTGGAGATTTTAGGTTACATTATTCTAAAGTGATTTCTACATTTAGCTTCCTAATGAAAACTTGCAGCATAATTTGAATTCAATTTGTCAGCCCAACAAATTGTCCTTTAAACAATCATTGCAACTTGCTTGTTAATCCACTATTTATTTAAATTAGATCAATCTATTCTTCTAAATCCTGTCTAAATGAACTTGTGGATGAATATTAATGAATTCAAAGTAATTAACGTTTGGATTTTTTTTTATATGAAAAGCACAGGCGAGATAAAGCATCACTATCTACCCTAATTTATTTGTTTACCAATCCAAAAAAGGGCTGGGGAGCAGATTTATTAAGTGATGCATTACGGTACAGTCATTTAAATAACGCTTGAGTATGAAATGTACCAAAAAATATTAATAATTTACTAATGACTACATTATTCATTTTAACTATAAGGGTGTACTAAAATAGATATTTCTAAAATACCGTACCAATACTTAGAATTTCTGTCGACAGTTTTTTTCTTAAAAGCCTATAGTTAATTTAAAGACCAAAAGGGACACCAACCAACAAAAATAAATGTCGTACAGTATTTATACATTCTTCAGTATCCTACATGAGCTTAAACTGTTATATTTTTTTTATTTAACTATTTAAAGAGAAAAAAAAATAAAAAATGTTTTTTAAATATTTTTTTAAATTTCATAGTAACATAGTATATAATGCTGAAAAAAGATATTTGTGCAACCAGTTCGGCCTATTATCCTGCAAGTTGATCCAGAGGAAGGCAAAAAAAAAACTGTGAGGTAGAAGCCAATTTTCCCCACTTAAGGGGAAAAAAATTCCTTCCCGACTCTATTCAGGCAATCAGATAACTCCCTGGATGAACGATCCCTCTCTACTAGCTATAGCCTGTAATATTATTACACTCCAGAAATACATCCAGGCCCAGCTTGAACTCTATTAGTGAACTCACCATCACCACCTCCTCAGGCAGAGTAAAGAATCCTCTTCTATGTTTGTGTACAAACCTTCTTTCCTCGAGGCGCAGCGGGTGTCCCCTTGTCACAGTCACAGTCCTGGGGATAAATAGATGATGGGAGAGAGCTCTGTACTGACCCCTGATATATTTATACATAGTAATTAAATCTCCCCTCAGTCGTCTTTTTTCTAAAGTGAATAACCCTAATTTTGATAATCTTTCAGGGTACGGTAGTCCCCCTATTCCAGTTATTGCTTTAGTTGCCCTCCTCTGAACACTCTCCAGCTCTGCTATGTCTGCCTTGTTCACAGGAGCCCAGAACTGTACACAATTTCACCTCCAATTTTACAGGAATAAAAAATGAACAAAAAGTTGTACGTATCTCAAAGTAGCTCTTGAGCTTTAGGGTCCCTGAGCTTTAGGTTCCTATTCTCTAATTATCAATGAAGGTGTGATATTGTGTCTTACTTCCCCTGTACTTAATTCCTGCCTGATTGCAGACTATGACTTCTAGCAGCTTGTTTCTCGTATTGATCCTCTGCCGCCTGCCCTGACCTCGGACTTGTTTCTCGAATATGTACAGGATATCCCTGTACAGAGGTGAAAAGGTAAATACCAGGGATCTGCCAGGATGACGCCTTTACGTTTAGCCCAAAGCCAAACCAGAGAGTTGGCACAGTGGGTCCATGCCCACTGTGTATAAGAGTGGGAAAGGAAAAACAAATGTTTCCTTCAAAATTGTCTTAGTCCTTAAGGGTTTAATATCAGATGAGATAGCTTTCAAATGGTTTATATAGTTTTCGTGACATGAATTTTCATAGCAAGTACATCAGCCTAATCATGTCCAATAGACCTATTAATGTATAGGTATTACGATCACGCTCCAGTGACGGAATTAAGGACAGTACGTTGTCCTTGTAACAGGGACCCAACAGCGTGGCCACCCAGTAATCAGCACAAGTTAGAATGTGGGCAACTCAGCGGTCGTTGCGGAGACACTGCAGATTTAATCGCTCATGTCAGCCAGGCTGCCCAGAGGCAACGAAAAGCTGTCCTCTGCGGGAGTTGTATCGTCTGTGTCCTCTGTATCCAGTGATGGCCATGAGCTGGTCTGGGTGCCACTCTGCTGTGAACATGGTTCCTCCTCCTCCATCTCCTCCTCCTCATTCTTCACCTCGTCATCCTCCAGAACTGTGCCCTGGCTGAACAATTGTGTACCTTGGGTTTGTGGGTGCAGGAACCCACCCTCGGAGCCACTTGGGAATGACTGGCCGGAAACCCTACAAAATGATCCCTCTTCCTCCTTCTCCTCCTGTGCCACATCCTCTTCCATCATCGCCAGGAGCGTTTTTTCAAGGAGGCATAGAAGTGGGATAGTAACGCTGAGAACAGCGTTATAGGCACTGGCCATGTTGGTGGAGTATTCGAAACAGCGCAACAATGAACACAGGTCTCGCATGGAGGCCCAGTCATTGGTGGTGAAGTGGTGCTGTTCCGCCGAGCGTCTCATCCGTGCGTGCTGCAGCTGAAACTTCACTATCGCCTGCTGCTGCTCGCACAGTCTGGCCAGCATGTGCAAGGTGGAGTTCCACCTTGTTGGCACGTCGCATATGAAGCGGTGAGCAGGAAGGGCGAAGTTACGCTGCAGGGCTGACAGGCGAGCAGCAGCAGGGTGAGAACGCCAAAAGCTCGCACAGACGGCCTACACTTTATGCAGCAGCTCTGACATATCTGGGTAATTTTTAAGGAATCACCACCAAATTCAGCACATGCGCCAGACAAGGGATATGTGTCAAACCGGCTAGTCCCAGAGCTGCTACGAGATTTTGCCCATTATCGCACACCACCAGGCCGGGCTTGAGGCTGACTGGCACAAACCACTCATCGGTCTGTTGTTCAAGGCCCATCCACAGCTCATGCACGGTGTAGGGTTTGTCTCCCAAACAGATAAGTTTTAAAACTGCCTGCTGTCGTTTACCCCTGGCTGTGCTGAAGTTGTTGGTGAAGGTGTTACGCTGACCGGATGAGGAGCTGGTAGAGGATGAGGAAGCAGAGTAGGAGGAGGAAGCAACAGGAGGCAAACTGAAGCGCCCTGCAATCCTCGGTGGTGGAAGGACGTGCGCCAAACTGCTATCCGCCTCAGGCCCAGCCGTCACTGCATTTACCCAGTGTGCTGTTATGGAGATACAACGTCCCTGACCGTGCTTACTGATCCACGTATCCGTAATGAGGTGCACCTTGCCACAGATGGCGTTGCGCAGTGCACACATGATTTTGTCCCCTACTTGAGCTAAGCTAAGAGAAAGAAATACCAAAAACAGCCGCACCTCCAAGAAACAATAATGATTTATTGAAGACACAAAATTTTAAAACCATGGACAAATACAGCCTAATCCCACTGGAGGGAGAAGATGATGAAAATGAGACAAACCTCATCCAAAAGTACCATAAATAACATGGTGCTAACATGAGCAGAACATATCCATAGGACCAAAATGGTATACTTATCCGGTAGCACAGTGGTAACACAGGAGGAGAGAAAATAATGAACAACCCTTCAGTGGGACAAGCAGGAAAAAAAATTCCCTTTCCTCACGCGTATCGCTAGTCTCTAACTAGCTTCATCAGAGGTCCATGTAAATCTGCAGTAGTGCTTCATAGTTTATATACTAACAGTAATTAACATATAATGAAATACATCTGTGGTCAAACCTGTTGAGGCAATTGAGAGGAGAGGCGGGCAGGTGGGCATATCGAGGTGCACCGCCTCAATGCTCCCCGGTGCATTGAGGCGGTGCACCTCGATATGCCCACCTGCCCGCCTCTCCTCTCAATTGCCTCAACAGGTTTGACCACAGATGTATTTCATTATATGTTAATTACTGTTAGTATATAAACTATGAAGCACTACTGCAGATTTACATGGACCTCTGATGAAGCTAGTTAGAGACTAGCGATACGCGTGAGGAAAGGGATTTTTTTTCCTGCTTGTCCCACTGAAGGGTTGTTCATTATTTTCTCTCCTCCTGTGTTACCACTGTGCTACCGGATAAGTATACCATTTTGGTCCTATGGATATGTTCTGCTCATGTTAGCACCATGTTATTTATGGTACTTTTGGATGAGGTTTGTCTCATTTTCATCATCTTCTCCCTCCAGTGGGATTAGGCTGTATTTGTCCATGGTTTTAAAATTTTGTGTCTTCAATAAATCATTATTGTTTCTTGGAGGTGCGGCTGTTTTTGGTATTTCTTTCTCTTAGCTTAGCTCATGCTTTTGTCTATACCAGGCCTGCACTCCTTCACTTTATTATCGGTGTGCCCCCCGTCATTACATTGTTGTTTTTGTCCCCTACTTGGTTGTGCAGGAAAGGGATGGCTCTTCTGTTAAAGTAGTGGCGGCTGGGAATGACGTACTGTGGGACAGCCACCACCATAAGCCCTTTAAAACTATCAGTCTCCACAAAACGGAATGACAGCATTTCAAAGGCCAGTAATTTAGAAATGCTGGCATTATTGGCTAGGGATCGCGGGTGGATAGGGGGATACTTCCTCTTCCTCTCCAGTGTTTGGGAGATGGAGAGCTGAATGCTTCCGTGGGACATTGTGGAGATGCTTGGTGACCCAGGTGTTGGTGTTGCTGGCAGATCCTCTGTTTGCGGGGTGCCAGGTGGCACTGTCACTCCAGAGGTGGATGAAGAGGCCGAGACTGCAGCACAAGAGGAAGCAGGAGGAGCCAGAGACTTTTCTTGGTTTTTGAGGTGTCTACTCCACTGCAGCTCGTGCTTTGCACTTAAATGCCTGGTCATGCAGGTTGTGCTCAGGTTGAGAACGTTTATGCCTCGCTTCAGGCTCTGATTGCACAGCGTGCAAACCACTCGTGTATTGTCATCAGCACATTGTATGAAGAGCTGCCACGCCAGGAAACTCCTTGGAGCTGGCTTTGGTGTGCTCGGTCCCTTGCTGCGGTGGGCAGTAACAGGCGTACTATCTAGAGGACGGCCGCTCCGCTTTTGCACCCTGCTCTCTCTTCTGCTGTGCTGGTTGCTCTGTGCGACCACCGCCTCTTCCTCCGAACTACATGGGTCACTCGCATGACCTTAATTCCATGTGGGGTCGAGGACCTCATCGTCCTCCACATCATCTTCCACCCAGTATTCAAGATTCACTTATAAAATGTGTTCAATGTGCTGCCCATTGTGTTGGATTGTCAATGCAACCCTTTTCTCCCACTCTTCACACACTGATAGCAACACCGCAGGAGAAATGCCAGCACAGGCTTCAAGTATCCGTAGTTTCAGGTGCTGCACATCTCGTATCTTCACAGCATAGACGATTGCCTTCAGATGATACGAGATGTGCAGCACCTGAAACTACGGATACTGGAAGCCTGTGCTAGCATTTCTCCTGCGGTTTTGCTATCAGTGTGTGAAGAGTGGGAGAAAAGGGTTGCATTGACAATCCAACACAATGGGCAGCACATTGAACACATTTTTATAAGTGGTCAGAAACTTGTAAATAACTCATGAAAGAATAAAGTTATTTTAAAACCAAGCACACCATTGTTTTTCTTGTGAAATTCCCAATAATTTTGATCTGTCACATGACCCTCTTCCTATTGAAAAAACAAAAGTTGGATTCAAAATGGCTGACTTCAAAATGGCCGCCATGGTCACCACCCATCTTAAAAGGTTTCCCCCTTCACATATACTAATGTGCCACAAACAGGAAGTTAATATCACCAACAATTCCCATTTTATTAAGGTGTATCCATATAAATGGCCCACCCTGTACTGTGACACCAGATATGAGTTGCACTGGTGTGACACTGTACACTGGCAGGGCCTGAAACACACACGTTAAGGCAACTGACTGCTATTATTTCACAGTCAAAATTGTAGTTTAAAAAAAAAAGTAAACTACTGTGACACCAGATATGAGTTGCACTGGTGTGACACTGTGCACTGGCAGTGTCACGACCGCTACCCCAGCAGCAGTCGTGTCGCACCAGACGGAGGGGAAGGGGGACCCTTATCTACGGATGGGAATAGTATGGCCACCCCTGACTAACCCTAAGCTGGCACCTGTCTGCCCTGATACCCTAGACGGGGTGTGAACCCGTGCGGCGAGCAGGATGCCTAAACCCTCAGTCACCCTAAAGCCTAGAGTGGGGAAAGGCCGATGGGAGCACTAGTCACCATCACTCATGTCTAGGAGAACAGCAGGGGAAGACAGCAACAAACAAACTATATCAGAGATAGACTTATCCAGTCACGAGCAGAGAAGGCGATCCCAATCACGACAGTCCACGCCGGACAAGAGCTCCACAGCAACACCATCAAACGATCTCCTTCAAAGGTCAGAATAGTACTGGAAGTAAGGACTATATCTGGCAATGACTGCAAGTGAAAGTGAAACTAATATAGTAGCTGGGAGTGGCAGACAGGACTCACCTGAGAAGGATGCCTACAAACTCCCAGTCAGGACAAAAAGGTTCACAAGGCAAAACCCAGATGACATACCCTGAACCACGGAGCAAACTCACAAGCTATCGCGAGTAGCAAGTCGCTGCGACATTCTCCTCCCAGACCTGTCTGGATCAGTCACAGTCGTGACAGTACCCCCCTTTCTACGAGGGGCCCCTGGACCCTCAAGACCAGGCCTCTCCGGATGGGAGCTATGAAAAGCCCGAATGAGTCTGTCCGCTTTTATCTCTGATGCTGGAACCCACATTCTCTCTTCGGAACCATAACCTTTCCAGTGCACCAGGTACTGAAGAGAGCGGCGAACATATCGTGAATCAACAATCTTTTCTACCTGAAACTCAAGACTGCCATCAACAACCACCGGTGGAGGCGGTAGTGGCAATGGTTCAGGAGGTTCTACATATCTCTTAAGCAGAGATCTGTGGAAGACATTATGGATCCTTAAAGTCTGAGGTAGCTCCAGACGAAAAGCCACCGGGTTAATGATCTTAATTACCCTATAAGGACCAATAAATCTCGGACCTAATTTCCACGAGGGAACCTTCAACTTGATATTTCTGGTAGACAACCACACCAAGTCATTCACCCCAAGGTCCGGACCTTCAGAGCGCTTCCTATCAGCCGCACGTTTGTATCTACCACCAATTCTCTTCAAACTTTCTTGCACACTCTGCCACACTGAAGAAAGTGAAGACGCAAATCATTCCTCCTCGGGAATCCCAGACGGCCCCCCCTCACTAAACGTACAAAACTGAGGATGGAAACCATACGCACCAAAAAATAGTGACTTATCGGTGGATTCTTGACGACGATTATTAATGGCAAACTCAGCTAACGGTAAATAAGATGACCATTCCTCCTGATTTTCGGAAACAAAGCATCTCAAATATGTCTCTAGGTTTTGATTGGTACGTTCAGTCTGACCGTTGGACTGTGGATGGAAAGATGAAGAAAATGACAGATAAACCCCTAAACGAGAACAAAAAGCTTTCCAAAATCTAGAAACGAATTGGGTACCACGATCCGAAACAATATCGGAAGGGACCCCGTGAAGCTTCACGATGTGGTCAATAAAAACCTGAGCCAGTGTGTTAGCATTAGGCAATGCGGCAAGAGCAATAAAGTGCACCATTTTACTGAATCTGTCAACAACTACAAGAATAACAGTCTTCCCCGCTGATACTGGTAGATCCGTAATGAAATCCATTGACAGGTGCGTCCAAGGCCTGTTGGGGATGGCCAGAGGTAAAAGACGCCCTGCCAGACGAGTATGATCTACCTTAGAACGAGCACAGGTAGCACATGCAGACACAAAATTCAACACCTCCTGGCGCCATTTAGGCCACCAGAACCGACGAGACACTAACTCAGAGGTTGCCCTACTACCTGGGTGTCCTGCCAGTGTGGAGTTATGGTGTTCTTTTAGTATCTCCAGTCGTAAATTTTCTGGCACAAACAGTTTACCCGAGGGGCAGGAGGCCGGGGCGTCCGCCTGAGCTTCCAACACCCTCCCCTCCAAACCTGAGTGTAATGCAGAGACCACCACCCCCTTTTGCAAAATGGGCTCTGGTACCTTAACATCACCCCCTCCAGGAAAACTTCGAGACAATGCATCCGCCTTAGTATTTTTTGCCCCCGGGCGATAGGTTATTACAAAATTAAACCTAGTAAAAAATAACGACCACCGAGCCTGTCTAGGGGTGAGACGTTTAGCAAACTCCACTTGTGGTCAGGGCGACGGCCCCTGGACGTAGGAACTAGAGCTAACCTCAGGCTGGGAAATGCCAGGAGCCCGTAGCGAGGATAGGCCTAAAAGGGGGCCTATCCTTAAGGAAGAGCTAAGAAAAGGGAAGGGAGGGAGGGGTACCTGGCCGCACGTCCCGTCCCTTGAACTTCGTGGGGTTGATATAGCCAAGGGGCGTGGCCTCTGCCCCTCCCACAAATACAGGCTGCACGGCAGCCTTAACTACTTGTGGTCAGGGCGACGGCCCCTGGACGTAGGAACTAGAGCTAACCTCAGGCTGGGAAATGCCAGGAGCCCGTAGCGAGGATAGGCCTAAAAGGGGCCAAAAAGGAGACCCAACCATACCATCAAACCCTCATTGCACCGTACAGGGCAAGTGAACAGAAAGCATCACGGATCTCCGATCGGAGGATTTGGACCATATCTGGAGAACACGACTACCTCCAACGTCCCATGCACCTGATAACCTGAGGAGGCATCTGGTGCTTAGACACCGCCTTAAAAAACGAAAGGAGTGGAGCAGACCCTGTTCAGAGTAAATATACACCTACCGTTACGACACCCGTTTTGAACGAAAAGACCCTTCACGATGGAGGTGCGGGATATACCGTCTTATATCCCAGTGACTTTCATCTACCTTACCTCCTTGTCATGTGTACCGCCACACCGTTCTTGGAGCTGGTTAAATGCTGATGCAATTGAAAGAGTGTCTGGAACCAGGAACGATTCACTCCTATGTTGACTAACAGATGACCATATACGAGAAGGTCTGAATCCTGAGAGCTGCAGACTGAAACAAACAATGGTGAAACGGTTGGAAGTGCCTAGATCAGGCATCCCAAACCGCGGCCCCTCAGCTGCCGCAACCACAACCCCCACAACGCCCTGCCGCCGGCAGATACCTGCAGGCTGTCCGGGCACCGCGGGAGCCACAACCCCGCAACAGCCGGAGGGCCGCAGCCCACGACCCCCGGCCCAGATGAACCCCAACCATCCACCAAGGGCCCCGATCGGGCACCAACTGTTCCTGGTGGCAAAATACTTACCTCTACTTATTCCCCCGGCCACACATCCTAATAAGGGCCAAAAAAGTCAGAACATGGTGCCTGTTGTCCTACCGAAGTAGCAACTCAGTGAAGTGTAAACCCACCAGGCCTGGGGAACCATCCACAGAAATATATGGCTATTATGATTAATGAGCTAATGTGCCTGTACTAAGGACAGGACGTACCCCAATACCTGCAGTTGTGACAGAACATGCTTAAGGTCGTGATAAACTATGTATGCTGCGCCTGTAGTCGTGATAGGACTTGTCGTGTCAGGTGACGACAGACTTCGTAAACTTGCGCCTTATACTGTACCTCCAACTGGAAGATGGACCGATACCCAGGACTTAGGCCGGACACCAACATCCTCAGCCCGAGTTTGTAGATGAAGTAAGCATGCCTGGGAGAAGATGATGTCCGCAAAAGGCCGGCTTGAAATGACTGCTTATAAATAAAACAATGAAACCCAACAACCTAGAAAATAAAAGAGTCAGAGAAAACAATAACGTGAGTGGGACTCTAATGGCACAAGCCACACGTGCGAGCCACCCCAAGAAATTGTATTGCGAGCCACAGATGACCGAGCCATGCGAGCGGGTCTGAGGACAGAAAAGACATGGAACTTACTTGTTGTGGGACCACGCAGCCGGCCTCGACCGGCGTTGTTGTGTGTGTATTTATTTTTATTTATTTATTTATTTATTTATTTATTTTTTATTTTTTATTTTTGAGAAGCCATACGCGAGACTCAAGTGGCGGAGCAATGCGTGAGAGACTCATGGCAAAACACATGTGTAACCCTAAAAAGGGGAAGCCAAGCGTGAGAGACTAATGGTGGAGTCATATGTGTAACCTAAAGCGGAGAAGCCATGCGTGAGAGACTAATGGTGGAGACATATGTGTAACACTAAAACGAAGAAGCCATGCGTGGGAGACTAAT
This sequence comes from Bufo bufo, assembly GCF_905171765.1. NCBI lineage: Eukaryota > Metazoa > Chordata > Amphibia > Anura > Bufonidae > Bufo > Bufo bufo. Next base: position 167,003,554 of record NC_053396.1, on the reverse strand, counting down.
GGCGGAGTCATACGTGTAAGACTAAATGGAGAAGCCATGCGTGAGAGACCCTAATGGCAGACATGTGTAACCCTAAAAGGGAGAAGCCCTGCGTGAGAGACTAATGGTGGATTCATATGTGTAACACTAGAATGGAGAAGCCATGCATGAGACTAATGGCAGAGTCATACGTGAAGACTAAACGGAGAAGGCATGCGTGAGACTCCAGTGGCGGAGTCCTATGTGACACTGAAGGGGGTAACCATACGTGAGAGACTCAAATGGCAAAGCCACACGTGAGAGACTCTAATGGCGGAGGCATATGTAACAATAAAAGGGAGAAGCCATACGTGAGAGCCTCTAATGGCGGAGTCATATGTGACACTAAAAAGGGAGAAGCCATACGTGAGAGACTCTAATGGCGGAGTCATATGTGACACTAAAAAGGGAGAAGCCATACGTGAGAGACTCTAATGGCGGAGTCATATGTGACACTAAAAAGGGAGAAGCCATACGTGAGAGACTCTAATGGCACAGCCATGCGTGAGAGACTCTAATGGCGGAGTTATATGTAACACAAAAAGGGGGGGGGACGGGACCATACGTGAGAGACTCTAATGGCACAGCCATGCGTGAGAGACTCTAATGGTGGAGTCATATGTAACACTAAAAGGGAGAAGCCATACGTGAGACTCAAATGGCGGAGTCATAAGTAACACTAAAAAGGAGGGGGAAAGCCATGCGTGAGAGACTCAAATGGCTAAGCCATGCGTGAGAGACTCTAATGGCGGAGTCATACGTAACACTAAAAGGGAGAAGCCATGCGTGAGAGACTCTAATGGCGGAGTCGTATGGCGGCTTAATGTCCCTCTTGATTAATTAACAACCACTATGCAGCACCAGTATGACTTGGGGACTCGCATAACCATGATCCTCTCCGACAATGACCTAGGACGCTGACCAGCCTACAACCATATTGCCCCCTAACGAACAACATAAAAACGGTCACCGGGCCCCCGAGGCCCTGAGGCCCCCCGAAGCCAAGGGATCGACCTGGAAGACGTTACCGTGATGATATGCAATTAAACGTGAGCCCGACGTAAAGGCAAATGCATAGACATTAGTGATCCGAACCACTTGCATGAATGAAAAATTAACCAACCGTGAAATTGAAACAGATGGGAGAAAAACAAGAGCCAGAGGCATTGCAGTTAGCTAAGAAAAGACCCTTGTCGTGACAAACAAATGAACAACTGTAAAACATAGTAGGAACTTACTCCTCTCGGCCCACTGTCCGCTATGGAGCTATTCGGTTAACTGGGGCGGGCGATCAATCTGCGTGAATGCGGACCAGAAGTAAAGGAGAACAGTCTGTGAAACAAACCACCGAGGAAAGAACTTAACCTGAAAAGAAGCAGCTATGTTTATCAGAAGAGCAGAATCAGAGCGGTGTGCTGATAGTCCTAGCAAGAATACTGGAAGCCGAGTAGAACACATGATGTAAGAACAAGTGGGTAAATGCAGCTCTGGATGTGAGTGGTGCCTAACATGGTATGGGCCCAGCTCTGAGTATGAGCATGAGGATCATGGTATAACGCAGCCGTATGAATGCAATCTGAAAGGGGGCAGAGTATTAACGTAATGCAACCGCGCCCGCTGCTCTAGTAGTGAATGGCGTATAGGACAAAATGTAAATGCAGACACACGGATGTACCTTGAAGGTAACAATTCCAACCACGATCGTTGACCATGGAGCCCCCACTCCCTTTGCCCCAGAGCGCTACAAGTCATGGACCGTGGAACCAAGCACTCGCCTGGCACCTTCTAATTAATTTATTAATTATTTATTTATTTAACTTTTTTTTTTTTTTTTTGAGAAGATATCTAGAAGCTTGAGGTATTCATATATGACAATCACAGACAGGTACCGCAACGGCCGCAGGTTAAATGTACAGTAGAAGCCCATATAAACAGAATGAGAACTGTGCCACCATGAATTCATGTCTAGGTTCCCCGACGTGTGTCGTATCTATCCGACACGCCAATTCAACTAAATGTGGTGCTTACGAAGTATACTGTATTATTAACTTGACTGCACAACATTACCCTATGGGAACTAATAGCAGATCTATGTAGTATGTAGGTAGACAGTGGAATACGTTTGGGCGAATGTTCACGTGAACAAGCTCAAATCCCAGACACGATACCCATGACAATAATACACACCTGTGGAACACTGGGAACAGAGTAAAAGGGTGACAGCTCCCATGAAACCAGCCCTGTGCCTAGTAATGTGCCCGTGCTGGTGTACCTGCGCCTCTGTACATGCGACCGCAGACTCCCGGTCGGCTGCGGGGTACCAATACAGTGCGAGCACCAGGACCACCAAGTAGGCCTGCAGATGCCACACATTTGGCCACAATTGAAGTGAGACTGGGACAGTGAGTGGGGAACAACAGAATGTTCCCCAATGATGATTAGCAACGTGCCTGATGGAAACAGTGGGTACATAAAAACAAGGTATTAATTGATACAACTTATATATCTATATATATATATAAAATACCATTTAGACGAAATAAAAATAAAAATAAAAATAAAAACACCTCTACTGTTAGTATACGTGTGAGACTCCAGCTATGGTGGAAAGCTGGTGCTTGAGAACTATCATACGTAGCAAGACCACCAGATGGAAAAATTCTAGTAAAGTAACAAAATCACATCTACTGACGGTACATGTGATACTCCAGCCACCCTGGAAAGCTGGTACTTGAAGTTTTTTTTTTTTTTTTAAGAAAATTAAAACAGCCTTTTTGTCCATGCAGAATATACATTTTTCTTAAATGATGCTTTACGCCAACATATATAAACCTGCATTTTACACTTTAATACATTGCTTACACTTGTCTTTTCTGGACTGCAGATACCCTTTATGTCTTACTTGAGAACATTTCCTGGTAGCTCTTGGGACCAGGAATTGAGGTGTCCAGGACTGTGTGGGCGTTATCAGCGGCATGCAGAAAGACAAGCTTTAGTCTTAAAGCACGTACGGCCAAATGTAGTGTTTACTTCTGAACTTGCTAGAAGACGTTACCAAAAACGCGTAATATTAGCTGTGATTTGTTAATGTCATCGGTGAGTAAGGCAAAAACAAACAGAGCAGGGATTGCCATGGTGCGAAGGATACATAATTCATACCGAAGCCTGAATGTGCGGCTTGCTGTGTAACCCTGCTGGCAAACGAATGCGTCATGTTTACTGCGGTTCTGTGACTGTTTAACCAGTACAAGGATCTTAGTAAGTTCTTAAACATAACAATGATCCTCCTTGTACCATTACATTACCTGAATGTATGTATCTATATGGACCTGAACATATGGAGGCTCCTGTAGGCGATAGCTGAGAAACAATATAGGATGCCTCTGGCTGCAGGAGGGATCCCTCTAGTAGGAGCGAGCGTGGCAGGGGCGTGGCCTGGGGCGTGGCAGGGGCGGGGAGCCGCCGAGCGCGCCTGGCAACCGGCACCCGCCGCCGCACCCCGAACATGTGCCCGACGAGGGCGGCCCTGCGCCGTCCGGCCTGCCCCGTGAACGCGAGCTGAGGATCCGACATCCATCCCTCTGCCCTGGGGTAAGTACCTGTGATTGCTACGTGCGAGCAGCCGCCGCCGATGCCCGGCACCGGACTCCACCGCTTACCTGTGGCAGCATGAACTGGTGAACCGCCCTGCCACGATACTCACCTAAACCTGGACGCGATGGTGCGGGACGTGCAGGGAACCAGGCATGTAGACGTAACCGGAAGTACCTGGCCGCACGTCCCGTCCCTTGAACTTCGTGGGGTTGATATAGCCAAGGGGCGTGGCCTCTGCCCCTCCCACAAATACAGGCTGCACGGCAGCCTTAACTACATATAATAAGTTTTTGTGATCAGTAATCACCGTGACGGGATGAACCGCCCCCTCCAAAAAATGATGCCACTCCTCAAAAGCCAACTTAATAGCCAAAAGTTCCCTGTTGCCAATATCATAGTTCCTTTCTGCAGTAGACAATTTCTTCGAAAAAGAAAGCACACGGACGCCATTCACCAGGGGACGGGCCCTGAGATAGTACCGCTCCCACACCCACCTCTGATGCATCAACCTCTACAATAAAAGGAAGCGAGACATCTGGCTGTACGAGAATAGGGGCCGAGGTGAATCTCTCCTTCAGAGATGCAAAGGCAGTTTTGGCTGCATGTGACCATTTGGAAAAATCGGATCCCTTTCGGGTCATATCCGTCAGTGGTTTGACCACCAAGGAATAGTTTTTTATAAACTTTCTATAAAAATTGGCAAACCCCAGGAAGCGTTGCAATGCCTTCAGGTTCTCAGGCAGATCCCAGTCTATAATCTCCCGGACTTTCTCTGGATCCATGCGGAAACCTGAATCTGACAACACATACCCCAGAAATGGCAGTTCTTTTACGGCGAACACACATTTTTCTAACTTAGCAAACAATTTGTTGGCCCTTAATATCTGCAGCACTTGTCTCACATGGATCTTATGTGTATCCAGATCCGGGGAATAGACCAGGATGTCATCAAGATATATCACAACAAATCTCCCGATAAGGTGACTAAAAATATCGTTGACAAAATGTTGGAATACTGCAGGCGCATTAGTAAGACCAAATGGCATGACCAGATTTTCATAATGCCCTTCCGGAGTATTAAAAGCCGTCTTCCACTCATCCCCCTCTTTGATGCGAACCAGGTTATGGGCTCCTCTGAGATCCATTTTGGAGAACCATTTAGCACCAGCAACCTGATTAAAGAGGTCGGGAATGAGAGGAAGAGGATAGGGATCTCGGATAGTTATCCGGTTTAATTCCCGGAAATCCAGGCAAGGACGTAGGCCCCCATCTTTCTTTTTAACGAAAAAGAACCCTGCAGCCACAGGTGAAGAAGAGGGTCTGATGTGTCCCTTAGCCAAACTCTCCGAAATATAATCTTTCATAGCCTTCCTCTCTGGGCCGGAAAGATTGTATAACCGGGTTTTAGGTAGTTTGGCCCCAGGTAGTAGATTAATCGGGCAATCATATGGACGATGAGGTGGTAACCCCTGACAACCCTTCTCAGAGAACACATCCATAAAATCTGACAGAAAGGCAGGTAAAGATGTTACAGAGAGTGTAGAGCACCTACTACTCAAGCAGTTGTCCTTACAATGTTCACTCCACTCCACAATCTCCCCGGCCTGCCAATCCACCACTGGATTGTGAGTCACCAGCCAGGGAAGCCCCAATACCATAGGAGCCGGAAGACCGTCCAGGATATAACACGAGATATGCTCTTTATGGAGGTACCCTACCTGCAGATGGATATTATGAATGATCTGAGTTAACTCTTTCTGAGTAAGAGGGGAGGAGTCGATGGCAAAAACAGGAATAGTTCTGCGTATCGGTTCTGGAGTAAAACCCAGAGCCTGAGCAAACCGTGAATCCACCAAGTTGACCCCCGCCCCACTGTCCAAAAAGACGGAACAGATCTCAGTCTTATTGCCCGCCTCAACGGTAGCGGACAACAAAAACTGAGACATGCGTATGGAGGAAACGAATACGCCCAGACTGTTATCCTCCGCACAATCTGGGGACTCTAGTTTTCCCGGCGGCTCCTTTGTTTGTGGTCTCTTGGGTTCTGAGGGACAAACCTTTACAAAATGACCCCTCCCCCCACAACGAAAACAAACCTCTGACCTACAGCGGAACTTAGGAGGATTCACCCGTCTAGTGGCGCCCCCTATTTGCATTGGTTCGACTGGATCATAACAAACCGATCCCTGCCCTATAGAGGCCTCCGTAAAATTTAATAGTCTCTCCCTGAGTCGTCTGTCGATTCTTATGGACAGAGACATAGCAGCCTCCAGAGACCTAGGGACCTCGTATACCGCCAGCGCGTCTTTTAATTTTTCAGACAACCCCTGGCAAAACTGACTCCTAAGGGCCGAGTCGTTCCATAACGTATCAGTAGCCCACCTACGGAATTCGGAACAATATAGTTCAGCAGACCGGTTCTCCTGCCGAAGTCCACGTAGCTTCGACTCAGCCAGTGAGACCCTGTCCGGGTCATCATATACGAGACCCAGGGCTTCAAAAAACTCCTCCACTGATCGTAAGGCCAGAGAGTCTGATGGTAGGGAGAAAGCCCAAGCCTGCGGATCTCCTTGCAGGAGAGAAATTACAATACCCACCCGTTGTTCCTCACCGCCGGAGGATCTAGGGCGTAACCTGAAAAACAATTTGCAAGCTTCTCTGAAGGTTACAAATTGGTCTCCCCCTCCTGAGAACCTATCAGGTAAAGCCACTTTTGGCTCAGGAGTAGGGATGAGCGAACCCGAACTGTATAGAATTTTGGGGTATCCGTGACATGGACCCGAACCCAAACATTTTCGTAAAAGTCCGGGTTCGGGTTCGGTGTTCGGCGCTTTCTTGGCGCTTTTTGAAAGGCTGCAAAGCAGCCAATCAACAAGCGTCATACTACTTGCCCCAAGAGGCCATCACAGCTATGCCTACTATTGGCATGGCTGTGATTGGCCAGTGCAGCATGTGACCCAGCCTCTATTTAAGCTGGAGTCACGTAGCGCCGCACGTCACTCTGCTATGATCAGTATAGGGAGAGGTTGCAGCTGCGACGTTAGGGCGAGATTAGGCAGATTAACTCCTCCAAAAGACTTCATTCTGTTATCGATCTGCAACTGTGGATCATTGAAGTGCTATTATTGACTTGCTCACTTTTTTGAGGCTGCCCAGAGCGTTTTTAGATCACTTTTTTTCTGGGGTGATCGGCGGCCATTTTGTGACTTGTGGTGCGCCAGCACAAGCTATCACCAAGTGTATTTAACCATCGATAGTGTGGTTATTTTGTGCTATATCCTACATCAGCTGCAGGCTGAGCCTGTGTCACCGAAGTGCATTTAACCATCAACAGTCTGGTTATTTTTTGGCCATATACTACATCTGGTGCAGGCTGAGCCTGTGTAACCCAAGTGCATTTAACCATCAACAGTGTGGTTATTTTTTGGCCATATATTACATCAGGGGCAAGTTGAGCCCCTGCGCCTAAAAAATAGACCTGACATTTCTATTCAACCAAATCTGTACTGTTTTAGCTGGTCAAGTTATTTGTAGTGACCGTAAAAGCACACTTTTTTTTCTGGGTTGAAAAACCATTCCCAAATTTGCCATTCTCAAAATAACTAGTTTCTGGTATTTGAGGCCTACTTGAAATCTATCCCAAAAAGAATATCTTACATTGAAGGTACTGATAGTGTCATTCAGAAAAACCTAAGACACACGCTAGCGTGCTGATAGAAATCTGATTCTGTGATTAAACCTATACCTGTCACACAGCGCAAAAAAAAACAGGCCTCACATCTCTATTTAACCAAATCTGTACTGTTTTAGCTGGTCAAGTTATTTGTAGTGACCGTAAAAGCACACTTTTTTTTCTGGGTTGAAAAACCATTCCCAAATTTGCCATTCTCAAAATAACTAGTTTCTGGTATTTGAGGCCTACTTGAAATCTATCCCAAAAATAATATCTTACATTGAAGGTACTGATAGTGTCATTCAGAAAAACCTAAGACACACGCTAGCGTGCTGATAGAAATCTGATTCTGTGATTAAACCTATACCTGTCACACAGCGCAAAAAAAAAACAGGCCTCACATCTCTATTTAACCAAATCTGTACTGTTTTAGCTGGTCAAGTTATTTGTAGTGACCGTAAAAGCACACTTTTTTTTCTGGGTTGAAAAACCATTCCCAAATTTGCCATTCTCAAAATAACTAGTTTCTGGTATTTGAGGCCTACTTGAAATCTATCCCAAAAATAATATCTTACATTGAAGCTAGTGATAGTGTCATTCAGAAAAACCTAAGACACACGCTAGCGTGCTGATAGAAGTCTGATTCTGTGATTAAACCTATACCTGTCACACAGCGCAAAAAAAAACAGGCCTCACATCTCTATTTAACCAAATCTGTACTGTTTTAGCTGGTCAAGTTATTTGTAGTGACCGTAAAAGCACACTATTTTTTCTGGGTTGAAAAACCATTCCCAAATTTGCCATTCTCAAAATAACTAGTTTCTGGTATTTGAGGCCTACTTGAAATCTATCCCAAAAAGAATATCTTACATTGAAGCTAGTGATAGTGTCATTCAGAAAAACCTAAGACACACGCTAGCGTGCTGATAGAAATCTGATTCTGTGATTAAACCTATACCTGTCACACAGCGCAAAAAAAAACAGGCCTCACATCTCTATTTAACCAAATCTGTACTGTTTTAGCTGGTCAAGTTATTTGTAGTGACCGTAAAAGCACACTTTTTTTTCTGGGTTGAAAAACCATTCCCAAATTTGCAATTCTCAAAATAACTAGTTTCTGGTATTTGAGGCCTACTTGAAATCTATCCCAAAAAGAATATCTTACATTGAAGGTACTGATAGTGTCATTCAGAAAAACCTAAGACACACGCTAGCGTGCTGATAGAAATCTGATTCTGTGATTAAACCTATACCTGTCACACAGCGCAAAAAAAAACAGGCCTCACATCTCTATTTAACCAAATCTGTACTGTTTTAGCTGGTCAAGTTATTTGTAGTGACCGTAAAAGCACACTATTTTTTCTGGGTTGAAAAACCATTCCCAAATTTGCCATTCTCAAAATAACTAGTTTCTGGTATTTGAGGCCTACTTGAAATCTATCCCAAAAAGAATATCTTACATTGAAGGTACTGATAGTGTCATTCAGAAAAACCTAAGACACACGCTAGCGTGCTGATAGAAATCTGATTCTGTGATTAAACCTATACCTGTCACACAGCGCAAAAAAAAACAGGCCTCACATCTCTATTTAACCAAATCTGTACTGTTTTAGCTGGTCAAGTTATTTGTGGTGACCGTAAAAGCACACTTTTTTTCTGGGTTGAAAAACCATTCCCAAATTTGCAATTCTCAAAATAACTAGCTTCTGGTATTTGAGGCCTACTTGAAATCTATCCCAAAAAGAATATCTTACATTGAAGGTACTGATAGTGTCATTCAGAAAAACCTAAGACACACGCTAGCGTGCTGATAGAAGTCTGAATCTGTGATTAAACCTATACCTGTCACACAGCGCAAAAAAAAAAACAGGCCTCACATCTCTATTTAACCAAATCTGTACTGTTTTAGCTGGTCAAGTTATTTGTAGTGACCGTAAAAGCACACTTTTTTTTCTGGGTTGAAAAACTATTCCCAAATTTGCCATTCTCAAAATTGTGGTGAACGGGAACAATGAGGAAAACATCTAATAAGGGACGCGGACGTGGACATGGTCGTGGTGGTGTTAGTGGACCCTCTGGTGCTGGGAGAGGACGTGGCCGTTCTGCCACAGCCACACGTCCTAGTGAACCAACTACCTCAGGTCCCAGTAGCCAGCAGAATTTACAGCGATATTTGGTGGGGCCCAATGCCGTTCTAAGGACGGTAAGGCCTGAGCAGGTGCAGGCATTAGTCAATTGGGTGGCCGACAGTGGATCCAGCACGTTCACATTATCTCCCACCCAGTCTTCTGCAGAAAGCGCACAGATGGCGCATGAAAACCAAGCCCATCGGTCTGTCACATCACCCCCATGCATATCAGGGAAACTGTCTGAGCCTCAAGTTATGCAGCAGTCTCTTATGCTGTTTGAAGACTCTGCTGCCAGGGTTTCCCAAGGGCATCCACCTAGCCCTTCCCCAGGGGTGGAAGAGATAGAATGCACTAACGCACAACCACTTATTTTTCCTGATGATGAGGACATGGGAATACCACCTCAGCACGTCTCTGATGATGACGAAACAAAGGTGCCAACTGCTGCGTCTTTCTGCAGTGTGCAGACTGAACAGGAGGTCAGGGATCAAGACTGGGTGGAAGACGATGCCGGGGACGATGAGGTCCTAGACCCCATATGGAATGAAGGTCGTGCCACTGACTTTCACAGTTCGGAGGAAGAGGCAGTGGTGAGACCGAGCCAACAGCGTAGCAAAAGAGGGAGCAGTGGGCAAAATCAGAACACCCGCCGCCAAGAGACTCCGCCTGCTACTGACCGCCGCCATCTGGGACCGAGCACCCCAAAGGCAGCTTCAAGGAGTTCCCTGGCATGGCACTTCTTCAAACAATGTGCTGACAACAAGACCCGAGTGGTTTGCACGCTGTGCCATTAGAGCCTGAAGCGAGGCATTAACGTTCTGAACCTTAGCACAACCTGCATGACCAGGCACCTGCATACAAAGCATGAACTGCAGTGGAGTAAACACCTTAAAAACAAAGAAGTCACTCAGGCACCCCCTGCTACCTCTTCTGCTGCTGCCTCGGCTTCTTCTGCTGCTGCCGCCGCCTTGGCCTCTTCCTCCGCCTCTGGAGGAACGTTGGCACCTGCCGCCCAGCAAACATGGGATGTACCACCACCACCACCACCTGCGTCACCAAGCATCTCAACCATGTCACACGGCAGCGTTCAGCTCTCCATCTCACAAACATTTTAGAGAAAGCGTAAATTCCCACCTAGCCACCCTCGATCCCTGGCCCTGAATGCCAGCATTTCTAAACTACTGGCCTATGAAATGCTGTCATTTAGGCTGGTGGACACACACAGCTTCAAACAGCTCATGTCACTTGCTGTCCCACAGTATGTTGTTCCCAGCCGCCACTACTTCTCCAAGAGAGCCGTGCCTTCCCTGCACAAACAAGTGTCCGATAAAATCAAGTGTGCACTGCGCAACGCCATCTGTGGCAAGGTCCACCTAACCACAGATACGTGGACCAGTAAGCACGGCCAGGGACGCTATATCTCCCTAACTGCACACTGGGTAAATGTAGTGGCGGCTGGGCCCCAGGCGGAGAGCTGTTTGGCGCACTTCCTTACGCCGCCAAGGATCGCAGGACAACATTCTTTGCCTCCTGTCTCCTCCTCCTCCTACTCAGCTTCCTCCTCCTCTTCTTCCAACTGCTCATTCAGTCAGCCACACACCTTCACCACCAACTTCAGCACAGCACGGGGTAAACGTCAGCAGGCCATTCTGAAAGTCATATGTTTGGGGGACAGGCCCCACACCGCACAGGAGTTGTGGCGGGGTATAGAACAACAGACCGACGAGTGGTTGCTGCCGGTGAGCCTCAAGCCCGGCCTGGTGGTGTGCGATAATGGGCGAAATCTCGTTGCAGCTCTGGGACTAGCCGGTTTGACGCACATCCCTTGCTTGGCGCATGTGCTGAATTTGGTGGTGCAGAAGTTCATTCGCAACTACCTCGACATGTCAGAGCTGCTGCATAAAGTGCGGGCCGTCTGTTCGCGCTTCCGGCGTTCACACCCTGCCGCTGCTCGCCTGTCTAACTTCGGCCTTCCCGCTCACCGCCTCATATGCGACGTACCCATCAGGTGGAACTCCACCTTGCATATGCTGGACAGACTGTGCGAGCAGCAGCAGGCCATAGTGGAGTTTCAGCTGCAGCACGCACGGGTCAGTCGCACTGCGGATCAGACACACTTCACCACCAATGACTGGGCCTCCATGCGAGACCTGTGTGCCCTGTTGCGCTGTTTCGAGTACTCCACCAACATGGCCAGTGGCGATGACGCCGTTATCAGTGTTACAATACCACTTCTATGTCTCCTTGAGAAAACACTTAGGGCGATGATGGAAGAGGAGGTGGCCCAGGAGGAAGAGGAGGAAGAGGGGTCATTTTTAGCACTTTCAGGCCAGTCTCTTCAAAGTGACTCAGAGGGAGGTTTTTTGCAACACCAGAGGCCAGGTACAAATGTGGCCAGACAGGGCCCACTACTGGAGGACGAGGAGGACGAGGATGAGGAGGAGGTGGAGGAGGATGAGGATGAAGCATGTTCACAGCGGGGTGGCACCCAAAGCAGCTCGGGCCCATCACTGGTGCGTGGCTGGGGGGAAACACAGGACGATGACGATACGCCTCCCACAGAGGACAGCTTGTCCTTACCTCTGGGCAGCCTGGCACACATGAGCGACTACATGCTGCAGTGCCTGCGCAACGACAGCAGAGTTGCCCACATTTTAACGTGTGCGGAATACTGGGTTGCCACCCTGCTGGATCCCCGGTACAAAGACAATGTGCCCACCTTACTTCCTACACTGGAGCGTGATAGGAAGATGCGCGAGTACAAGCGCACGTTGGTAGACGCGCTACTGAGAGCATTCCCAAATGTCACAGGGGAACCAGTGGAAGCCCAAGGCGAAGGCAGAGGAGGAGCAAGAGGTCGCCAACGCAGCTGTGTCACGGCCAGCTCCTCTGAGGGCAGGGTTAATATGGCAGAGATGTGGAAAAGTTTTGTCACCACGCCACAGCTAACTGCACCACCACCTGATACGGAACGTGTTAGCAGGAGGCAACATTTCACTAACATGGTGGAACAGTACCTGTGCACACCCCTCCATGTACTGACTGATGGTTCGGCCCCATTCAACTTCTGGGTCTCCAAATTGTCCACGTGGCCAGAGCTAGCCTTTTATGCCTTGGAGGTGCTGGCCTGCCCGGCGGCCAGCGTTTTGTCTGAACGTATATTCAGCACGGCAGGGGGCGCCATTACAGACAAACGCAGCCGCCTGTCTACAGCCAATGTGGACAAGCTGACGTTCATAAAAATGAACCAGGCATGGATCCCACAGGACGTGTCCATCCCTTGTGCAGATTAGATATTAACTACCTCCCCTTAACAATATATTATTCTACTCCAGGGCACTTCCTCATTCAATACTATTTTTAATTTCATTTTACCATTATATTGCGGGGCAACCCAAAGTTGAATGAACCTTTCCTCTGTCTGGGTGCCGGGGCCTAAATGTGTGACAGTGGCCTGTTCCAGTGGTGGGTGACGTGAAGCCTGATTCTCTGCTATGACATGAAGACTTATTCTGTGCTGACATGAAGCCAGATTCTCTGTTACGGGACCTCTCTCCTCTGCCTGGGTGCCTGGGCCTAAATATGTGACAGTGGCCTGTTCCAGTGGTGGGTGATGTGAAGCCTGATTCTCTGCTATGACATGAATACAGATTCTGCGCTGACATAAGGCCAGATTCTCTGTTACGGGACCTCTCTCCTCTGCCTGGGTGCCTGGGCCTAAATGTGTGACAGTGGCCTGTTCCAGTGGTGGGTGACGTGAAGCCTGATTCTCTGCTATGACATGAATACAGATTCTGCGCTGACATAAGGCCAGATTCTCTGTTACGGGACCTCTCTCCTCTGCCTGGGTGCCTGGGCCTAAATGTTTGACAGTGGCCTGTTCCAGTGGTGGGTGACGTGAAGCCTGATTCTCTGCTATGACATGAATACAGATTCTGCGCTGACATAAGGCCAGATTCTCTGTTACGGGACCTCTCTCCTCTGCCTGGGTGCCTGGGCCTAAATGTGTGACAGTGGCCTGTTCCAGTGGTGGGTGACGTGAAGCCTGATTCTCTGCTATGACATGAATACAGATTCTGCGCTGACATAAGGCCAGATTCTCTGTTACGGGACCTCTCTCCTCTGCCTGGGTGCCTGGGCCTAAATGTGTGACAGTGGCCTGTTCCAGTGGTGGGTGACGTGAAGCCTGATTCTCTGCTATGACATGAAGACAGATTCTGCGCTGACATAAGGCCAGATTCTCTGTTACGGGACCGCTCTCCTCTGTCTGGGTGCCTGGGCCTAAATGTGTGACAGTGGCCTGTTCCAGTGGTGGGTGACGTGAAGCCTGATTCTCTGCTATGACATGAATACAGATTCTGCGCTGACATAAGGCCAGATTCTCTGTTACGGGACCTCTCTCCTCTGCCTGGGTGCCTGGGCCTAAATGTGTGACAGTGGCCTGTTCCAGTGGTGGGTGACCTGAAGCCTGATTCTCTGCTATGACATGAAGACAGATTCTGCGCTGACATAAGGCCAGATTCTCTGTTACGGGGCCGCTCTCCTCTGTCTGGGTGCCGGGGCCTAAATGTGTGACAGTGGCCTGTTCCAGTGGTGGGTGACGTGAAGCCTGATTCTCTGCTATGACATGAATACAGATTCTGCGCTGACATAAGGCCAGATTCTCTGTTACGGGACCTCTCTCCTCTGCCTGGGTGCCTGGGCCTAAATGTGTGACAGTGGCCTGTTCCAGTGGTGGGTGACGTGAAGCCTGATTCTCTGCTATGACATGAAGACAGATTCTGCGCTGACATAAGGCCAGATTCTCTGTTACGTGACCGCTCTCCTCTTTCTGGGTGCCGGGGCCTAAATGTCTGACAGTGGCCTGTTCCAGTGGTGGGTGACGTGAAGCCTGATTCTCTGCTATGACATGAATACAGATTCTGCGCTGACATAAGGTCAGATTCTCTGTTACGGGACCTCTCTCCTCTGCCTGGGTGCCTGGGCCTAAATGTGTGACAGTGGCCTGTTCCAGTGGTGGGTGGCGTGAAGCCTGATTCTCTGCTATGACATGAAGACAGATTCTGCGCTGACATAAGGCCAGATTCTCTGTTACGGGACCTCTCTCCTCTGCCTGGGTGCCTGGGCCTAAATGTGTGACAGTGGCCTGTTCCAGTGGTGGGTGACGTGAAGCCTGATTCTCTGCTATGACATGAAGACAAATTCTGCGCTGACATAAGGCCAGATTCTCTGTTACGGGACCGCTCTCCTCTGTCTGGGTGCCGGGGCCTAAATGTGTGACAGTGACCTGTTCCAGTGGTGGGTGACGTGAAGCCTGATTCTCTGCTATGACATGAAGACAGATTCTGCGCTGACATAAGGCCAGATTCTCTGTTACGGGACCTCTCTCCTCTGCCTGGGTGCCTGGGCCTAAATGTGTGACAGTGGCCTGTTCCAGTGGTGGGTGACGTGAAGCCTGATTCTCTGCTATGACATGAAGACAGATTCTGCGCTGACATAAGGCCAGATTCTCTGTTACGGGACCGCTTTCCTCTGTCTGGGTGCCGGGGCCTAAATGTGTGACAGTGGCCTGTTCCAGTGGTGCGTGATGTGAAGCCTGATTCTCTGCTATGACATGAAGACAGATTCTGTGCTGACATCAGGCCAGATTCTCTGTTACGGGACCTCTCTCCTCAGCCTGGGTGCCGGGGCCTAAATGTGTGACAGTGGCCTGTTCCAGTGGTGGGTGACGTGAAGCCTGATTCTCTGCTATGACATGAAGACTGATTCTGCGCTGACATGAAGCCAGATTCTGTGCTATGGCATGAAGAGACTGATTCTCTGCTGACATGAAGCCAGATTCTTTGCTATGGCATGAAGAGACTGATTCTCTGCTGACGTGAAGCCAGATTCTCTGCTATGGGACCTCTGTCCAATTGATATTGGTTAATTTTTTTTTTTTTTATATTTATTTTAATTCATTTCCCTATCCACATTTGTTTGCAGGGGATTTACCTACATGTTGCTGCCTTTTGCCGCCCTCTAGCTCTTTCCTGGGCTGTTTTACAGCCTTTTTAGTGCCCAAAAGTTCGGGTCCCCATTGACTTCAATGGGGTTCGGGTTCGGGACGAAGTTCGAATCGGGTTCGGATCCCGAACCCGAACATTTCCGGGAAGTTCAGCCGAACTTCTCGAACCCGAACATCCAGGTGTTCGCTCAACTCTACTCAGGAGTACCTTGGTTTCCCGTAGCAACTGTTAGATTTTCCAGCTCCTGTTCTCTTCACTCCCCCCTCTCCTGCCCCCATCATGATTGGCACCACTGGTTTCACTCTTTGTGACACTCCCTTTTCTGGTACGTAGTACGTGCCGTCAGTATTTATGACTGGATATATGGGCGCTGGCAGGGGGGGCATGAGCTGAGTTGGCTCCTTTGTTTCCCCAAGGGAGATGAGAGGCGGTACATTATCTGCAGCCACAAGGGGGGGGGGGCTGAGGGGTTTGCAGCCACTGCTATCAGAGAAGAGGCGTTACGAAGCATGGGAGCTCCACATGCCAGGCAAGTGTTATGTGCATCTGGATTTTTCTGCCTGCATACATTACAAAACCACCCCTCTGGTCTCTGTTGGGAGGGGGCACTTTTTAACAGGGGCTGCAAGCTCTTTTGTTTGTGAGCACCATGATAGGGTGGTGGCTCATCTGGTCCCACAGTATAAATATACATCTTTGTTTTTTCATCCCATCTTTCTGTCCCTCCAGTTGCCATAAATCGACTTGCCGCTCTGTGCCATGACTGTGCAGCACCTAATAACCCTTCATGATTCAGCTTTCCCCGACATCGCTGTATCAGCCGTTTCAATACTTCAACATTCAATTCTCCATTTATATCACATCCTGCAATCTTCATTAACTTTTTATAACTTTTCACATGTTGACTTCCTTCTTCTCTCGCTACAATCTGAGGAGCAGTATATTCTCCTTCTCCATTTCCATGTGAGTGGGAGTTGCCCATCTTAACAACAGTATTTCAGACTGACACACACACAAAACAGAGGAGTGATCAGCACCTTTAACCCTTTCCTCCGCAGACAAAGGATTCACCCTCCCCACTGGTTTGCTCAAATCTGACTATCACGTCTGACTAGTCAGCCGGGACTCCCCGCACGTCTTCCCCAAAACCAGGGGTCATGCCGGGCTCCGTCGCATCTTCCTGGGGGTCAGGTCAGGTAGTCTCCACAGTCTTCCATTAGATCAAAAAGGTCATGAGAGGTTCTACCATCTTCCTAGGGTCAGGTCAGGTAGTCTCCGCAGTCTTCCATTTAGATCAAAACGGTCATGTGGAACTACAGTCTCCCTGGTCAGGTCAGCCGGAGTTCCTTTGTCCCACACCTCAGCGCTACAGCGCCCCCTTCCAAACCAGGAGGTTACGGTCCCCTCCCTTTGTCTGTGGTTTTACCGTCTGTGCTCAACTCACTCCTCACATATACAAACACACACGAAACATATACACACCAGAGTGATCTATAAATTCAGACTATTGGTTCTATAGACTCCAAGCTTCAGCATTACAGCCGACTACTATACTTACATCAGTACCACCTCACAGCAGACTGAGCTATCTGAGCATGACGAAGTAAATAGCAGAAAGGCAGATAAGATAAACGTTTTCTCACCTTTCTTTGAGGCTGCAGTCCTCTCCCCTCTGCCGTTCGTCAAGCTCAGGGCCGATCTTGTCAGCTGTTGGACGCTACTTCGCTCAGAGTCCCTTCGTGGTCGCCATTTTGATAAAGACACCCTAAATTAGGGCATTTAAGATACACTCTGGTGTTCCTAATCAATGTACCCTCAGGGGGTTAATATCCACGCGTGGTTGAGAGACTGGACACTGACACAGAAGTTGGTCAAAGCAATCTCTAACTTTATTTAAATCAGGTAAGCCGTATTATACATCTTCAGAAGAGGGCAGTCCTCTCTGAGGCTTAAACATTGTTTCATTGGTCAAAAAGGAAAAAGTGATAAGAGAAACATAGATAACACTCAACATCTGCGCAGTGAGTACCTTTTTTGGAATGTGAACTAATGTAAACATCTAGGTGTTCGCCATTTTGTAATGGCGGACAATCTAACAATAATACTGCATACGTCATATGTGACACTTCAAAGAGGTGCTTCTCTATAGGCAGTGAATAATATATATATCATCAAGCCATATGATTGGCTTATGCATCTCTACCACACTCTATGGGACACCTGTAGTAAGATGAGAAATCAGACACTTCTTACAGCCCAGCACTTTGCCCCCCTCTCTCTCCTCTCTAGCCTTGAAACAAAGAGAGGGATGGGGGGGAGGCACTTGGAGTAGAAAAAGTTTAACTCATTACAGTCCTAGATATACAAAAAATATAGAATAAAATTCACACATCTTTAACACAACGGTGGAACCCAAGGATGGCTGCTACTGCTGCAGCACTGTTGCTTTTAATCCTGCCACTTCAAGGGATAATCCCTGTAATTGTTTCGCCAAAACCGTAACCGGATCCATAGTGGAACAGAAAAATACAAAGCAAAACAGCAAGCAAAAAAAAAAAAAAAGAAAAGAAAAGTCTTTTTTTTTTTTTAAAAGGCCAGATATACTGTCACGACCGCTACCCCAGCAGCAGTCGTGTCGCACCAGACGGAGGGGAAGGGGGACCCTTATCTACAGATGGGAATAGTATGGCCACCCCTGACTAACCCTAAGCTGGCACCTGTCTGCCCTGATACCCTAGACGGGGTGTGAACCCGTGCGGCGAGCAGGATGCCTAAACCCTCAGTCACCCTAAAGCCTAGAGTGGGGAAAGGCCGATGGGAGCACTAGTCACCATCACTCATGTCTAGGAGAACAGCAGGGGAAGACAGCAACAAACAAACTATATCAGAGATAGACTTATCCAGTCACGAGCAGAGAAGGCGATCCCAATCACGACAGTCCACGCCGGACAAGAGCTCCACAGCAACACCATCAAACGATCTCCTTCAAAGGTCAGAATAGTACTGGAAGTAAGGACTATATCTGGCAATGACTGCAAGTGAAAGTGAAACTAATATAGTAGCTGGGAGTGGCAGACAGGACTCACCTGAGAAGGATGCCTACAAACTCCCAGTCAGGACAAAAAGGTTCACAAGGCAAAACCCAGATGACATACCCTGAACCACGGAGCAAACTCGCAAGCTATCGCGAGTAGCAAGTCGCTGCGACCTTCTCCTCCCAGACCTGTCTGGATCAGTCACAGTCGTGACAGGCAGGGCCTGAAACACACACACGTTAAGGCAACTGACTGCTATTATTTCACAGTCAAAATTGTAGTTTTTTTTAAAATGTAAACTACTGTGACACCAGATATGAGTTGCACTGGTGTGACACTGTGCACTGGCAGGGCCTGAAACACACACACGTTAAGGCAACTGACTGCTATTATTTCACAGTCAAAATTGTAGTTTTTTTTTAAAATGTCAACTACTGTGACACCAGATATGAGTTGCACTGGTGTGACACTGTGCACTGGCAGGGCCTGAAACACACACACGTTAAGGCAACTGACTGCTATTATTTCACAGTCAAAATTGTCGTGTTTTTTTTAATGTAAACTACTGTGACACCAGATATGAGTTGCACTGGTGTAACACTGTGCACTGGCAGGGCCTGAAACACACACACGTTAAGGCTACTTTCACACTTGCGTTCGGGGTTCCGCTTGTGAGTTCCGTTTGAAGGCTCTCACAAGCGGCCCCGAATGGATCCGTACAGCCCCAATGCATTTTGAGTGGATGTGGATCCGCTCAGAATGCATCAGTATGGCACCATTTGGCCTCCATTCCGCTCAGCATGCGGACACCTGAATGCAGCTTGCAGCGTTCGGGTGTCCGCCTGGCCGTGCGGAGCCAAACGGATCCATCCTGACTTACAATGCAAGTCAATGGGGACGGATCCGTTTGACGTTGACACAATATGGTGCAATTGCAAATGGATCCGTCCCCCATTGACTTTCAATGTAAAGTATGGAGTCCCTATTAATATACCATCGGATCAGAGTTTTCTCCAATCCGAGGGTATATTTTAACTTGAAGCATCCCCATCACCATGGGAACGCCTCTATGTTAGAATATACCATCGGATTTGAGTTAGATCGTGAAACTCAGATCCAACAGTATATTCTAACACAGAGGCGTTCCCATAGTGATGGGGACGCTTCAAGTTAGAATATACTGAGAACTGTGTAATAACTGCCCCCTGCTGCCTGGCAGCACCTGATCTCTTACAGGGGGCTGTGATCCGCACAATTAACCCCTCAGGACCCCCCTCCCTCCCCAGTTTTAAATTAATTTGTGGCCAGTGCGGCCCCCCCTCCCTCCCCAGTATTATATTCATTGGTGGCCAGTGTGGCCCCCCTCCATCCCTCCCCAGTATTATATTCATTGGTGGCCAGTGCGGCCCCCCTCTCCCCCCCTAATTAAAATCACCCCCCCATCATTGGTGGCAGCGGAGAGTTACGATCGGAGTCCCAGTTTAATCGCTGGGGCTCCGATCGGTTATCATGGCAGCCAAGACGCTACTGCAGTCCTGGCTGCCATGGTTACTTAGCAATTGTAGAAGCATTATACTTACCTGCGATGTCTGTGACCGGCCGGGTGCTCCTCCTACTTGTAAGTGAAAGGTGTGTGCTATAAGCAATGCACCACACAGACCTTTCACTTATCAGTAGGAGGAGCGCCCGGCTGGTCACAGACATCGCAGGTAAGTATAATGCTTCTAAAATTGCTAAGTAACCATGGCAGCCAGGACTGAAGTAGCGTCTTGGCTGCCATGGTAACCGATCGGAGCCCCAGCGATTAAACTGGGACTCCGATCGGAACTCTCCGCTGCCACCAATAATGGGGGGGGGGGGGGGGGGTTTTAATTAGGGGGGAGGGAGGGGGGCCGCACTGGCCACCAATGAATTTAATACTGGGGAGGGAGGGGGGCCGCACTGGCCACCAATGAATATAATACTGGGGAGGGAGGGGGGGCCGCACTGGCCACCAATGAATATAATACTGGGGAGGGAGGGGGCCCGCACTGGCCACCAATGAATATAATACTGGGGAGGGAGGGGGGCCGCACTGGCCACAAATGAATATAAAACTGGGGAGGGAGGGTGTTCTGGCCCCTGCTGCCTGGCAGCACCTGATCTCTTACAGGGGGCTATGATACGCACTATTAACCCTTCAGGTGCGGCACCTGAGGTGTTAATTGTGCGGATCACAGCCCCCTGTAAGAGATCGGGTGCTGCCAGGCAGCAGGGGTCATTCATGTACACAGTTCTTTTAGTATATTCTAACTTGAAGCGTCCCCATCATTATGGGAAAGCCTATGTGTTAGAATATACTGTCGGATTTGAGTTTTCACGAAGTGAAAAATCAGATCTGAAAAAAACAGTTATGCAGACGGATCCGTTCTGAACGGATGCAAGCGTTTGCATTATAGGAGCGGATCCGTCTGTGTAGACACCAGACGGATCCGCTCCGAACGCAAGTGTGAAAGTAGCCTAAGGCAACTGACTGCTATTATTTCACAGTCATTTTTTTAATGTAAGCTACTGTGACACCAGATATGAGTTGCACTGGTGTGACACTGTGCACTGGCAGGGCCTGAAACATACACGCGTTAAGGCAACTGACTGCTATTATTTCACAGTCAAAATTATTTTTTTTTTAATGCAAGCTACTGTGACACCAGATATGAGTGGTGGCACTGGGCAAGTGGGCACAGTATACGCTGTGAGCCTGACACACACGCTGGCAGGAAACTGCAATTAGATTACACAGGAAAAAAATAAAGCAGACTGATGTTCTAGCCCTAAAAAGGGCTTTTTAGGGTTCTGTTCTTATAGCAGAGATCAGATGAGTCTTTCAGGATTGTAGTGGACACTGAATACACTAGCCTAGCTATCGATTTCCCTATTAAATCAGCAGCAGCTACACTGTTCCTCCTCTCACTAAGAATGCAGCTTCCGAATGAATCTAAAATGGATGCTGTCCAGGAGGTGGGAGGGTCTGGGAGGGAGGGTATGATGCTGATTGGCTGGAATGTGCCCACAGCACAGACCAGAGAGTACCTCAGCTGCGCTCCTCAGAGTCTGTTCCTCCACTTCCTGCGTGGCCGCGCCTGCACAAACCAGAATTGACTGGCGCGATGCAGGAGCTGCCGGACGTGCGACTGATGTCGGTGCGCTCTACGCCGTGATGTGAGTGATCCTTAAAGTGCCCCGTACTCGTCGAGTCTAGAGTCGCTGATGACCACAAAAAAGGAGGACTTCTGGCCGTCCGTCCTGGCCTTGTTCCGGACGGAGGACCAGGAGTCTAAAAAACGGACGTCTGGTCACCCTAATAGAGGAGTGCACCCGGTGTGGCAGAGTTATCCTCTGCGCTCACGTGCTGCCCGCCCTCAAGACAGTCATCAGCCAGTGAGTGCCCCACACCCCTGGCCCATACTGAAGGACTGGTCCGTGAACACAGAAGTGTGCCACAGTAAGAGGACAGCAGCAGACTTAATATAAAGCTCATATATGTTATTGGTTGGATATGGGTATTCTTGATAGGGGGAGGGCAGCAGCAAGCAGTGGGGTTTGGGGGGAAGGGGGCCCTGTAGGATCATAGAGGACTCAGGAGGACAGTGTGCTTTCCTCCTACTCCCCCCCCCCCCTCACTCCCCGGGGAGAAGAGGGTGGAAGCACACTGTCCTCCTGAGTCCTCTATGATCCTACAGGACCCCCCAGCATATCAGTCACCTTGCAGGGGCGGGGGGAGAATATGATTGGAGGCTATGTGCACACTTAGCATCAGCAGCAATGAGTTAAAGGGGTTATCCAACCCCTATAATGCCCCCCAAAATGCTCGGGCCAGGCACCTTACTTACCTCATTCCCCAGCACCCGCATTGCTCCTGATGCCCACACAGCCGCCACTGCCTCCCTCCCGTCACGCAGATTAATACATCCAGCGACATAGGGGGGAACGAGCCTCCCTAGCATCGTGGGTGACGCTAGGGAGGCTCATTTCCGACGCAGCCTGCTATTGTCTGCACCCCCCCCATTGGACATAAGTATTAACTGTATGCGGTGCCTGGGCAATTTGGGGGGCATAATAGGGATTAGATAGCCCCTTTAACCCTTAGGATACCAGAGTTTTTTTCATTTTTGCATTTTATTTTTCCTTCCCTATCTTCCTTGAGCCATAACTTTTTTTTGTGGGAAAACCCCACAATCTTTCCACCTTTTTAGGGGTTTTGTTCCTACAGCTTTACCTTTGTGGCAAAACTGACCTGTGCCCTTCATTCTCTGGGTCAGTACGATTACAACGATACCACATATGTATAGGTTTTTTATGTCTAAATAGTGTAAAAATACATTAACACTTTGATTTAAAAAAATATATTTACTTTTTTACATCACCATATTCTGACCCCCATAACTTTTTTAGAGTTATATGATCTACTGAGCTGTGTGGGGGCTCATTTTTTGCGGGATGAACTGTAGTTTTTATTGATACCCTTTTGGAGTGTGTGTGACTTTTTAAATTACATTTTATTACATTTTTTGGGGTGAGAGAAGTGATGAAAAAATGGCGCTGGTAACAAAGCTGTGTCAGGCTTTACCGCAGTGGGCACAGGCAGGAGAAGTGATATATATGCGGGCTCCTTCCCTGCACTTGTTCAGTTGTGCTCGCATACATATGGCGCCCTGTGCCCACTCTGCTAAAGCCTGACATCGTCCATTTATGCCCGACTTTACCAAAGCAGACAGGCAGGAGCAGTGATGTGTGCTGTACATGGCTGAGATCCTTACTCCCATACAGAGAGAGTATGGATATAAAGCGCTATAAGCACCTGAATTCAGCACCTATTTCTTAAAGGTTTCTAACGGTTTCAGTAGAACATGTATACATTTTTTTATTGGCAAATGGGGGTGTGGCAGGGGAGGAGCCAGGAGGTGGGATGGGCCAGGGGTGGGTAGTGGGCGGGGTTGGGGGCCCAATTCAGACTCTTGCTATGGGGCCCAGTGATTTCTGTGTACGCCCCTGGGTTAAACTTAGCTGAAGAATCCAGTGGGAGAGGAGACACAGGGCAGACAGCTCAGACAGCAGATTGGGCAGTGCAGGGGGTGTAGCTTATCTGCCCAACCATCACAGCCAACAGTGATGTTCCATGCATAGAGGCAGACCTTCTCTTCCTGCTCCCTCAGGCTTGTGCATTGAACGTCATCAGTGCAGGGAAAGAAGCTGACATCATAGATCATATGACCCTCAGCTAACTGGGAGAACAGGCCACTGTAGATGAAGTAAATGAATTGATAATTCCTTACAAACAACAAAAAAATAAATTGGACAATCCCTTTAAATTGATGCTTAATAGCCATTGACCTTCAAGTAGATGCTTGTAGCAACTGTTTATTTCAAGGGGTTTTCTGAGATTATTAAATTCCCCCCATATTCCCGGGCCCCTCACACTGAATCTACTGACCTGGCTCCCCACTCACTGCGCTGCCACTGCTGCTTCTCCCTGTGCGCTGAAGAAAACATCTGGTGTCGGGGGAGCGGCCAATGGCAGGCGGGGACGGGGACGTGCCTCCCTAGCATCGCGGGTGCCATTACACCTAGAGGCTCAGCTCTCTCTGCAACTGCCGCACCCTCTGCACTTTGATGGACTGGGTCAGGCAGTGTAAATGTGATCACACTCGGCCCTGTCAATCAAAGTGCTATGGGCGTGGCAGTTGCAGAGAGAGTAGAGCCTCTAGGTGTGACGGCAATGCCCCCGTTGCTCCTAGAGGCTCATTTGCTTATATTAAAACATCATTTTTCCCAGCAATGCGGGCACATATGAACATGGGACCAAAACAGATGCCTTCAGCTGCCAAGAGCACATGTAACAGGTCAGCCAGTTTCACGGGTACAAATCTGCTGACAGATGACCTTTAAATTGGAAAAGGGGATTAAAGGGGTTGTCTGGTTTAAGGAGGAGATTGAACAACACATGGAACCCACCTACAATAAAGAATAGATTACCGTATTTTTCACCCTATAAGACGCAGTTTTTAAGGAGGAAAATAAGAAAAAAAATATTTTTAACCAAAAGGTGTGCTTTTGGTGGGTTTTGAACTAATGGTGGTCTGTGGATGACACTATTATGGGGGATCTGTGGATGATGCACTGTTATGGGGGTCTGTGGATGGCGCACTGTTATGGGGGATCTGTGGGTGACACTGTTATGGGGGATCTGTGGGTGACACTTATTGGGGTCTCTGGATGGCACTGTTATGGGGATCTGTAGATGACACTGTTATGGGGGTAATCAGCGCCTGTATACTTACAAGCGCTCGGTAGCAGAGAGGAGGGAGGAGGCAGGCCGGGAGGACTATGTCATGCACCTGCGCCGCCTGCTTCATTCATAAAGTGGGCGGCGCAGGCGCGTGACGTAGTGACTCACGCTTCCAGCGCCCGTCCTCCCGGCCTGCCTCCTCCCTCCTCTCTGCTACCGAGCGCTTGTAAGTATACAGGCGCTGGTTACCCGATTATATACATAACAATTAACAATTACAGATACGATTATATACAGTGAGCGGGGCCGTGTAGTAGAATACAGTCACTGCACGGGCCCCGCTGTCATTATAAAAGCAGATGCCGGCCCCCAGCCCCTCCTCCCTTTCAGCTGACACACCCACCGCACGGCGTATCATTGAAAATGCGGTAAAATGCAGCATTCGCCCCATAAGACGCACTGCTATTTTCCCCTCACTTTGGGGGGGGGGGGGGGGGTCTTATAGGGCAAAAAATACGGTATTTCTTACCTGACAGCTACCATGCTAAAAGTCAGGTTCTCCCAGCAGGGCTGTGTTTACCGACCTGCAGCAGTGACATCACGTCATCAAAATCATTGGCATCAGCAGTGCAACGAACAGGCCATTGATTGGTTGCACTAGTCACATATTCTCGACGTGACATCACTGCTACAGACATATAAACAGAGCCCTGCCAGGTAAACCGGAGCCACAGCTCGAGATCTATTGTATAGGTAGAAATTACTGATCAGTGAAGTATTGTAAAATTCGATTCAGCTGGTTCGCTGAATTTTAGAAAAAAATTTGCTTTGTGACAAATTACTTAGTTACAAAGCACATTTCTTTGTCAGTAGCAGGTGTAATGACAGGGAGCGACGATTGCGCCAGCCCCCAGTCATTGTACCACTTAGATGCCGCAATCATGTATGATAGCGATAATCGGGTGTAAAAAAATATATAAATACATTTAATCATATTTACCTCATCCATTTGCTTACGACAGGCCGGCCACTGCCAGCTTGCTTGAAGACCATGATGACAGGATTTTGCGCGAGATCTTCAAGCAAGATGGTGGTGTCCGGCCCGTCGCAAGCAAATGGATGAGGTATGTAAGTATGATATATATATATTTTTATTTTTACAATATTGCAGGGAAAATCTAATTGCTACCACGAAGCACGAGGAAATTCAAATTTTCCCGGAAATTCGGATCGAAGTCCACTTCGTGACTTTGATTTGCTCAACACTAGTAACAATCTATTCTTTACTGCAGGTGGATGGCATTTTCTGTCCAATTTACTCCTAAAACAGAACAACCCTTTTAAGCCACTGTCAAACACTTCTGGCATCGGCTTATCTCTCCTGAGAACAATAGGATCAGGCATGTTGAAAACCAACAACCTGATCCTTCTTTCCACTGACCGCAGGGGAAAGTTGTGACAGCCTCATACACAATACATGGTTGATGGTTCCAAATTTAATGTAAACTTGTGCATGCTGACAGATCTACAGTGCAACCACAGGAAATGTAGAATTCTTCTACTGCTGGAAGTCATTAATATAAAGCCAGATTCAGATTCATTAATAAAATGAAGCAAATCTTTCCCAAAGTGAGTGTCTGTCTCGTTTGCAATTTGTGAAGCTATGTACCTGAAATATTGGAAAAGAAAATAAATGATCCACCATTACTACATTGTCAGAACCAGGGGATGTAAATATTTTATTGCCTATCCTGTTCTAAGCAATAGAAGTGCATATTTTTTATAATTCTGATATTGCATCCTGTACTTTCCTTTCCATTACAATATATTTTCTAATGTCTAAAGATGATAAAAGACTCTGTAAACTATTCATACTCTCTAGCAGACACACACCACAGGCGTTACTAACTATAATCTCAAATGGCAGATCAGTACAGAGAATGTGAAGAAGGAGTTAGCACATGTCAGATATGTCACAATGGGAAGCAGCAATAATTCACTGCCTTCTATGATTGTCTAGAAAAAGTCTTAGTGAACCGTAAGCAGGTTTTCCTTCAGTGATTTGCAATTTTGACCATTAACTAAAGAAATATTTTAAAAATCATTAATAAAAGAATTTGCACATTAAAAATGTAAATTGATTAAAGAAGCACACTTAAAATTTTACATATATTTCCACCTCGCCACCAGTATTCTAGCAGCATAATTTGTCGCACCCTAACTCAGTTGTATCCATACACGTGATCTCAAATCTGACTCCTTTCACTTCCTGTGAACTACAGGGTGACATCACCACCAATCAAATCTCTCCTGGCAGCTCTCAGGCTTTACCCCTCTCCACCCTTTATGCTCCTCTGTATATCTCTATATTTTGTTGCACATACAGTACAGACCAAAAGTTTGGACACACCTTCTCATTCAAAGAGTTTTCTTTATTTTCATGACTATGAAAATTGTATATTCACACTGAAGGCATCAAAACTATGAATTAACAAATGTGGAATTATATACAAAACAAACAAGTGTGAAACAACTGAAAATATGTCATATTCTAGGTTCTTCAAAGTAGCCACCTTTTGCTTTGATTACTGCTTTGCACACTCTTGGCATTCTCTTGATGAGCTTCAAGAGGTAGTCCCCTGAAATGGTTTTCACTTCACAGGTGTGCCCTGTCAGGTTTAATAAGTGGGATTTCTTGCCTTATAAATGGGGTTGGGATCATCAGTGGTGTTGAGGAGAAGTCAGGTGGATACACAGCTGATAGTCCTACTGAATAGACTGTTAGAATTTGTATTATGGCAAGAAAAAAGCAGCTAAGTAAAGAAAAACGAGTGGCCAACATTACTTTAAGAAATGAAGGTCAGTCAGTCAGCCAAAAAATTGGGAAAACTTTGAAAGTAAGGGCTATTTGACCATGAAGGAGAGTGATGGGGTGCTGCGCCAGATGACCTGGCCTCCACAGTCACCGGACCTGAACCCAATCGAGATGGTTTGGGGTGAGCTGGACCGCAGAGTGAAGGCAAAAGGGCCAACAAGTGCTAAGCATCTCTGGTAACTCCTTCAAGACTGTTGGAAGACCATTTCAGGGGACTACCTCTTGAAGCTCATCAAGAGAATGCCAAGAGTGTGCAAAGCAGTAATCAAAGCAAAAGGTGGCTACTTTGAATAACCTAGAATATGACATATTTTCAGCTGTTTCACACTTGTTTGTTATGTATATAATTCCACATGTGTTAATTCATAGTTTAGATGCCTTCATAGTCATGAAAATAAAGAAAACTCTTTGAATGAGAAGGTGTGTCCAAACTTTTGGTCTGTACTGTATATAGTAGGTGAGTGGATACTCGTGTATATGATTAGCTACATTAGTTATATAAACCTCCTGACTCACACTGCCTGCCTGTACTCTCTGTGTGTGCTGACTCTCTAGTGTAGTTCTATGAGATGTAGCTTCACACTGGTCTCTCTGCCTCCTGCATATAAAGGCTTACGGGAGAGAGATGACAGGGCAGAGATGGCAAGCAGGCTCAAGTTGCCTCACATAGGAATACATAGAGAGCCTGCAGTGTGAAGGGACAGCAGCTGTCTCACTAATCTGTCATGGCTGCCATCAGAAGACACAGAGTAGTGCAGTGTGGACAGACTCCATCTTTTCTGTCTCTGCAAAGCCAGGCATGATTGGAAATGTAGGATTCGTTTGTCATATCTGAGGGGAGAAGCAAACAAGGTGGTAGACAACCCACAAAGTACATCAAATAAAACAGGTATACACAAGGCATAGACATGAGCCTCTATTTTATTCGTTAATAATGGCTTATTATGCACTGTATAGGCAAAAAAATAATAATCCTGGAGTGCTTTTTTTAAACTCTAATATTAGTAAAAAGTGGACTTTAAAGGGTCCATTATTATGTCTACTGCAAATAACTTTGATAGATTCAAAACCAGAGCTTCTCTTTATAGAAAGTCATGCCAGCTGCATATTATTGTGAAATTGTGTTTGTTAAGGACCAAAGGTATTTCTTAACATACAATTTTTATTGGATGAAGTTCAGCTGCGAATTGGTGCCTATGCTAGAACTTTCTGCTGTGAGAGGAAGAGAGAGAGCTGGCCCCAATCGCAATCTTGTACAGTTGCTTTAATTGATGCTCTAAAACTACATAGAAGCAGTAGCATAGAAAAAAGTAGCAGCACACTACTAAATGCACCAGTCTTAGTGAATTTAGTAGTGTGCTGCTACTTTTTTCGTGTTTTTATACATTGTTGCCTTGGTAGCTTGCACCTGCGATTCTGTCTGGAGGTGCTGTTCTTTTCTTTGGTTATATGTATTAAGGCATTTGCCTGGATTTGTGGGAGGGGCTGAGGTCCGCCTCCAGCCTATTTAGGGCACCCCCCTTACCTGGCTCCTGCACCGTCTGAGGTCTGAGCTTTGAGAGAGGAAGTCGCTTGTGGAGTTTCTGGAGAATTACCTGCGAGCCGCTGAATTTCTGAAAGCTTTTTGTCGCCGTCTGTTTCTGGATTTGGAGTATTGCTGTTCTTTTTCCCAGCTTCACTCGGTTCACTGTGGGTCGCGTTTGCCCGTTAAACTGTGAGTCATTCATACGGTACAGCCGGGGCCTCACGGTTGCGCACCAATGTCACGGATTTTTCATACAAGTCACCAGTATTCATTTCTGTCACGCCTGTTCATGCACAATTTGTTCACAACCGTACCACCATTCCGGTCAACAGCTCTGCAGCAGGCGGCCAATGGTTCCTGGGTTAATCCCCCATTTCTGTTTGTTCATCTCATACACGCTGCACCAATGTCACGGCTTTCTCGCATCAATCACCGGCATCTCATTTCTCTCATGTCTATTCTGGCGTCTTCCCACAGTACCAACACTCCGGTCAGCACCCTGGTGGTTCCGGGCTCATTCCCCATTTCTGGGTTAGTTCATATCACCCCACATCATCCACATTCATGCCCCCCCCCTCCTCATGTTCATGTGCACGGCTACAGGTGCCAGCTGCGGTGCACCCGGTACACCCTCCATTCATGTCCGCCTCCGCTGGGCATACCGCTGCCACAAGCATCCCCTCCCCTCCCCACCGCCTCCTGCCTGTTCCGCCGCTCCTCCTGCCGCGCGGCCGATGGCGCCCGGGGTACTGGCCGGGGTACTGCGCATGCGCGGCGATTCGTCGGCACATGAGTGGTGTCCCGGCGGCCGTTCGCGCCGCATCTGATGCGGGGGGCCGCCGTCGGGCGGTCCGGCTCGGCTGGTCGGCGGAGCTCCGGGGGCGCCGGTCACACAGCAGGCCCCTCCTGCACAGGCTGCAGGGGGGGCTTCCAGCACGCCCCACTAAAGCACCCTGCAGTTAAACATCACCCCAGCAGCCCCACACAAAAAAAGGAAAAAAAAAAAAGAAAAAAGGGGGGAAGAGATATCAACTGGTTGCTAATAAAGAAAAAAAAAAAAAAGGCGGGAAGAGATATCAACTGGTTGCTAATGAAAAAAAAAAAATAAATGACACAAACCAATACATATCATTGGATTGCAAACCGCACGTTCCCACTTGTGCATAGGCATGCGGCACGCGCTGGTCTCTTTTCACACCAGGCGCAAACTGTCATTTCATTAACAACCGTCATGATCCTCCGGGTCATACATATGTACCATATACATTTCACATTTCATCACACTATTTTATGTCTACCCTCCCCCTTTTTCAGGCGGTCAACCTATATTGTATTTTGCACTACCGTGTATCTGGAGAATTTTTTCTTACTACCAGGTACGTTCACCTGCTCATTAACAAAGTCTTCCTTACATTTCGGATGGTCCCGTTAGGGTCAGCGTGCTGGCTTTGGGGGCACCATCATCCCACTAGGTTACCCCCTTCTTGGCTTCGCAAGCAGTTAGTGGTCCCGCGAGGCCGACACCCCGCCTCAAACGTACAGAGGCAACCGCCCAACGCGCCACCTCGTTAGTAAGCCGCATCGCGTGTTGCATAGAGAGGGCCTCACCTGTCACTCCCTTCCCCTAGTCCTGTCTTACAGTCACCGAGATGCCAACGCTCCTGCCACTACCACGAGTGGCCTCATTAACCCCTCGCGCCAAATCATAGGTAGAGCCTCTCAAGCCGCTTGTCAAATTAGCAGGGCCTCATCTGTCACCATGCAAGTGTAATTTTTTCGCCGTACGGCCTAGCTAGCTTGCCAGCACGATCCCGTGTGTCCTCAAGCTAATCAACTATTCTATTTTTAGTATGTCTCTGGATGGGTTAGAAAACATCTCCCTGCCTGGCACCCCTGCTAGATCCGTCACTGCTACCCTGGGAGACGATCTAGCCAGTCCAGCATCCATCCGGTCTTGGACAATTCCGCGCATCACGGCGGAGTTGAGGAAACGGCATGTTCCCTTCCCCGCCACAGCAAGGAAAGCGGAACTGTTCCGGCTGCTGCGCGCATCAACCGATAATAGGGATGCGGGGGAAGGACCCAGCCAGTCCGGCACCGGGGACATCCATGCCATGCTGGCCTCTCTGATGACATCCATGTCGACAGTCAACACCAGGTTGGAGAGGCTAGAATCGGTCACCACGACCCTTTCCTTGGCAGGTCCGCCACCGGCGGCATCACCGGCACCGGCTGGATTACCGGTGATCACGCCGTCCGTTAGCGTGGAGGACCAGGAAGTCAACCCGGTGCATATGATACCAGAGCACTTAAAACGGGATATCCTGGAAGGTAAGGATGTAAACCTGGCCTCCCTTCTGATTGCCTCCCAGGATGTGGTCGAGAACACGACTTATGCCTATGACGAGGTTTCAGTTGTGGTCAAGTCCAGGGATGCCCGGCTCAATAGGAAATTGATTATTCCCGAATTCGTTTTGGCTTTCGGAATCTATAGAGAGGTCATCTGTGCGGTCTACCCCAACAGAAGGGAGGAATTTGACCTCTACATGCACAAACTGGTGGACCTGGGCAACAAATACGGAGGATCAGCATTTTACGACTATCACAGGTCTTTTTCGGCGAAAGTGGCGGGGGCTTTCTCCCAGTACGGAGTCCGCTCCAACTGGGTGAGGATCGACACGGTCATATTCTGTCGCCACTTCGCAGGCCTTAGGACCCCAGCCTGTGCGCACTGCTCCTCCACGGCCCACACCACCAATTTCTGCCCGAACACGTCGGACAGACAGGCCCTCTCACAAGCAGCTGGTCCTTCCGGGGTCCCGGAAAGGGTGGCCCGGGACAAGCTGGGTCGGCCGATCAAATTTCTAGGCAAATCCATGATTTGCAATATATTCAATGAGGGGTCCTGTAATTACAGCGGGTGCAAGTTGTTACATATATGCACCAAATGTTTCCGGGCGCATGCCAAATCCATGTGTCCAAATAAAATGTTTGCAAAACCGTATCTAACAACCATCAACATGCCAGTTTTTACCGCGTTCATGTCCCAACACCCATCCAGGCATCTCTCAGATTTCCTCGTTTCGGGGTTGACAGAAGGCTTCCACACGGGCATCCTGTATATGCCAACTGGCACCCTGGAATGTCCCAATCTTTTATCCGCTCTACACAACCCCACCGCCATTGACGCCCTCATAGCCCAAGAAGTAACAGAGGGCTTTGTGCTAGGTCCTTTCAAAACTCCCCCATTCGCCACATGGCGCACCAACCCTATTGGCATCGTCACTGGAAAATCTTCCCAGAAACAGAGGCTCATCATCGACCTATCGGCGCCTCACGGGTCAGGCAACCCCAGTCTCAACTCCCTCATTCCCTCGGAGGAATTCTCTCTGCAATACACCACCATAGATCACGCCATCACAGCCATCATACAAGCAGGGGTGGGGGCATGGCTCAGCAAAACCAACGCCTTCAAATTGCTACCGATTCACCCTACACTATGGCACCTGCACGGCATCAAGTGGTCCGGGGATTATTATTTTTTCTCCCGGTTGACCTTCGGGTCCAAAAGTAGCCCGGCCATCTTCGACATATTTGCAGAAGCATTATGCTGGTTGCTTTTGAATGTAGCAAGGTGCCCGTTGGTATTACATTACCTTGATGATTTCCTATTGGTGGAAGAAAACACTTCCCCCCCTTCCAGCCTCAGAGCCACCATCGAGCTGTTCAAGGAACTGGGGGTACCCCTCTCCACCAAGAAGACAGAGGGGCCGGACACGATCATCACCTTCCTGGGTATCCAGTTGGATTCAGCCTCAATGCAAGCCAGTTTGCCATCTCGGAAGATCCAGGATATTCTCACCCACATAGATGGCTATCTTCAACTCGGCACCTGCAACCGCAAAGAACTACAGTCCCTGCTGGGCTCCCTGAACTTTGCCATGCGCATCATACCCCAGGGTCGCTCATTCATATCACGGCTTCTGCACCTCTTCCCCTTGTTCCTACACGACTTGCACAGATTGTCCCTGGATGCCCACGCTGCGGCGGATCTGGGCATGTGGAGGAGATTTCTGTCCACCTGGAATGGCAGGAGCTTGTTTCTCCCTCAGCTGTCGGACTCTTCCCCCTCTATCTGGTCAGATGCGGCATCTACCACAGGCTTTGCGGCCATATTTGGGAACGATTGGCTGTGGGGCAGCTGGCCTCCTGCGGTCCAGGGTCTGGAAGGATTCTCCACTACCTCAGCGCTGTTTGAGATCTATCCCATCGTAGCGGCTGCCGTGGCGTGGGGTCATTTATGGGCAAACATGTCGGTCCGGTGCTACTCAGACAACCAAGTAACCTGCCAGATCATCAACAAAGGTCGTTCTAAATCTCTCACAATCATGAGGTTCATGCGAAGACTTACTTGGCTGGCCGCCTGCAATAATTTCTTCTTGCATTGTTTCCATGTCCCGGGGGTGTGCAATTCGGCAGCTGACAATTTGTCTCGCTTCAAATTTCAGGCATTTCATCAGGCTCTCCCATCAGCATCACCCACAGCCTCCAGCACTCCGTCATTTCAACAACTCATTCTGGACTAGAGGTCATCATGCGGCATAGCCAGTCTTTGTCCCACTTAGCGCTGTCAGTCAATACACATAGAACGTACAACAGAGCATTCACACTATTCAACAGGTTCCTGTTGGAACACAACATCACGCACCCTTTCGTCATGACGTCTCTTTTGGGGTTTGCTTCTTTCTGCCACCTCAAACTCAAAATGTCATACAACACCATCAAACTATATCTTACTGGCATTCAACATCATATGCTAATCTTGCATCCCAACAACATCAGCTTCATGGCCTCACACCAAATCAAAACAATACTCAGAGGCATTCAGAAGACGGAACCCGCACGTCCAGCCCAGAGGCTGCCCATCAACAGTCATGTCTTCAAAGCATTATCCGACTTGCTGGACGCCACGCCTTTTGATACAGATACCAACGCCGTCATCAAAACTGCAATTTACTTAGCCTTCTACGGGTTCCTGAGGCCCGGTGAATTCACTACAACCTCCACGTCCCAAACCTCACCTTGTCTTCTTGTCTCCCACCTGTCGAAACACCTGGATCACTACGTCCTGACCATACCTCACTCCAAGAGTAGTCAGCATTCACCCGTCAACATCTCATTTTACCCCACGCACAACAAATGGTGTCCAGTCAGGGTTCTGGACACCTACAGTCAGCTTCACAAGTTTCTACCCTCTCAACCGCTACTTCAACTTCATGGGTCGGTACTCACCACTACCACCTTCATGATCCATGTCAGGTCATTTCTCACCCAACTGGGCCTCAACGCAGCCAACTACTCAGGGCACTCCTTTCGCATCGGAGCTGCATCCACGGCCTCTAGTGCCAACATCCCTACTCATGTCATCAAGAAATTGGGGCGCTGGAAGTCATCCGCTTACGCACGATACATTTCCAATCCAGCGCAAGAGTTGAGAGTGGCTTTCCAAAGCATGACGGGTTGAGCTATTCATGTATTTATTGGCTACAAATAAACGAGTTTATTTCCATTTTTGCCCTCTTCTTTCTTAGGCCTACTTCATCCTCGGTTTCGGCACACCACAACCGACTGCATTTCTTTCCCTGCATTCCAGGGCTCTTCACTGTACTACCGTAAGCACCTAACACAAGTATTAAGGCATTTGCCTGGATTTGTGGGAGGGGCTGAGGTCCGCCTCCAGCCTATTTACGGCACCCCCCTTACCTGGCTCCTGCACCGTCTGAGGTCTGAGCTTTGTCCCTCCCACCACTCCACTCATTTACAACTCATTTCTTTTATGTCTTTTCCTTGGGTGGGCCCTCTTCTTTCTTAGGCCTACCTCATCCTCGGTTTCGGCACACCACAACCGACTGCATTTCTTTCCCTGCATTCCAGGGCTCTTCACTGTACTACCGTAAGCACCTAACACAAATATATATATATATATATATATATAAACGATGAAAAGAGCGCAGCACTCCGGTCTTGTGATGAAAATAAGGTGGAATTTATTACACCCAAAAGCAATGCAGCATTTCAGCTCTCTCAATGGATCCTTTGTCAAGCTAGTGAATACAGTGCTCTCAATATGTTTAAATAGGTAGATCTCATCAGTGTTACATAATTGGTCATCAATAAATGAATACAAATATACAGTGAAAAACCTGATTAAAAACATCTATCAATATGGTACATGTGCACAAAAGGCAGTATTATAACATATAAATAATCATTCCATATCCATGATTCAGTGTTACATACATAATTACCACTAATTTATACATAAAGTGCTAGGTCAGAAATCAATAAAAAAAAGGACAAACCCACGTCATGAATTCTCACATGTGTAGCCAAACTTCAGCGTCCCATGCCGGGTACTGCGCAGGCGCCGGCATTCATCCTAGGTACACGAGATTCCCTCACGTCCTAAATTATTACATAAATAAAATCATTAATAAATAAATAAATAAATTCACCTATACATAGATATATAAATAAATTTATCAATAAATATATAAAAAATTGAATCCCTAAATAAATAAATAATTAAAATCATCAAGAAATATATACAGAAGTTAAAAAACAACGAAGTTTGGGAGGGAGAGCCAAGGAGAGAGATTGACAAGGGACCCTTCAGCGCCCTGAACCTACGGCGGGGGCCAAGAAGTCACTGCCGATCCAGGACAGACGGGTCCGCTTGTCGGTGATCACCCCATCTGCCGGGCTGAATGTCCGCTCAGACAGTACGCTGGAGGGGGAGCAAGACAGTACTTCCAGTTCACAGCAGGTGTCCAGCCTGGCAACACAGTACTCAATGGGGTCATCAGTGCTCATGCTGTCGTAAGCACCGATGGACCCCATGTAGTCTGCCACCATGCGGGCCAGCCGCTGGTGTTGAATGCTGCAGCTACTGCATTGCGCAGGCTGGTAGAACAGCCTGATCTCACCCATAAGATCACCTGCTCAAGCTGGAGGTGCTTGGGCAAGCCACCTACTGGGTGAGATGGGCGGGAAGAACTGGAACGTGAGGCTGAGGTTTGCCTGCTCGCAGGTTTTGCATATGGGCCTCCCTCCAGCTGGTTGGGAAGAAGTGCTCCAGTTTCCCCTTGTAGTGAGGTTCTTAAAGGGTGGCCAACCAAAACTCATCCATCTCCTTAATTTTCATGATCTGGGGGTCCCTCCTGAGGCATCACAGCATGTGGGCAGCCATGGGGAAGAGGACAGCCCGCTGGGACTCTTCTTGGCTGCCCAGACCATGACATCTTGGTCTTCCTCCTCCTGCTGCTGCTGCTCCCTGTTGGAGCCGCCATACCCCCAGACTAACAGTGCCCCTCGCACCGGCTCTCCCTCCTGACCAGGCCCAGACTCCTGGACATCGGTAAACTCCTCAACAAATTCTTCCTCCTCCTCGTCCTGGGCATGGTCTTGGTGGAGCGTTGTTGCCTCTTCTTGCTCCACCAAGGCACTCTCCCTAGCCTTGAGCAGGTGATCTAGTGTCCTCTCCATGAGGAACACTAGGGGGGGCATGTCATTGAGACCGACATGCTCCCCACTGACCATCTTGGTTGCCTGCTCGAATGGGGCCACTCCGCATTGGTGATGTAGGGGAGTGGGTGTGATGGCCTGGAAGTGCCTTGGTCCAGCAGGTATTCTTTCACCGCCCGTCGCTGCACCCACAACCTCTCCAGCATGTGGAGGGTGGCGTTCCACTGAGTCATGCTGTCCACAATCAGCCTGTGAGGGGGCAGACTGTTGTCCTGCTGCAGTTTGGACAGGGACGCGGTGGCAGTTGGGGAGCGTCGGAAGTGGCTGGCAATCCTACGTACCCTTGGCACGATGTCGCTCAACCTTGGGTATGTGCGTTGGAACTTCTGCACCACAAGGTTCAGGACATGTGCCATTCAGGGCACGTTTGTGAGACTGCTAGCATGGAGGGCGGCGAGGAGGTTGCTGCTGTTGTCACCTGCCTGGAGGCTTCAGGGTGTCAGCCACTTGTGGACCTGAGCCTGGAGGGCTTGTGAGTGTGTCTCCGTTCCCCTAAGCTCACAAGCTGGAGCACGGCCTGCCAGCGGACTTTTTCACTGAAATTCGGATTCGGTGTTCGGGTGATTTTAATATTTTCCATTATAACATGGTTATAACGAAAAATAATAGCATTCTTAAGACAGAATGCTAAAAAAAAAATGGCCATTGAGGAGTTAAAAATAATTTAAAAAAACTCACCTCATCCACTTGATCACGCAGCTAGTATCATCTTCTTTCTTCTTTTTACA
Organism: Bufo bufo; assembly: GCF_905171765.1. Classification (NCBI taxonomy): domain Eukaryota; kingdom Metazoa; phylum Chordata; class Amphibia; order Anura; family Bufonidae; genus Bufo; species Bufo bufo. Next base: position 166,966,120 of record NC_053396.1, on the reverse strand, counting down.
GGACTTGCAAAAGGACCTGCGATGACATCACCGCGCTCACCACGTGGTGAGGGCGGTGACATCATCGCAGGTCCTGCTGAATGAAGATAGAAGGACCTGCAGTGACTAGGGTTGAGCGAACCCGAACTGCAAAGTTCAAGTTCATATGGAACTTTCCGAGTACGGGTAACCGGACCCCAACCCAGACTTTTCACTGAAGTTCGGGTTCTGTGTTGGGGTGAATTTATTATTTTCTATTATAACATGGTTATAACGGAAAATAATAGCATTCTTAAGACAGAATGCTAAATAAAATGGCCATTGAGGGGTTAAAAATAATTAAAAAAATTACCTTGTTCACTTGATCGCGCAGCCGGTATCCTCTTCTTTCTGCAGGACCTGAAAAAGGACCAGCTATTACATCACTGAGCTCACCACAACTTCCACGGGTTCGCTCATCCCTAGTAGTGATGAGCGGCAGGTGCCATATTCGATTTCGACGAAATTCGCGAATATTCGATAGAATATTCGTTTTATATTCGTCGAAATCGAATATTCGTCATTATTCTTGTTATTGCGATTAATATGCGATTTAAATAATCGCGTATTGCGATTTTAACTTAAAGGCTACTCTCCTATTGAAATAGCAATGCGATTAATTCAAGTTATAATAATCGAATTTCGATTTTAACTTAGCACTGCTATATTCCATATTCGTTAATTCTAGCTTAATATGGAATAAAGCAGTGCTAAGTTAAAATCGAAATTCGATTATTAAAACTTGAATTTTTTTATTTTTTTATTGTTATATTTTTTTCTTTCCCACTTCCCTAAAGTTGTTCTTACCTGTCCTTTGGATTCATGGCTTCCTGGCTGCTCCAGTCAGTGCCCATGGCCGCTTCTGCCGACTACGGTGCTCATGGAGCGTCCCCATCACCATGGGAACGTCTCCATATACTAGAATGTACTGTCGGATTTGAGAATTACGTGAAAAATCGCAATTCGATTATTTCAAGTTATAATAATCGAATTTCGATTTTAACTTAACACTGCTATATTTAATTCTAGCCTAATATGGAATATAGCAGTGCTAAGTTAAAATCGAAATTCGATTATTATAACTTGAATTAATCGAATTACGATTTCGATTTGGACCTGGTTTACTATGGTTGGCTTGGTAGAATTAGCGAATATGACGAATGTATTCGTCATATTCCACAAAACGAATATGACGAATGTATTCGTCATATTCCACAAAACGAATATAACGAATGTATTCGTCATATTTCACAAAACGAAGATAACGAAGTATTCTGCATCTTCGTTTTAGCTACCTATTCATCAACTTCGCTAATTCTTGCAATCATATAGGAAAGTTTACTATAGAGACAGCTAAGTTTAATTCGCTATGCGATTATATTACTTTGCTTTTTTTTTATAAATAGAATAATTATAATAATTATCAGGTATTATAATTATTCTATTTTTTTTTTTTTTTTTTAAAAAGCAGTCATATAATCGCATAGCGAATTAAACTTAGCTGTCTCTATAGTAAACTTTCCTATATGATTGCTAGAATTAGCGAAGTTGATGAATAGGTAGCTAAAACGAAGATGCAGGATACTTCGTTATCTTCGTTTTGTGGAATATGACGAATACATTCGTTATATTCGTTTTGTGGATTATGACGAATACATTCGTCATATTCGCTAATTCTACCAAGCCAACCATAGTAAACCAGGTCCAAGTTGAAATCGCAATTCGATTAATTCAAGTTATAATAATCGAATTTCGATTTTAACTTAGCACTGCTATATTCCATATTAGGCTAGAATTAAATATAGCAGTGCTAAGTTAAAATCGAAATTCAATTATTATAACTTGAAATAATCGAATTGCGATTTTTCACGTAATTCTCAAATCCGACAGTACATTCTAGTATATGGAGACGTTCCCATGGTGATGGGGACGCTCCATGAGCACGGAAGTCGGCAGAAGCGGCAACGGGCACTGACTGGAGCAGCCAGGAAGCCAGGAATCCAAAGGACAGGTAAGAACAACTTTAGGGAAGTGGGAAAGAAAAAAATATAACAATAAAAAAAAAAAAAAAAAAAAAAAGAATATTCGAAATATCGAATTTATATCACTATATTCTAAATATTCGCGAATTAGCGAATTAGCGATATTCGCGAAAAAAAATCGATATTTGAATATTCGCGCTCAACACTAATCCCTAGTAGTGACAGCTGAGTTGTCACCATTTGGCAGAGGGATGACTTCTGGCTTTCCACCTTGTTGGACCCTCGCTACCGCTTCAAAATGGGGGCCTTTTTTACACCAGCTGAGAGGTAGGACAAAATGAACTACTATAAAGACATCCTATGTAGTTAGTTGGCCGCTGGCTATGTGTGCCATCGCACATCCTCTTGCAGGTCTGACCGGGGGCCCCTCTGCGCTCAGATTCCACTGCCATGGCTGCTGTGGTAGGGTGGTGGGGTAGGAGCAGAACCAGCTCCATCAGAAGCAACTTAAGTCTAGAGTCGCTGATGAGCAGCTTTCTTCACCCACCTAGTGAAGAAACTACTCACTAGCAGCTAGACCTGGAGTAGAATCTGAACCAGCAGGTGTTGGCATACTTGGACAGCACCCTGCTACCCCACATTAAAGATACGCTGGACTACTAGGTAGCCAAACTGGATTTGTGGCCGCAACTGGCTGACATTGCCCTGGAAAAGTTATCCTGCCTGGCCAGTAGTGTGGCATCAGAGCGGGTGTTTAGTGCAGCGAGGGCAATAGTTACCTCAAGGAGAACTCACCTATCCACCCAAAATGTGGAGAGACTGACCTTTGTCAAGATGAATCAGGTGTGGATCAGCAAGGATTTTCAAACACCAATGCTTGATGCATCAGACTAGATCATCCCTGGTGCTACACTTTGACAAAAGAGACCTGTTTCTTCTGGCTACCTGCCTCAACTACTATTCTGATGCTGCCACCCGCCTGATACCACAAATCTGATGCCAAGTGTTCTTTCTTACACCCACCATCGTCAGCGGGTACTGTTAGTGCCACCCACCTACCCACTCTGTCACCGGGTCACTCTGTGGTCTCCTGATACTGCTGCCACCTCACATCATGCTGCTGCTGCCACCTCCACACTCTGTCATTGTACCACTCTGTGGTCTTCTCATGCTGCTGCTGCTGCTGCCACTGTCAGAGCTATTGGATCTAAAAGGAATCCATCTTATGAAGGCTTATACAGATTACAATATGGACTGATATATGTGCTATATAGGAGCCATCTTGTCTGGTCTTTAGTAGGGCAAGATGAGTTCAAACTATTAGAGACAAAAAAGAAATCACTAACTCAGTGATTAAAGGGATTCTGTCACCAGATTTTAGCCTATTAAGCTAGCTGACATTAGCGATCTGCTAATGTCAGCTAAACCTAACTAGCCTATACCTACTTTTATCTATGCCCCCGTTATGCCAGAAATCTAACTTTTATAATATGCTAATTAGTCTCTAGGAGCAGGGGGCATTGTTCCTGCTCCTAGAGGCTCCGTTCTCCTCAGCATGAGGAGACCACAGAGTGGCAAGGTGACATCAGCATGAGGAGACTAGAGCGGCAAGGTGACATCAGCATTAGTGTTGAGCACGAATATTCTAAAAGGGAATTTTTATCTCGAATATTGCCACTTCGAGAATTCGCAAATATTTAGAATATAGTGCTATATATTCGTTTTTAGAAATTTGTCACTTTTTCCATCTGAACACATAATTCCTCCCTGCTTCTTGCTTGTGGGCCAATGAGTCATTGGCCCACAAGCAACTTAAGCAGGGAGGAATCATGACTTCAGATGGAAAAAAATGACGAATATTCTAAAAAATGAATATATAGCACTATATTGAATATAGTGCTATATATTCGAATTTTAGAATATTCGTCATTTTTTTTCCATCTGAAGTGAACAGTGTTCAGTGTTCACTCCAGATGGAAAAAAATTACGAATATTCTAAAATACAAATATATAGCACTATATTCAATATAGTGCTATACTGTATATAATTTTTTTTGAATATTCAGCATTTTTTTTCCATCTGAAGTCATGATTTCTCCCTTCCTAAGTTGCTTGTGGGCCAAGAATCATGTGTTCAGATGGAAAAAATTACGAATATTCTAAAAACAAATATATAGCACTATATTCTAAATATTTGTGAATTCTCGAGGTGGCAATATTCGAGATAAAAATTCCCTTTTTGAATATTCGTGCTCAACACTAATGCTGATGTCACCTTGCCACTCTAGTCTCCTCATGCTGATGTCACCTTGCCACTCTGTGGTCTCCTTATGCTGCTGCCACCTCCACACTATGTCATTGTGCCACTCTGTGGCCTCATTATGCTGCTGCCAACTCACAACTCTGTCTCTGGGCCACTCTGTGGTCTCCTTATGCTGCTGCTGCCACCTCCACACTCTGTCATTGTGCCACTTGGTGGCCTCCTCATGCTGGTACTGATGCCACCTCCACACTCTGTCATTGTGCCACTCTGTGGGCTCCTCATGCTGCTGCCAGCTCACAACTCTGTCTGTGGGCCACTCTGTGGTCTCCTTATGCTGCTGCTGCCACCTCCACACTCTGTCATTGTGCCACTTGGTGGCCTCCTCATGCTGCTACTGATGCCACCTCGACACTCTGTCTCTGGGCCACTCTGTGGTCTCCTCATGCTGCTGCTTCCACCTCCACACTCTGTCATTGTGCCACTCGGCGGCTTCCTCATGCTGCTGCTGCTGCCACCTCCACACTCTGTCATTGTGCCACAATGTGGTCTCCTTGTGCTGCTGCCACCTCCCAAATATATCACTGGGCCACTCTGTGGTCTCCTCATGCTGCTGCTGCTGCCACCTCCAGACTCTATCATTGTGACACTCTGTGGCCTCCTCATGCTGCTGCTGCGGCCACCTCCACACTATGTCACCTTGCCACTCTGTGGTCTCCTCATGCTGCTGCCAACTCACAACTCTGTCTCTGGGCCACTCTGTAGTCTCCTCATGCTGCTGCCACCTAACCACTATGTCATTGGTCCACTCAGTGTTGAGGTAGCAGCAGCATGAGGAGAGTACAATGTCATTGGGCCACTCTTTGGACATGTCATGCTATTCCCACCCTTCCCACTTTATGACTGGGCCACTATTTAGCCTTTTTGGCCTGGTTGACATAATTATTTATTTGACCATTCTTCTGATCTGTCCAAAGTAAAGAAAAAATGAGATGCTGTCTATGTAGCAGCTGTAAGGCCTGTATGGTCCCATCATAATTGGCTTGTGATTTGGTAGCCAAAAGCAGGAGGGGGTACAAAACACAGAAGATATGCAGATTTTCCATTTATGTGTCATCTCTGTTTTGGATCCACTCCTGATTATTTTTTTTACTTTAGCTACTCATGGATTACTGACCAAATGCTGACCGAGTAAAAGCAGATGCTCGACAGACAGGATACGTTTTTTGGGGGTTATTGTTCTGAAGGATCAAAGGAAGGGCAAAATAATCAGTGACGTCAACACAAACTTATTGCTGACACCCTCTCCATTCTGTCAGAGGGGGGTCTCTACTTGTATAAGCGTTTAATAGACCAGGTTCTGTAGACATCTACGTGGAATCAGCTGACGACGGTGTAAAAGGAGTGTGCTTCTTCTTGACGCTAACATCGACCTGTAAGGCTTAGTTCACATTTGAGTTATTTGGTCAGTTTTGGCCCCGTAACTGCCCAAATAAGTGAAGTGTGCAGTGATTCTAAGAGCGATGCCTGACATCTGCATGTCACACTGACAATATCGCTTCACTACCACAGCAGACTCCTTATGTGTGTTACTGCAAGACACAGTGTTCTACACCACTATACAGGCTCTCTGAAGCCAGGAAATAGCTGTTTTTTAATGAGATTTGCCACAAATAAATTCTGATCAAATCTTTTTGGAAAACATAGGTTCTATTTTTAAATACCTACAATATTTTGATTGATTTTTATTTCTCTGGCAATTATTCTTTTTTTTTTTGCGACAATTCCGCAGCATTTTGGGTTGTTTTTGGGTTTTATTTTTTGACATAAACAGGATGGGAAAAAGGACATGTTAACTGTATTCTTCTGTCAGGACAATTACAGAGATACCAAGTTTATATAGTCTTTTTAGGTTTTATCACTTTTGCACAATAAAAGCATTTAAAAAATCATGATATTGTGTTTCCATTTTCTGAAAGCCATTTTTTTTTTTCTGGTGTTGTCTTTTGTGTAGGCTTATTTTTTGCATGATTAGTTGATCGTTTCATTGGTAATGTTTTGAGTACCTAAGAGTTTTTGATCACTTAATTAGTGATGTCGCGAACATAAAATTTTCAGTTCGCGAACAGCGAACGCGAACTTCCGCAAATGTTCGCGAACTGGCGAACCGGGCGAACCGCCATAGACTTCAATAGACAGGCGAATTTTAAAACCCACAGGGACTCTTTCTGGCCACAATAGTGATGAGAAAGTTGTTTCAAGGGGTCTAACACCTGGACTGTGGCATGCCGGAGGGGGATCTATGGCAAAACTCCCATGGAAAATTACGTAGTGGACGCAGAGTCGGGTTTTAATCCATAAAGGGCATAAATCAACTAACATTCCTAAATTGTTTGGAATAACGTGCTTTAAAACATCCAGTGTGTGTATACGATCAGGTATGATGTTGTATCGATCAGGTAGTGTAAGGGTTACGCCCGCATCACAGACATTGACAGACCAAACTCCCCTTTTAATGCACCGCAAACAGTTCATCTGCACAACCGCAAACTCCCCATTTGCACAAGGTTGGATACCAAGCTAGCCACGTCCCGGTGATGTCATTGAAGGTTTCTTCCTCCACCCAGCCACGTACAACACCAAGGGTCCCCGAAAGGTCAATTGAATTGATTTTTCGAACGGGGAGATGGTTAAAAAAACGCTGGCTCCCTCCCCTTTGTTTTTATCCACGGTGACTGCGTCTGCGCCGTGCAATTTACTGTCACACCCGATATGAGTGGTATTTTCTGTAGTACTATTCTCATCAGTTTAATCCCTCTAACGTCCCCGACTCCCCAATCTGGGGGCCATTTATTAAACAGATTTTTCGGACGGGGAGATGGTTAAAAAAACGCTGGCTCCCTCCACTCTGTTTTAATCCACGGTGACTGCGTCTGCGCCGTGCAATTTACTGTCACACCCGATATGAGTGGTATTTTCTGTAGTACTATTCTCATCAGTTTAATCCCTCTAACGTCCCCAATCTGGGTGCCATTTATTGAATAGATTTTTCGAACGGGGAGATGGTTAAAAAAAACCTGGCTCCCTCCACTCTGTTTTAAACCACGGTGACTGCGTCTGCGCCGTGCAATTTACTGTCACACCCGATATGAGTGGTATTTTCTGTAGTACTATTCTCATCAGTTTAATCCCTCTAACGTCCCCAATCTGGGTGCCATTTATTGAATAGATTTTTCGAACGGGGAGATGGTTAAAAAAACGCTGGCTCCCTCCACTCTGTTTTAAACCACGGTGACTGCATCTGCGCCGTGCAATTTACTGTCACACCCGATATGAGTGGTATTTTCTGTAGTACTATTCTCATCAGTTTAATCCCTCTAACATCCCCAATCTGGGGGCCATTTATTAAATAGATTTTTTGAACGGGGAGATGGTTAAAAAAACGCTGGCTCCCTCCACCGATATGAGTGGTATTTTCTGTAGTATTATTCTCATCAGTTTAATCCCTGTTACGTCCCATATCAGGAATTGCCTTTTATGAAAAAAAATTTAGGCCGGGTACCTTCGACTGCCTTCACAGTGACAGACCAAACTCTCATACACTAAACTGAATTGATTTCAGGAACCGGGAGATGGAAAAAGCAGCTTGGTCGGTCCTCTTACTCCCAAATTGGGGCACTGCGCGTGCACAGAGCAATGTGCTGTGACACCCTATATGAGTGGTGTCTTAACTAGTACTATTGCTATCAGTTTAATCCCTGTTACGGACCCTATCCGGTCGAATTGATTAACCATTGTCGAATCCCCCATTGACATCCCCCTTATAAGCTGTGTAAAGCATATTTTTTAGTTTGGTTTTGAACTGCTGCATCCTTTCCGACTTTTGGTAATTTGGTAACATTTCTGCCACTTTCTGCTTATACCGGGGGTCTAGTAGCGTGGCCACCCGATCGCTTTTGGTCTGACCATAATGAAGCAACGGCCTTATCATCTGGGGTGTGGCAACATTGCCAACACACTTTTATAGAGGTGATGATGATTGCTTCATTGTGATACGCAAGCCCCTTCACCACAACAAGGTAACGATCACGAAGGGGAATTGACACTTGTATGTGCCTTTTTTTTTTGGTTTGTTTTTGCAGCCACAGTGCTGCACCATAGGACAGAAAAATTAGGCATGTACACATGCCTGAAAAATAATGGCACTGTTGCAGACGCTATTGTAGCAGCGGCCGGAAAAATTTATGTTTTCCAGGCAGAAAAGTGACTAAAACATTACGGCTTGAACCCTAGTTGGTGGTGGAGAATTCACGAAAGTCATCCGGTATGCAGACATTAAATACAGCAGCGTGGGGACCATTTTGAGGCCAAGGCATGTAATCAGGCCTTTTGTTAGTCAAACGTATCCCCCACTGTCAGTCCCTTCGGGATCCATGCCTCATTCATCTTTATGAAGGTGAGGTAATCAACACTTTTTTGACCGAGGCGACTTCTCTTGTCAGTGACAATGCCTCCTGCTGCACTGAAGCTCCTTTCTGACAGGACACTTGAAGCAGGGCAGGCCAGAAGTTCTATCGCAAACTGGGATAGCTCAGGCCACAGGTCAAGCCTGCACACCCAGTAGTGAAGGGGTTCATTGCTCCTCAGAGTGTCGATATCTGCTGTTAAGGCGAGGTAGTCTGCTACCTGTCGGTCGAGTCGTTCTCTAAGGCTGGATCCCGAAGGGCTGTGGCGATGAGTAGGACTGAAAAAGCTCCGCATGTCCTCCATCAACAACACATCTGTAAATCGTCCAGTCCTTGCCGCCGTGGTAGGAGGAGGATTACACTCACCTCTTCCCCTGTTAGATTCCCGTTGTGCTGTGACATCTCCCTTATAAGCTGTGTAAAGCATATTTTTTAGTTTGGTTTTGAACTGCTGCATCCTTTCCGACTTTCGGTAATTTTGTAACATTTCTGCCACTTTCTGCTTATACCGGGGGTCTAGTAGCGTGGTCACCCAGTACAGATCGTTCTCCTTTATCCTTTTTATACGTGGGTCCCTCAACAGACATGACAGCATGAAAGACCCCATTTGAACAAGGTTGGATGCAGAGCTTCTCATTTCCCGTTCCTCGTCCTCACTGATGTCATTGACGGTCTGTTCTTCCCCCCAGCCACGTACAACACCATGGGTCCCAGATAGGTGACAACAACGAGCACCCTGGGGTGCCTGCTGTGGTTGGTCTTCCTCCTCCTCAAAGCCGCCACATTCCTCCTCTGACTCCTCTTCCTCATACTCCTCTTCCAGCGTTGCTGCAGGTCCGGCAAGCGATGATGACAAGGCTGTTTCTGGTGGTGATGGTGACCACAACTCTTCCTCTTCCTCTTCACGCTCATCTACAGCCTGATCCAGAACTCTTCGCAGGGCACGCTCCAGGAAGAAAACAAATGGGATGAGGTCGCTGATGGTGGCTTCGGTGCGACTGACTAGGTTTGTCACCTCCTCAAAAGGACGCATAAGCCTACAGGCATTGCGCATGAGTGTCCAGTAACGTGGCAAAAAGATTCCCAGCTCCGCAGAGGCTGTCCTAGCACCCCGGTCATACAAATACTCGTTGACGGCTTTTTCTTGTTGGAGCAGGCGGTCGAACATTAGGAGTGTTGAATTCCAACGTGTCGGGCTGTCGCATATCAAGCGCCTCACTGGCATGTTGTTTCGCCGCTGAATATCGGAAAAGTGCGCCATGGCCGTGTAGGAACGCCTGAAATGGCCACACACCTTCCTGGCCTGCTTGAGGACGTCCTGTAAGCCTGGGTACTTAGACACAAAACGTTGTACGATGAGATTCAACACATGTGCCATGCACGGCACATGTGACAACTTGCCCAAATTTAATGCCGCCAACAGATTGCTTCCATTGTCACACACCACTTTGCCGATCTCCAGTTGGTGCGGGGTCAGCCACTGATCCACCTGTGCGTTCAGGGCGGACAGGAGTGCTGGTCCTGTGTGGCTCTCTGCTTTCAGGCAAGTCAACCCCAAGATAGCGTTACACTGTCGTATCCGGGATGTGGAATAGCCCCGGGGAGCTGGGGGGAATCAGTTGATGTGCAGCCAGACGCCGCAGCAGAAGAGGACTCAGCCGAGGAGGAAATTAAAGAGGATGGAGTAGGAGTAGAGGAGGTGGCAGTAGGTCTGCCTGCAAGTCGTGGTGGTGTCACCAACTCCGCTGCAGAGCCACGCATTCCATGCTTGTCAGCCGTCAGCAGGTTGACCCAATGCGCAGTATACGTGATATACCTGCCCTAACCGTGCTTTGCAGACCAGGTATCAGTGGTCAGATGGACCCTTGCCCCAACACTGTATGCCAGAGATGCCATGACTTCCTTTTCAATGACATGGTAGAGGTTTGGGATTGCCTTTTTTGAAAAAAAAATTCGTCCGGGTACCTTCCACTGTGGTGTCCCAATAGCGACAAATTTTTTGAAGGCCTCAGACTCTACCAGCTGGTATGGTAAAAGCTGGCGGGCTAAGAGTTCCGTCAAGCCAGCTGTCAGTCGCCGGGCAAGGGGGTGACTTTGTGACATTGGCTTCTTATGCTCAAACATGTCCTTGACAGACACCTGACTGTGGGCAGATGAGCAGGAACTGCTGAAGGTGAGAGATGGAGTGGCGGGTGGTTGAGAGGGGGCAGGGAGGACAGCAGTGGTTGACGTGGCTGAAGATGCAGGACCAGGAGGAGCATGGTGGCTTTGAGTTTGTGTGCTGCTTGTGCTCATGTGTTGATCCCATAGGCGTTTGTGATGTGAGATCATGTGCCTTCGCAAAGCAGTTGTACCAAGGTGGGTGTTGGACTTCCCACGACTCAGTTTCTTTTGGCACAGGTTGCAAATGGCATTGCTTTTATCAGAGGCAGACACACACAAAAAATGCCACACTGCTGAGCTTTGCAATGACGGCATTCTAGTGGTGGCAACAGCATGCGTTGACTGGCGTGCTGTCTGGCTGACCCCAGGTGCCGATACATGCTGTCTGACTGTGCCACTAACTCCTTGCGACGACCTCCCCCTGCTTCCAACTCGTCTCCTCATTCTCTCTGTCTCCCCTTCAGAACTTTCCCCCTCTTCTTCTCTTCGAGCAGGCACCCACGTGGCATCCGTGGACACATCGTCATCATCAACCGCTTCACTTGTATCTGACACCTCAGCAAAGGAAGCAGCAGCGGGTACAACATCATCATCATCACACTGTACGTCCATGTGTGTAATCCTGCCTGACTGAGACATATCCCCGTAATCTACATCATCTGGCAATAATGGTTGCGCATCACTAATTGCATCCAACTGATGTGTAAATAACTCCTCTGACGGATCAAGTGAAGCGGCTGTGGTGGCTGTGGTGGTAGTGGCGACGGGCGGGTGCGTGGTAACTTGAGATCAGGTGACCGAAGCTGAGTTGGAGGAGGATGGTGCGTCAAGGTTCTTAGCGGAAGCTGTTGAAGATTGGGTGTCCTGTCTAAGCCAGTCAACTACGTCCTCTGAATTTTTCGGGTTCAGGGTACGTGGCCTCTGAAAACTGGGCATTATTCCAGGGACAGTGGAAATCACAGCACCACGACCACGACGGCCCCTGCGGGGTGGCCTGCCTCTGCCTGTCATTTTTTTTTTAGATAAGTGGTACTACGCGTGCTAGGTACTGTGCCACCCGGTATGAGTGGTTGGCACTGGCAGTGGGCACACTACAGTCTGTGGAAGTGGGCCTGACACACACTGGCAGCAGGCAAGCAACTGAATTTAGACTACTGTCTAAAAATTAAATGCCTTATTTATCGGCAAGCTACTGTGCCACCCGGTATCAGTGGTTGGCACTGGCAGTGGGCACACTACAGTCAGTGGAAGAGGGCCTGACACACACTGGCAGCAGGCAAGCAACTGAAATTACACTAAAGTGTAAAAATTAAATGCCTTATTTATCGGCAAGCTACTGTGCCACCCGGTATGAATGGTTGGCACTGGCAGTGGGCACACTACAGTCAGTGGAAGAGGGCCTGACACACACTGGCAGCAGGCAAGCAACTGAATTTAGACTACTGTCTAAAAATTAAATGCCTTATTTATCGGCAAGCTACTGTGCCACCCGGTATCAGTGGTTGGCACTGGCAGTGGGCACACTACAGTCAGTGGAAGCGGGCCTGACACACACTGGCAGCAGGCAAGCAACTGAATTTAGACTACTGTCTAAAAATGAAATGCCTTATTTATCGGCAAGCTACTGTGCCACCCGGTATCAGTGGTTGGCACTGGCAGTGGGCACACTACAGTCAGTAGAAGCGGGCCTGACACACACTGGCAGCAGGCAAGCAACTGAAATTACACTAAAGTGTAAAAATTAAATGCCTTATTTATCGGCAAGCTACTGTGCCACCCGGTATGAGTGGTTGGCACTGGCAGTGGGCACACTACAGTCAGTAGAAGCGGGCCTGACACACACTGGCAGCAGGCAAGCAACTGAAATTACACTAAAGTGTAAAAATTAAATGCCTTATTTATCGGCAAGCTACTGTGCCACCCGGTATGAGTGGTTGGCACTGGCAGTGGGCACACTACAGTCAGTGGAAGAGGGCCTGACACACTGACTGGCAGCAGGCAAGCAACTGAATTTAGACTACTGTCTAAAAATTAAATGCCTTATTTATCGGCAAGCTACTGTGCCACCCAGTATCAGTGGTTGGCACTGGCAGTGGGCACACTACAGTCAGTGGAAGCGGGCCTGACACACACTGGCAGCAGGCAAGCAACTGAAATTACACTAAAGTGTAAAAATTAAATGCCTTATTTATCGGCAAGCTACTGTGCCACCCGGTATCAGTGGTTGGCACTGGCAGTGGGCACACTACAGTCAGTAGAAGCGGGCCTGACACACACTGGCAGCAGGCAAGCAACTGAAATTACACTAAAGTGTAAAAATTAAATGCCTTATTTATCGGCAAGCTACTGTGCCACCCGGTATGAGTGGTTGGCACTGGCAGTGGGCACACTACAGTCAGTGGAAGAGGGCCTGACACACTGACTGGCAGCAGGCAAGCAACTGAATTTAGACTACTGTCTAAAAATTAAATGCCTTATTTATCGGCAAGCTACTGTGCCACCCGGTATCAGTGGTTGGCACTGGCAGTGGGCACACTACAGTCAGTGGAAGCGGGCCTGACACACACTGGCAGCAGGCAAGCAACTGAAATTACACTAAAGTGTAAAAATTAAATGCCTTATTTATCGGCAAGCTACTGTGCCACCCGGTATCAGTGGTTGGCACTGGCAGTGGGCACACTACAGTCAGTAGAAGCGGGCCTGACACACACTGGCAGCAGGCAAGCAACTGAAATTACACTAAAGTGTAAAAATTAAATGCCTTATTTATCGGCAAGCTACTGTGCCACCCGGTATGAGTGGTTGGCACTGGCAGTGGGCACACTACAGTCAGTGGAAGAGGGCCTGACACACTGACTGGCAGCAGGCAAGCAACTGAATTTAGACTACTGTCTAAAAATTAAATGCCTTATTTATCGGCAAGCTACTGTGCCACCCGGTATCAGTGGTTGGCACTGGCAGTGGGCACACTACAGTCAGTGGAAGCGGGCCTGACACACACTGGCAGCAGGCAAGCAACTGAAATTACACTAAAGTGTAAAAATTAAATGCCTTATTTATCGGCAAGCTACTGTGCCACCCGGTATCAGTGGTTGGCACTGGCAGTGGGCACACTACAGTCAGTGGAAGAGGGCCTGACACACACTGGCAGCAGGCAAGCAACTGAATTTAGACTACTGTCTAAAAATTAAATGCCTTATTTATCGGCAAGCTACTGTGCCACCCGGTATCAGTGGTTGGCACTGGCAGTGGGCACACTACAGTCAGTGGAAGCGGGCCTGACACACACTGGCAGCAGGCAAGCAACTGAATTTAGACTACTGTCTAAAAATTAAATGCCTTATTTATCGGCAAGCTACTGTGCCACCCGGTATCAGTGGTTGGCACTGGCAGTGGGCACACTACAGTCAGTTGAAGTCGGCCTGACACACACTAGCAGCAGGCAAGCAGCTGAAATTACACTAAAGTGTAAAAATTAAATGCCTTTTTTATGCAAAGTCCTGTGCCAGCCGGTATGAGTGGTGGGCACTGGCAGTGGGCACACTACAGTCAGTGGAAGTCAGCCTGACACACACTGGCAGGCAACTAACCTTAGATTAAAGTGTAAAAATTAAGTGCCTATTTTTTAAGCAAAGTCCTGTGCCACTCGGTATGACAGGGGTGGGCACTGGCAGTGGGCACACTACAGTCAGTTGAAGTCGGCCTGACACACACTAGCAGCAGGCAAGCAGCTGAAATTACATTAAAGTGTAAAAATGAAATGCCTTTTTTAAGCAAAGTCCTGTGCCAGCCGGTATGAGTGGTGGGCACTGGCAGTGGGCACACTACAGTCAGTGGAAGTCAGCCTGACACACACTGGCAGGCAACTAACCTTAGATTAAAGTGTAAAAATTAAGTGCCTATTTTTTAAGCAAAGTCCTGTGCCACTCGGTATGACAGGGGTGGGCACTGGCAGTGGGCACACTACAGTCAGTTGAAGTCGGCCTGACACACACTAGCAGCAGGCAAGCAGCTGAAATTACACTAAAGTGTAAAAATTAAATGCCTTTTTTATGCAAAGTCCTGTGCCAGCCGGTATGAGTGGTGGGCACTGGCAGTGGGCACACTACAGTCAGTGGAAGTCAGCCTGACACACACTGGCAGGCAACTAACCTTAGATTAAAGTGTAAAAATTAAGTGCCTATTTTTTAAGCAAAGTCCTGTGCCACTCGGTATGACAGGGGTGGGCACTGGCAGTGGGCACACTACAGTCAGTTGAAGTCGGCCTGACACACACTAGCAGCAGGCAAGCAGCTGAAATTACATTAAAGTGTAAAAATTAAATGCCTTTTTTAAGCAAAGTCCTGTGCCAGCCGGTATGAGTGGTGGGCACTGGCAGTGGGCACACTACAGTCAGTGGAAGTCAGCCTGACACACACTGGCAGGCAACTAACCTTAGATTAAAGTGTAAAAATTAAGTGCCTATTTTTTAAGCAAAGTCCTGTGCCACTCGGTATGACAGGGGTGGGCACTGGCAGTGGGCACACTACAGTCAGTTGAAGTCGGCCTGACACACACTAGCAGCAGGCAAGCAGCTGAAATTACATTAAAGTGTAAAAATTAAATGCCTTTTTTAAGCAAAGTCCTGTGCCAGCCGGTATGAGTGGTGGGCACTGGCAGTGGGCACACTACAGTCAGTGGAAGTCAGCCTGACACACACTGGCAGGCAACTAACCTTAGATTAAAGTGTAAAAATTAAGTGCCTATTTTTTAAGCAAAGTCCTGTGCCACTCGGGATGACAGGGGTGGGCACTGGCAGTGGGCACACTACAGTCAGTTGAAGTCGGCCTGACACACACTGGCAGGCAACTAACCTTAGATTAAAGTGTAAAAATGAAGTGCCTTTTTTTTAAGCAAAGTCCTGTGCCACACGGGATGACAGGGGTGGGCACTGGCAGTGGGCACACTACAGTCAGTTGAAGTCGGCCTGACACACACTAGCAGCAGGCAAGCAGCTGAAATTACACTAAAGTGTAAAAATTAAATGCCTTTTTTATGCAAAGTCCTGTGCCAGCCGGTATGAGTGGTGGGCACTGGCAGTGGGCACACTACAGTCAGTGGAAGTCAGCCTGACACACACTGGCAGGCAACTAACCTTAGATTAAAGTGTAAAAATTAAGTGCCTTTTTTTAAGCAAAGTCCTGTGCCACACGGAATGACAGGGGTGAGCACTGGCAGTGGGCACACTACAGTCTGTGGGCCTGCAGCTCCTCACACACAGGCAGGCCAGGCAACTGCAATATGTATATAAAGGAAAAAAAAAAAGCAGACTAATGTTGCAGCCCTAAAAAGGGCTTTTTGGGGTGCTGTCAGGACGCTGTCCTTACAGCAGAGATCAGATGAGTCTTTCAGGACTGGAGTGGACACTGAATTCACTAGCCTAGCTATCGATTTCCCAATTAAATCAGCAGCAGTTACAGTCTCCCTCCTCTCACTAAGACTGCAGCTTCAGAATGAATCTAAAATGGATGCTGTGCAGGAGGTGGGAGGGTCTGGGAGGGAGGGTATGCTGCTGATTGGCTGGAATGTGTCTGCTGACTGTGAGGTACAGGGTCAAAGTTTGCTCAATGATGATGTATAGGGGGCGGACCGAACATCGCATGTGTTCGCCCGGCAGAGGCGAACGCGAACAAGCTATGTTCGCCGGGAACTGTTCGCCGTCGGATAGTTCGGGCCATCTCTACACTTAATATGCTTTTAGGGAAGTGAGGCATCCAGAAAATGTCAGTTCTGATGTTTTTATTTACTTTTTCTGTCTTTCACCTGACGGGATAGACCTTGTGATATTTTTTATAGCTTAGGCCGTTATGGATGTGGGTTTTGTTTCAGATTTTTACAATACTAAATTAATTGATGAAAGAAAATTGGCTTTTTTAACTTGAAATGTATTTGTTATAATGAAAAGACAGTATTTTTTCTTTTATTTTAGTCCCATTAGGGGACTTCAACTTCTGATATCCTGACATTTGGTACAATACATTACAATACATTCTGTTTTATACTGACACACTATGCCTATAATACCCTGCCTGATAGGCTTCCCTAGCTGGTACATCTGGAGGCTTTTGTAAAGCTTCCAACTGCCATATCAACCATTGACACCTTGTGATCGCATCGGAGGTCAAAAACAGTGTCCCCCCTCTGTAAAACACTTTTAGATATAGTGTTCAGCAGTTATCTCTGATGCCGGTATTTACAGTACCCTACCAGGATTGAATAAGCACAGCTCTGTGCCCACCTGATCACTGAACTATACATGTACAGTAGAGATAAGCAAATTTCTAAAAAATTTCATTTGGCGACATATGCAGTAACACGCATAGGGAGTGTGCTGGGGTAGTGAAATAATACTCAGTCAGTATGACATGCAGATGACAGGTGTCGCAATTAGAATCACACTGCACACTTCACTTATTTGGGCAGCCACGGGGCCAAAACCAACCAAATAACTCAAGTATTACTCAGCGTGATGCGGGAACTCCTTGCCCACTGTACCATAAATGTACAACTAATGTTGTAAAGGGCTTAAAATGAACCATTATAAAAATTAAAAATTAAAGGGCATCTGTCAGCAGATTTGTACTGACTTGTTGCATGTGTGCTTGACAGCTGTGTTGGTTCCATGTTGATATGTGCCCAGATTGCTGAGAAAAATGCAGTTTTGATATATGCAAATTATCCTCTAGGAGCCACGGGGGCATTGCCGTTACACCTAACGACGCTGGTCTCTGCAACTGCCGTGCTCTCTCCACTTTAATTGACAGGGCCAGGCGTGATTAAAGTTTCACTGCCTGGCACTGTTAATCAAAGTGGAGAGGGTGCAGCAGTTGCAGAGACCAGAATCGTTAGGTGTAATGGCAATGCCCCTGTTGCTCCTAGAGGCTCATTTGCCTATATCAAAACTGCATTTTTCTCAGCAATGCGGGCACATATCAACATGGTCCCAACACAGATGCCTTCAGCTGCCAAGCACACATGCAACAGGTCAGCCAGTGTCATAGGTACAAATCTGCTGACGGATGCCCTTTAACCACTTCCCGCCACGCTAACGCCGAAAGGCGTCATTTCTGCGGCGCTCCCAGGTCACACTAACGCCAATAGGCGTCATCTCGCGTGAGCCGAGATTTCCTGTGAACGCGCGCACACAGGCGCGCGCGCTCACAGGAACGGAAGGTAAGAGAGTTGATCTCCAGCCTGCCAGCGGCGATCGTTCGCTGGCAGGCTGGAGATGTGTTTTTTTTAACCCCTAACAGGTATATTAGACGCTGTTTTGATAACAGCGTCTAATATACCTGCTACCTGGTCCTCTGGTGGTCCCCTTTGTTTGGATCGACCACTAGAGGACACAGGTAGCTCAGTAAAGTAGCACCAAACACGACTACACTACACTACACCCCCCCCCCCCCGTCACTTATTAACCCCTTATTAGCCCCTGATCACCCCTGATCACCCCATATAGACTCCCTGATCACCCCCCTGTCATTGATTACCCCCCTGTCATTGATTACCCCCCTGTAAAGCTCCATTCAGACGTCCGCATGATTTTTACAGATCCACTGATAGATGGATCGGATCCGCAAAACGCATCCGGACGTCTGAATGAAGCCTTACAGGGGCGTGATCAATGACTGTGGTGATCACCCCATAGTGACTCCCTGATCACCCCCCTGTCATTGATTACCCCCCTGTAAAGCTCCATTCAGATGTCCGCATGATTTTTACGGATGCACTGATAGATGGATCGGATCCGCAAAACGCATCCGGACGTCTGAATGAAGCCTTACAGGGGCATGATCAATGACTGTGGTGATCACCCCATATAGACTCCCTGATCACCCCCCTGTAAAGCTCCATTCAGATGTCCGCATGATTTTTACGGATGCACTGATAGATGGATCGGATCCGCAAAACGCATCCGGACGTCTGAATGAAGCCTTACAGGGGCATGATCAATGACTGTGGTGATCACCCCCCTGTCATTGATTACCCCCCTGTAAAGCTCCATTCAGATGTCCGCATGATTTTTACGGATGCACTGATAGATGGATCGGATCCGCAAAACGCATCCGGACGTCTGAATGAAGCCTTACAGGGGCGTGATCAATGACTGTGGTGATCACCCCATATAGACTCCCTGATCACCCCCCTGTAAAGCTCCATTCAGATGTCCGCATGATTTTTACGGATGCACTGATAGATGGATCGGATCCGCAAAACGCATCCGGACGTCTGAATGAAGCCTTACAGGGGCATGATCAATGACTGTGGTGATCACCCCCCTGTCATTGATTACCCCCCTGTAAAGCTCCATTCAGATGTCCGCATGATTTTTACGGATGCACTGATAGATGGATCGGATCCGCAAAACGCATCCGGACGTCTGAATGAAGCCTTACAGGGGCGTGATCAATGACTGTGGTGATCACCCCATATAGACTCCATGATCACCCCCCTGTCATTGATTACCCCCCTGTAAAGCTCCATTCAGACGTCCGCATGATTTTTACGGATCCACTGATAGATGGATCGGATCCGCAAAACGCATCCGGACGTCTGAATGAAGCCTTACAGGGGCGTGATCAATGACTGTGGTGATCACCCCATATAGACTCCCTGATCACCCCCCTGTCATTGATTACCCCCCTGTAAAGCTCCATTCAGACGTCCGCATGATTTTTACGGATCCACTGATAGATGGATCGGATCCGCAAAATGCATCCGGACGTCTGAATGAAGCCTTACAGGGGCATGATCAATGACTGTGGTGATCACCCCATATAGACTCCCTGATCACCCCCCTGTCATTGATTACCCCCCTGTAAAGCTCCATTCAGATGTCCGCATGATTTTTACGGATGCACTGATAGATGGATCGGATCCGCAAAACGCATCCGGACGTCTGAATGAAGCCTTACAGGGGCATGATCAATGACTGTGGTGATCACCCCATATAGACTCCCTGATCACCCCCCTGTCATTGATTACCCCCCTGTAAAGCTCCATTCAGATGTCCGCATGATTTTTACGGATGCACTGATAGATGGATCGGATCCGCAAAACGCATACGGACGTCTGAATGAAGCCTTACACGGGCGTGATCAATGACTGTGGTTATCACCCCATATAGACTCCCTGATCACCCCCCTGTCATTGATCACCACCCCTGTCATTGATCAACCCCCCTGTCATTGATCACCCCCCTGTCATTGATCACCCCTCTGTAAGGCTCCATTCAGACATTTTTTTGGCCCAAGTTAGCGGAATTATTATTTTTTTTTTCTTACAAAGTCTCATATTCCACTAACTTGTGTCAAAAAATAAAATCTCACATGAACTCACCATACCCCTCACGGAAACCAAATGCGTAAAATTTTTTAGACATTTATATTCCAGACTTCTTCTCACGCTTTAGGGCCCCTAGAATGCCAGGGCAGTATAAATACCCCACATGTGACCCCATTTCGGAAAGAAGACACCCCCAGGTATTCCGTGAGGGGCATATTGAGTCCATGAAAGATTTAAATTTTTGTCCCAAGTTAGCGGAACGGGAGACTTTGTGAGAAAAAAATTAAAAATATCAATTTCCGCTAACTTGTGCCAAAAAAAAAAAAAATTCTATGAACTCGCCATGCCCCTCATTGAATACCTTGGGGTGTCTTCTTTCCAAAATGGGGTCACATGTGGGGTATTTATACTGCCCTGGCATTCTAGGGGCCCCAAAGCGTGAGAAGAAGTCTGGTATCCAAATGTCTAAAAATGCCCTCCTAAAAGGAATATGGGCCCCTTTGCCCACCTAGGCTGCAAAAAAGTGTCACACATCTGGTATCGCCGTACTCAGGAGAAGTTGGGGAATGTGTTTTGGGGTGTCATTTTACATATACCCATGCTGGGTGAGAGAAATATCTTGGTCAAATGCCAACTTTGTATAAAAAAATGGGAAAAGTTGTCTTTTGCCAAGATATTTCTCTCACCCAGCATGGGTATATGTAAAATGACACCCCAAAACACATTCCCCAACTTCTCCTGAATATGGCGATACCACATGTGTGACACTTTTTTGCAGCCTAGGTGGGCAAAGGGGCCCATATTCCAAAGAGCACCTTTAGGATTTCACAGGTCATTTACCTACTTACCACACATTAGGGCCCCTGGAAAATGCCAGGGCAGTATAACTACCCCACAAGTGACCCCATTTTGGAAAGAAGACACCCCAAGGTATTCCGTGAGGGGCATGGCGAGTTCCTAGAATTTTTTATTTTTTGTCACAAGTTAGTGGAAAATGCTTCTTTTTTTTTTCATACAAAGTCTCATATTCTACTAACTTGTGACAAAAAATAAATACTTCCATGAACTCACTATGTCCATCAGCGAATACCTTGGGGTCTCTTCTTTCCAAAATGGGGTCACTTGTGGGGTAGTTATACTGCCCTGGCATTCTAGGGGCCCAAATGTGTGGTAAGGAGTTTGAAATCAAATTCTGTAAAAAATGACCTGTGAAATCCGAAAGGTGCTCTTTGGAATATCCCCGTACTCAGGAGAAGGTGGGGAATGTGTTTTAGGGTGTCATTTTACATATACCCCTGCTGGGTGAGAGAAATATCTTGGCAAAAGACAACTTTTCCCATTTTTTTATACAAAGTTGGCATTTGACCAAGATATTTATCTCACCCAGCATGGGTATATGTAAAAAGACACCCCAAAACACATTCCTCAACTTCTCCTGAGTACGGCGATACCAGATGTGTGACACTTTTTTGCAGCCTAGGTGGGCAAAGGGGCACCTTTCGGATTTCACAGGTCATTTTTTACAGAATTTGATTTCAAACTCCTTACCACACATTCGGGCCCCTAGAATGCCAGGGCAGTATAACTACCCCACAAGTGACCCCATTTTGGAAAGAAGAGACCCCAAGGTATTCGCTGATGGGCATAGTGAGTTCATGGAAGTTTTTATTTTTTGTCACAAGTTAGTGGAATATGAGACTTTGTATGAAAAAAAAAATAATAAAATCATAATTTTCCACTAACTTGTGACAAAAAATAAAAAATTCTAGGAACTTGCCATGCCCCTCACGGAATACCTTGGGGTGTCTTCTTTCCAAAATGGGGTCACTTGTGGGGTAGTTATACTGCCCTGGCATTCTAGGGGCCCGAATGTGTGGTAAAGAGTTTAAAATCAAATTCTGTAAAAAATGACCTGTGAAATCCGAAAGGTGCTCTTTGGAATATGGGCCCCTTTGCCCACCTAGGCTGCAAAAAAGTGTCACACATCTGGTATTGCCGTACTCAGGAGAAGGTGGGGAATGTGTTTTGGGGTGTCATTTTACATATACCCATGCTGGGTGAGAGAAATATCTTGGCAAAAGACAACTTTTCCCATTTTTTTTATACAAAGTTGGCATTTGACCAAGATATTTATCTCGCCCAGCATGGGTATATGTAAAAAGACACCCCAAAACACATTCCTCAACTTCTCCTGAATACAGAGATACCAGATGTGTGACACTTTTTGCAGCCTAGGTGGGCAAAGGGGCCCATATTCCAAAGAGCACCTTTCGGATTTCACAGGTCATTTTTTACAGAATTTGATTTCAAACTCCTTACCACACATTTGGGCCCCTAGAATGCCAGGGCAGTATAACTACCCCACAAGTGACCCCATTTTGGAAAGAAGAGACCCCAAGGTATTTCGTGATGGGCATAGTGAGTTCATAGAAGTTTTTATTTTTTGTCACAAGTTAGTGGAATATGAGACTTTGTAAGAAAAAAAAAAAAATCATCATTTTCCGCTAACTTGTGACAAAAAATAAAAAGTTCTATGAACTCACTATGCCCATCAGCGAATACCTTAGGGTGTGTACTTTCCGAAATGGGGTCATTTGTGGGGTGTTTGTACTGTCTGGGCATTGTAGAACCTCAGGAAACATGACAGGTGCTCAGAAAGTCAGAGCTGCTTCAAAAAGCGGAAATTCACATTTTTGTACCATAGTTTGTAAACGCTATAACTTTTACCCAAACCATTTTTTTTTTACCCAAACATTTTTTTTTATCAAAGACATGTAGAACTATAAATTTAGAGCAAAATTTCTATATGGATCTCGTTTTTTTTGCAAAATTTTACAACTGAAAGTGAAAAATGTCATTTTTTTGCAAAAAAAATCGTTAAATTTTGATTAATAACAAAAAAACTAAAAATGTCAGCAGCAATGAAATACCACCAAATGAAAGCTCTATTAGTGAGAAGAAAAGGAGGTAAAATTCATTTGGGTGGTAAGTTGCATGACCGAGCAATAAACGGTGAAAGTAGTGTAGTGCCGATTTGTAAAAAAGGGCCTGGTCTTTAGGGGGGTATAAACCTGTGGTCCTTAAGTGGTTGACTTACACACCCCAAAATAATAATCATTTTTCTCTGTAAAGCTGGAAGGTGTTGTTTCATCAGAGTTTTCTCAACAGCTGATTTTGTCAGGAAAAGACATGGCCAGCTAGACATTTCTGATAGAACAGCCACTGTAGAGAAAATGTAATATTACATGGCAGCTACTAGATGAATATATGTCCATATAATGCATAGAACGACTCCACCAAAGAGGGAACCACCGCTGGTTGGCAGTTCTCCACTCTGGCCTATGTAAAGATATCATGAGACCCCATCTATGGTGTTTACTGTATATGCTGTGTTTACTGTAAATTATATAGACAGGAGCTTTCTTCATGAGACCACCCCTTTAAGGAGTTAAATGATACATTGAGCTCTTTAATTTCCATATTTTAGCAGCATATGGAGCTTTATAATTTCCAGAGATCATCAGTTTAGAAAATAATAGCAATTTAAAAAAAGAAACAATCAACAGAACCCTGAAGTTGTTATTGTGGTGCCCTGTAGACCCCCTAATCTAGCCATGCCAAACCTGTTTGTCGTATAAAAGCACCTGTAGGGAATCTTTTTTCTAGTACTGATATAAAACTGTAATGAGATTGGCGTAATTAGGTTGCTATCAGATAGATAATGGTCTCATGGAAAAGTCTACCATAGGGCAATATATTTTAATAGAATCATTTTATTATATGCAAGTGTAGAAATTAGACTCACTAAAAATAACTGCTCAAACGGCTAAACCTCAAGAGGGCAGAAGAAGAGTTCTAAAGAAGGAGCTCGCTTGATTGAACTGATCTTGTATATTTATCAGGTCATTACAATGTAGAAAGAATGAAGAAAAACACTTGGGAAAGTTAGATCTTGACACAGATAGTGCCAAAGTTCTTCTGTCTAAAACAGTCATATCCCAAATGAAATTAAAATACATAACACAGTAATTATAGGGATGAGAGCAAATGTCTTGGAATTCATTTTGGGTCCTATTTGCATGAAATGCTTGTAATAATCAATTAAGGTCCAAGTAAGTTCGACTCAAATCAAAAGTGCCCCAAATGCCATGAAAAGTCATGTATGGCACTCGGTGGTCTCCTATGACTTAATATACCCCCTTTCAAGCACTTACAAGGAGTTGCTGAGCATATCTAGTTTTATGTGAGAAAACACTTAGTAAAACTTTATTTAAAATCTGCACTTTGAAGTCAAAAAGGTAGTCCTACCAGTAAAGGACAGCCTTCCCCTTATGACTGTGCATAGGTTTCAATCACTAATTAATATAGCAGTGGCTACGACTGCCCTGCTTATCCTGCCTGGTGGCCTGGACGCACCTCCTGTTGTCTTCTTTCTGGTGGGTCCGGCTGCCATTTCTGCTCTGTCCCTCCATGAAGGCTAGGACCTGCTTGCCAGAAAAGTGTCTCCTATTCTGTCCACAGAGCCTGCGTACTCCCATCAGTTGTTAAAGGGCCAGCACACACACCTTAATTTTCCCCAGCCATTGGCTAACAACCCTGTATGGCAGGGATGCCCAACCTGCAGCACTCCAGCTGCTGCAAAACTACAACTCCCAGCATTCCCGAACAGCCTACAGCTACAGGTCATGCTGGGAGTTGTAGTTTTGCAACAGCTGGAGGGCCACAGGTTGAGCATCCCTGCTGTATGGGGTTAAAAATTGAATACCAAGGAACTGCCAGGAAAATGGTTTAGCCCAAAATCAAATCTGTTGGTTGACACAGTGGTTCCATATCTATTGTCATAACACTTATAGGACCACCTCCTTGACTTCAAAGCTCAGAATGAACAGGAATTTAACCCTTTCCTGACCTCCACCATGCATGTATGGTAGAAGTCTGGTCTTTAAGGAGCGAGTGCCATAGCCACCATGTGCCTGGTGTTTTACACAGCAGGTATTTAACCCCTCAGACGCCGTGGTCATAATCAAATGTGAATACGGCCCGAGTACTAGAAAATTAAAGCCTTGGTCTATCCAGAGTGTAAGCCTAATCTTACTGCTGGAGAGTAGGCGGCCTTGCTGTGGCTGAAACAGCGCAGTGACCTGGTAATTAAACTGGCGGACAAGCGCAGTAGTATAGTGATTATGTATAGGGATGCATAAGTTGGGGAGGCAGAAAGGCAGTTGAATGAACTAAGGCTTACGAACCCCCCCTATCCAATCCTACTCTCAAGTACCAGCATCAATTGAGATCTTTTCTTTGGTGTTACGTTGACAGTGGCTTTCTACCCTGGAGCACTGCGGAGAAACTGTACCCACAGCTTCCGACTGTACCCGTTTGGTACTGCACCCCTAAAATCCACAAGTCACTGGTTAATCCCCGAGGACGTCCAATTGTGACGGGGATTGTGTCTGTGACCGAACCGCTATCCCAGTTTCTGGACTGGCTGCTACGTCCTTTATTGAAGGAAATACCTTCTTACCTGGAGGACACCAGTGACTTACTGGACGCCTTGAAAGATGTTGAGTGGCAAACTGGATACTTACTTGCATCTATACTGTAGATGTGGAAAGCTTATACACTAGAATTCCCCAGGAACGGGGTGTACAGTATATCCGCAGTGCTCTGCAGAGAGCTGGCGGCAGTGGGGATTATAATGATTTTGTAATGCAAGCACTGATATTTATCCTCACACAATGCATTTACTTTTGACCGTAAGTGGTACCAGCAGATATCAGGAACCACGATGGGGACTCCCTTCGCATGTACCTTTGATAAACTATTTTTCAGAACATGGAGGGGATAAACATGTCTTTAAGTGTGCGGGATTGGAGGTGGTTCGCATGGCGACAAGAGGAGGGGACGGAAAGCGTCTCCTCCTGCAGAAAGAAGAGGCGTGAATTATCAAAACTAATGCCATGGGTCCGTTAGGACTTTACGATAAAAATGACCTTGCTGTTTTTTTGTTTAATTCATTTTTATGGGTGAGTGTGTATTGTCATATGTATTGTTATATGTATTGATATGTATTTGACGATTTGTGTTTTAATTATTTCACTAATAATTCATTTGTGGAAGATCATGTGATCGGAGTAGAGGGTGTGAGGTATATCTCACGCCCACACCGGATCATTGCAGGCTTGACAAAGCGCGAGGTGTGTCCAACCCTTTTTATCTTTAATAAAGCTGCGGAGTTCAACTGTGTCTTTATATTAGTTCAAAAACAAGTAGCTGAGCGCCACTGTTGGTCGCTATTGGTCTTGTGCTTTTAAGGGTCTATGAGACGTTAAACACACTAAGCAACTCTGGATGCGGCTTTCTTGATGGATTTTGTGTTCTTAACATTGACTACTTGTTAACATTTTATAATTGGCCTAAAGAATGCTTGTCCTATATATTGCCTAGGCATTGTATACAATGCTTAGGCAAAGTATAAAAATGATTGAAATAACACAGACTTTGCATAAATACTTTAGGTATACAATACCTAGGCATTTAATACAATGCCTACATTTCAAACATTGTCTGTTATATATATATATATATATATATATATATACTTCACAAATGACGAGGCAGCACTTCCAGCTTTAGGTGACAGGGTGAAGACCCCAAAACTTTAATCCCAGCAACGTTTCGGCCTGCTCAATGAGAGCTTTATCAAGCTACATAACAGTGCATACAACCAGGTATATATACCCACAGCTCAATAAATGCCAAATACAATCAGTTAATACACATATCATCAATTAGGTCACATGATCGCTAACCACACCATCACATGACACCCTGTGTGTGATATACATTACTAATACATCCATACAAAAGTTACAAAAGTTATAAGAATGATCATACTTCATTATTATAAAATGTACACTCCAATTTACATGTGTGCTTTACATAGTAACATAGTAACATAGTACATAAGGCCGAAAAAAGACATTTGTCCATCCAGTTCGGCCTGTCATCCTGCAAGTCGATCCAGAGGAAGGCAAAAAACCCTGTGAGGTAGAAGCCAATTTTCTCCACTTTAGGGGAATAAAGAATTCCTTCCCGACTCCAATCATGCAATCAGAATAACTCCCTGGATCAACGACCCCTCTCTAGTAGCTATAGCCTGTAATATTATTAAGCTCCAGAAATACATCCAGGCCCCTCTTGAATTCCTTTATTGTACTCACCATCACCACCTCCTCAGGCAGAGAGTTCCATAGTCTCACTGCTCTTACCGTAAAGAATCCTTTTCTATGTTTGTGTACAAACCTTCTTTCCTCCAGATGCAGAGGATGTCCCCTCGTCACAGTCACAGTCCTGGGGATAAATAGCTGATGGGATAGATCTCTGTACTGCCCCCTGATATATTTATATATAGTAATTAGATCTCCCCTCAGTCGTCTTTTTTCTAAAGTGAATAACTCTAATTTTGATAATCTTTCAGGGTACTGTAGTTGCCCCATTCCAGTTATTACTTTAGTTGCCCTCCTCTGAACCCTCTCCAGCTCTGCTATGTCTGCCTTGTTTACAGGAGCCCAGAACTGTACACAGTACTCCATGTGTGGTCTGACTAGCGATTTGTAAAGTGGTAGGAATATGTTCTCATCACGGGCATCTATGCCCCTTCTGATGCAACCCATTATCTTGTTGGCCTTGGCAGCAGCTGCCAGACACTGGTTTTTGCTGCTTAGTTTGCTGTTTATTAAAATTCCTAGATCCTTTTCCATGTCAGTGTTACCGAGTGTTTTACCATTTAGTATGTACGGGTGACTTGCATTATTCCTTCCCATGTGCATAACTTTACATTTATCAGTGTTAAACCTCATCTGCCACTTATCTGCCCAAGCCTCCAATCTATCCAGATCCCTCTGTAGTAGTATACTGTCCTCATCAGTGTAAATTACTTTACACAGTTTAGTGTCATCTGCGAAAATTGATACTTTACTATGCAAGCCTTCTACAAGATCATTAATAAATATATTGAAGAGAATAGGGCCCAATACTGACCCCTGAGGTACTCCACTAGTGACAGTGACCCAATCTGAGTGTGTACCGTTAATAACCACCCTCTGTTTTCTATCACTCAGCCAGTTACTTACCCACATACAGATGTTTTCCCGCAGTCCGAGCATTCTCATTTTATATACTAACCTTTTATGTGGTACAGTGTCAAATGCTTTGGAGAAGTCCAGATATACGACATCCATTGATTCGCCGCTGTCAAGTCTAGAACTTACCTCCTCATAGAAACTGATTAAATTAGTTTGGCATGACTGATCCCTCATGAAGCCATGCTGATATGGCGTTATTTGCTTATTTCCGTTGAGATGCTCTAATATAGCATCTCTCAGAAAACCTTCAAACAGTTTACCCACAACAGATGTTAAACTTACCGGCCTATAGTTTCCAGGCTCTATTTTTGGCCCCTTTTTGAATATTGGCACCACATATGCCACGCGCCAATCCTGTGGGACATTCCCTGTCAGTATAGAGTCTGCAAATATCAGAAATAAGGGTCTGGCTATGACATTACTTAATTCCTTTAGGATACGGGGGTGTATGCCATCCGGTCCTGGCGATTTGTCTATTTTAATCTTTTTAAGTCGCTGATGTACTTCTTCCTGTGTCAGACAGGACACTTTTAATGGGGAATTTATTTTTGCATTCTGCATGTCATCTGACAATTTATTTTCCTCAGTAAACACATTGGAGAAAAAAATATTTAACAGCTTTGCTTTCTCCTCGTCGCTCTCTGCGACTCCCCCCTCATTACTCTTTAAAGGGCCAACACCTTCAGATTTATACTTTTTAACATTTATATAATTGAAGAGCATTTTAGGGTTAGTTTTACTCTCTTTGGCAATTAATCTCTTGGTCTCTAGTTTGGCCGCTTTTATTTGTTTTTTACATGTTCTATTTTTTTTCCTTATAGTTTTTCAGTGCTTCCGTGCAACCCTCCTGTTTTAGTGTTTTATATGCTTTCTTTTTGTCATTTATTGCTTTCTTTACAGTTCTATTTATCCACATTGGTTTCTTTTTGTTCCTTAACCTTTTATTACCATACGGTATGTACCTCTCACAATGAGTTTTTAGTATGTTTTTAAAGATATCCCATTTTGTGTCTGTATTTGTGAGGACTTTGTCCCAGTTAGTTAGGCCTATGGCCTCTCTTAGTTGGCTAAATTTAGCTTTTTTGAAGTTTGGTATTTTTGTTCCTCCCTGTAGAAACGCTCTTTGTTACACAGAATTCGTGTCCCTTACGTGCATACTCCAGATAGTGAGTCCAGTACATAAGTGTTCAGTGCATCAAGAGTTAAAATCTATTGTTAATGATGCAGCTGCATCATATCTAAAATTAAAAGCAATGGGTCTCACCGCCCGTGGACCCGCCGAGCCAGCCAGCGTTGGCGTCCCTCCTTCAGCAGTGCGCATGCATCGGGCCAGACGTCTCTCACCCAACCCCCGACGACGCCGCGTACCTACGCACACACTCCATGGATCGCAGCATCATCCAATGAAGCGCATCTCAGGCACAGCAGCAAGGGGGGGGGGAGGGCAAGGTCATGTGACACGACAACAGTCGCACAGCGTCGGGGGGCGTGTTCAGTATCCATGGAGATGTGGGATGTGTATCCCAATGCGGTAAATGGCGGAAGTGCCAGGACCGGCACACAGTGCACAAAACTACATGTCATAATACAGGTCATTCTCAAAAAATTTGCATATTGTGATAAAGTTCATTATTTTCTGTAATGCACTGATAAACATTAGACTTTCATATATTTTAGATTCATTACACACAACTGAAGTAGTTCAAGCCTTTTCTTGTTTTAATATTGATGATTTTGGCATACAGCTCATGAAAACCCAAAATTCCTATCTAAAAAAATTAGCATATTTCATCCGACTAATAAAAGAAAAGTGTTTTTAATACAAAAAAAGTCAACCTTCAAATAATTAAGTTCAGTTATACACTCAATACTTGGTTGGGAATCCTTTTGCAGAAATTACTGCTTCAATGCGGCGTGGCATGGAGGCAATCAGCCTGTGGCACTGCTGAGGTGTTATGGAGGCCCAGGATGCTTCGATAGCGGCCTTAAGCTCATCCAAAGTGTTGGGTCTTGCGTCTCTCAACTTCCTCTTCCCAATATCCCACAGATTCTCTATGGGGTTCAGGTCAGGAGAGTTGGCAGGCCAATTGAGCACAGTAATACCATGGTCAGTAAACCATTTACCAGTGGTTTTGGCACTGTGAGCAGGTGCCAGGTCGTGCTGAAAAATGAAATCTTCATTTCCATAAAGCTTTTCAGCAGATGGAAGCATGAAGTGCTCCAAAATCTCCTGATAGCTAGCTGCATTGACCCTGCCCTTGATAAAACACAGTGGACCAACACCAGCAGCTGACATGGCACCCCAGACCATCACTGACTGTGGGTACTTGACACTGGACTTCAGGCATTTTGGCATTTCCCTCTCCCCAGTCTTCCTCCAGACTCTGGCACCTTGATTTCCGAATGACATGCAAAATTTGCTTTCATCCGAAAAAAGTACTTTGGACCACTGAGCAACAGTCCAGTGCTGCTTCTCTGTAGCCCAGGTCAGGCGCTTCTGCCGCTGTTTCTGGTTCAAAAGTGGCTTGACCTGGGGAATGCGGCACCTGTAGCCCATTTCCTGCACACGCCTGTACACGGTGGCTCTGGATGTTTCTACTCCAGACTCAGTCCACTGCTTCCGCAGGTCCCCCAAGGTCTGGAATCGGTCCTTCTCCACAATCTTCCTCAGGGTCTGGTCACCTCTTCTCGTTGTGCAGCGTTTTCTGCCACACTTTTTCCTTCCCACAGACTTCCCACTGAGGTGCCTTGATACAGCACTCTGGGAACAGCCTATTCATTCAGAAATTTCTTTCTGTGTCTTACCCTCTTGCTTGAGGGTGTCAATGATGGCCTTCTGGACAGCAGTCAGGTCGGCAGTCTTACCTATGATTGCGGTTTTGAGTAATGAACCAGGCTGGGAGTTTTTAAAAGCCTCAGGAATCTTTTGCAGGTGTTTAGAGTTAATTAGTTGATTCAGATGATTAGGTTAATAGCTCGTTTAGAGAACCTTTTCATGATATGCTAATTTTTTGAGATAGGAATTTGGGGTTTTCATGAGCTGTATGCCAAAACCATCAATATTAAAACAAGAAAAGGCTTGAACTACTTCAGTTGTGTGTAATGAATCTAAAATATATGAAATTACTCTAAACAAATAATAACATAGATGAGAAAGCTGTTTATAGCACTATCACTAGTGACACTAATCACTGTTATTGTGGGTTCTTATATTTCTAATGTGGGAGAATTCAATCTATAATGTGTGATATTTATCTATGTTGATGTATATGTTTTTAGAGATATATGATGAATTAAACATCTATAGGGAGAAAAAGAAAATAACATAACCACATACGTATATATATATGTTTTAGGATGGAGAGCGCACTGTTGGAGTAATGGATCTAAGATATTGTTTTGCCCTTAACCTGCATGGAGCTCGTAGTGCGCACGTCCCTCTGCGCAGCCGCGGGCGCGCTGACGCGGCCCTGTCTCTGACGTAGGACGTTCTGTGCTCTGGTGAGCGTAGCCGTCCTGCGTCATTGCTACGGCCGGGTACGCGGGCATCGGCGGTGTGTGCGGCGGTTCGTGCGCCATAACACACGAGACGAGCACCATATACCATGCAGGTGAGGAACTTTGTGGAACCTGCCTCCTTATCAGTGTGCCCTTCATCTATAGGTTAGGTGAATATGTGTCCGCCCACTATGTGAATCATATATACCCGGCTAGGAAGCTGTTTGTCATTACCCCTTGAAAAAGCTGACGGCGAAACGCGCGTCGGGGCACAGACTGCCAGTGCCGTGGTAGAGATTTTGGTCAGTATGCTTTCTCATCTATGTTATTATTTGTTTAGAGTCATTGATGTGAGTATCAGGTCCTTTTAGTCTACGGTCCATTGTTGACCGTTTGCAATATAGTATAGACAGGACCGAACTCGGTGTTAGGCACTGACCAATCTCCTTTGCTGTAAAGTAATTGTAGCACTTGCACTTTACGCATAATTATTGTAACTACCACATATCTGCGGTCTGTATGGCATTTTAAGTGTTCTTAAATGTCTGTGTGGCCAGTGGTCACAACTTTATTTTGTACCAATAAAAACATCTGTGATTTTGTATAAAATTTTGTTGCCTGAGTTGTGATTTGGTACCTATAGATTCATAATCTTTTATTGTTTTTTTAAAATATATGAAAGTCTAATGTTTATCAGTACATTACAGAAAATAATGAACTTTATCACAATATGCTAATTTTTTGAGAAGGACCTGTACATCCTTAACATCAGTATGTGGGGATGTCCGGGGGCAGCAGCAATCACACTCGGCCATAGCCAGAGGCAATCTCAGCATCCCCACCGGCCCCCCACTAAACTGCAGGATAATTCTGTGTAGCTCCAATGGGACAAACCCTTCCCATCTACTCGCACCTAAAGTAATTATACATGTGTATACCAACTAGCTTCCAGGCTTGTGGCTAGTAACATGGCATACACCGTCTCTGAAAGAATTGCTAGCTTGTAAAATAACATGCAGAAATCAATAAACATATTGTGCACCATGTAGCCCACTCCGGCACACATCAGCCACCGTCCGCCAATTCATCTCACAGTGGCCACTTCCTCACTAGCGTACTCAGGGGGTCCACACGCGGCTCCATCCATACTATAGAAAAAGGGTCATTAGGCTCATCCAGAAGTTATCTGAAATAAATGAAAATTGTATAAACATACAAGGGATGCAATAGGTTCAAGAAAGCCAGCACTGTTATACATCCCCCAAACCAGACCAGATGACTAAGATCCCCCATGTTCAATAAGCTAACTACACATTCCCTATCCACAAAGTTCCCATCTACATTCTGCATTGAGGCCATCAGGCTTCAATGTGTGTAACCTATGAATCCACATAATCTCACGTTGTTTCAACAGTCTTTCCCTATTACCTCCCCTTTTAAGTGGGGGGATATGATCTATCACCCTGAACTTGAGGTCATTCTCCCTGTGTCCAGCTTCAACAAAGTGTTTGGACACAGGGAGATCTCTCCTCTTTTGGCGAATAGAATACCTATGATAGTTCATTCTAGTCTTCACATCACAGATAGTTTCCCCCACATACAAAAGATTGCAGGGGCAGGACAGAAGGTAGACGACAAATGAACTATCACAGGTCAAGAAGTGTCGTATTTCAAATTGCGTATTTAACACCGGGTGCATGAATTTCTCCCCTTTCAGCATATAGCTACAATTAACACAACTTAAACACGGATAACATCCATATTTTCTGCGACCTATATAAGTCTAAACCGAGGCCCTATCACCAGCCACCTCTGCTCTGACTAATTTGTCTCTCAAGCTGTCAGCTCTCCTATATGACATTAGGGGGGGTACGGCAAACTCTTTAACCTTGCCAAAATTACTACTGAGTATAGGCCAATGTTTCTTGATGGCACCTGCTATCTGGTAACTTCCCTCAGTGTATGTAGAGATAAATGGCACCCTAACTTGTTTGTTAACTTCCTTCGGGCCCTTGGACTCCAATTCATCCAACTGTCTATGGACCAATCTTCTTCGATACCCTCTGTTGGTGAATTTGTCTGCCATTTCTGACAGTCTCTTAATCCGTAACTGTGGATCTTTCACTATACGCTGCACGCGGAGAAACTGACTCCATGGCAATGTTTTTACCATGGACCGCGGATGGCAGCTCTCAAACCTCAATAGTTTATTACAGTCCGTCGGCTTAGTAAACAAATCCGTCACTAGTCCGGCATCCTGTTTCATAACCATGGTGTCCAGAAATTGGACCTGCTCAGTGGAGTACGTGAGAGTGAACTGGATCTCAGGATCCATTTCATTTAAAAATTCATGAAAACTAGCCAACTCACCCTCAGTGCCGTCCCAGACGACAAAAACATTGTCTATGTATCTTCACCACCCCCGCACATGGCTGTAGTGGTGGGACACATAGACGTGTTCAGCCTCCAGGCCCGACATGAAAATGTTGGCTTAAGTCGGCGCCATATTTGAACCCATTGCGGTTCCCCGCTGTTGAAGGTAGTAGCCATCTTGAAACGCAAAATAGTTGTATCTAAGTACTACACTGAGCAGGTCCAAAATTAACTCTCTACATTCATCTGTGTACTGAGTCTTAGCCAGACACTTCCTGACTGCCTCTACACCCCTATCATGATTAATAGAGGTGTAGAGGCTCACCACATCAAACGAAACCAGTATCGTACTTGCCGTTACTTCCACATGTGCAATTCTATTCAAGAAGTCGCCTGTGTCTCGTATATACGATTTAGCTCCAACCGCAAACTCATTGAGAATTTTGTCTAAAAAGATAGCCAAATTCGAGAACACAGACTCCCTCCCGGAGACTATGGGTCTCCCCGGGGGATTTTTTACGCACTTATGAATCTTAGGTAAGACGTATATCAATGGTGTCTTCGGGTGTGTTACCATTAAGTACTTATACAGAGCTTCATCAATCAGACCTCCTGTCTTAGCTCTGTCTAGCACTCTGGTAATGACCTTCATCACCTCAAATTTTGGGTCATGGTGAAGCCATCTGTATACCAGGGCATCCCCCAATTGTCTGTGTATCTCCGAGATATAGCATTTGGTGTCCATTACAACGACGGCTCCCCCCTTGTCGGCGGGTTTCACCGTGAGGGAGCCGTTGTTGCACAGTTCACCCAATGCCTGTATCTCCGCAGACGTCATATTGGATGTTTGAGACCACCAGTTAGCATAGAGCCTTTCAGGCTCTCAATGTCTGCCTTCACTGCATTGATATACGTGTCTATGGTTGGACATTTGATCTGTGGTGTGAAGTCACTCTTGGTGTGCAAACCCACACCGCGAAGAGAGAGTTCACAACTCCGCTCAATGTCTCCACTAATCATATGTTTATCCGTTTCAGAAAACCACACTTTCAATTTTATGTTTCTAAAAAACTTCTGCAGGTCAACTTCAAGTTGAAACCAATCTATACCCACTGCGGGGCAATACGTTAAACCCTTAGATAATAAATCAGTCTGTGCGACTGTCAGTATATGGGAGGATATAATCACCACTATGGATTTCTTTTCCTCGTGGGCCGATTCCTTACAGTCCGTTGTTCTTTTTCTCCATCTGTATTGTCTCTGTCCACCACGTCTGGTCCTTTTGAGTCCAGAGCTGGGCCTAAAAAACAATTATCTCGCCGCTGCTCAATTGGTGTAAATCCCTCTTCAGCAGTTGATGTTGTTCTCTTCCTGGAGTTAACGTTGTTTTTCTTATTATTAAAGTTACCATAGAGGGGTTGCCATCTCTGGCCTTTTTGCTCCTGCCATATATAGACATTACCCCGTTTATAATCTTCTTCATCCCGTAGCCATTTTCGTCGTTTGATCACCTCCTGCTCTTTTCTGAATTTTTCCAGATAAGCAGAACAGCTGATTAAAAACGTGTCATAGTCCTGTACAGGGAGGGCTTCCTTCAGCTTATTGTTAGCTTTATCAAGCTGCTCACGTGTCACGCCCAACTCATATTGGAGAAACTCCAGATTAAGTAGTATAACATCTAGGGCGTATTTATTGGAGATCTGCGTGAATTTATGCGCAAATTTACTGTCAGCTGGAAATAAGCTAGGCTTCAATTGGGAGCGCATCCCCCTTGGGATTCTGTGCGACTTTTAGTACTCAGCTAGAGTCGCTAAATGCAGCTCCATTGAAGCCAGCCGTTTACCATCAGCCTCATAGCCTTTCTTTAGCTCTGTAACAGATGGGGTGGACAGGAATGTGCAGTCGCTCACCAAATCATGGAGGATCCTCTCCTCATCCTGCCTGGTGTAGGAGAATACAACGGGGGGGGGTCTCTCTCGGATTGATCAGGCATCTTCAGTGGATTCAGTGCTAAGCTGCTAAGTCCCAATACAAAATCACAAATATCGCAGCAGCACAGTCAGACGTAGTAAACTGGGTGCAATTCCCCACAGAGTCCGTGATGGTGTGGTTAGCGATCATGTGACCTAATTGATGACATGTGTATTCACTGATTGTATTTGGCATTTATTGAACTGTGGGTATATATACCTGGTTGTATGCACTGTTATGTAGCTTGATAAAGGCCTCATTGAGCAGGCCGAAATGTTGCTGGGATTAAAGTTTTGGGGTCTTCACCCTATCACCTAAAGCTGGAAGTGCTGCCTCGTCATTTGTGAAGTATATATCGTGGAGGAGGGGCCGGCCTCTGTGGGGAATTCCACCCAGTTTACTACGTCTGACTGTGCTGCTGCGATATTTGTGATTTTATATATATATATATGTATATATATATATATATGTTACGGGCTCGGACCAGCTGGCCTCTTTTTCTTCCATCCCTGCAGATTGGGCCGCTGGACTAGCTCTCTCTTCCCTCCATGCAGGCTGCTGTTTGGTTCTTGCTGGCAATGTCTATCACTGCTCATAGTGAAAGTAAATCCCAGCAACTGCTTAAATATGCTGAATCTTCTTCTTTTATTGCTTGTTATATGAGAAGTAACAATATATAACGCCTTTCGACACACAGTCTTTATCACTGCTCATAGGCCACACACTTTCCCCCCCATTCAGTTCTTAAAGAGCCAGCTCACGTATCCTAATCTTCCCAAGCCAATATCTAGATACCTTGGGGTACTTAAAGCAGCTTCCTTTGAGGGAAGGTACTGGAGAAATAGGTTCTAGTTAGCTAGTGCCCTGCAAAAGTGTGCTGTTTCTACACTCATCTGGCCATGCACCAACTTTTGCTTGCTTTTATGATTTGACCCTTTACTACCTGACTTGACCTCAACCTGCCCTTGACTACCGTATTTTTTGCCCTAGAAGACGCACCGGCCTATAAGACGCACCTAGGTTTTTGAGGTGGAAAATAAGAAAAAAATATTTTTAACCAAAAGGTGTGCTTTTGGTGGGTTTTGAATTAATGGTGGTCTGTGCATGACACTATTATGGGGCATCTGTGGATGACGCACTGTCATGTGGGGGATCTGTGGATGGCACTGTTATGGGGGACCTGTGGATGGCACTGTTATGGGGGATCTGTGGATGGCACTGTTATGGGGGATCTGTGGATGGCACTGTTATGGGGGACCTGTGGATGGCACTGTTATGGGGGATCTGTGGATGGCACTGTTATGGGGGACCTGTGGATGGCACTGTTATGGGGGATCTGTGGATGGCACTGTTATGGGGGATCTGTGGATAGCACTGTTATGGGGGATCTGTGGATGGCACTGTTATGGGGAATCTGTGGATGGTACTGCTATGGGGTGGGAGATCTGTGGATGGCATTGTTATGGGGTGGGGGGATCTGTGGTTGGCACTGTTATGGGGTGGGGGGATCTGTGGATGGTACTGCTATGGGGTGGAGGATCTGTGGATGGCATTGTTATGGGGTGGGGATCTGTGTATGGAACTGTTATGGGGGGGATCTGTGGATGACACTGCTATATGTCATCCACAGATCCCCCTTATAACAGTGTCCCCCAAAATACACCGGCCCTCTGCTCGCCGAATTATCTATAAACATGATTCCTTATCCTGTTATTAAGTTTAACTAACGCTGCCCTCTCCCATGTCCCCCCTGTATCCCCACAGCACTTACGAACACGCTTCCATAGCAGGCAGAGCGGACGGCACCAGTAACGTCACTCACTGACGTCGCGCGCCTGCTCTGCCTGCTTCATTCAAAAAGTGGGCGGAGCAGGCGCGCGACGTCAGTGAGTGACGTTACTGGTGCCGTCCGCTCTGCCTGCTATGAAAGTGTGTTCGTAAGTGCTGTGGGGATACAGGGGTGACATGGGAACAGGGGAGAGCGCAGCGTTAGTTAAGCTTAATAACAGGATAAGGAATCATGTTTTAAATACTGCGGTGAGCGGCGGGGCCCGGTGTAAGAGTACAGTGACTGCACCGGGCCCCGCTCCTAGTTACGGACTCCAGCCCCTCCTCTCTCCCAGCTCATACATCGCAGTCTGCGATGCTGCAGCGTCGCAGACTGCGATGTAAAATGGAAGCATTCGCCCCATAAGACGCAGGGGCATTTTCCCCCCACTTTTGGGGGGAAAAAGTGCGTCTTATGGGGCGAAAAATATGGTATGCTTTCTCCTGATCCCTCAGTGCTCCGCACCACTGTCTCTTAACCCCCGTGGGTCAGCAGTCACTTGAACAAAGTCTACTCCAAGATGTAGTGGCCTGCAGCGGAGTCCAAAACCTTACATAACGGGTAAAAGGAAGAAGACCAGAAGGACCCTTAAACACCTTTAGGAGTAGACCCAAACCAAATATGATCAAGTGCCACAGTGGATCCACATCAAGGTTTCCACATTTAAGGGTTTAACTACCTGTTAAACCCTTTAATCCTCCACAATACACAGTTTTGTTGAGAAGACAATGTATAGCTAGGGAACCCAAACAATTGTGACATTTCATGCATCGGAATAGGGCATGTCTACTTCCAGCATCAATCTGCTAAGCTGGACTCCCTATGTAGCCATTGGTCAAGCCTACCAACCTTTATAAATATCCTGGCATGTTCTATCTTGGATCTCTTGTATTGCCATACTGAGATTAGAATATTCATTTAATAAAAATTGGCTCACATTTATTAATGTGTCTATGCCTAGAATGTGGCATAAAATGTGCCAAAATTTTGTGCATTTCTGGTGCAAAATGTTGCATCAAGTTTTAGAGATGCTTATTAACAAAATGGAAAACCGTCTGTGCCTGGCTTGAAGTTAGAGAGGATATCATATTTACAAGACTGTGTTTGATTCAATGTAATTTTTTGTCATGTTATCTGTTCCTTGTGAGCTGCAATAATCTAAGAACATTTTTCACTCCGAGATCCTTGCCTGGTATCTAATATTTCAGTGTCATGTTTCTAGATAAGTTAAACCTTTTTTTATATGATGTGCCCTTTTATTTATTACATACAGTCCAGTAGTTTTCAGGAGAGCCTAAAAAGTAGTTAATGGACATATTACAAATTTACATGAGTTTGAAGGACATGAGGTAGCTGTCTGACATCTGCTGAAGGCAGCCATATTAGCCTTTGTAGGATGTTTTTTTTCTGTCACCTAATCACTAATATTTTTTTTTCCTCCCTCTATCAAGTCTACTTGGCATTTTGTCAAATTAAGAGAACCTTCACCTCTTCACCATAATTTATATGAGTAAGGAGATGGCTAGCTTCTGTTCCTACTTAGGTTAATATAAATTATTACAAATGGCAGGCTAGAACATGACTCCAATGGAAATGGGAACAGGAAGATGGAGGAAGTAGTTAGCTTCTCATCTTACATAGAAACCGATATAGGTAGCAGCCTATAAGATAACTCCATTGAAAAAAAGGATCAGAAAGAAGGAGGAAGTAGCTAGCTTCTCCTCCTAAATATAAACCAATATACATGAAAGCCTAGATTCTAAGCCCTAGTGTAACGGTCGCGTACACACACACACAGGGGGGAGGGAAGTGACCACTGCGCTCCACCCTTACCCCTGGCCCTGCCTACTTGCCTCGCGAGTCCTAATGACAGGGGACAACTGGACGGCAATCCCTAACTTGGAATAAGTGCAGGGATGACAGACAGACAAACAACAGGACGTGAACGGACCGAGTCAATACCAGGAAAGCTGCAAAGTACAAATGGAGCAAGCAGAGAATTGTCAGGAGAAGCCGGGGTCATAAATACCAGGAGAGCAGAGAAGTACAAGAGGAGTCCTAAGAGAGTAGTCAGGTGTGAGCCGAGGTCACAATACCAGGACGGAAGCGCAGTACAAGAGGAGCAGGCAAAAGGATGGTCAGGAACAGGATCAGGTAAGTATTCAGCAGTCCAACAAATAGCCAGGAACCTAGAAATTAACAGGCAACCTGTAGCCAGCAGGCTGCCTGTATTTATAGTGGGGAGTGAGGGTCATGTGACGTGGCCAGCGTCACATGACCGACAGACCAACCCGTCGAGCACCGAGTGATTAGCTCGGCGCTCAAGGCAGACTAGGAGCAGGGAGCCACCCAGCTAGTAAAGCCGCCCTGGGAATGAGGTCAAACACAGAACCTCATTCCAAAAGCTAAGCAACAGTTCTGCGGGCAATGGGGGACCGAGTGCACCTTCGTGACACCTAGAACATGACTAAATTGAGAAAAGAAGGAGGAAGTAGCTAGCTTCTCCCCTTAGGCTAACATAGAAGACATTATAAATGGCAGCGTAGGAAAATGATATTCTTTTTACTAAACTATATTGAAGCTAAATTTAATTGTACTTGATTATGCAATGTTTAAAGATGCATGTTTCATAAAAGATAAACAACGTGACTCATACCAGTCTTGCAATAATGTGTTTGCTGCCAGTTGAATTAAAGTGAATATCTGGTAAATAATTTAGATATGAAAATAATTATTTTCAGGCTACACTATATATTCCTACAGTTCTACAGAACATAGAGTCACCATTGTTGCAGGTATTAGCAAATGTAAATCAATTGTCTAAAGTATTGGATTTCCTATAAACATAAAATATTGGAAAATTACTAGGGTTGAGCGAACCCGAACTGTAAAGTTCAGGTTTGTACCGAACTTTAGGATTTTTTGACCACAGACCCTAATCCGAACATTTTAGTAAAAGTTCGGGTTCGAGTTCGGTGTTCGGCGATTTAATGGTGCTTTTTGAAAGGCTGCAGGGCAGCCAATCAACAAGCGTTTAACTAGTGTGCCCTTAGAGGCCATCACAGCCATGCCTACTAATGGCATGGCTGTGATTGGCCAGTGCAGCATGTGACCCAGCCTCTATATAAGCTGGAGTCACGTAGCGCCGCACGTCACTCAGCTCTTACTAGTGTAGGGATAGGATGCTGCTGCTGTGAGGGAGAGAATAGGAAAAAATCTATCTGGGATCAGAACTTGTTGTTAACTCTGCGATCTACAGCCATTTTTTTTTTTGTGGGTGCAATGCAACATTTTTGTACCCTGCCCTGAGCCCAGTGAAAAATAAGTTTTATCCGTCTGTTATGTAGGTGGGCGTTCAGTGCACATGTGCCAGGGACAATAATTTAATACTGTTCTTTTAGTTCAGTGGGCAACATATACCCATTTTTTAAGTGCACCTGCACTGCATATGTGCCAGGGGAAGGGAAAATAATATAGGTAATCCGTCTGTGAGTTCAGGGACCCAGGGGGTGACATATTCAATTTTTTTTCTGTAAAGTACCCCTGTGCTGCATATGTGAGTGTAATCAATTCAGTAAATCCATCTGCTAGATTCTGGGGGGACACATACATTTTTTTTGCAAAAAAGTACATTTGCGCCCTGAACTGCATTTGTGATAGTGAAAGAAAATCTGTAAAATCCATCTCTTTCATTTGTGGGTGAAAAAAAATCATATCTTTTTTTTCCATAAAGTAACTTTGCGGCCTGCACTGCAAATCTGATAGTGAAATATAATCAGTAAATCCATCTGTTTCACTGTGGGTGAAAAAAATCATATTTTTTTTGCTAGAAAGTACCTTTGCAGCCTGCGCTGCATTTCTGACAGTCCAATACAATCGTTAAATACTGCTGTTATATTGTGGTTTGAAAAAAATTCCCTTTTTGTGCTAGATTGTACATTTACTGCGCTGCATTTCTGACAGTCCAATACAATCGTTAAATACTGCTGT
The DNA here is from genome assembly GCF_905171765.1 of Bufo bufo. Classification (NCBI taxonomy): domain Eukaryota; kingdom Metazoa; phylum Chordata; class Amphibia; order Anura; family Bufonidae; genus Bufo; species Bufo bufo. Next base: position 166,924,103 of record NC_053396.1, on the reverse strand, counting down.
TATATTTTTGTTTGGAAAAAACACCCTTTTTGTGCTACATCGTACATCTGCGGCCTGCGCTGCATTTCTGACAGTCCAATATAACCGTTAAATACTGCTGTTATATTGTGGTTTGAAAAAAACACCCTTTTTGTGCTACATCGTACATTTGTGGCCTGCGGTGCATTTCTGACAGTCCAATACAACCGTTAAATACTGCTGTTATATTGTGGTTTGAAAAAAAAACACACTTTTTGTGCTACATCGTACATTTGCAGCCTGCGCTGCATTTCTGACAGTCTAATGCAACCGTTAAATACTGCTGTTATATTGTGGTTTGAAAAAAACACCCATTTTGTGCTAGATAGTACATTTGCGGCCTGCGTTGCATTTCTGACAGTCCAAAACTGTTAAATGCTGCTGTTACATTGTCGTTTGAAAAAAACTCACTTTTAGCCCATATAGTACCTTTGCGGCCTGTGCTGGAAATCTGATAGTGAAATATAATCAGTGAATACAACTTGGACATTGTGGGTGAAAAAAACATTTTTATTTTGGGCCATAAAATGCCTTTGCAGCCTGCACTGCATATCTGACAGCCAGACAAATAAATTCAGTAAATCCATCTGTAGGACTGTTGGGTGACATTTCCACAGTTATCAGGCCAGTCATTCACAAATGGCTCAGAGGGTGGGTTCCTGCACCATCTTAGGCCAGGTACACAATTGTCCAGCCAGGGCACATGTGCAATACATGATTTTTACACCCCGGACACAGAAAGATAATTCATCTGTCTGTTCATTCTGTGGTTAACCTTCCTACAGCAATTTTTTGGTGGGCGCAATGCAACATCTAAAATAAATATTAATAATTTAATACTTAATCTGTCTGTTAGTTAGGTGGGCGACAAACCAATTTTTGTGAAGTGCACCTGCACCTGCATATGTGCCAGGGACAATAATATAGTTAATCCGTCTGGGAGTTCAGGGGTTGACATATTTGCATTGTTGGCTGTTTTATACCCCTGCTCTAAATAGCAGACAGGGAAATAATTTTAAACAATTCGTCTGTTACATCGTTGGGTGACATTAAACCTTTTTTGGCTGTTTTATACCCATGCTCTACATAGCAGACAGGGAAATAATTTTAAAAAATGTGTCTGTTACATTGTTGGTTGACATTAACCCTTTTTTGGCTGTTTTATACCCCTGCTTTACATAGTAGAAAGGGAAATAATAAAAAAAAAATTGTCTGTTACATTGGTTGGTGACATTAAACCATTTTTGCCGTTTAAAAACCTTTGCTCTGTATAGGTGACAGGGACTTAAATTTCTAAAATTCGTCTGTTCCATTGGTGGGTGACATTAACCCATTTTTGCTCTTGAAAACCCCTGCTCTGCATAGGTGACAGGGACTGAAATTTCAAAAAATCGTCTGTTCCTTTGGTGGGTGACATTAACCCATTTTTGCCGTTTAAAAACCCCTGCTCTGCATAGGTGACAGGGATTAAAATTTCAAAAATTTGTCTGTTTCATTGGTGGGTGACATTAACCCAATTTTGCCATTGAAAAACCCCTGCTCTGCATTGCTAAACTTAGTAAAAACATCTGTTACTTCGGTGGGTGACCGCAAAAAATTAGGAGAGCATCAAATAAGGGACGTGGCCCTGGTCGTCGTGCTGCTAGTGTTGGTGGAGCTCCTGTTGCAGGGAGAGGACGTGGTCGATCTGTGCCAGCTACACGCCCAAATGAAATACCTTCCTCAGGTGCGCGTAGGCGACAGAGCCTTCCTCGCTATTTAGTAGACCCGAATGCCGCTCTACGAATGGTGAGGCGAGAACAAGTACAGGCGCTAGTAGATTGGGTTGCTGACAGTGCCTCCAGTTCCTTTACATTGTCTCCCACCCAGTCCCCTGCTGAAAGATCACAGTTGGCACCTGCAGCCCATGGCCATCAGTCTTTCACCTCACCCACTTGCAAATCAGCCAAGCAGTCTGAGCCCCAAGTCATGCAGCTGTCTCTTCTGCTTTTTGACAACTCTGCTAGCAGGGTTTCCCAGGGCCATCCACATAGCCCTGCCCCAGAAGTGGAAGAGATTGAGTGCACCGATGGCCAACCACTTATGTTTCAGGATGAGTACATAGGAGGACCACCGCAGCACGTCTCGGATGATGACGAAATACAGGTGTCAACTGCTGTGGCTTTCTGCAGTGTGCAGACCGACAAGGAGGGCACGGGTGAAGACTGGGTGGAAGATGATGTGGAGGATGATGAGGTCCTTGACCTCACATGGAACCAAGGTCCTGCAAGTGACCTGTGTAGTTCGGAGGAAAAGGCGGTGGTCGCACAGAGCCACCAGCACAGCAAAAGAGGGAGCAGGGTGCAAAAGTGGAGAGGCCGTCCCCTAGACAGTACTCCTGCTACTGCCCACCGCAGCAAGGAACCGAGCACACCAAAGCCAGCTCCAAGGAGTTCCCTGGCATGGCAGTTCTTCAGACAACGTGCTGACGACAAGACACGAGTGGTTTGCACACTGTGCAATCAGAGTCTGAAGCGAGGCATAAACGTTCTAAACCTAAGCACAATCGGCATGACCAGGCATCTTAGTGCAAAGAACGAGCTCCAGTGGAGTAGACACCTCAAAAACCAAGAAAGGTCCATGGCTCCTTCTACTTCCTCTTCTGCTGCAGTCTCGGCCTCTTTATCCCTCTCTGGAGTGACAGTAGCACCTGCCACCCCGCAAACAGAGGATGTGGCAGCAACTCCACCACCTCGGGTACCAAGCATCTCCACAATGTCCCATGGAAGCGTTCAGCTGTCTATCTCCCAAACACTGGCGTGAAAGAGGAAGTACCCCCCTACCTACCCGCGATCCCTGGCCCTGAATGCCAGCATTTCCAAATTCCTGGCCTTTGAAATGCTGTCATTCCGTCTGGTGGATGCGGACAGTTTTAAGAATCTGATGGCAGTGGCTATCCCACAGTACATTGTGCCCAGCCGCCACTACTTTTCCAGGCGAGCCATCCCTTCCCTGCACAACCAAGTTGGGGGACAAAATCAGGCGTACACTGCGCAACGCCATCTGTGGCAAGGTCCACCTAACTACAGATACGTGGACCAGTAAGCACGGTCAGGGACGTTATATCTCCCTAACAGCACACTGGGTAAATGCAGTGGTGGCTGGGCCAGAGTTTGGCACATGTCCTTCCACCACCGAGGATTGCAGGGCGTTTCTCTTTGCCTCCTGTTGCTTCCTCCTCCTACTCCGCTTCCTCATTCTCTACTGCCTCCTCATCCGGTCAGCATAACACCTTCACCACCAACTTCAGCACAGCCAGGGGTAAACGACAGCAGGCAGTTTTGAAACGTATCTGTTTAGGGGAAAAAACCCACACCGCGCAGGAGCTGTGGACGGGCATGGAACAACAGACCGATGAGTGGTTGGTGCCACTGAGTCTCAAGCCCGGCCTGGTGGTGTGCGATAATGGACGAAATCTCGTAGCAGCTCTGGGTCTAGACGGTTTGAAGCACATTCCTTGCCTGGCGCATGTGCTGTCTAACGTTTCCTAATCCAAATACCGCAGTGATATTTCCTGTAATTTTTTTATTAATCATTCTAATAACAGGGCATCTTAAGAGTCCTGTATTGTTATTTATCGTCACTACCTCCCCGAGTCCGGAGTGGGTAATTGCCGTGCTTCCCCTCCTTTACTTGGATGCTTCTGCTTCATTAACTTGTCCCACATTTCCGCTCGATCGCATTTCAGCCATTGACCTCCATTGGCTGTAGTATCCCTTTATCAGGCTCCATCTCCGGCATTGAACCCTGATTCCCCGTTACCCGTGATCACCATGGTAGGCGCATAAAAGAACATCGAAAGTTGATAGGGAAGATATCCAATTGGATCGTTGACGTCACGGAGACGTGCAACATGGTGGACCAGTATGTGTGCACACGCCTACACGTACTGACTGATGGGTCTGCCCCCTTCAACTTCTGGGTCTCCAAATTGGGCACATGGCCTGAGCTTGCCCTTTACACCTTTGAGGTGCTGGACTGCCCTGCAGCCAGTGTATTGTCTGAACGTTTGTTTAGCATGGCAGGAGGGGCTTATCACAGACAAGCGCAGCCGCCTTTCCAGAGCCAATGTGGACAAGATCACGTTCATTAAAATTAACCAGGCAGGGATCCCACAGGACTTTTCCGTACCTTGTGCAGAATAGACATGTATACCGGCCTCACCCAGCCATTGTTGTACTCCAGCACACTTTCTCTTTGTTTTATTTTTTATATTTCCCAATGTTTTGGGGTTTACCCAAATTTAAACTAAATAAAAAATAAAAAAAATGGTCTTCATCGCCTTCTCAACCTCCTACTCCATATGGACCTCCTCCTCCTAGATCAAGATTATTATTTTGTTATTTTTACGTATTTTATGTTATTTGAAGTCATTTCTCTATCCACATTTGTTTGCAGAGCACTTGCCATGCTCTTAACCACATTTCTCTGGCTTTTGCAGCCCTTTAGCCCTTTCCATGACTTTTTTAGAGCCATTTCAGTGCTCCAAAGTTCGGGTCCCCATTGACTTGACAATGGGGTTCGGGTCCAGGGTCAAGTTCGGGTTCCGAATTCAAACTTTTTTTGCAAAGTTTGGCCGAACACGGCGAACCCGAACATCCAGGTGTCCGCTCAACTCTATAAATTACATACAATAATCAATTATTTACTATCACACATTATTTTATTGTTCTTTAGCCATTGTTCTATTACAATATATTCTGACAGATCTTACTTTTTAGGGCTTATTCAGTCTTTTTTTTCAGGGGCATTTACATAAAAAAGAAGTGAATACATCTAAGAACATCTTAATGATCCTTAAGCTTAGAGCTTCATTAAGGGCTTTTACCTATGACTATAATTACTAATGAGTTTCAAAATTAAAGGGGATGTGCAGCAGGATAAGTTTTTTTTTTTTTTTTTAAAGGGACAGAATAGGTTAAAAAAATAAAATAAAAGAATTATCACGTCGCTATTACCCCGCTGCTATAATTCCATTGATTACTGTGTCACTGTTGGTCCAGTCTCAAAACAGAGGAAGTAGACCCTTAACCAAACACTGCCTGAGGTTTTGTGACCAGTGGTTGAATGAGTAGTAATTTCATGTGTAGTAAGAGATCAGTGGCAGGGGATCAGTGAGGTGAGTAATGCTTTTTTAAAACATTTTTGTTAACCCATTCAGCCCATTTCTAAAAATTGGTATCCCGTTTGACAGCTCCTTAAAGCAGTTAGTGACTGTGGCGAAACCAACCTCACCACTGGGTTTTGGAGAGGACTGGCTGCTGGCCTCTTGCCCCTGGATTATGGGCCATATACTAACTTTTAAACCCCTGACCCGATTCAAGTGAATTTTGGATAGGTTTGTCCCCAAGTTATACTGTTTAAATTGATGTAAGTTATATGTATGGCCAATGTAAACTCACAAAGTTGTAACAATTTATAATAAGTGTAACTTGTCAGCTTGGGAGGAAAATGCTGGGTGTGTTTCTATTGTGCCATTGTCCCATTGTGTGTTTAAAGGGTGATGTCTGTCCTGTTGTCTGTGCATGTGTATTGGTGACTTCTCTTTGTCTTGAGAGATAATTGGATTACGCCTCGGTTGTCTCCGGGACAGAGAGGAGGAAACCATGATGCATTGTGGGGATGTATTGTCTCTGTGTATCCTACAGTGCTGCATATCTGTCCTATGTCACAAGTCTTCCTTCTGGTCCCCTAGGGGCGTGTACTTACATTGTATGTGTTGTAACATATTGATTGGCTGTATTTCAAACCCCTGTGGGCGGACCTGTATTTGCAACAACTGTAATGAAAACCAGGCTGGGAGTGCCAGCACCTCAGACCACTGCTTGACCCTCAACACGGAGCCTTGTCTCGTTATTGGGGGGATCCGCTGTATGCTGTTAGAAGACCGATTGCCAGAAGTGTAAGCTGATCCCTGTTCGTCTGCTAGCAGCTATTCGTGAGGTTCCAGTTTGGAGTGCTATTTTGTATCCAGTTCGGGAGTTTGGTGTATCCTGCAGTAGCTGTGCCTGTCCCTCAGAAAGGGGCATATCGCCTAAACGGATTTTAACCCCTTGTCTGCTGAAACGGTCCGTTACAGTGACATAGAACATCTTCTGGGCAATTACATTTCTAAGGGTCCATTCACATGTCCGCATTATGGGTCCATATCCGTTCCGCAATTTTGAAGAACGGGGGCGGACCCATTCATTTTCAATGGGGCAGCAAAAGATGCGGACAGCACACTGTGTGCTGTCCGCATCCGCACTTCTGTTCCATGGCCCTGCAAAAAAATAGAACATGTCCTATTCTTGTCCGCAGCCACGGACAAGAAAAGGTATTTCTATTATAGTGCCGGCGATGTGCGGTCAGCAAAATACGGAACGCACATGGCCGGTGTCCGTGTTTTGCGGATCCGCAATTTGCAGACCACAAAACAATTGCGGACATGTGAACCCTTAGGAGGCCAGAATCTTAAAGTAACTGTTCAGTCAGGAGTATAAAAAATAAGTTAGTAACTACGATGATTACCTGCTATTTGTTTTCCTAAAATCTTGCTGCCTTTTAGCTCAGCCCCATTAGTGCAGATACAATAGGTGATCTGTGAATACAGTTTAGCTACAGCGCCTTCAGGGAGTCTAATCTAGCCTATGGCTAGACCGACACCTAATCATGATGAATGTGGCCACCATGACTACATTCTCTATCATTAGATGTGACTGGCAGTGCAACACGTGTGTTCCTTAGCCCTAACCTAAAATGCAACTCCTGCATCCTAATTGGTTCAGACTGGTGCTCTTTCCCTACCCCTCCAGCTCTGCCTCCTAAAATTCAAGTATATCAGATGTTCATTTCAGTGTAGAGACAGCTAATATCCACTCCAAAAAGGGCATAATAATTAAATAATAAATAAGTACAGACTACTAAACCACTAGTGAGAGAAAGATAAATAAAATATAACTGCCACACATATACTTAGACAAATGATGTTTAGTCTATGAGCATCTTCAGGGGAATTTTTTTTTATGATTGCATTTTATTCATTGTGGGCTAAAATATTTTGTCATTTGGTCTTTATTAACCCCTTAAGGACTCAGCCCTATTTCACCTTAAGGACTTGGCCATTTTTTGCAAATCTGACCAGTGTCACTTAAAGTGCTGATAACTTTAAAACGCTTTGACTAATCCAGGCCATTCTGAGATTGTTTTTTCGTCACATATTGTATTTTATGACATTGGTAAAATGAAGTAAAAAAAAAATTATTTTTATTTTATACAAAAATACCAAATTTACCAAAAATTTCTAAAAAATTGCAAATTTTGAGGTTTCAATTTCTCTACTTCTATAATACATAGTAATACCTCCAAAAATAGTTATTACTTTACATTCCCCATATGTCTACTTCATGTTTGGATCATTTTGGGAATGATATTTTATTTTTTGGGGATGTTACAAGGCTTAGAAGTTTAGAAGCAAATCTTGACATTTTACAGAAATTTTCAAAAACCCAATTTAGGGACCAGTTCAGGTCTGAAGTCACTTTGCGAGGCTTACATAATAGAAACCACCCAAAAATGACCCCATTCTATAAACTACACCCCTCAAGGTATTCAAAACTGATTTTACAAACGTTGTTAAAACTTTAGGTGTTCCACAAGAGTTATTGGCTAATGGAGATGAAATTTCAGAATTTCAATTTTTTGGCAAATTTTCCATTTTAATCCATTTTTCCCAGTAACAAAGCAATGGTTAACAGCCAAATAAAAACTCAATATTTTTGACCCTGATTCTGTAGTTCACAGAAACACCCCATATGTGGTCATAAACTGCTGTATGGGCACACGGCAGGGCGCAGAAGGAAAGGAATGTCATACGGTTTTTGGAGCCCCCCTGATGCGCCTCTAGAGTAGAAACTCCAAAAAAGTGAATCCATTTTAGAAAATTCGGGATAGGGTGGCAGTATTGTTGGTACTAGTTTAGGGTACACATGATTTTTTTGTTGCTCTATATTACACTTTTTGTGAGGCAAGGTAACAAGAAATAGCTGTTTTGGCACAGTTTTTATTTTTTGTTATCTACAACATTCATCTGACAGGTTAGATCATGTGATATTTTTATAGACCAGGTTGTCACGGATGCGGCGATACCTAATATGTATACTTTTTTTTATTTATGTAAGTTTTACACAATGATTTCTTTTTTGAAACAAAAAAAATCATGTTTTAGTGTTTTCATAGTCTGAGAGCCATACTTTTTTCAGTTTTTGGGCGATTACCTTGGGTAGGGTATGATTATTGCGGGATGAGATGATGGTTTTATTGGCACTATTTTGGGGTGCGTGTGACTTTTTGATCGCTTGCTATTACACTTTTTGTGATGTAAGGTGACAAAAAATGCCTTTTTTTACACAGTTTTTATTTTTTTATGGTATTCACCTGAGGGGTTAGGTCATGTGATATTTTCAAAGAGCAAGTTATTACGGACGCTGCGATACCTAATATGTATACTTTTTATTTATTTATGTAAGTTTTGCACAATGATTTCATTTTTGAAGCAAAAAAAATCATGTTTTAGTGTTTCCTTAGTCTGAGAGCCATAATTTTTTCAGTTTTTGGACAATTACCTTGGGTAGGGGATGAGATGACGGTTTTATTGGCACTATTTTAGGGTGCGTGTGACTTTTTGATCGCTTGCTATTACACTTTTTGTGATGTAAGGTGACAAAAAATGATTTATTTAGCACAGTTTTTATTTTACATTTTTTACGGTGTTCATCTGAGGGGTTAGGTCATGTGATATTTTTATAGAGCCGGTCGATACGGATGCGGCGATACCTAATATGTATACTTTTTATTTATTTATATATTTCACTAGCAGAAGGACCCGGCTTCTCATGGGTTTATTTCATCTAATTAATTTAATGTTTGTGTGTCATTAAAAGATATAGACAGTATCCACTATAACAGTGTACAGTACCCCGCCCCATTAACAGTGACCTCCACAGTGGCCTGCCCCCTTAACTGTAACATCCACAGCACCCTCCCCTTTAACAGTGATCTCCACGGTGGCCACTCATTTATTAGTGACCTCCACAGTACCCCGTCTCGTTAACAGTGATTTCCACAATAACCAGCCCCCTTAACAGTGGCCTCTACAGATACCTGCCCCTAGGGTGGCCAAAGGTCCAGTTTTAAGCCGGACAGTCCGGCTTTCAGACTCCCTGTCCTTCATCCGGCGCAGTGTATGGAAGGACACAGAGCTGTCCTTTTGAATAGCTCACTCTCAGATAGCACCACTGTGCTGTCTGAACGTGAGCTGCAGGGAGAAAATCCCCATCCCTCCCACCCCTGGAGCTGACAGAACTTGATTTTTACCTTCATTTTACCCACCGTTGAGTGGGAGGGGGCATGGCCTAACTTGGTAGGGGGCCACCCTACCTGTGACCTCCACAGCACTCCGTTCCCTTAAATTCTGTCACCTCTTTTTACCCTATAGAGATGCGGACATGCATGGCTAGATCACCGCTAGCATGTCCGCAATATACCTGATTCATATCTCTGAGTGGTTTTATTGAGTGTAAAAAATTATTTTATATATATGTAAATCAGCCTGGTAAGGAGCCCAAGGGGCTGTACTAACCGTTCTGGAGCCCAGCCACGCCCCCCTGTTAAGGAGCCCAGCACCGCCTGTATCCACGAATCTCCTCCTTGCTCATAAAGTCAGATCGCCGTAATCTTGCGGTGCACAGTGCCGGCATAGTGTTCCTTCCCTGTGCTGGGATCAGCCTCAGGGAAGGAACTACGCATGTCCGAGCTCGCGCACCGCGAAATTACCGCGATCTGAGCAAGGAGGAGATTTGTGGATACAGGAAGTGCTGGGCTCCTTCACAGGGGGCGTGGCTGGGCTCCAGAATGGTTAGTACAGCCCCTTGGGCTCTTTACCAGGCTGATTTACATATAAATAAAATCATTTATTACACTCAATAAAACCACTCAGAGATATGGGACAGGTATATTGCGTACATGCTAGCGGCGATCTAGCCATGCATGTCCGCATCTCTATAGCGTAAAAAAAGGTGACAGAATCCCTTTAAAAGTGTCATCCACAGCGCCCTGCCCCTTTAAAACTGACCTACAGCAGTGGAGACTAAGGTTCTGCGAGCTTCTATTGGCTGCTAAGGGTCATGTGACCAGGCTTCTATTGGCTAATGCATTTTTGGGGTATATCTCAGGAACGATACATGCTAGAGAACTGAGACCCGGTTTAAAACCTTCCCAGGCACCTGATGTACATGTGTGTTGAATTTCATGATTGTAAATGCACATACACACATACACTCAGCTTTATATATTAGATTATTGCCCATAGGTCATACTTCTGTATGATCACCATTGCTCTTGACAGATTGGTTGACTTTGTTTTGATGTCCCATTTGGGTCCAAGAGGTTATTGGCAGTGAAAAATAGAAAAATAGAAAATAGAGTTATGTTATTTTTCTATAATGGCTAAGGTGAGCGAGATTCTTTTGGGAGGCAGTTCCTTCAGGCTATAAAATTAGAAGTACTGGAAAACCCAATTAGACACTCCAAAGAGAATATATTATAAGGCAACATAAAACAGAGATGGATGTTCTTTAAGGCTCACCCATAGGAGTTAAAATAAAATTCAATGTCAGGAGATACAATTAATTGAATGAGTTGACATGATGTATATTAACATTAGCAGAGAAGAAAAGCCTCATTGGTATACTTATAGAGAACATGTTATATACTACTCTTGGTACTGTGTGATAAATATATTCCCAAGATTTCCTTAGAATTATCACTGATGAAATTCAGATATATCTGTGCCTTCTTCTACCTGTGCTGGTAATACAATATTTTTGTATAATTGACCCGATCATTGCCATTAAAAGAGTTATCCTATGACTAGTGTTGATCGAGCACCAAAGTAACACTTTTCGATGCTAGGGTGTTCTACCGAGCACCCGAGCACAATGGAAGTCAATAGGAGAACCCCCGCAACCTCCTGTTCTGAAGAGGGGAGGGTGTGGGAACTCTAGCTCAGCTTAGGAGTCCCTGCTCTGACTCCATATATAGCTATGCCCATATATGGAGTCAATGCTTGGGGACACCCCATTGTATTTAAATATAATTTAGTCTGTATTTCAGAAAGGTTTCTACCAGGATTCAAACCCACAACCTTCTGTATTAGAGGCAAGGCACTTAACCACTCAGCTATAATAGCTACATAGCCAGTTACTTAAAAAAAATATATATATAAAAAATGAGACGTATACAGTAGAAGTCTTATATTTATTTTTAGTTTAGTTTTTAGCCATAATATATTTACACATTATTATATATTTAGAATACATAATATATTATAATATATGTAATATATGTTAATATATCAGTAGTAGTTTCCGACAAATTATGCATTCATATATATGAGAAGTATTATTATTAATATATATATACAGTTGCAAGAAAAAGTATGTGAATCCTTTGGAATGATATGGATTTCTGCACAAATTGGTCATAAAATGTGATCTTTATCTAAGTCACAACAATAGACAATCACAGTCTGTTTAAACTAACAACACACAAAGAATTAAATGTTACCATGTTTTTATTGAACACACCATGTAAACATTCACAGTGCAGGTGGAAAAAGTATGTGAACCCCTAGATTAATGGCATCTCCAAGACCTAATTAGAGTGAGCTGTCAGCCAACTGGAGTCCAGTCAATGAGATGAGATTGGAGGTGTTGGTTACAGCTGCCCTGCCCTATAAAAACCACACACCAGTTCTGGGTTTGCTTTTCACAAGAAGCATTGCCTGATGTGAATGATGCTTTGCACAAAAGAGCTCTTAGAAGACCTACAATTAAGAATTGTTGACTTGCATAAAGCTGGAAAAGGTTATAAAAATATCTCCAAAAGCCTTGCTGTTCATCAGTCCACAGTAAGACAAATTGTCTATAAATGGAGAAAGTTCAGCACTGCTGCTACTCTCCCTGAAAGTGGCCGTACTGTAAAGATGACTGCAAGAGAACAGCGCAGACTGCTCAATGAGGTGAAGAAGAATCCTAGCGTCTCAGCTAAAGACTTACAAAAGTCTCTGGCATATGCTAACATCCCTGTTAGCGAATCTACGATACGTAAAACACTAAACAAGAATGGATTTCATAGGAGGATACCACAGAGGAAGCCACTGCTGTCCTAAAAAACATTGCTGCACATTTACAGTTTGCACAAGAGCACCTGGATGTTCCACAGCAGTACTGGCAAAATATTCTGTGGACAGATGAAACCAAAGTTGAGTTGTTTGGAAGAAACACACAACACTATGTGTGGAGAAAAAGAGGCACAGCACACCAACATCAAAACCTCATCCCAACTGTGAAGTATGGTGGTGGGGGCATCATGGTTTGGGGCTGCTTTTCTGCATCAGGGCCTGGACGGATTGCTATCATCGAAGGAAAAATGAATTCCCAAGTTTATCAAGACATTTTGCAGGAGAACTTAAGGCCATCTGTCCACCTGCTTAAGCTCAACAGAATATTGGTGTTGCAACAGGACAGCAACCCAAAGCATAGAAGTAAATCAACAACAGAATGGCTTAAACAGACGAAAATACGCCTTCTGGAGTGGCCCAGTCAGAGTCATGACCTCAACCCCATTGAGATGCTGTGACATGACCTCAAGAAAGCGATTCACACCAGACATCCCAAGAATATTGCTGAACTGAAACAGTTCTGTAAAGAGGAATGGTCAAGTATTACTCCTGACTAGAGTTGAGCGAACACCTGGATGTTCGGGTTCGACGAGTTCGGCCGAACTTTCGAAAAATGTTCGGGTTCGGGATCCGAACTCGACCCGAACTTCATCCCGAACCCGAACCCCATAGAAGTCAATGGGGACCCGAACTTTTGGGCACTAAAAAGGCTGTAAAACACACCCGGAAAGGGCTAGAGGGCTGCAAAAGGCAGCAAAATGTAGTTAAATCCCCTGCAAACAAATGTAGATAGGGAAATGATGAGTTAACATAAAATAAATAAAAATTAAACAATATTAATTGGAGTGAGGTCCCATAGCACAGAATCAGGCTTCAAGTCACCCACCAATGGAGAAGGTCACTTACTATTATTTTGACCACAGCACCCAGACAAAGGAGAGAGGTCCCACAGCAGAGAACCAGGCATCATATCACCCACCACAGGAGTAGGCCACCATTTAGTAACTTTGACCCCTACACCCAGACGGAGGAGAGAGGTTACACAGCAGAGAATCAGGCATTTAGATCACCCACCACAGGAGTAGGCCACCATTGAATCAGACCCCGGCAACCATGTCAGATGGCACAAGCATAAGCTTTATATCAATCAGCACAGGAGAAGGCGACTTTGACAAACTTTGACCCCTACACCCGGACGGAGGAGAGAGGTTTCAAAGCAGAGAATCAGGCATTTAGATCACCCACCACAGGAGTAGGCCCCAATTTAATGGGACCCCGGCAACCATGTCAGATGGCACAACCATCAGCTTCATATCAATCAGCACAGGAGAAGGCGACTTTGAAAGACTTTGACCCCTACACCCAGACGGAGGAGAGAGGTTTCACAGCAGAGAATCAGGCATTTAGATCACCCACCACAGGAGTAGGCCCCCATTGAATCAGACCCTGGCAACCATGTCAGATGGCACAACCATCAGCTTTATATCAATCAGCACAGGAGAAGGCGACTTTGAAAGACTTTGACCCCTACACCCAGATGGAGGAGAGAGGTTTCACAGCAGAGAATCAGGCATCATATCAACCACCACAGGAGAAGCCACCATTTAGTTACTTTGACCCCTGCACCCAGGAAGAGGAGAGAGGCACCACAGCACATATTCTGGCATCATATCAGCCACCACAGGAGAAGCCACCATTGAGTTACTTTGACCCCCGCACCCAGGAAGAGGAGAGAGGCACCACAGCACACATTCTGGCATCATATCAGCCACCACAGGAGAAGCCACCATTGAGTTACTTTGACCCCCGCACCCAGGAAGAGGAGAGAGGCACCACAGCACATATTCTGGCATCATATCAGCCACCACAGGAGAAGCCACCATTGAGTTACTTTGACCCCTGCACCCAGGAAGAGGAGAGAGGCCCCACAGCACATATTCTGGCATCATATCAGCCACCACAGGAGAAGCCACCATTTAGTTACTTTGACCCCTTCACCCAAACAGAGGAGAGAGGTTCCACATCAGAGAATCAGGCATCATATCAACCACCACAGGAGTAGGCCACAATTTAATGGGACCCCGGCAACCATGTCAGATGGCACAACCATCAGCTTCATATCAATCAGCACAGGAGAAGGCGACTTTGAAAGACTTTGACCCCTACACCCAGACGGAGGAGAGAGGTTTCACAGCAGAGAATCAGGCATTTAGATCACCCACCACAGGAGTAGGCCCCCATTGAATCAGACCCTGGCAACCATGTCAGATGGCACAACCATCAGCTTTATATCAATCAGCACAGGAGAAGCCACCATTGAGTTACTTTGACCCCTGCACCCAGGAAGAGGAGAGAGGCCCCACAGCACATATTCTGGCATCATATCAGCCACCACAGGAGAAGCCACCATTGAGTTACTTTGACCCCCGCACCCAGGAAGAGGAGAGAGGCACCACAGCACATATTCTGGCATCATATCAGCCACCACAGGAGAAGCCACCATTGAGTTACTTTGACCCCTGCACCCAGGAAGAGGAGAGAGGCACCACAGCACATATTCTGGCATCATACTAACCACCACAGGAGAAGCCACCATTGAGTTACTTTGACCCCTGCACCCAGGAAGAGGAGAGAGGCCCCACAGCACATATTCTGGCATCATATCAGCCACCACAGGAGAAGCCACCATTGAGTTACTTTGACCCCCGCACCCAGGAAGAGGAGAGAGGCACCACAGCACATATTCTGGCATCATATCAGCCACCACAGGAGAAGCCACCATTGAGTTACTTTGACCCCCGCACCCAGGAAGAGGAGAGAGGCACCACAGCACATATTCAGGCATCATATCACACACCACAGGAGAAGACCTCTTTCAGTGATTTAGGCCTTTGGACCCAGACAGAGGAGAGAGGCACCACAGCACATATTCTGGCATCATATCAGCCACCACAGGAGAAGCCACCATTGAGTTACTTTGACCCCTGCACCCAGGAAGAGGAGAGAGGCCCCACAGCACATATTCTGGCATCATACTAACCACCACAGGAGAAGCCACCATTGAGTTACTTTGACCCCTGCACCCAGGAAGAGGAGAGAGGCCCCACAGCACATATTCTGGCATCATATCAGCCACCACAGGAGAAGCCACCATTTAGTTACTTTGACCCCTTCACCCAAACAGAGGAGAGAGGTTCCACATCAGAGAATCAGGCATCATATCAACCACCACAGGAGTAGGCCACAATTTAATGGGACCCCGGCAACCATGTCAGATGGCACAACCATCAGCTTCATATCAATCAGCACAGGAGAAGGCGACTTTGAAAGACTTTGACCCCTACACCCAGACGGAGGAGAGAGGTTTCACAGCAGAGAATCAGGCATTTAGATCACCCACCACAGGAGTAGGCCCCCATTGAATCAGACCCTGGCAACCATGTCAGATGGCACAACCATCAGCTTTATATCAATCAGCACAGGAGAAGCCACCATTGAGTTACTTTGACCCCTGCACCCAGGAAGAGGAAAGAGGCCCCACAGCACATATTCTGGCATCATATCAGCCACCACAGGAGAAGCCACCATTGAGTTACTTTGACCCCCGCACCCAGGAAGAGGAGAGAGGCACCACAGCACATATTCTGGCATCATATCAGCCACCACAGGAGAAGCCACCATTGAGTTACTTTGACCCCTGCACCCAGGAAGAGGAGAGAGGCACCACAGCACATATTCTGGCATCATACTAACCACCACAGGAGAAGCCACCATTGAGTTACTTTGACCCCTGCACCCAGGAAGAGGAGAGAGGCCCCACAGCACATATTCTGGCATCATATCAGCCACCACAGGAGAAGCCACCATTGAGTTACTTTGACCCCCGCACCCAGGAAGAGGAGAGAGGCACCACAGCACATATTCTGGCATCATATCAGCCACCACAGGAGAAGCCACCATTGAGTTACTTTGACCCCCGCACCCAGGAAGAGGAGAGAGGCACCACAGCACATATTCAGGCATCATATCACACACCACAGGAGAAGACCTCTTTCAGTGATTTAGGCCTTTGGACCCAGACAGAGGAGAGAGGCACCACAGCACATATTCTGGCATCATATCAGCCACCACAGGAGAAGCCACCATTGAGTTACTTTGACCCCTGCACCCAGGAAGAGGAGAGAGGCCCCACAGCACATATTCTGGCATCATACTAACCACCACAGGAGAAGCCACCATTGAGTTACTTTGACCCCTGCACCCAGGAAGAGGAGAGAGGCCCCACAGCACATATTCTGGCATCATATCAGCCACCACAGGAGAAGCCACCATTGAGTTACTTTGACCCCCGCACCCAGGAAGAGGAGAGAGGCACCACAGCACATATTTTGGCATCATATCAGCCACCACAGGAGAAGCCACCATTGAGTTACTTTGACCGCTGCACCCAGGAAGAGGAGAGAGGCCCCACAGCACATATTCTGGCATCATACTAACCACCACAGGAGAAGCCACCATTGAGTTACTTTGACCCCTGCACCCAGGAAGAGGAGAGAGGCCCCACAGCACATATTCTGGCATCATATCAGCCACCACAGGAGAAGCCACCATTGAGTTACTTTGACCCCCGCACCCAGGAAGAGGAGAGAGGCACCACAGCACATATTCTGGCATCATATCAGCCACCACAGGAGAAGCCACCATTGAGTTACTTTGACCCCCGCACCCAGGAAGAGGAGAGAGGCACCACAGCACATATTCAGGCATCATATCACACACCACAGGAGAAGGCCTCTTTCAGTGATTTAGGCCTTTGGACCCAGACAGAGGAGAGAGGCACCACAGCACATATTCTGGCATCATATCAGCCACCACAGGAGAAGCCACCATTGAGTTACTTTGACCCCTGCACCCAGGAAGAGGAGAGAGGCCCCACAGCACATATTCTGGCATCATATCAGCCACCACAGGAGAAGCCACCATTTAGTTACTTTGACCCCTGCACCCAGGAAGAGGAGAGAGGCACCACAGCACATATTCTGGCATCATATCAGCCACCACAGGAGAAGCCACCATTTAGTTACTTTGACCCCTTCACCCAAACAGAGGAGAGAGGTTCCACATCAGAGAATCAGGCATCATATCAACCACCACAGGAGTAGGCCACAATTTAGTTTATTTGACCCCTGCACCCAGGAAGAGGAGAGAGGCCCCACAGCACATATTCTGGCATCATATCACACACCACAGGAGAAGGCCTCTTTCAGTGATTTAGGCCTTTGGACCCAGACAGAGGAGAGAGGTCAGAGATTAGCTTCATATCCCCCAGCACAGCAGAAGACCGCTTTATTTGACTTAGGCCTCAGCACCCAGACAGAAGACAGAGGTAGCATGGCAGAGGTTATGGCTTCATGTCACCCATTAGTTTAACCGGCCACTTTCATCTGGTTAGGCCCCGGCGCCCAGACAGAGAAGAGTTTCATTCAACTGTGGGTTTCATAAAATTTGTATCAAATAAAGAAGTGGCCCGTAGCACAACAAGACATGTTTTAGGCAGTTAATAAGGACTACTCTGCACAAGGGAGGGACAGGTCCTGTGGGATCCATGCCTGGTTCATCTTTATGAAGGTCAGCTTGTCCACGTTGGCTGTGGACAGGCGGCTGCGCTTGTCAGTAATGACGCCCCCTGCCGTGCTGAATACGCGTTCAGATAAAACGCTGGCCGCCGGGCAGGAAAGCACCTCCAAGGCATAACATGCTAACTCTGGCCACGTGGACAATTTCGAAACCCAGTAGTTGAATGGGGCCGAACCATCCGTCAGGATGTGGAGGGGTGTGCAGACATACTGTTCAACCATGTTAGTGAAATGCTGCCTCCTGCTAA
Source organism: Bufo bufo (assembly GCF_905171765.1). Lineage (NCBI taxonomy): Eukaryota > Metazoa > Chordata > Amphibia > Anura > Bufonidae > Bufo > Bufo bufo. Next base: position 166,905,942 of record NC_053396.1, on the reverse strand, counting down.
CACGTTCCGTATCAGGTGTCGGTGCAGATAGCTGTGGCGTGGAGACAAAACTTTTCCACATTTCTGCCATGCTAACCCTGCCCTCAGATGAGCTGGCCGTGACACAGCTGCGTTGGCGACCTCTTGCCACTCCTCTGCCTTCACCTTCCACCTGTTCCCCTGTGACATGTGGGGATGCTCTCAAGAGCGCCTCTATCAGCGTGCGCTTGTACTCGCGCATCTTACGGTCGCGCTCCAGTTCAGGAATTAAAGTGGGCACATTGTCTTTATACCGGGGATCCAGCAGGGTGGCCACCCAGTAGTCTGCACACGTTAAAACGTGGGCAACTCTGCTGTCGTTGCGCAGGCATTGGAGCATATATTCGCTCATGTGGGCCAGGCTACCCATGGGTAAGGACAAGCTGTCCTCTGTGGGAGGCGTATCGTCATCGTCCACCGTATCCCCCCAGCCACGCACCAGTGATGGGCCTGGGCTGCCACCCCGCTGTGAACTTGCGTCATACTCGTCCCCCTCCACCTCCTCCTCCTCATCCTCCTCGTCCTCCAGTACAGTGCCTTGGCTGGCGACTTGTGAACCTGTCCTCTGCTGCTTAAACAAACCTCCCTCTGAGCCACTTCGAACAGACTGGCCCGAAAGTGTTAGAAACGAGCCCTCATCCTCCTCCTCCTCCTCCACCTGGGCCACCTCCTCTAACATCATTGCCCTAAGTGTTTTCTCAAGGAGACATAGAAGTGGTATTGTAACGCTGATAACAGTGTCATCGCCACTTGCCATGTTGGTGGAGTACTCGAAACAGCGCAGCAGGGCACACAGGTCTCGCATGGAGGCCCAATCATTGGTGGTGAAGTGGTGCTGTTCGGCAGTACGACTGACGCGAGCGTGCTGCAGCTGAAACTCCACTATGGCCTGCTGCTGCTCGCACAGTCTCTCCAGCATGTGCAAGGTGGAGTTCCACCGGGTGGGCACGTCGCATATGAGGCGGTGAGCGGGAAGGCCGAAGTTCCGCTGTAGCGCAGACAGGCGAGCAGCGGCAGGATGTGAACGGCGGAAGCGCGCACAGACGGCCCGCACTTTATGCAGCAGCTCTGACATGTTGGGGTAGTGGTGAATGAACCTCTGCACCACCAAGTTCAGCACATGCGCCAGGCAAGGGATGTGCGTCAAACCGGCTAGTCCCAGAGCTGCCACGAGATTTCGCCCATTATCGCATACCACCAGGCCTGGCTTGAGGCCCACCGGCAGAAACCACTCGTCGGTCTGTTGTTCAATACCCCGCCACAACTCCTTTGCGCTGTGGGGCCTGTCCCCCAAACATATGAGTTTCAGAATGGCCTGCTGACGTTTACCCCGGGCTGTGCTGAAGTTGGTGGTGAAGGTGTGTGGCTGACCGGATGAGCTGGTGGAAGCAGTGGAGGAGGAAGCCGAGTAGGAGGAGGAGGCTACAGGAGGCAGAGAATGACGCCCTGCGATCCTAGGGGGCGGAAGGACGTGCGCCAAGGAACTGTCCGCCGGGGGCCCAGCCGCCACTACATTCATCCAGTGTGCAGTTAGTGAGATATAGCGTCCCTGGCCGTGCTTACTGGTCCACGTATCTGTGGTTAGGTGGACCTTGCCACAAATGGCGTTGCGCAGTGCACACTTGATTTTATCGGACACTTGCATGTGCAGGGAAGGCACGGCTGTCTTGGAGAAGTAGTGGCGGCTGGGAACCACATACTGCGGGACAGCCATGGCCATCAGCTGTTTGAAGCTGTCTGTGTCCACCAGCCGGAATGACAGCATTTCAAAGGCCAGCAGTTTAGAAATGCTGGCGTTCAGGCCAAGGGCTCGAGGGTGACTCGGGGGGAATTTGCGCTTCCTCTCTAAGGTTTGAGATATTGAGAGCTGAACGCTGCTGTGTGATATAGTGGAGACGCTAGTTGACGGTGGCGGTGGTGGTGGTGTCGGTGGCACATCCTCTGTTTGCTGCTCGGCAGGTGGCAACATTCCTCTCGAGGCGGAAGCCGAGGCAGCAGCAGTAGAGGGAGCAGGGGGAGCCTCAGCGAGTGCCTGGTTTTTAAGGTGTGTACCCCACTGCAGTTCATGCTTTGCATGTAGATGCCTGGTCATGCAGGTTGTGCTGAGGTTCAGAACGTTAATGCCTCGCCTCAGGCTCTGATGGCAGAGCGTGCAAGTCACTCGGGTCTTGTCGGTAGGACATTGTTTAAAGAAGTGCCATGCCAGGGAACTCTTTGAAGCTGCCTTTGTGGGGCTGGGTCCCTGTTGGCGATGTCCAGTAGCAGGCGAACTCTGGGGGCGGCGGCTCGTCTGCTTTGGCCCCCTGCTCCCTCTTTGGCTTCGCTGTTGTCTCGGTCTCACCACTACCTCTTCCTCTGAACTGTGAAAGTCATCGCCACGACCTTCAGTCCATGTGGGGTCTAAGACCTCATCGTCCTCTGCATCATCTTCCACCCAGTCTCCCTCCCTGACCTCCTCCTGTTCAGTCTGCACACTGCAAAAAGACGCGGCAGTGGGCACCTGTGTTTCGTCATCATCAGAGAGTCGGTGACTCTGCTGTGGTGGTATTCCCATGTCCTCTTCATCTGGAGACATAAGTGGTTGTGCGTCAGTGCATGGTATGTCTTCCTCCACTGGGGAAGGGCTAGGTGGACGCCCCTGGGAAACCCTGGAAGCAGAGTCTTCAAACAGAAGAAGAGACTGCTGCATAACTTGTGGCTCAGACCGTTTCCCTGATATGCTTGGGGGTGATGTGACAGACTGATGGGCTTGGTTTTCAGGTGCCACCTGTGCGCTTTCCGCAGAAGACTGGGTGGAAGACCATGTGGTGAACGTGCTGGAAGCACTGTCGGCCACCCAATCGATTAATGCCTGTACCTGCTCAGGCCTTACCATCCTAAGAGCGGCATTGGGCCCCACGAGATATTGCGGTACATTCTGCCGGCTAGTTGAGGGAGTTCGTTCCCTACTGTGTGCGCCTGGGGCCGAACGGCCACGTCCTCTACCAGCAACAGAGGCTCCACGGACACCACCACGACCGCGTCCTCGTCCCTTAATAGTATTTTTCTTCATTGTTGCGATTCAACTCGCACCACAATGAAATATATTATTTTTTATAAGCAAAATCCCCTCACTGGAATACTTTCAGTCTTTTGACTGTATGGATTACAGATGGAATGACTGTTATATGTGAGTACCGCTTTCTTTGACAGATTCTAGTATGGGTACATATATGTTTTCCCAACCCCAGCACATTAGTTTGCTAATTCCAGATGTATGAAACGCAGGCCTAACTGTATCTAGTATATTGAACGCCAGATAAACTAACTTGGCCTTTTTTAAATAAAAAAAAAATTCCCTCACTGGAATACTTTCAGTCTTTTGACTGTATGGATTACAGATGGAATGACTGTTATATGTGAGTACCGCTTTCTTTGACAGATTCTAGTATGGGTACATATATGTTTTCCCAACCCCAGCACATTAGTTAGCTAATTCCAGATGTATGAAACGCAGGCCTAACTGTATCTAGTATATTGAACGCCAGATAAACTAACTTGGCCTTTTTTAAATAAAAAAAATTCCCTCACTGGAATACTTTCAGTCTTTTGACTGTATGGATTACAGATGGAATGACTGTTATATGTGAGTACCGCTTTCTTTGACAGATTCTAGTATGGGTACATATATGTTTTCCCAACCCCAGCACATTAGTTTGCTAATTCCAGATGTATGAAACGCAGGCCTAACTGTATCTAGTATATTGAACGCCAGATAAACTAACTTGGCCTTTTTTAAATAAATAAAAAATTCCCTCACTGGAATACTTTCAGTCTTTTGACTGTATGGATTACAGATGGAATGACTGTTATATGTGAGTACCGCTTTCTTTGACAGATTCTAGTATGGGTACATATATGTTTTCCCAACCCCAGCACATTAGTTTGCTAATTCCAGATGTATGAAACGCAGGCCTAACTGTATCTAGTATATTGAACGCCAGATAAACTAACTTGGCCTTTTTTAAATAAAAAAAATTCCCTCACTGGAATACTTTCAGTCTTTTGACTGTATGGATTACAGATGGAATGACTGTTATATGTGAGTACCGCTTTCTTTGACAGATTCTAGTATGGGTACATATATGTTTTCCCAACCCCAGCACATTAGTTTGCTAATTCCAGATGTATGAAACGCAGGCCTAACTGTATCTAGTATATTGAACGCCAGATAAACTAACTTGGCCTTTTTTAAATAAAAAAAAAATTCCCTCACTGGAATACTTTATGGCTTTTCACTGTATGGATTACAGGTGGACTGGTATTAGTAGGGGTGACACAAGCACACCCAAGTCCCTGATGTAGGATTTCTATGGCACAGACCACTATTACAAGTGATTAATGGACGTTGGGAGAGATTGTGCTGCAGCACTAGTCCCAAGATGGCCGCCGCCTATCAGCCCAGTAACATGTGCCACAAAATGGTCTGCACAACCTTTAAAAAAAATAGCCTTGGACTGTGCTGCTAAATCGCTATTGGTCTGAATCCCAGGTGTAGATGTCTGAGTTGTTTGGAGCTTTGGAATGCACACTGTGGCAGCTTCTGCTGCAGCACTACAAGTCGCAAAATGGCGGCCGGCGGTCAGCCCAGGTACATGTGGATGGAAAAATCACTCTGGCCACTCTAAAAATAGCCAATCCCTATCAAAAAAGCAGCTCAGCTGCAGTTGTTCAGATGAATCACAGGTGGAGGAGAGAAATTTGCTTCCAGTTATTCAATTATCCCTGCCTATTCTCGCCCTAGCATCAGCTGCGTCTATCCCTGTTCTATTCACATCGGGAGTGAGCACGTCCCGACGTGCGCACAAGCTTATAAAGAGGCTGAGTCACATGCTGCACTTGGCCAATCACAGCCTTGCCAATAGTAGGCATGGCTGCGATGGCATCTTAGGGCAAGTAGTATGATGCATGTTGATTGGCTGCTTTGCAGCCTTTCAAAATGCGCCAAAATACATGCCGAACGACGAACCCGAACTTTTACGAAAAAGTTCGGGTTCGGGTCCGTGTCACGAACACCCCAAAATTCGGTACGGACCTGAACTATGCTCGAACTGTTCGCTCAACACTACTCCTGACCGTTGTGCACGTCTGATCTGCAACTACAGGAAACGTTTGGTTGATGTTATTGCTGCCAAAGGAGGTTCAACCAGTTATTAAATCCAAGGGTTCACATACTTTTTCCACCTGCACTGTGAATGTTTACATGGTGTGTTCAATAAAAACATGGTAACATTTAATTCTTTGTGTGTTATTAGTTTAAGCAGACTGTGATTGTCTATTGTTGTGACTTAGATGAAGATCAGATCACATTTTATGACCAATTTGTGCAGAAATCCATATCATTCCAAAGAGTTCACATACTTTTTCTTGCAACTGTATATATATATATGTATAAACTAAAAAGTAGAAGCACACCACTAAATGCACTAAGGGTGGGTAAACAGGTGAATGTGTGAACAGGGTCAAATACATAACTACCACACTTACTATTAAGTGGAGTAGAAGCTCTTAGCGCATATAATTGATCAAAAATATGTTGGGCCCATCTACCAAACGTCAAGGTGGCTTCTCATCAGATGGGACCTACTCTAACACAGAGTGTCCAGCTCCATTGTAACTCTGATTAAAAGCACCAGGCAGGTGGGCAGGAATGCTTAGTTCCACAGAGGATGCCTACTCCTCTACTATATATACAGTACAGACCAAAAGTTTGGACGCACCTTCTCATTCAAAGAGTTTTCTTTATTTTCATGACTATGAAAATTGTAGATTCACACTGAAGGCATCAAAACTATGAATTAACACATGTGGAATTACACTGCTCAAAAAAATAAAGGGAACACAAAAATAACACATCCTAGATCTGAATTAATTAAATATTCTTCTGAAATACTTTGTTCTTTACATAGTTGAATGTGCTGACAACAAAATCACACAAAAATAAAAAAATTGAAATCAAATTTAAAACCCATGGAGGTCTGGATTTGGAGTCACACTCAAAATTAAAGTGGAAAAACACACTACAGGCTGATCCAACTTTGATGTAATGTCCTTAAAACAAGTCAAAATGGGGCTCAGTAATGTGTGTGGCCTCCACGTGCCTGTATGACCTCCCTACAACACCTGTGCATGCTCCTGATGAGGTGGCGAACGGTCTCCTGAGGGATCTCCTCCCAGACCTGGACTAAAGCATCTGCCAACTCCTGGACAGTCTGTGGTGCAACGTGACGTTGGTGGATAGAGCGAGACATGATGTCCCAGATGTGCTCAATTGGATTCAGGTCTGGGGAACGGGCGGGCCAGTCCATAGCATCAATGCCTTCGTCTTGCAGGAACTGCTGACACACTCCAGCCACATGAGGTCTAGCATTGTCTTGCATTAGGAGGAACCCAGGGTTAACCGCACCAGCATATGGTCTCACAAAGGGTCTGAGGATCTCATCTCGGTATCTAATGGCAGTCAGGCTACCTCTGGTGAGCACATGGAGGTCTGTGCGGCCCTCCAAAGAAATGCCACCCCACACCATTACTGACCCAATGCCAAACCGGTCATGCTGGAGGATGTTGCAGGCAGCAGAACGTTCTCCACGGCGTCTCAAGACTCTGTCACGTCTGTCACATGTGCTCAGTGTGAACCTGCTTTCATCTGTGAAGAGCACAGGGCGCCAGTGGCGAATTTGCCAATCTTGGTGTTCTCTGGCAAATGCCAAACGTCCTGCACGGTGTTGGGCTGTAAGCACAACCCCTACCTGTGGACGTCGGGCCCTCATATCACCCTCATGGAGTCTGTTTCTGACCGTTTGAGCAGACACATGCACATTTGTGGCCTGCTGCAGGTCATTTTGCAGGGCTCTGGCAGTGCTCCTCCTGTTCCTCCTTGCACAAAGGCGGAGGTAGCGGTCCTGCTGCTGGGTTGTTGCCCTCCTACGGCCTCCTCCACGTCTCCTGATGTACTGGCCTGTCTCCTGATAGCGCCTCCATGCTCTGGACACTACGCTGACAGACACAGCAAACCTTCTTGCCACAGCTCGCATTGATGTGCCATCCTGGATAAGCTGCACTACCTGAGCCACTTGTGTGGGTTGTAGACTCCGTCTCATGCTACCACTAGAGTTAAAGCACCGCCAGCATTCAAAAGTGACCAAAACATCAGCCAAGAAGCATAGGAACTGAGAAGTGGTCTGTGGCACCACCTGCAGAACCACTCCTTTATTGGGGGTGTCTTGCTAATTGCCTATAATTTCCACCATCCCATTTGCACAACAGCATGTGAAATTGATTGTCACTCAGTGTTGCTTCCTAAGTGGACAGTTTGATTTCACAGAAGTGTGATTGACTTGGAGTTACATTGTGTTGTTTAAGTGTTCCCTTTTTTTTTTTGAGCAGTGTATATACAGTGGGATGCGAAAGTTTGGGCAACCTTGTTAATCGTCATGATTTTCCTGTATAAATCGTTGGTTGTTACGATAAAAAAATGTCAGTTAAATATATCATATAGGAGACACACACAGTGATATTTGAGAAGTGAAATTAAGTTTATTGGATTTACAGAAAGTGTGCTATAATTGTTTAAACAAAATTAGGCAGGTGCATATATTTGGGCACTGTTGTCATTTTATTGATTCCAAAACCTTTAGAACTAATTTTTGGAACTCAAATTGGCTTGGTAAGCTCAGTGACCCTGACCTACATACACAGGTGAATCCAATTATGAGAAAGAGTATTTAAGGGGGTCAATTGTAAGTTTCCCTCCTCTTTTAATTTTCTCTGAAGAGTAGCAACATGGGGGTCTCAAAACAACTCTCAAATGACCTGAAGACAAAGATTGTTCACCATCATGGTTTAGGGGAAGGATACAGAAAGCTGTCTCAGAGATTTCAGCTGTCTGTTTCCACAGTTAGGAACATATTGAGGAAATGGAAGACCACAGGCTCAGTTCAAGTTAAAGCTCGAAGTGGCAGACCAAGAAAGATCTCGGATAGGCAGAAGTGACGAATGGTGAGAACAGTCAGAGTCAACCCACAGACCAACATCAAAAATCTACAACATCATCTTGCTGCAGATGGAGTCACTGTGCATCGTTCAACCATTTGGCGCACTTTACACAAGGAGATGCTGTATGCGAGAGTGATGCAGAGGAAGCCTTTTCTCCGCCCACAGCACAAACAGTGCCGCTTGAGGTGGGCTAAAGTACATTTGGACAAGCCACCTTCATTTTGGAATAAGGTGCTGTGGACTGATGAAACTAAAATTGAGTTATTTGGCCATAACAAGGGGCGTTATGCATGGAGGAAAAAGAACACAGCATTCCAAGAAAAACACCTGATACCTACAGTAAAATATGGTGGTGGTTCCATCATGCTGTGGGGTTGTGTGGCCAGTGCAGGGACTGGGAATCTTGTCAAAGTTGAGGGACACATGGATTCCACTTAGTATCAGCAGATTCTGGAGACCAATGTCCAGGAATCAGTGACAAAGCTGATGCTGCGCCGGGGCTGGATCTTTCAACAAGACAACGACCCTAAACACTGCTCAAAATCCACTAATACCAATAACAGGTGAACCTAGTCTGGAGGTTCCAATTGAGGATCCAACCGGACGTGATTCAAAAAAGAAGGAACACTGTAAAGGCGCCACTCCCATAGATGTGGAGAAATTAGATGTGGTGGTTAGTACCCCCTTAAGCCGGAGGATAATATATGGTGATGAAAGATGTAGAATACTCTCCAAAGGGGAGATTCCTGATGATGAGAGCTGGAGTACTCACTTCACAGGGGGGGTAGTCACAGGATAAAGCTCAAGACACCTGTGGCCAACTGCCCCCCTAGCCGGGATCTCATGTAGAATGATTTCAATTGATGGCAGCCAACGACAAGGCTTCTGATCAATGTAGTTTATTACAGTAAAATAGCCCAACGCGTTTCGGAGGTATTATAGTCCTCCTTCTTCAGGGGTATTAAGAGAACAAAAAAGGTTTTCTCAGACATACAATATGGTTAAATCAACTAGATACACAGAGGTGCACACAATAGAGTATATGGAAAATGTATGAAGATATATAAAAATATATAAATATATAAATAGCATAAAAAAAATACATAGTCATGAATAGAATATGGACATAATAAATAAATACACATTCACATGTCTCTAACAAAAAACCTTGTGATGTATAAAGAAAAAACACTTGTGATATACAGAAGAGGGTCAGACTGTTATATCTTCCACTTGCAAATAGTGCTACATCGTATTTACTCAATGAAACATTAAGGACAGGTTTGAGTTCCATTATGCAATACACTAAAAAATCATTTACCTTCAGGGGTCTTTTCACAAGGGTCTCCACTGCTTCAAAAAAGGACTTGTTCCTTTTTGGTGCGCTTCCCCTTTAATGGATACTTAAATAGCACATGGAGATGGCGTGCAGGATGAGTATGGCCCAAACCGGAAGTTCAAGTCCCTCCCAGCTTGAGCCCAGCTAGTTGCCACATTCGGCAAACGGATGTCACAATTGACTAGCCCCAGATATATAAGTTAAATACATATTCATCGCCATATATGTTGGCGTGAAACTATAATAATATACCCTAAACTAGCCGGATTGCCGTGCGTTCCAGTGTGGAACGCACCGCGACTTCCGGTGAGCGGCCCACATGTCAACTTCCTGTGCGTTCCACAGTGGAACGCACAGCATTTTCAAGGGAGCGTCCCGCGCATCACTTCCTGTGCGTTCCACAGTGGAACGCACAGCAGCTTCCGATGGGGATCGCGGCTCTCATATGTGTTCCAGTGTGGAACTTTTGCCTCAGATATCAAGATAGTTGTATATATAGGTAGTTTCCTTCTATTTTATGTTAGAAAGGGGGTGGGGTAAGTCTCCTAATGTATAGTGAAAAATAAGAATATAAAACTGAAAGATTCGATTTTCTGATGGTATATAATGATTATAGTTGGTAGGGATTAGTATAAATTAGTCCATCTAGATATATAAATATATATATAGAGATAAAATATATAAAAATAAAATCCTAAATAAAAGGTGTAGGGATGAAATATAATCAGTAATAAGATAAAAGGACTGTTAATATATTTCAATTAAAATTATATTACACTAGAATGAACCAATGGATTATTAATATACTTAAATTATGTTTAGATTATACTAAAAATATATATAATAGATCAATATATTCCTATAATGTGTTAGAATAATATGACTGAATGGATTCATAGGGTTTTAGTTGCTTATTCAAAGTGGTATTGATAAATTCCTTAGTACTATGTTATGTTATTTCGTTATTCTATTAAAAATTAAAAATTGACATATTCAAGGCACTCATTGAGACCGAATGGTGTTAAAGTGTTCAGGTGAAATATCCAGTACATTTCTTTTTTACACAGTGTCTGGAAACAGTGGGTAACCTGTTCAATTGGAGTCACCCGTAGGCTTATAGGGTTGCTATCGTGTACTTTAGCAAAGTGTCTGGACACGCTATGGGTGAGCACTTTTCTCGTGATGTTGGAACGGTGTTCATTCATTCTTTCACGAAGGGTTTGTGTGGTACGGCCCACGTAATAGAGTGAACAGGAGCATTGCAGAAGGTAAACGACATTCATCGTGCTGCAGTCCATATGTTGTTTAAATGTGTAAATTTCGCCGTTTGAGGGATTTCTTATATTCTGAATATCATGTGTAATCATGAGGCAACATTTACACCTACTACCTTTACACTTAAATACACCTAGTGTGCCCTTAGATGTTTTTGAGGGGTGGTCTAATTTCGGGCAGGAGGGGGCTAATAGATTTTTCAAGGTTTTGGCTCTACGGAATGTAAGGATGGGTGTAGGGGCAATGCCTTTGTTCAAGAGTGGGTCTTTTAGTAATATTGACCAATTTTTTCTTAAAATTTCTCGGATCAAGTTATGTTGGGAACTATATCTGGTGACCAGGTTTAGATGGCGGATAGAGCCAGGGTCCTGTTTCCCAAGTACAGACTTGTCTGCCTTTGGTTGTAGACTCTCTTGTTGGGTGGTTTTCGAGATTCTTTTTATGGAATTTTCTAATAGTTTTTTCGGGTAACCTTTGTCCCTAAATCTCTTCTTGAGAAACCCTATTTGACTCTTCACCGTATTATCATCAGAGCAATTTCTCCTTATCCTTTTCCGTTGGCTGAATGGGATGTTTCTAATCCACTTTGTATGGTGACAGCTTGAGTATTCTAAATAACTGTTAGCGTCAACCGCCTTAAAATGAGTTTGTGTGACAATTTTCTTATCTTCTATGGTGAGTTTAAGATCCAAAAAGATGATCGATGTAGTATTATACTCCAAAGTAAAGGACAGATTCCAATCATTTAGGTTGAGTTTTTCAATAAAATTACATAGTTCCAAACTATCACCCTGCCAAATAAAAATAATATCATCTATAAATCTACGGTAAAATTTAATATTCGGGTGGGATAAAAGACCAAATTTCTCTTCAAACTTACCCATAAATAAATTAGCGTAAGACGGGGCAAATTTTGTGCCCATTGCCGTACCTTGGGTTTGCAGATAAAAATTGTTATTAAAAGTGAAGTAATTGTATTTTAAAATAAATTCCATGGCCCTACCAATAAAATCCCTCTGATTATCTGGCATCTGGGTATCCTGGGATAACGTGTGAATTGTAGCAGCGATACCTAGTTCATGTTTAATATTGGTGTAGAGGGCTGACACGTCCAATGTAACCCAAATAAAGTCATTTTCCCAACACAAGCTTTCAAGTGAGGTAATCAAGTGGGCTGTGTCCCTAATATAAGAAGGCAGCTTAGTGACATATTTCTGCAGATAATTGTCCACATATGCCGATAGGTTTGCTGTAAGGCCCCCAACCCCTGATATGATTGGCCTACCTGGGGGGTTGGTTAGGGATTTATGTATCTTTGGCAGAAAATAGAAGCGTGGAGTTGAGGGGTGTGCTGTTTGGAGGAAGTTTTTCAATTTCTTATCAATTAGTCCCCCTTCGTATCCTATTAGAACTAGATCATAGAGTGATTTTTTGAAACCTCGGGTAGGGTCCTCTGACAGGGGCTTATAAAAGTTTTTATCCGAAAGAATCCTCATGGATTCCGCAATGTAGTATTCTGTATCTAGAATCACGATCCCCCCTCCCTTGTCTGCACTTTTTATAACAATTTCCTTATTCCTCATTAAGGTTTTGATGGCAAGTTTCTCTTTATGTTTCAAATTTTCCTTTAACTTGTACCCTAGTCCCTTGTCGGTGTTATCTGTTTTTGGTTTGGCTATAGCCTCTTTGAGGTCCCTCATTGTTACATCATAGAAGTATTCAATGTAGGGGCCTTTGCTATCTAGTGGATAAAAGGTGGATTTCCCTCTGAGGTCACAGGGAATGGGTGCCTGGATGGATGTGTCGATCAAAGCAGGGGTCGGGTTGGATATACCCTTGGGTTCTAGGGATTTGCCCGCAAAATGTCTCTGTAGTGTTAGCTTCCTGATAAATTGGTTCAGGTCAACGAACACCTCAAAGAGGTCTGATTGGTCCGTGGGGCAGAATGAAAGTCCCTTGCTCAAAAGTAATATCTCATTGGAGTCTAGATTATACTTGGAGAGATTGAATATTCCCTTTGATCTCTCTAGTGCAGTAGGTGATGTTATTTCAGGATTTTCTTTGGTTTTAATTTTTTCTTTGCGGGACTGTCTGCGTTTTCCACCTCTTCTCCCTCTCTGCCGGAAATTTGTCTTTTGCGGGATCGGTTTAGTGGAGGAAAAAATTTGGTGATTTTGGTAAGGTGGATCTGGGTTTGGGGTTGACTCATTGGTGTCAGGTACGGGCTCACAGATAGAGTGGTGGTCCAGTTTTTTCGTATCGGGGGTGTCATGTTTTTGGTTGGTTTGGCTGTTGGCGAAATTCGCTCTAAAAAACTATTATCTACTATTGAGGATGGTAGTTTTAGGAAGTGGTCTGGACTACTAGTCGATACTGAGTGGGTAGAGAGGCCTAAAATGGATGTTCCTGGTTCGGGACTACCAATAGGCACTGAATGTGTAGAGATGTCTAGAATTGATACGACTGATGTTGGAGATGTGTGATCAGCTGATACCCTCAATTGTTCCGTAGTTGTTTCAGTAAAGGATCCTTCCATGTCAGCACGGCAGCTGCCTATTGGTGTATGATATATAGAGGTATTGCAATGATTGAAAGGTCTAGCTTCTTCAGAGTTACATCTATTGTCCGTTATTGTCAGCGACGCCGAAGGTAATTTAGGGGTGTCAAGTGGGGTGGGTTTGTTATTTTTATTGTTTATATTATTATTATTTGCCCGCCTTAGTGTCCTACCCTGGACAGAGCACGGTCTTTGGGTTGCCATCAGAGCCATTTGATGGGACCCTGAGAGGAATGGGGGTGTATTACTCGATGGCCTGGCAATGGGTTTGGACATTAAGGGTACAGGTCTCCTGGGATTGGATTCCTGTGTGGCAACCTGGTTCGATCTAGTTTTCCGATTGTCAAACCCGTATCTACTGCTGTTGTAGATGGTTCTACCTAAAATAACCGATTCTGCATATGTATATGATTCCTTATTAGTAATAGTTACATTGTCAATCCCAGTTGGATGGCGTGATGTTTCGACTGGAGGGGGGGGGACCGCTCTGAGGGTGTTATGATGGGGTCTACTTACTAAAGGAGGAGGACCTGTTCTAGAGTGGATATTTGTTCTTTTCCTCTCCCATGCCCTAACCTTCTGGTCTCTATAGTCGGAAAGGTCCCTATAGAGTTTTGAGCATTTGGTTCTAACTTCCCTATATTCAAAGGTTCTAAATAGTTCCCTTTTCTGTAGTAACGGGGAGTGGGGGTCTATGGAACCTTTATCCCTATTTACATAACTCTTCAGTTTACCCGCAAGATGAAGGCACATTTGTTTTCTTTTGGTTATGAGAGTCCTCATATAGTCCCTAGAGCAGCGATCGCTGATACCAAGCCATTGGTTTTCAAAAGACGGGTCATTGGAAAAAGTTGGCTTTAGAGGCAATCGCAGACCTCTTGGTATAATGTCAAATAGCAAGTAGATAGAAAGAAAGAACCAATCTATTTCATTATGGATGAAGTCTTTCGTCAATTCGATGATATTGTCATCCGGATCCACAAGGTCTCCTACCTCCATTGTAGAATGGGTTGAGGCCCATGAGCCTTCTGCGGTTTTTGTGGGATAATGGTGGTTGAACTCGGTAAGTAATTGTTCTAGTTCACGTTTCAATCTGATAAAAAGGTTTGGAATATCGTCTTCAATGTAACTCCACCCTGAGTCAGCCATCCGTCCTCTGGTCTTGGGGGGATAGTTCCCCCGTTGATCCATGGAATGCAAAGAGAAAAGAAAAAAGAGGTTGAGTGGTCCCACCAGGACTGGAGGTCCTGGGGAAAAGGCACCAGAGGGATGGAGGAGATGTAGATGTAGACAAAAGAAGTATAGAATATCCTATAGGATGAGATAAAAAAGCACCACAAACTACGTGCCTGTTGAATAACTATTCGGGGAAGGCAGCACAAGTGTTATAGGGATATGAAAAAAGATTTCATTCCCATTTGACAAATACCAATAACAGGTGAACCTAGTCTGGAGGTTCCAATTGAGGATCCAACCGGACGTGATTCAAAAAAGAAGGAACACTGTAAAGGCGCCACTCCCATAGATGTGGAGAAATTAGATGTGGTGGTTAGTACCCCCTTAAGCCGGAGGATAATATATGGTGATGAAAGATGTAGAATACTCTCCAAAGGGGAGATTCCTGATGATGAGAGCTGGAGTACTCACTTCACAGGGGGGGTAGTCACAGGATAAAGCTCAAGACACCTGTGGCCAACTGCCCCCCTAGCCGGGATCTCATGTAGAATGATTTCAATTGATGGCAGCCAACGACAAGGCTTCTGATCAATGTAGTTTATTACAGTAAAATAGCCCAACGCGTTTCGGAGGTATTATAGTCCTCCTTCTTCAGGGGTATTAAGAGAACAAAAAAGGTTTTCTCAGACATACAATATGGTTAAATCAACTAGATACACAGAGGTGCACACAATAGAGTATATGGAAAATGTATGAAAATATATAAAAATATATAAATATATAAATAGCATAAAAAAATACATAGTCATGAATAGAATATGGACATAATAAATAAATACACATTCACATGTCTCTAACAAAAAACCTTGTGATGTATAAAGAAAAAACACTTGTGATATACAGAAGAGGGTCAGACTGTTATATCTTCCACTTGCAAATAGTGCTACATCGTATTTACTCAATGAAACATTAAGGACAGGTTTGAGTTCCATTATGCAATACACTAAAAAATCATTTACCTTCAGGGGTCTTTTCACAAGGGTCTCCACTGCTTCAAAAAAGGACTTGTTCCTTTTTGGTGCGCTTCCCCTTTAATGGATACTTAAATAGCACATGGAGATGGCGTGCAGGATGAGTATGGCCCAAACCGGAAGTTCAAGTCCCTCCCAGCTTGAGCCCAGCTAGTTGCCACAGTCGGCAAACGGATGTCACAATTGACTAGCCCCAGATATATAAGTTAAATACATATTCATCGCCATATATGTTGGCGTGAAACTATAATAATATACCCTAAACTAGCCGGATTGCCGTGCGTTCCAGTGTGGAACGCACCGCGACTTCCGGTGAGCGGCCCACATGTCAACTTCCTGTGCGTTCCACAGTGGAACGCACAGCATTTTCAAGGGAGCGTCCCGCGCATCACTTCCTGTGCGTTCCACAGTGGAACGCACAGCAGCTTCCGATGGGGATCGCGGCTCTCATATGTGTTCCAGTGTGGAACTTTTGCCTCAGATATCAAGATAGTTGTATATATAGGTAGTTTCCTTCTATTTTATGTTAGAAAGGGGGTGGGGTAAGTCTCCTAATGTATAGTGAAAAATAAGAATATAAAACTGAAAGATTCGATTTTCTGATGGTATATAATGATTATAGTTGGTAGGGATTAGTATAAATTAGTCCATCTAGATATATAAATATATATATAGAGATAAAATATATAAAAATAAAATCCTAAATAAAAGGTGTAGGGATGAAATATAATCAGTAATAAGATAAAAGGACTGTTAATATATTTCAATTAAAATTATATTACACTAGAATGAACCAATGGATTATTAATATACTTAAATTATGTTTAGATTATACTAAAAATATATATAATAGATCAATATATTCCTATAATGTGTTAGAATAATATGACTGAATGGATTCATAGGGTTTTAGTTGCTTATTCAAAGTGGTATTGATAAATTCCTTAGTACTATGTTATGTTATTTCGTTATTCTATTAAAAATTAAAAATTGACATATTCAAGGCACTCATTGAGACCGAATGGTGTTAAAGTGTTCAGGTGAAATATCCAGTACATTTCTTTTTTACACAGTGTCTGGAAACAGTGGGTAACCTGTTCAATTGGAGTCACCCGTAGGCTTATAAGGTTGCTATCGTGTACTTTAGCAAAGTGTCTGGACACGCTATGGGTGAGCACTTTTCTCGTGATGTTGGAACGGTGTTCATTCATTCTTTCACGAAGGGTTTGTGTGGTACGGCCCACGTAATAGAGTGAACAGGAGCATTGCAGAAGGTAAACGACATTCATCGTGCTGCAGTCCATATGTTGTTTAAATGTGTAAATTTCGCCGTTTGAGGGATTTCTTATATTCTGAATATCATGTGTAATCATGAGGCAACATTTACACCTACTACCTTTACACTTAAATACACCTAGTGTGCCCTTAGATGTTTTTGAGGGGTGGTCTAATTTCGGGCAGGAGGGGGCTAATAGATTTTTCAAGGTTTTGGCTCTACGGAATGTAAGGATGGGTGTAGGGGCAATGCCTTTGTTCAAGAGTGGGTCTTTTAGTAATATTGACCAATTTTTTCTTAAAATTTCTCGGATCAAGTTATGTTGGGAACTATATCTGGTGACCAGGTTTAGACGGCGGATAGAGCCAGGGTCCTGTTTCCCAAGTACAGACTTGTCTGCCTTTGGTTGTAGACTCTCTTGTTGGGTGGTTTTCGAGATTCTTTTTATGGAATTTTCTAATAGTTTTTTCGGGTAACCTTTGTCCCTAAATCTCTTCTTGAGAAACCCTATTTGACTCTTCACCGTATTATCATCAGAGCAATTTCTCCTTATCCTTTTCAGTTGGCTGAATGGGATGTTTCTAATCCACTTTGTATGGTGACAGCTTGAGTATTCTAAATAACTGTTAGCGTCAACCGCCTTAAAATGAGTTTGTGTAACAATTTCCTTATCTTCTATGGTGAGTTTAAGATCCAAAAAGATGACCGATGTAGTATTATACTCCAAAGTAAAGGACAGATTCCAATCATTTAGGTTGAGTTTTTCAATAAAATTACATAGTTCCAAACTATCACCCTGCCAAATAAAAATAATATCATCTATAAATCTACGGTAAAATTTAATATTCGGGTGGGATAAAAGACCAAATTTCTCTTCAAACTTACCCATAAATAAATTAGCGTAAGACGGGGCAAATTTTGTGCCCATTGCCGTACCTTGGGTTTGCAGATAAAAATTGTTATTAAAAGTGAAGTAATTGTATTTTAAAATAAATTCCATGGCCCTACCAATAAAATCCCTCTGATTATCTGGCATCTGGGTATCCTGGGATAACGTGTGAATTGTAGCAGCGATACCTAGTTCATGTTTAATATTGGTGTAGAGGGCTGACACGTCCAATGTAACCCAAATAAAGTCATTTTCCCAACACAAGCTTTCAAGTGAGGTAATCAAGTGGGCTGTGTCCCTAATATAAGAAGGCAGCTTAGTGACATATTTCTGCAGATAATTGTCCACATATGCCGATAGGTTTGCTGTAACAAAGGCATTGCCCCTACACCCATCCTTACATTCCGTAGAGCCAAAACCTTGAAAAATCTATTAGCCCCCTCCTGCCCGAAATTAGACCACCCCTCAAAAACATCTAAGGGCACACTAGGTGTATTTAAGTGTAAAGGTAGTAGGTGTAAATGTTGCCTCATGATTACACATGATATTCAGAATATAAGAAATCCCTCAAACGGCGAAATTTACACATTTAAACAACATATGGACTGCAGCACGATGAATGTCGTTTACCTTCTGCAATGCTCCTGCTCACTCTATTACGTGGGCCGTACCACACAAACCCTTCGTGAAAGAATGAATGAACACCGTTCCAACATCACGAGAAAAGTGCTCACCCATAGCGTGTCCAGACACTTTGCTAAAGTACACGATAGCAACCCTATAAGCCTACGGGTGACTCCAATCGAACAGGTTACCCACTGTTTCCAGACACTGTGTAAAAAAGAAATGTACTGGATATTTCACCTGAACACTTTAACACCATTCGGTCTCAATGAGTGCCTTGAATATGTCAATTTTTAATTTTTAATAGAATAACGAAATAACATAACATAGTACTAAGGAATTTATCAATACCACTTTGAATAAGCAACTAAAACCCTATGAATCCATTCAGTCATATTATTCTAACACATTATAGGAATATATTGATCTATTATATATATTTTTAGTATAATCTAAACATAATTTAAGTATATTAATAATCCATTGGTTCATTCTAGTGTAATATAATTTTAATTGAAATATATTAACAGTCCTTTTATCTTATTACTGATTATATTTCATCCCTACACCTTTTATTTAGGATTTTATTTTTATATATTTTATCTCTATATATATATTTATATATCTAGATGGACTAATTTATACTAATCCCTACCAACTATAATCATTATATACCATCAGAAAATCGAATCTTTCAGTTTTATATTCTTATTTTTCACTATACATTAGGAGACTTACCCCACCCCCTTTCTAACATAAAATAGAAGGAAACTACCTATATATACAACTATCTTGATATCTGAGGCAAAAGTTCCACACTGGAACACATATGAGAGCCGCGATCCCCATCGGAAGCTGCTGTGCGTTCCACTGTGGAACGCACAGGAAGTGATGCGCGGGACGCTCCCTTGAAAATGCTGTGCGTTCCACTGTGGAACGCACAGGAAGTTGACATGTGGGCCGCTCACCGGAAGTCGCGGTGCGTTCCACACTGGAACGCACGGCAATCCAGCTAGTTTAGGTTATATTATTATAGTTTCACGCCAACATATATGGCGATGAATATGTATTTAACTTATATATCTGGGGCTAGTCAATTGTGACATCCGTTTGCCGACTGTGGCAACTAGCTGGGCTCAAGCTGGGAGGGACTTGAACTTCCGGTTTGGGCCATACTCATCCTGCACGCCATCTCCATGTGCTATTTAAGTATCCATTAAAGGGGAAGCGCACCAAAAAGGAACAAGTCCTTTTTTGAAGCAGTGGAGACCCTTGTGAAAAGACCCCTGAAGGTAAATGATTTTTTAGTGTATTGCATAATGGAACTCAAACCTGTCCTTAATGTTTCATTGAGTAAATACGATGTAGCACTATTTGCAAGTGGAAGATATAACAGTCTGACCCTCTTCTGTATATCACAAGTGTTTTTTCTTTATACATCACAAGGTTTTTTGTTAGAGACATGTGAATGTGTATTTATTTATTATGTCCATATTCTATTCATGACTATGTATTTTTTTTATGCTATTTATATATTTATATATTTTTATATATCTTCATACATTTTCCATATACTCTATTGTGTGCACCTCTGTGTATCTAGTTGATTTAACCATATTGTATGTCTGAGAAAACCTTTTTTGTTCTCTTAATACCCCTGAAGAAGGAGGACTATAATACCTCCGAAACGCGTTGGGCTATTTTACTGTAATAAACTACATTGATCAGAAGCCTTGTCGTTGGCTGCCATCAATTGAAATCATTCTACATGAGATCCCGGCTAGGGGGGCAGTTGGCCACAGGTGTCTTGAGCTTTATCCTGTGACTACCCCCCCTGTGAAGTGAGTACTCCAGCTCTCATCATCAGGAATCTCCCCTTTGGAGAGTATTCTACATCTTTCATCACCATATATTATCCTCCGGCTTAAGGGGGTACTAACCACCACATCTAATTTCTCCACATCTATGGGAGTGGCGCCTTTACAGTGTTCCTTCTTTTTTGAATCACGTCCGGTTGGATCCTCAATTGGAACCTCCAGACTAGGTTCACCTGTTATTGGTATTTGTCAAATGGGAATGAAATCTTTTTTCATATCCCTATAACACTTGTGCTGCCTTCCCCGAATAGTTATTCAACAGGCACGTAGTTTGTGGTGCTTTTTTATCTCATCCTATAGGATATTCTATACTTCTTTTGTCTACATCTACATCTCCTCCATCCCTCTGGCGCCTTTTCCCCAGGACCTCCAGTCCTGGTGGGACCACTCAACCTCTTTTTTCTTTTCTCTTTGCAAAATCCACTAAGGCATTTATGCAGAGGAACAAGTACAACGTTCTGGAATGGCCATCTCAGTCCCCAGACCTGAAAATAATTGAAAATCTGTGGTGTGACTTAAAGAGAGATGTCCATGCTCGGAAGCCATCAAACCTGAATGAACTAAAGATGTTTTGTAAAGAGGAATGGTCCAAAATACCTTCAACCAGAATCCAGACTCTCATTGGAACCTACAGGAAGCGTTTAGAGGCTGTAATTTCTTCAAAAGGAGGATCTACTAAATATTGATTTCATTTATTTTTTGTGGTGCCCAAATTTATGCACCTGCCTAATTTTGTTTAAACAATTATAGCACACTTTCTGTAAATCCAATAAACTTCATTTCACTTCTCAAATATCACTGTGTGTGTCTCCTATATGATATATTTAACTGACATTTTTTATCGTAACAACCAACGATTTATACAGGATAATCATGACGATTAACAAGGTTGCCCTAACTTTCGCATCCCACTGTACATAACAAACAAGTGTGAAACAACTGAAAATATGTAATATTCTAGGTTCTTCAAAGTAGCCACCTTTTGCTTTGATTACTGCTTTGCACACTCTTGGCATTCTCTTGATGAGCTTCAAGATGTAGTCCCCTGAAATGGTTTTCACTTCACAGGTGTGCCCTGTCAGGTTTAATAAGTGGGATTTCTTGCCTTATAAATGGGGTTGGGACCATCAGTTGCGTTGAGGAGAAGTCAGGTGGATACACAGCTGATAGTCCTACTGAATAGACTGTTAGAATTTGTATTATGGCAAGAAAAAAGCAGCTAAGTAAAGAAAAACGAGTGGCCATCATTACTTTAAGAAATAATGGTCAGTCAGTCAGCCGTGAAGGAGAGTGATGGGGTGCTGCGCCAGATGACCTGGCCTCCACAGTCACCGGACCTGAACCCAATCGAGATGGTTTGGGGTGAGCTGGACCGCAGAGTGAAGGCAAAAGGTCCAACAAGTGCTAAGTATCTCTGGGAACTCCTTCAAGACTGTTAGAAGACCATTTCAGGTGATTACCTCTTGAAGCTCATCAAGAGAATGCCAAGAGTGCAAAGCAGTAATCAAAGCAAAAGGTGGCTACTTTGAAGAACCTAGAATATGACATATTTTCAGTTGTTTCACACTTGTTTGCTATGTATATAATTCCACATGTGTTAATTCATAGTTTTGATGCCTTCATAGTCATGAAAATAAAGAAAACTCTTTGAATGAGAAGGTGTGTCCAAACTTTTGGTCGTACTGTACATAATCAAAAAAAGGAACAGAGACAACCTGACATAATTAATTTAAAAGCAGGTGCAAGCTGCCATAGCAACTATGTAGAAAAACAAATAAATAAGAGCACACCACTAAATGCACTAAGCGTGGGTAAACAGGTGAATGTGTGAACAGGGTCCAATTCATAACTACCATACTTACTATTAAGCGGAGTAGAAGCTCTTAGCGCAGTCCAGCTCGATTGTAACTCTGATTAAAAGCACCAGGTGCTGTTCCTTTTTTTAATTATGTATATTTAGTAGAGGAGTAGGCATCCTCTGTGGAACTTAGCACTCCCGCCCACCTGTCTGGTGCTTTTACTAATAAGCGGAGTAGAAGCTCTTAGCGCATATAATTGATCAAAAATATGTCGGGCCCATTTACCAAACGTGAAGGTGGCTTCTCATCAGATGGGACCTACTCTAACACGGAGTGTCCAGCTCCATTGTAACTCTGATTAAAAGCACCATGCAGGTTGGCGGGAGTGCTAACACTACCTATATCTAATGTAAAAAATGAATATAAGACATCATATAGTACATGAAAATCTTTTTCTAACAAAGTTAGAACCATTCCTGTACCTTGCATGGATCCAGAGATTTCCCCATTCATTGCTCTGCTAGATTTATATCAAGCTGACAGCTCAAGGGGAGTGTCTTTTCTGCTGCAGCTAATGGGGCATGTCTCAGCCCTCCCTATCATAGCTCAGAAGGCAGTTGAATTATGGAACTGAGCATGTGCGGCCTTCTCAGTGAGCAGGACAAAGAAATTAGAAAAAGAACAAACAGCAGGTGACGCTATACAGATACATTTTATTGAATAGCTCAGTGGCTATACAAAATTTTTAATTACATGCAATTACAAAAGTATTCAGATGCAGGGGCTGGTTTGAAAACTGTAGAATATTTTCCAAAACCTGGAAGGAAATTTACTAAATGGAGAAAATTTAATAAAATGACAAAAGAACCAATACTCACCTGATACATTTCTTGTCTCTACAGTGCCACCTGTCACGGCGGACAGGATACAATAAACACAGAATGTCAACAAACAAGTGTCTAGGCAAGAAGCTGGGGATCAAGGTCACCTCCTGACAAATCCCTACCAGATCTCCCTAGACTTCTTTGCCCACGTTCAGACCCTGAAGGTGGGAATGAGCGTGTCCTCGTGCCTAGGCTGAAGATTCCCTAAAATCCCTAAGATGGTGAAAGGGGGAAAGAGGCAGCCTGCTCCCTCAGACCTGGAGGGGGCAGGCGTCTCTCTAACAGCCTAGACAGACAACCACAAGAAAAACAAAACCAACTTATCTTTCTGAGCAGGAACAGCAAATCCTTCCTTCCTCTGAGCCAGACAAAAGCTATAACCCGCACAGGACACTGGGAGTGGGTGTAACTTAAACTCAAACCAACGACCCCACCCAGTGCACCTGAAGGGAGGCGGATATAGCTCAACTCCAAAACAAAAACAAAAGGCTACACACGTGCTGCTAACTTGGCAGACCTCCGCACATAGCCTGAGCAGGGCATGACAGTGCCCCCCCTTCTACGGGTGACCTCCGGACACCCCGGCCCAACTTTATCCGGGTGGGATCTGTGAAAAGCCCTCACCAGTCGGCTGGCACTAACATCCACAGCCGGAACCCACATCCTCTCCTCAGGGCCGTATCCCCTCCAGTGTACCAGGTACTGAAGGGAACCCCGAAGAACTCTTGAGTTGAGAAACCTGGAAATCTCGAACTCAAAATTTCCATCAACCAGAACAGGGGGAGGAGGCAATGGCGATGGTTCCACCGATTTCACGTATTTCTTCAGTAAAGACTTGTGGAACACATCATGGATCCTCCAAGTCTGCGGAAGATCCAGACAAAACGCTACTGGATTGACCACCACAGATATTTTGTAAGGTCCAATAAATCTTGGACCCAGTTTCCAAGATGGAACTCTCAGTTTAATATTTTTAGTAGATAACCACACCAGATCACCCACACACAGGTCCGGACCAGTCATACGTCTCTTGTCAGCCATTCGCTTATACCTCTCACCCATCTTCTCCAAATTCACTTGGATCCTCCGCCAGATAGAAGACAAGACAGAAGAAAATCTCTCCTCCTCTGGCATCCCAGAGGAACTAGTCCCAGAAAAGGTACCAATCTGAGGATGAAAACCGTATGCGCCAAAAAATGGCGACTTACCCGTGGACTCCTGCCTACGGTTATTCAAAGCAAACTCTGCTAGGGACAAGAATGAGGACCAGTCCTCCTGATTCTCAGCCACAAAGCACCTCAAGTAGGTCTCCAGGTTTTTATTAGTACGCTCTGTCTGCCCATTCGACTGCGGATGAAAAGCTGAAGAGAATGAAAGTTGAATGCCAAGCCGAGAGCAGAACGCCCTCCAAAACCTGGAGACAAACTGCGTGCCCCTATCAGAAACCACATCCGAGGGAATGCCATGCAATTTCATGATATTATCAACATAAATCTGAGCAAGAGTCTTGGCATTGGGCAGACTGGCTAACGATACAAAGTGAGCCATTTTACTAAAACGGTCAACAACCACTAAAATTACTGTTTTCCCAGAGGAACTCGGCAGATCCATAGACAAGTGCGTCCAAGGACGAGACGGAATAGACAAAGGAAGAAGTGAACCAGCAGGTCGAGTATGAGCAACCTTTGACCGTGCACAGGTTTCACAAGCAGCTACGTAATCCTCAACACTCTTACGTAACCCGGGCCACCATAGCTGGAAGGAGAAAACGAGTATTACAGGGAGCTTGCATACCACTCAATTCACACTACCAAGAGTCAGGGATGTTTCTTTTTTTTCTTTAAGTAAACCTCTTTGTGATTCTTTCTCATCAACATGCGGTTTAAAAAAAGTACAAGCAAAAATAAAATGACCACTTTTTCCACAGTAATAACATAGTTTATGCAACCTCCTAAAGTTCCTACTACCAGAACGGAAAGATACCTGACCCAGCTGCATGGGTTCCTCCCCTACCCCAGAGATACATGTCATATCACCCTGGGGAGCAGGTGAGACGAAACCACTCACAGAAGGGATCCCTTGCGCGGAGGGAACCTTACACCTCTCTCTAATACGTCTATCTAACCGTACTGCCAAAGACATAGCATTCTCCAATGTATCCGGGTACTCATGAAAAGCAAGGGCATCTTTCAATCTCTCAGATAACCCCTGACAAAACTGACTACGTAACGCGGGGTCATTCCACTCTGACTCGGTAGCCCATCTCCTAAACTCAACGCAGTAAGCCTCTGCAGTATGTTCACCTTGTAATAAATTATGCAATTTAAATTCCGTCATCGAGACCCGATCTGGATCATAATAAATTAATCCCAAGGCTTTAAAAAATTCTTCCACTGACCGGAGGGCCAGAGAACCGGACGGCAGAGAAAAGGCCCAGGATTGCGCGTCCCCTTTAAGCAGGGAAATGATTATCCCTACCCTCTGACTCTCATCACGAGACGAAGATGGACGCAGCCGAAAATACAACTTGCATGACTCTTTAAAGCGGATAAAGTCATCCACACCCCCTGCAAATCTATCAGGGAGAGCGACTTTGGGCTCCCCATAAATTTGACTTCCTCCTATAGCACCTGATGCCAGAGCATTCTGACACTGTGTGACCGAATTACGCAGATCCGCAACCTCTAGGGATAATGCCTGCATGCGATCAACTAGCGCATCAATTGACTCCATCTCAAAACAGCTGAGAAATGGCAGTCAAAGTATTGTCGGGTGATAAAGTCATGGCGGACAGAATACAAGAAACACAGAATGTCAACAAACAAGTGTCTAGGCAAGAAGCTGGGGATCAAGGTCACCTCCTGACTAGGGATGAGCGAACCCGAACTGTATAGTTTGGGTTCGTACCGAATTTTGGGGTGTCCGTGACACGGACCCGAACCCGAATATTTTCGTAAAAGTCCGGGTTCGGGTTCGGTGTTCGGCGCTTTCTTGGCGCTTTTTGAAAGGCTGCAAAGCAACCAAATCTGTACTGTTTTAGCTGGTCAAGTTATTTGTAGTGACCGTAAAAGCACATTTTTTGTTCTGGGTTGAAAAACTATTCCCAAATTTGCCATTCTCAAAATAACTAGTTTCTGCTATATGAGGCCAACTTGAAATCTATCCCAAAAAAGATATCTTACATTGAAGGTGCTGATAGTGTCATTCAGAAAAACCTAAGACACACGCTACCGTGCAGATAGAAGTCTGATTCTGTGATTAAACCTATACCTGTCACACAGCGCAAAAAAAAACAGGCCTCACATTTCTATTCAACCAAATCTGTACTGTTTTAGCTGGTCAAGTTATTTGTAGTGACCGTAAAAGCATATTTTTTGTTCTGGGTTAAAAAAAATATTCCCAAATTTGCCATTCTCAAAATAACTAGTTTCTGCTATATGAGGCCTACTTAAAATCTATCCGAAAAAGGATATCTTACATTGAAGGTGCTGAAAGTGTCATTCAGAAAAACCTAAGACACACGCTACCGTGCAGATAGAAGTCTGATTCTGTGATTAAACCTATACCTGTCACACAGCGCAAAAAAAAACAGGCCTCACATTTCTATTCAACCAAATCTGTACTGTTTTAGCTGGTCAAGTTATTTGTAGTGACCGTAAAAGCACACTTTTTGTTCTGGGTTGAAAAACTATTCCCAAATTTGCCATTCTCAAAATTGTGGTGAACGGGAACAATGAGGAAAACATCTAATAAGGGACGTGGACGCGGACGTGGACATGGTCATGGTGGTGTTAGTGGACCCTCTGGTGCTGGGAGAGGACGTGGCCGTTCTGCCACAGCCACACGTCCTAGTGCACCAACTACCTCAGGTCCCAGTAGCCAGCAGAATTTACAGCGATATTTTGTGGGGCCCAATGCCGTTCTAAGGATGGTAAGGCCTGAGCAGGTACAGGCATTAGTCAATTGGGTGGCCGACAGTGGATCCAGCACGTTCACATTATCTCCCACCCAGTCTTCTGCAGAAAGCGCACAGATGGCGCATAAAAACCAAGCCCATCAGTCTGTCACATCACCCCCATGCATATCAGGGAAACTGTCTGAGCCTCAAGTTATGCAGCAGTCTCTTATGCTGTTTGAAAACTCTGCTGCCAGGGTTTCCCAAGGGCATCCACCTAGCCCTTCCCCAGGGGTGGAAGAGATAGAATGCACTAACGCACAACCACTTATGTTTCCTGATGATGAGGACATGGGAATACCACCTCAGCACGTCTCTGATGATGACGAAACACAGGTGCCAACTGCTGCGTCTTTCTGCAGTGTGCAGACTGAACAGGAGGTCAGGGATCAAGACTGGGTGGAAGACGATGCAGGGGACGATGAGGTCCTAGACCCCACATGGAATGAAGGTCGTGCCACTGACTTTCAGAGTTCGGAGGAAGAGGCAGTGGTGAGACCGAGCCAACAGCGTAGCAAAAGAGGGAGCAGTGGGCAAAATCAGAACACCCGCCGCCAAGAGACTCCGCCTGCTACTGACCGCCGCCATCTGGGACCGAGCACCCCAAAGGCAGCTTCAAGGAGTTCCCTGGCATGGCACTTCTTCAAACAATGTGCTGACGACAAGACCCGAGTGGTTTGCACGCTGTGCCATCAGAGCCTGAAGCGAGGCATTAACGTTCTGAACCTTAGCACAACCTGCATGACCAGGCACCTGCATGCAAAGCATGAACTGCAGTGGAGTAAACACCTTAAAAACAAGGAAGTCACACAGGCTCCCCCTGCTACCTCTTCTGCTGCTGCCGCCTCGGCCTCTTCTGCAGCTGTCGCCGCCTCGGCCTCTTCTGCTGCTGCTGCCGCCGCCTCGGCCTCTTCCTCTGCCTCTAAAGGAACGTTGGCACCTGCCACCCAGCAAACATGGGATGTACCACCAACACCACCACCTGCTTCACCAAGCATCTCAACCATGTCACACGGCAGCGTTCAGCTCTCCATCTCACAAACATTTGAGAGAAAGCGTAAATTCCCACCTAGCCACCCTCGATCCCTGGCCCTGAATGCCAGCATTTCTAAACTACTGGCCTATGAAATGCTGTCATTTAGGCTGGTGGACACACACAGCTTCAAACAGCTTATGTTACTTGCTGTCCCACAGTATGTTGTTCCCAGCCGCCACTACTTCTCCAAGAGAGCCGTGCCTTCCCTGCACAAACAAGTGTCCGATAAAATCAAGTGTGCACTGCGCAACGCCATCTGTGGCAAGGTCCACCTAACCACAGATACGTGGACCAGTAAGCACGGCCAGGGACGCTATATCTCCCTAACTGCACACTGGGTAAATGTAGTGGCGGCTGGGCCCCAGGCGGAGAGCTGTTTGGCGCACGTCCTTCCGCCGCCAAGGATCGCAGGGCAACATTCTTTTTCCTCCTGTCTCCTCCTCCTCCTACTCAGCTTCCTCCTCCTCTTCTTCCACCTGCTCATCCAGTCAGCCACACACCTTCACCACCAACTTCAGCACAGCCCGGAGTAAAGGTCAGCAGGCCATTCTGAAACTCATATGTTTGGGGGACAGGCCCCACACCGCACAGGAGTTGTGGCGGGGTATAGAACAACAGACCGACGAGTGGTTGCTGCCGGTGAGCCTCAAGCCCGGCCTGGTGGTGTGCGATAATGGCCGAAATCTCGTTGCAGCTCTGGGACTAGCCGGTTTGACGCACATCCCTTGCCTGGCGCATGTGCTGAATTTGGTGGTGCAGAAGTTCATTCGCAACTACCCCGACATGTCAGAGCTGCTGCATAAAGTGCGGGCCGTCTGTTCGCGCTTCCGGCGTTCACACCCTGCCGCTGCTCGCCTGTCTGCGCTACAGCGTAACTTCGGCCTTCCCGCTCACCGCCTCATATGCGACGTACCCACCAGGTGGAACTCCACCTTGCATATGCTGGACAGACTGTGCGAGCAGCAGCAGGCCATAGTGGAGTTTCAGCTGCAGCACGCACGGGTCAGTCGCACTGCGGATCAGACACACTTCACCACCAATGACTGGGCCTCCATGCGAGACCTGTGTGCCCTGTTGCGTTGTTTCGAGTACTCCACCAACATGGCCAGTGGCGATGACGCCGTTATCAGCGTTACAATACCACTTCTATGTCTCCTTGAGAAAACACTTAGGGCGATGATGGAAGAGGAGGTGGCCCAGGAGGAAGAGGAGGAAGAGAGGTCATTTTTAGCACTTTCAGGCCAGTCTCTTCGAAGTGACTCAGAGGGAGGTTTTTTGAAACACCAGAGGCCAGGTACAAATGTGGCCAGACAGGGCCCACTACTGGAGGACGAGGAGGATGAGGAGGAGGTGGAGGAGGATGAGGATGAAGCATGTTCACAGCGGGGTGGCACCCAAAGCAGCTCGGGCCCATCACTGGTGCGTGGCTGGGGGGAAACACAGGACGATGACGATACGCCTCCCACAGAGGACAGCTTGTCCTTACCTCTGGGCAGCCTGGCACACATGAGCGACTACATGCTGCAGTGCCTGCGCAACGACAGCAGAGTTGCCCACATTTTAACGTGTGAGGACTACTGGGTTGCCACCCTGCTGGATCCCCGGTACAAAGACAATGTGCCCACCTTACTTCCTACACTGGAGCGTGATAGGAAGATGTGTGAGTACAAGCGCACGTTGGTAGACGCGCTACTGAGAGCATTCCCAAATGTCACAGGGGAACCAGTGGAAGCCCAAGGCAGAGGAGGAGCAAGAGGTCGCCAACGCAGTTGTGTCACGGCCAGCTCCTCTGAGGGCAGGGTTAGCATGGCAGAGATGTGGAAAAGTTTTGTCACCACGCCACAGCTAACTGCACCACCACCTGATACGGAACGTGTTAGCAGGAGGCAACATTTCACTAACATGGTGGAACAGTACCTGTGCACACCCCTCCACGTACTGACTGATGGTTCGGCCCCATTCAACTTCTGGGTCTCCAAATTGTCCATGTGGCCAGAGCTAGCCTTTTATGCCTTGGAGGTGCTGGCCTGCCCGGCGGCCAGCGTTTTGTCTGAACGTGTATTCAGCACGGCAGGGGGCGTCATTACAGACAAGCGCAGCCGCCTGTCTACAGCCAATGTGGACAAGCTGACGTTCATAAAAATGAACCAGGCATGGATCCCACAGGACCTGTCTATCCCTTGTGCAGATTAGATATTAACTACCTCCCCTTAACAATATATTATTCTACTCCAGGGCACTTCCTCATTCAATACTATTTTTAATTTTATTTTACCATTATATTGCGGGGCAACCCAAAGTTGAATGAACCTCTCCTCTGTCTGGGTGCCGGGGCCTAAATGTGTGACAGTGGCCTGTTCCAGTGGTGGGTGACGTGAAGCCTGATTCTCTGCTATGACATGAAGACTGATTCTGCGCTGACATAAGGCCAGATTCTCTGTTACGGGACCTCTCTCCTCTGCCTGGGTGCCTGGGCCTAAATGTGTGACAGTGGCCTGTTCCAGTGGTGGGTGACGTGAAGCCTGATTCTCTGCTATGACATGAAGACAGATTCTGTGCTGACATAAGGCCAGATTCTCTGTTACGGGACCTCTCTCCTCTGCCTGGGTGCCTAGGCCTAAATGTGTGACAGTGGCCTGTTCCAGTGGTGGGTGACGTGAAGCCTGATTCTTTGCTATGACATGAAGACAGATTCTGCGCTGACATAAGGCCAGATTCTCTGTTACGGGACCTCTCTCCTCTGCCTGGGTGCCTGGGCCTAAATGTGTGACAGTGGCCTGTTCCAGTGGTGGGTGACGTGAAGCCTGATTCTCTGCTATGACATGAAGACTGATTCTGCACTGACATAAGGCCAGATTCTCTGTTACGGGACCTCTCTCCTCTGCCTGGGTGCCTGGGCCTAAATGTGTGACAGTGGCCTGTTCCAGTGGTGGGTGACGTGAAGCCTGATTCTCTGCTATGACATGAAGACAGATTCTGTGCTGACATAAGGCCAGATTCTCTGTTACGGGACCTCTCTCCTCTGCCTGGGTGCCGGGGCCTAAATATGTGACAGTGGCCTGTTCCAGTGGTGGGTGACGTGAAGCCTGATTCTCTGCTATGACATGAAGACAGATTCTGTGCTGACATAAGGCCAGATTCTCTGTTACGGGACCTCTCTCCTCTGCCTGGGTGCCTGGGCCTAAATGTGTGACAGTGGCCTGTTCCAGTGGTGGGTGACGTGAAGCCTGATTCTCTGCTATGACATGAAGACTGATTCTGCGCTGACATAAGGCCAGATTCTCTGTTACGGGACCTCTCTCCTCTGCCTGGGTGCCTGGGCCTAAATGTGTGACAGTGGCCTGTTCCAGTGGTGGGTGACGTGAAGCCTGATTCTCTGCTATGACATGAAGACTAATTCTGCGCTGACATAAGGCCAGATTCTATGTTACGGGACCTCTCTCCTCTGCCTGGGTGTCTGGGCCTAAATGTGTGACAGTGGCCTGTTCCAGTGGTGGGTGACGTGAAGCCTGATTCTCTGCTATGACATGAAGACAGATTCTGTGCTGACATAAGGCCAGATTCTCTGTTACGGGACCTCTCTCCTCTGCCTGGGTGCCTGGTCCTAAATGTGTGACAGTGGCCTGTTCCAGTGGTGGGTGACGTGAAGCCTGATTCTCTGCTATGACATGAAGACTGATTCTGCGCTGACATAAGGCCAGATTCTCTGTCACGGGACCTCTCTCCTCTGCCTGGGTGCCTGGGCCTAAATGTGTGACAGTGGCCTGTTCCAGTGGTGGGTGACGTGAAACCTGATTCTCTGCTATGACATGAAGACTGATTCTGCGCTGACATAAGGCCAGATTCTCTGTTACGGGACCTCTCTCCTCTGCCTGGGTGCCTGGGCCTAAATGTGTGACAGTGGCCTGTTCCAGTGGTGGGTGACGTGAAGCATGATTCTCTGCTATGACATGAAGACAGATTCTGTGCTGACATAAGGCCAGATTCTCTGTTACGGGACCTCTCTCCTCTGCCTGGGTGCCTGGGCCTAAATGTGTGACAGTGGCCTGTTCCAGTGGTGGGTGACGTGAAGCCTGATTCTCTGCTATGACATGAAGACAGATTCTGCACTGATATAAGGCCAGATTCTCTGTTACGGGACCTCTCTCCTCTGCCTGGGTGCCTGGGCCTAAATGTGTGACAGTGGCCTGTTCCAGTGGTGGGTGACGTGAAGCCTGATTCTCTGCTATGACATGAAGACTGATTCTGCGCTGACATAAGGCCAGATTCTCTGTTACGGGACCTCTCTCCTCTGCCTGGGTGCCGGGGCCTAAATATGTGACAGTGGCCTGTTCCAGTGGTGGGTGACGTGAAGCCTGATTCTCTGCTATGACATGAAGACAGATTCTGTGCTGACATAAGGCCAGATTCTCTGTTACGGGACCTCTCTCCTCTGCCTGGGTGCCTGGGCCTAAATCTGTGACAGTGGCCTGTTCCAGTGGTGGGTGACGTGAAGCCTGATTCTCTGCTATGACATGAAGACTGATTCTTCGCTGACATAAGGCCAGATTCTCTGTTACGGGATCTCTCTCCTCTGCCTGGGTGCCTGGGCCTAAATGTGTGACAGTGGCCTGTTCCAGTGGTGGGTGACGTGAAGCCTGATTCTCTGCTATGACATGAAGACAGATTCTGTGCTGACATAAGGCCAGATTCTCTGTTACAGGACCTCTCTCCTCTGCCTGGGTGCCTGGGCCTAAATGTGTGACAGTGGCCTGTTTCAGTGGTGGGTGACGTGAAGCTTGATTCTCTGCTATGACATGAAGACAGATTCTGTGCTGACATAAGGCCAGATTCTCTGTTACGGGACCTCTCTCCTCTGCCTGGGTGCCTGGGCCTAAATGTGTGACAGTGGCCTGTTTCAGTGGTGGGTGACGTGAAGCTTGATTCTCTGCTATGACATGAAGACAGATTCTGTGCTGACATAAGGCCAGATTCTCTGTTACGGGACCTCTCTCCTCTGCCTGGGTGCCTGGGCCTAAATGTGTGACAGTGGCCTGTTCCAGTGGTGGGTGACGTGAAGCCTGATTCTCTGCTATGACATGAAGACTGATTCTGCGCTGACATAAGGCCAGATTCTCTGTTACGGGACCTCTCTCCTCTGCCTGGGTGCCTGGGCCTAAATGTGTGACAGTGGCCTGTTCCAGTGGTGGGTGACGTGAAGCCTGATTCTCTGCTATGACATGAAGACAGATTCTGTGCTGACATAAGGCCAGATTCTCTGTTACGGGACCTCTCTCCTCTGTCAGGGTGCCGGGGCCTAAATATGTGACAGTGGCCTGTTCCAGTGGTGGGTGACGTGAAGCCTGATTCTCTGCTATGACATGAAGACAGATTCTGTGCTGACATAAGGCCAGATTCTCTGTTACGGGACCTCTCTCCTCTGTCAGGGTGCCGGGGCCTAAATATGTGACAGTGGCCTGTTCCAGTGGTGGGTGACATAAAGCCAGATTCTTTGCTATGGCATGAAGAGACTGAATTTCTGCTGACGTGAAGCCAGATTCTCTGCTATGGGACCTCTGTCCAATTGATATTGGGTCATTTTTATTTATTTTATTTTTATTTTAATTCATTTCCCTATCCACATTTGTTTTCAGGGGATTTACCTACATGTTGCTGCCTTTTGCAGCCCTCTAGCTCTTTCCTGGGCTGTTTTACAGCCTTTTTAGTGCCCAAAAGTTCGGATCCCCATTGACTTCAATGGGGTTCGGGTTCGGGACGAAGTTCGGTTCGGGTTCGGATCCCGAACCCGAACATTTCCGGGAAGTTCGGCCGAACTTCTCGAACCCGAACATCCAGGTGTTCGCTCAACTCTATTCTTAAGCTCTGACCTAAGATCTGTTAATCTCGTTAAATGGGACTAAGGAATGTTTGTGGAGAAGTTCTAATTTGTGTATCTCTTCCAATAAGGCATCTACCTGAGCTGCCCTCTCTTTCTTGAGTCTAGCTCCGATGCTGATGAATTGACCTCTTATATAAGCTTTGTGGGCATCCCAAATTACATGGGGGGAGGTTTCTGGGAGGGAGTTTAACAGGAAATATTCATCTAGCAACTTTTGCACCTGCTCCTTCTGTGTCTGGGTGGATATTAATTGTTCATTGAGCCGCCATTTAAAAGCACGGGAATTTCGTTGTGGAGTGGAGATCTTCATGAATACCGGTGAGTGGTCTGATAGATGAATAGATCCTATTTGAGTTCCCTGGCACTGAATGTGGATATTTGGAATCTGCGACCTTCGTGTGCAGAAGATAGGCTAAAAGGAAAGGACCACCGATATAGAATTTTGCGTGATCTTAGAGTGCTCTTCTTTTTTTCAACGTGGATTGTGCTAGGTCTTGAAAAACATAAATTTCGTGGCCATCCCACATGATGTTATTAGTGCCTCTTGCTCTAGATAGAATCGCCTCTTTCACTGGAAAACGGAGAAATTTACAAATAACGTCTCTTGGTGGTTCAGATAAAGGTGGCTTCGGGGGAAGGGCTCTATGTGCCCTCTCTAGTATAATTTCGTGGGCAGAGTCTGGGTCCAGAAGTTGCAGACATATTTCTGCGATCGTATTAGGGAATTCGCCAGCGCCAACCGTTTCTGGGATTCCACGGAACCACAGGTTATTGCGTCTCCTCCGATTTTCTTGATCTTCGATCGCATTATATATGTTGTTTAGGTTGGATTGATAAATTTGCAAGCGCTGCGTTACAGCAGCCTGATGCTGGAGGATTACAGCTTGAGAGTCTTCTAAAGATTCTACTCTAATTCCTATCTGGCGGACATCTTGCTTTATGGCCGTTAAGTCAGCGCTTAGTGGTTCCAGCGCTGAGGATAGGGAGGTTGACAGTATTTATTTTAGATATGAGCAAGATATAAGGAGGTTATCCGATTCATCCTCACCTCCGCTTGCTGGTCCTGCTTCCTCTTGCTGTTTCTGGCTCGCCGCTCGTGGCGTCGCCGGCGCTATCTTTGAGACATATGTGGCAGCAGCTTTCTTTATAGATTTCTCCATATCTCCGCTATTTACCCTCGATTTCGGGTGGCTAGTATATTCCCCTGTCTTGGGATTACCGATCTTGACCATAGTTGATCGTTATCTCGGTGATACCAGGCTGAAAGGGTGCTGTAGTACACGGAGCAGTAACTCGGCCATCTCCATCCGGCGCTAGCTCCGCCCCGAAGTTACATATTCTAAAGCCTTTTGTGTCATGTATAAGTGGGAAAAAAATAAGGGCCCATTTGCCGTTCAGCGGTGCAGTTATATCTTCTAAAGCCTTTTGTTGTGTTTAAGTGGAAAAAAATAAGGGCCTATTTGCTGTTCAGCGGTACAGTTATATGTTTGAAAGCCTTTTCTGTCATGTATAAGTGGAAAAAAATAAGGGCCTATTTGCCATTCAGCGGTGCAGTCATATGTTCTAAAGCCCTTTTTTGTCGTGTATTAGTGGCAAAAGACAAATATATTTGCCATTTAGTAGACCAGTTATATGTTCTAAAGCCCATTTTTGCATGTATCAGTGGCACAAAAAAAGTATTTGTCGTTGTGTGGTGAATTGAGAAAATTACAGCCCTTTTTAGCGTGTATAAGTGGGGGAAAAAGGGGGCTTATTAGCCGTTGTGTGGTGAAGTGAGAAAATTGTAGACTTTTTTGGGGTGTTTTAATTTCCTTTTTATTTATTTATTTATTTGATATAACAGTATATCAGACAGTGAAGTGCCAGGCCCTGCAGAGGGGAGGCATAAATGTTTCTGGCGCAGGCACAAGTCGCAGCAGAGTAAGGGGGCGTGGCAGGAGCTCCCGGTGTCATCTAGCGGTCGTGTCTTGACCAGCAACCCAGCGGTTCTTGAATGGATGACTCTGTCATCCACTTCGTCCCAAGTGAAATCAGACACCTCCAGCCAAATATCTGACCCAGAAATGGTTGAGGATGATGTGCAGATAGTATTCGATGATGATGATGATGTAGCTAATCACACTTGGGAGCCAGGTGAATTAGGGGCTTCATCATCATCGGGAGAAGGGGGTGGCATCTTGCCCGTGATGCAGCGGCGGAGCCAGCAGGTTGCTAGCGTGGCCGGGAGTCAGCAGTGGGAGGTCGGGAGCCAAACGTGCCTGGGGTAGACAGCTCGCTTCACAGGAGCCTACCTGCCGGGAAAGTAGTGGTGCACAGGTTCAAGGAAGCAGCTGCGGTAGCAGTCAGTCAGTGATTAGTGTTGGGGGTAAACTCACCTACCCGGCGGTGTGGCAGTTTTTGTTAAGCTGCCGGAGGAGGTGAACATGGCCATATGTAGAATCTGTGGGGAGAAGGTGAAGCGTGGCCAGGGTGCCAATTTTTGGCACCACGGCCCTGCGTCAACATATGCAGCGTCACCATAAAGTGGCCTGGGAGAACCGTGGCTCTGATTAGTGTTGAGCGCGAATATTCGAATTGCGAATTTTTTTCTCGAATATCGCAATTTCGAGATTTCGCGAATATTTAGAATATCGTTCTATATATCCGCGAAATCGAATATTCGTTTTTTTCTTTTTTTTTTTATTATATTTTTTTCTTTCCCACTTCCCTAAAATTGTTCTTACCTGTCCTTTGGATTCCTGGCTTCCTGGCTGCTCCAGTCAGTGGCGTTTTCAACTTACTGCTATATTCCATATTAGCTAAATTACAATCTAATCTATATGTGTATTTTACGAAATTTCGCAATAGTCGCAATTGCGATGCGAGTAATATAACACGAAATATTCGCATGAAGATTTCAACTTAGCACTGCTATACTCCATATTCTAGCCTAATATGGAATATAGCTGTGCTAAGTTAGCACTGCTATATTCCATATTAGGCTAGAATATGGAGTATAGCAGTGCTAAGTTGAAATCTTCATGCGAATATTTCGTGTTATATTAGTCGCATCGCAATTTCGACTTTTTCAAATGTTCTTAATATTGCTCTAACTTCGTCTTTACGAAATTTCGTAATATTGCTCTAACTTCGTCTCTTAGAATATTACGAATATTCTAAAAGACGAAGTTAGAGCAATATTAAGAAATTTCGTAAAATACACATATAGATTGTAATTTAGCTAATATAGTGCTATAATCCCTTTTTTTTCCTGTAATTTTTTTTTGCCTCTTCTGAACCTAAGTTTTGTAAAATATGTACACTATTAAAAATTATTACTATAGCAGTATATTAGCTTAAATACAATCTATGTGTATTTTACGAAATTTCGTAATATTGCTCTAACTTCGTCTTTTAGAATATTACGAATATTCTAAAAGAAGAAGTTAGAGCAATATTAAGAACATTTGCAAAAGTCGAAATTGCGATGCGAGTAATATAACACGAAATAGTCGCATGAAAATTTCAACTTAGCACAGCTACTGTATATTCCATATTCTAGCCTAATATGGAATATAGCAGTGCTAATTTAGCACAGCTATATTCCATATTAGGCTAGAATATGGAATATAGCAGTGCTAAGTTTAAATCTTCATGCGACTATTTCGTGTTCTATTACTCGCATCGCAATTTCGACTTTTGCAAATGTTCTTAATATTGCTCTAACTTCGTCTTTTAGAATATTCGTAATATTCTAAGAGACGAAGTTAGAGCAATATTACGAAATTTCGTAAAATACACATATTAGCCTAGCCATAGTCATTAGCATAGGAACGTTGCCTTATACTATCAAGATAAATTTTCGCAATATGCGAAAAAATAATTTCGCGATAATTGGAATAATTGCGAATATTCGATTTCGACGAATATAACACGAATATTCATGCGAATATTCGCGAAATATCGCGAAATCGAATATGGCACCTCCCGCTCATCACTAGCTCTGATGTGCTGGTCCAGCCTGCCTCAGCAACCGCTGCATCACCCAGTGGCACGCACCCGGTTTCAGGCAGTCAAGGCTCCACCATCTTAGCCAAAGGGAGCTGTCTGTCCTTCTCATCATCTGACGGTCCTTATGCTCCTGCTCCTCCTCCTCCTTGTCAGTTATTCCGTCAGCAATCGATCACTGAAGCGATTGCCAAGAGACAACAGTATGCGTGCACTCATCCAACGTCGCAGAAGCTGAATGTGCTCTTGTCCAAGTTGCTGGTGCTGCAGTCCCTTCCTTTCCAAGTGGTGGACTCTGCATCTTTCAGAGAACTGATGGCTTGTGCCGAGGTGTAGAGTTGCAAGCCGTCATTTATTTGCCAAAAAGGCAGTACCAGCCCTGCACACACATGTAGAACAGAAGGTTAGCCAGTCCTTGAGCCTGTCGATGTCTGCCAAAGTGCACAGCAGCACCGACGTGTGGAGCTGTAACTACAGTCAGAGACAATATATGTCCTTTACAGCCCACTGGGTGAATGTGGTTCCTGCACAGCCACACCAGCAAAATGGCCATGTGACGCCGCTTCCGCG
Organism: Bufo bufo; assembly: GCF_905171765.1. Lineage (NCBI taxonomy): Eukaryota > Metazoa > Chordata > Amphibia > Anura > Bufonidae > Bufo > Bufo bufo. Next base: position 166,867,737 of record NC_053396.1, on the reverse strand, counting down.
TTGTCGCGCCGTTGGTCCTGCGACAATGTCTGCCTCCGCCTCTTCATCCTCCACTGTGTGAGGCGCATAGCCAGCCTGCTTCTTCCATTTAAACTATTTTGGCGCCCATAGCAACGCTGACAGACGCCGGTACACAGGCGGCAAGTCACGTTGCACTACCGCCCCCTATGGTATTCGCCACAAGCGTTCCATATTGGAAAATTGTAAGTAAATCAACCACTTTTTATGCTACTTCTGTGAAGGTTGTAAAGCACATGCCCTGAACGGATCACTTCTTCTGCTATAGGTATCTGGGCTGATCCGGACTTTATTAGTCTTATCAGGTCTGTGCAACCAACAGGGCTTTCCCTGCTCATCCCTCCTTCCAACCTAGGTCATACATTGGGCTGGGAGCGCTGTGTGTTTTTTAGGCATACGTGATACGCGCTCCATACCTATAACTGTAAGTAAACCAACCAACTATACGATATATTTACAAAGATTATTGTTAGGTTTGTTACTTGAACAGATTTCCCTTTGCCTTTTACAGGTACCCGGGCTTACTTTGACCATACAGGTCTAGGCCAGGCCTGTGCAACCAAGAGGCCCGCCCCCCTTTGATCTAAACACTTAATTGTATGGTGGTAGGAGAGGAGATTACAACCTCCACTCAGGATCCCTGTCCCCTGAAGAGTTAGGGGGTCTCACTTTAAATAAAGTGCGGGTATCTTTTATATCCTAATATATTCCCAAAAATAACGAAACGCGTAGGAACTCCTACATATATATATATATCCTTTATACCAATTTATTCCACTCCACCCTGGTAGCCCTTACCATCATCTGGACCATTCACCTTGTCCCTTTAGGGCTATCTAGGGCGACGTAACAGGGCTAGGTTCCGGACGTGGCCACCCCTTGCGGGGACAGGACCTCGTGTTTGATTGATACCATAGGGACTCACAAGCCAAGTAGGGCATCAACAGGGATAGCATTTCCCTGTAGCCCCTTGGAACCTAAGTATCATCAACAAGAGGACTTTCTTCAGAACACGAGAGGCTCCTCCACTTCCGGTGCTCTGGACTACTTCGGTCCTGACTGGCATACCGGTAAGATCTACCCTGTATCCTGCCTTTTGGCATAATTCAGGTCTACGGCATCCGCCAAAGACCCCATTTCCATGTTTACTGTTGGCCAGCTCTGCGGAGTGACCTACCTTTTGGAGACTCACCCATGTGGGCTCCATATTGTTGTCTGTCTTGTTTGTTTGGTAGGGGCTTGTCATTCCCATTAGGGATCTTAATCAATTCTAATAAAACTTAGTTTTTTAATACGTTACTGCCCCTTACTCTTTTTCACAAGTCACAGTGCCCCTCCAGCATACATACTGTTCTGCAGCTCATTTGCCTGGGCGAACTGAGTCATACAGGGGAGGAACTGCTCTGTCTCCTTCCTCAAGAAATCGAATCCTGGATTTCTCTGCGACAACTCAAAATCGGAACCATGGTGACCGACAAGAACATGGTGTCAGCGCTGCGTTAAGGAGGGCTGAGTCATGTGCCCTGCCAGGAAACTTTGCATGCACTTCAGCCACTCGTACAGCGCCAAGCACACCTTCCTTGAGCTGCATCGGCAGAACGGCATCCCCCAACATAGGCTGATATGCGATGTTTCCACCCATTGGAATTCCACCCTCGATATGTTGGACCAACTATACGAACAGAGAAAGGCCCTAAACAATTTCTTGATAATCCAAGCAGACAAGAGTACTCCTCTGTGTAACCTCGATGCCAGCCAGTGGCAGCTCATGCATGACACCTGCCGTTTTCTCAGGCCCTTTGAGGAGGCCACGTTATTTGTCAGTCGCAAGGACTACGGGATGAGCAATGTAATTCCACTGCTTCATGTCCTGGAATAGATGCTGGTAAATCTGGCTCATCAGGGGACTGGACACGTGGCGCCTAGATCCCACGGCCACATGAGCCCTGTGAGGGCTGAACTGGAGGAGGAGGATATTGGAGCACAAGCAATGTTTAGCGAAATGGGTGGTTTTTACACATAGGTGACAGGAAAGGAGGAGCAGGAGCAGCCAGAGGAGCTAAAGGGCAATGAGGAAGACGAGGCAGAGGACCCAGTATGGCAGTATGCAGTGGAGATGAAGGCAGGGAGTCCCTCTTAGTCACTTGCACAACTGGCCAGATGCATGCTCACTTGCTTGCGTAGCGACAGCCGAATTGTCACCATTCGGCAGAGGGATGACTTCTAGCTCTCCACCTTGTTGGACCCTCGCTACCGGTCCAAAATGGGGGCCTTTTTTGCACCTGCTGAGAGGGAGGACAAACTGAACTACTATAGAGACATCCTATGAAGTCAGTTGGCCGCTGCCTATCTGCGCCATCGTCCATCCTCTTGCAGGTCTGACCGGGGGGCCCTCTGTGCTCACGTTCCTCTGTCATGGCTGCTGTGGCAGGTTTGGGGGGTAGGAGCAGTTCCAACCCCATCAACAGAAACTTGAGTCTAGAGTCGCTGATGAGCAGCTTTCTTCACCCGCCTAGTGAAGAAACTACTCACCAGCAGCTAGACTTAGAGCAGGACCTGAAACAGCAGGATGTGGCATACTTGGACAGTACCCTACCACCCCAAATTGAAGATCCGGATTTATGGCCTCAACTAGCAGAGTTTACCCTGGAAAAGCTATCCTGCCCGGCCAGTAGTTTGGCATCGGTGCGGGTGTTTAGTGCGGCGGGGCCATAGTTACCCCAAGAAGAACTCGCCTGTCCACCCAAAATGTGGAGAAACTGACCTTTGTCAAGATGAATCAGGGGTGGATCAGCCTGGATTTCAACCCACCAATGCCTGATGCATCACACTAGATCATCCAAGGTGCCACACCAACACTTTGACAAAAGAGACCGGTTTCTTCTGGCTACCTGCCTAAGCTACTATTCTGATGCTGCCACCCGTCTGATGCCACACATCTGATGCCAAGTGCTCCTTCTTTCACCCATCATCTACAGCTGGTACTTATATTGCCACTCACCTACCCACTCTGTCACCGGGTCACTCTGTGGTCTCTTGATGCTGCTGCTTTCTTCTCACTATGTCACTTTGCCACTCTGTGGTCTCCTGATGCTGCTGCCACCTCCACACTATGTCACCTTGCCACTCTGTGGTCTCCTGATCCTGCTGTCACCTACACACTATGTCACCTTGCCATTCTGTGTCTCCTGATTCTACTGTCACCACCACACTATGTCACCTTGCAACTCTGTGGTCTCCTGATGCTGCTGCCACCTCCACACTATGTCAATATGCCACTCTGTGGTCTCCTGATGCTGCTGCCACCTCCCCACTCTGTAACCGGGTCACTCTGTGGTCTTCTTATGCTGCTGCCACCTACACACTATGTCATCTTGCCACTCTGTGTTCTCCTGATTCTACTGTGAACTCCACACTATGTTACCTTGCCACTCTGTGGTCTCCTGATGCTGCTGCCACCTCCACACTATGCCACCTTGCCACTCTGTTGTCTCCTGATGCTGCTGCTACCTCCCTACTCTGTCACCGGGTCTCTCTGTGGTCTCCGATGCTCCTGCTGCCACCTCCACACTGTCATTGTGTCACTCTGTGGCCTCCTCCTGATGTTGCCGCCACCTCCACTCTCTGTCATTGTGCCACTCTGTGGAATCCTGATGCTGCCGCCACCTCCACACTGTCATTGTGCCACTCTGTGGCCTCCTCCTGATACTGCCGCCACCTCCAGACTCTGACATTGGGCCAGTCTGTGGTCTCCTCATGCTGCTTCCACCTCACCATTATGTCATAGGGCCACTCTGTGGACTTCTCATGCTGTTCCCACCCTCCCCACTTCATGACTGGGCCACTATTTTGCCTTTTGGCCTGGCTGACATCATCATTCATTTGACCCTTTTTCTGATCTGTCAGAAGGATAGAAAAATGAGACGCACAATGAATCCTGTCTGTGTAGCAGCTGTAAGGACTATATGGTCCCATCAGAATTGGCTTGTGATTTGGTAGCCAAAAGCAGGAGTGGGTACAAAACACAGAAGACATGCAAATATTCCATTCATGTGTCATCTCTGTTTTGGATTTACTTCTGTTTTTTTGGCATTAACAATACTGATGGATTACTGACCAAATGCTGACCGAGTGAAGGAGAATCCCCAACAGAAAGGATCAATTTTTAGGGGGTTATTGTTCTTATGGATCAGAGGAAGGTAAAATTATCAGTGACGTCAACACAAACTTACTGCTGACACCCTCTTCACTTTGTCAGGGGGGCCTCTACTTGTATAAACGTTTAATAGAACGAACAGGTTCTGTAGACATCTATGTGGAATCAGCTGATGACGCTGTAAAAAAGGAGTGTGCTTCTTCTTGGATATAACATTGACCTGTGAGTCAGTTTTAGCCCCGTGACTGCCCAAATAAGTGAAGTGTGCAGTGATTCTAAGAGCGATGCCTGTCATCTGCATGTCAAACTGACTCACAGTATTATTTCACTACCATAGCAGACTCCCTATGTGTGTTACTGCAAGGCACACCACTATAAAGGCTCTCTGCAGCCAGGAAATAGCCGTTTTTTAACGCGATGCACCGTGAATAAATTCGGATCTAACCAAAAAATAATAATATTTGGCAAACGGGACGAATCGAACATTTGAAAAATTCGCTCATCTCTAGATCTTACTAAGGTGGACAGAGAAATCAGGAGAAGTACAAACAGCAGGTGTCGCTAAACAGATACATTTTATTGAATAACTCAGTGGCTATGCATTTTTTTTTTATTACATGCAGTTAAATACATTAAGATCCAGGTGCTAGTTTGAAAAATGTAGAATATTTTCATAAAACAACCCCTTTGAGCTATATATATTTAAAGATATGTATTTAGCCCAATAAAAGTTTTTTCTTATTATTCCTCAATGTAATGTGCAATAACCATTAAATGGAAAGGTATTCATACAAGCAAATATTCTAGGTTAAGCATCTTATCCTGCATTTTGGATAGGAACACTTTGATCTGCCTCTCTATGTTGGAGGTATTCCATGCCCTTTTTCCAAGGACGGATATCAAGTGTTACAAATAAAAGTGAAATTTAGCAAATTCAACCTGACATTAGAGTTGACTCATCTGAATTCTATCAACTGTTTATATATAAGTAAATGATACATTCAATCTCCATATTACTGCCATAAAACATACCACTTTTACTCCTGGCAATTAATTTGTTCAGAATACACCAGTAACACAGCATGCCTGCTTGATGACAACTCTACGTCAAAGAGAATATATAATACTGCACAAGAGAAGGATACCGACTAACTTTTATATGCTTAAATAAAGCTGTGAAATTGCCCTATGGTGTGCAGAGCTCAATTGGGTTAACATGTTTTCAATGCACATTTGTACGTGTTTACAAGTATTTACATAATCAAGTCAATGTAACAAGATAGTTATTGCACTTAATCAATTTACCTTCTTACGTTGCTGAAGACCTATAGGTTTTCTTGTGCAGTACATTTATTGCATATACAGTATGTACATTTTAGAAATAAGATAAATTTATTGTATCTTATAATTTACTGTTTTAGAACATTTTTAAAGAAAGTAAAATCTCTGGATAACTAGAGACTGCTTCCGCTAAAAATAATATGAAAGACCAATGAGTATTAAAGGGGTTGGCCCATCTCATACATTGGTGGCATATTGTTAGGATATGCCATCAATGTCTGATATGTGCAGGTCCTAGCGATATGCCACCAGTGTGTAAGATGAGCCAATCCCTTTAAAGAAGTGCTTAGTTTTTTTTTTTTTTTTTTTGTAATGTAATCTTTTAATCATCCAGTTTTAGGGCTTATAACTAGAGATGTTATGAGAGATGACGTTTTGAAACATTTGATTCAGATGAGTCACCGAACTTCGTCAAGAAATTTGATTAATTAAGAATTAGTTTGTCACTAATCACGATAAATCAGGTATACTAGGCCACTTTGGTTAATCATATTCATCCCACTTGGTGGCCCATTCTCAGTGTTAAGTCTCGGAACTTAAACTGCAGAAAGATTGCATCACTCTATGCATTACATTCTACTGCAGCCACATTCATAGTTAATCCATTCTGTAGGTGCTATGCCGTCAGTATTACAGGTGTAATTTATCGTTGTCTACATCACTGTGCAGGGCACCAAGATTCACAGCTAATCCCTTCTGTTAAACAAAAATAAAAGCATACAGCACCCTTCAGTAAAGCCAAAAACGTGTACGCGCCCCCACAGGAGCTGTTTCCAGATGGTTTGTTAGTGAAACAAAATAAAGAACTGGAGGCAGCGGCAATAAAGTAGTGGAGAGAAAAAAAACGCTCTATTAATGCATGCTGAGGCAGTCCAATAACATGCTTTTTAATCCCTTCTGTTAGCTGTAGATTTACTGTGCATCAGTATTACAGGTCAATGTTACCATCTGGTCTAATTTATTGCCATGCACTTAACCAAGCAGTGGCCCAATATTCAAGTAGTGGCCCCATGGCAGATTGGGAGGGTGGCAGCAGCAACAGTGGCAGTAATGGTGACAATTATGGCCCCATGGCAGAGTAGGGAGGGTGGCCGCAACTTCAGTGATCATTAGTTGCAGAATGATCTATTCTGTTGCATCAGACACTGGTGTCTGGAAATCCTGGTTGATTCACGCCTGATTCATCTTTAAGAAGGTTAGTCTCTCAACATTTTTAGAAAAGATGAGTTCTCTTAGGCCTCTTTTTACATGGGCGTCACGTTTTGGCTCAGGATGCGTCCCGGGTGCATTGCGGCAAACCCGCGCGAGTAGGTACGCAATTTCAGTCAGTTTTGACTGCGATTGCATTCCGTTGTTCAGTTTTTATCGCGCGGGTGCAATGCGTTTTGCACACGCGTGATAAAAAACTGAATGTGGTACCCAGACCCGAACTTCTTCACTGAAGTTCAGCTTTGGGTTCAAGGTTGTGTAGATGTAATTATTTTCCCTTATAACATGGTTATAAGGGAAAATAATTGAATTTGAAAACAGAATACTTAGTAAAATAGGGCTGGAGGGGTTAAAAAAAAAAAAACTCACCCATGGTTATGGATCATGTGATGGACCATGTGATGAGCGCAGTGATGTCACCACAGGTCCTTTTCCTCACAGATGAAGGCAGAAGTGTCACGGCGGGGAGTGGGGGAAACCCCCCACCGTACAATATCAGTCGCTGCTATGCCGGATAGCAGGGAGCAGGTCACCCCCTAACGCGACCATGAAGATCTCCCTAAACTCCTAATGCATGAGCCGCTTCAGAAGGTAAGGGGGCTCATGCTCACCAACCTAGAACCCTAAGTATCCCTGCTATGCCCTAAGCCTGAAGACAGGGCAGAGACCACCCATTCATCCTACACAACGGATGCATGGTGTCTCCAGAAGACCAGCAGCTGGCCACCAACTAGACAGGGTTCACAGCCGAACGACAGGTAAGTAACAAAAGGCAACAGATAACCTAGGTTACCAGAACTTACCTGCCGCTGACGAGATGGACCAGAAACGCACTGTCTAGACCCCTCCAGGAAACCAACCCCCTTTCGGAGAAAACACACCACAACACAATAACCTCCAAACAAGGCCCACACCATAACAACATACACCAGGTGGGAGAGGGAAAACAGAAACACGCCGGAGGGGACACACAGACAGAGCAAAGGAAACAATATAACAAATAGGGGTGGCTCACACAGACTTTTACATACAGCCAGAGAGCAGAGCTCCTACACAGACTGACAAGCAAAATCAAAACTGACCTCAGGTTCCACCACCCCAACATATAAGGAGGCCTGAGGTCACACCCACCACACCTAGCAAACACACCTTAACCCCCTGCTCGCCAGGATGGGAAGGGACACACAACTTAAAGGGGAAGTGTCAAAACATGCAAAAACAACATGTTGCCACCAGCAACAAGCATGCACGGCAAAAGTGTCATGGTCCACAATTCCACACCATGACACAGCCGTGACAAGAAGAGAAGCCGAGCTGCGCGAACAAGTGGATTAAGGTGAGTTAAATTATTTTAATTTTTTTTTAACCCCCTCCAGCCATATTTTACTAAGCATTCTGTTTTAAGAATGCTATTATTTTCCCTTATAACAATGTTATAAGGGAAAATAATATAATGATCGGGTCCCCATCCCGATCATCTCCTAGCAACCATGCGTGAAAATCGCACCGCATCCGCACTTGCTTGCGGATGCTTGCGATTTTCACGCAGCCCCATTCACTTCTATGGGGCCTGTGTTGCGTGAAAAACACACAAAATAGAGCATGCTGCGATTTTCACGCAACGCACAAGTGATGAGTAAAAATCACCCCTCGTGTGCACAGCCCCATAGAATTGAATTGGTCCGGATTCAGTGCGGGTGCAATGCGTTAACCTCACGCATTGCACCCTACGCGGAAATCTCGCCCGTGTGAAAGAGGCCTTAGGGGTAACTATGCCCCCTCTTGCATTGAACACCTCCTCTGAGGCCACACTACTGGCTGGGCAGGAACGCATACCTATGGTAAACTTGGCCACTTGCAGCCACACTTTAAGCTTGCATGCCCAGCAATCTAGGGGAACCTGGGTGGGGATCAGTCCAAGTATGCCACCACCTGCTGGTTTAGGTTCTGCTGCTGATGCTCTTCAGAGACTCCAGACTGAAGTTGCTACATATGGAGCTGGTTCTGCTAATGCCCCCTCCTCAACTAGTCATGGCAGTGGAGTGTGAGCATAGAGGGTCCCCCCAGTCAGACCTTCCTGGGGATGGGCGATGGCGTTTGTAGGCAGCGACCAACTACATACACAGCATGCCTCTATAGTAGTCAATTTCTGCATCCCTTTCAGAAGGTCTAAAAAATGCCCCCATTTTTGAGCACTAGCAAGGGTCTAACAGTGTTGATAGCCAGTGGTCATCCCTCTGCCGAATGTTGATAATGTGGCTGTCACTATGCAAACTCAGCATGCATCTGGCCATTTGCACAATTGACTCGGAAGGACTCCCTACCTCTATCTCTACTGCATACTGCCGCAGTCTGTCGGTGTCATCTGTGTTGTGGCCCTCCAGCTCCTTCTCCTCTCCTGCCATTTGGGAAGATAAACCACCTAGTTGTGTATAAAATTCCTGGGCGTTTATGTCCTTCTCCTCTGCCAGTTCCTCCTCCTCAGGGCTCAGGTGGCCATGAAATGGAGATGCCACTTCTTCTATCACCTCGCCAATCAGATTTGTCAGCATCTCCTCCAGGACGTGAAGGAGTGGAATAACATCATTAATCTTGTAGTTCTGCCTAAATGACAAATAAAGTGGCCACCTCAAAGGGCCTGATCAAACGGCACGTGTTACGCATGAGCTGCCACTGGCTAATGTGGAAGTATGGGTGGACTGGCCATAGATCCTACAGGGAAATTTTCCAGTGGTCCTGTGACCAGAGGGCTGCCCAAGCCCTCCTCTTGGCCGCCAGCCAGATACATAAAGATCTGAGGCTATCAGCATTAATTAATGTTTCCAGGACAATAATACAGTTTCATACTGTGGTGTGGGCAGACGTATTTTGTGGTACTGTATCTGGTTTAACTAGGGTGGCATTTTGTTCTGCATTACAGTATTGTTGGCCCTGCCTACTTCTGTTGCCATGCCTTCTGTCAGTTTGGACCAGCCTACAACATGGGGCCACTTTTAGTTTTTTTTATCCAGGGCCACTTTAAGTTCCCAGTCCGTCTCTGCATGGAAGTTACATCAGGGAGTAGACCAGACCGTCTGCAGCATTAAGAAATCGTTGACCACCTTCCTCTGCTTGTACAGACTGTCTAACATATGGAGCATGGAGTTCCGATGGATGGAAACATATCACATATCAGGCAATGTTGGTGAAGAGCATTTTGCACAGTAAGAGTGGCTGAAGTGCATGCACAGTTTCCTGGACATTTTTAACAGCTCTTGCAGTTCAGTGAAAGACTTAGGCCTCTTTCACTCGAGCAAGGTTTTCATCCATAGAAACATAGAAACATAGAAACATAGAATGTGTCGGCAGATAAGAACCATTTGGCCCATCCAGTCTGCCCAATATACTAAATACTATGGATAGCCCCTGGCCCTATCTTATATGAAGGATGGCCTTATGCCTATCCCATGCATGCTTAAACTCCTCCACTGTATTTGCAGCTACCACTTCTGCAGGAAGGCTATTCCATGCATCCACTACTCTCTCAGTAAAGTAATACTTCCTGATATTACTTTTAAACCTTTGCCCCTCTAATTTAAAACTATGTCCTCTTGTAGCAGTTTTTCTTCTTTTAAATATTCTCTCCTCTTTTACTTTGTTGATTCCCTTTATGTATTTAAAAGTTTCTATCATATCCCCTCTGTCTCGTCTTTCTTCCAAGCTATACATGTTAAGTTCCTTTAATCTTTCCTGGTAAGTTTTATCCTGCAATCCATGTACCAGTTTAGTAGCTCTTCTCTGAACTCTCTCCAAAGTATCAATATCCTTCTGGAGATATGGTCTCCAGTACTGAGCACAATACTCCAAATGAGGTCTCACTAGTGCTCTGTAGAGCGGCATGAGCACCTCCCTCTTTCTACTAGTAATGCCTCTCCCTATACACCCAAGCATTCTGCTAGCATTTCCTGCTGCTCTATGACATTGTCTGCCTGCCTTTAAGTCTTCTGAAATAATGACCCCTAAATCCCTTTCCTCAGATACTGAGGTTAGGACTGTATCACTGATTTTATATTCTGCTCTTGGGTTTTTACGGCCCAGGTGCATTATCTTGCACTTATCAACATTAAATTTTAGTTGCCATATTTTTGACCATTCCTCTAGTTTTCCTAAGTCCTTTTCCATTTGGTGTATCCCTCCAGGAACATCAACCCTGTTACAAATCTTTGTGTCATCAGCAAAAAGACACACCTTACCATCGAGGCCTTCTGCAATTTCGCTGATAAAGATATTAAACAATATGGGTCCCAGAACAGATCCCTGAGGTACCCCACTGGTAACAAGACCTTGGTCTGAATATACTCCATTGACTACAACCCTCTGTTGCCTGTCCCTCAGCCACTGCCTAATCCATTCAACAATATGGGAGTCCAAGCCCAAAGACTGCACTTTATTGATAAGCTTTCTATGTGGGACAGTATCAAAAGCCTTACTAAAGTCTAGATAAGCGATGTCTACTGCACCTCCTCCATCTATTATTTTAGTCACCCAATCGAAAAAATCAATAAGATTAGTTTGACATGATCTCCCTGAAGTAAACCCATGCTGTTTTTCATCTTTCAATCCATGGGATTTTAGATGTTCCACAATCCTCTCCTTAAGTATGGTTTCCATTAATTTCCCCACTATTGATGTCAGGCTTACTGGCCTATAGTTGCCCGATTCCTCCCTACTACCTTTCTTATGAATGGGCACAACATTTGCTAATTTCCAATCTTCTGGGACGACTCCTGTTGCCAGCGATTGGTTAAATAAATCTGTTAATGGTTTTGCTAGTTCAACGCTGAGCTCTTTTAATAGCTTTGGGTGTATCCCATCAGGCCCCTGTGACTTATTTGTATTAATTTTAGACAGCTGACTTAGAACCTCTTCCTCTGTAAAGACACATGCATCAAAAGATTCATTAGACTTCTTTCCTAACTGAGGTCCTTCTCCTTCATTTTCCTTTGTAAAAACTGAACAGAAATATTCATTGAGGCAGTCAGCTAGTTCTTTATCTTCTTCTATATACATTCCTTCTTTTGTTTTTAATTTGGTAATTCCTTGTTTTAGTTTCCTTTTTTCATTTATGTATCTGAAGAATGCCTTCTGGCCTTTTTTTCCTGACTGAGCTAATTTCTCTTCTGCCTGTGCTTTGGAAGCTCTTATAACTTGTTTGGCCTCTCTCTGCCTAATCTTATAAATTTGTCTGTCATCCTCGTTTTGTTTTTTTTTATAATTCCTAAATGCTATCTTTTTGTTTTTAATGATTTTGGCCACTTCTGCTGAGTACCACAGTGGTCTCTTCCTTTTTTTGCTTTTACTGACAAGCCTAATGCAATTTTCTGTTGCCTTCAATAGTGCCACTTTTAAGTAGTCCCATTTCTCCTGGACTCCAATGAAACTGTTCCAGTCTGATAGGGACTTGTATACCACTAATCTAATTTTAGAAAAGTCTGTTTTTCTAAAATCTAAAACTTTTGTTTTTGTGTGGTGTGACTCAGTCACTGTACTTATAGTAAACCACACTGACTGGTGATCACTAGATCCCAAGCTTTCCCCTACAGTAATATCAGATACCAAATTCCCATTTGTGAATACTAAATCTAAAATGGCCTCCTTCCGGGTTGGCTCCTCCACTACTTGCTGTAGAGATAATCCCAGTAGGGAATTTAGAATATCTGTACTCCTGGCAGAACTAGCTATTTTGGTTTTCCAGTTTACATCTGGAAGATTGAAGTCTCCCATAATGATAACTTCCCCCTTCAATGTCATTTTAGCTATTTCCTCAACTAGTAGATCATCTAATTCTTTGACTTGGCTAGGTGGTCTATATATCACACCTACACGAGTTGCCTTATGATTATCAAGCTGCACGGTAACCCAAACTGACTCTAAATTGTTCTCACTAACTTGTATCAAATTAGATTTTAGGTTATCTTTCACATACAGGGCCACCCCTCCCCCCTTCTTGCCTTCTCTGTCTTTCCTGTATAGAGAGAACCCTGGTATTGATATATCCCAGTCATTACTCCCCTTGAACCACGTCTCAGTAACAGCCACTACATCTATATTCTCAGATGCCATTATAGCCTCAAGTTCATTGATTTTATTTCCTAGACTGCGAGCATTTGTAGACAAGACTCTGAGCTTGTCATTTCTTAACCTTTGTGCTACTGCCCTTTTCTGGCATTGTTTCGGGGGGCAGTTGGACTGCTGGATTATCACTCTTTTGCCCCCCTTTCCTAGTTTAAATGCTTCTTAGCAAATACCTGGAACTGTTCACCGAGGACATTCGTTCCTTTGAGAGAAAGGTGCAAACCATCTTTCTTGTACAGTTCTTTTCCATTCCAACAAGAGCTAACATGAGACACAAAGCCAAACCCTTGGTTCAGACACCATTCACCAAGCCATACATTGAATTCCTTAATGCGCATCTTCCTGTCATGCTGAAGGTTATGCACAGGCAAAACTGCAGAGAATGAAACAGTTGATGCAACCTCCTGTATATCCTTTCCAAGTGTGTGAAAAGCTTCTTTCACCTTTGAAACCTCATTGCAAGCCAGATTGTTTGTCCCAAGATGGAGAATAACATCCACTTCCCTTTCCTGCTTTGCTTGCCTAACAATATTAACGATCCGTCGTCTATCCCTGCTAGCGGTAGCACCAGGGAGACATCTCACAACACCATTCTCCTCAAACTTCACACCTCTTATGATGGAATCGCCCACCAACAGCTGCTTACTATCAATCCTCGCCTTCTCCTTTTTGTCTTTGGCTGCAGTCTTGCATACTTTAGGCATGGGAGATGATTGTTTCTCACCCACTGTGCTTGAGCCATCCTCCATGTTGCTCTTGCACTCTGAAAGTGCTGCAAATGAATTATGGAGAGCCACAGACTGTGGGACATGCCTTCTATCCACAACTCTCAGTCTACCAGAACCTACAGTAACCCATCTCCCTATTCTAGGGGGCCTCTGTGGCAGTGGCATTGCAATGTTCTCAGCCTGAGTTTGTTTAGTGGTTAATTTAAAAACCTCATATATCAAAAAGGTAATTTCCTGCTGCATTATGGAGAGCTGTCTACAGATCAGACAGTATCCAAACCTCTGAAGAGTGGAACCTGAAATAAAAGCACAACAATTCCTGCACAGAACCAGGTCTGCCATTGTAAAGAGGGGAAAGATTTTAAACAAACAACTCTTACTTGTTTAGATTGTATCCACCTCCAGATTACCTCCTGAGTATCTCCTGAATATCTCAATGCTCTTGTAAATCAGCTCTTGGTAAGCAGTCTTGGAGAAGCAGCAAGCTAAACACATAGCATCTAGACTGAATCCTGACCCATTCATTTTAATAGGTCTGTGTACATGAACATAGTTTTTCACGCATCATTTCTGTATTCAAGAAAAATCGCAGCATGTTCTATATTCTGCGTTTTTCACACAGCTCTGGTTCCATAGAAGTAAATGCGGCTTGCATGAAAAACGCATTGCATTCAGATGCAATTTGTTTTTCACTGATGGTTGCTAGGAGCTGTAGATTGTTATTCTTCAATTTTTTTTTCACACATTTGAAAAACTCATCCAAAAGTGATTGCACCAGTTCAGAAAAAACTGAAATGCTGAATGCAATCGCAGACAAAGCTGACTGAACTTGCGTGCAAAACCATCAGTTTTTTCCTGAGCAGATGCTGACACAATCTGTATTGTTTGTGTAAAGGAGGCCTTAAGGAACCGGGTAACAACAAGATTGGAGACGTGCTCCATGCAGAGCGCATGGGTCAGACCTCGCGATGCAACGCAGACAAAATGTTAGTATTTGATTTCTTTATTGATGACGTGGAGCAGTTCCTCCCTGGTGTGGCTCTGTTCACCAAGGCTGTGGTGAACTGTGCCTCGAAGGGAAGGTAAGGACAAGGTTAAGGATGAGGAGGCAGAGGAGAACATTATCACAGTAGTTGAACAAGATAAGCGCGGCAATGTATTAGACCACCGTTAAATAGTGAGGAAAAGTAATTCTATGTATAAACTATGAGATTAACTGGGATTGCAGCAGTAGTTCAACAAGATGCACACGACTATATATTAGACCGCCCTTTAATACTGAGGCACAGTAATTCTATATATAAACTAAGAGATTAACTGGGATTGTTGCAGCAGTTAAACAAGATGCAGATGGTGATATATTAGCCAGCCCTTTAATACTGAGGCACCATAATTAGGCTACTTTCACACTAGCGTTTAGGTCGGATCCGTCTGGTATGTGCCCAGACGGATCCGCACCTATAATGCAAACGCTTAGATCCGTTCAGAACGGATCCGTTTGCATTACCATGAACAAAAAAAAAAAAATGATAATGCAATGCGGATCCGTCATTGAAAGTCAATGGGAGACGGATCCGTTTGAAAATTGAGCCATACTGTGTCAACTTTAAACGGATCCGTCCCCATTGACTTACATTGTAAGTCTGGACGGATCCGTTTGCCTCCGCACGGCCAGGCGGACACCCGAACGCTGCAAGCTGCGTTCAGGTGTCCGCCTGCTGAGCGGAGCGGAGGACAAACGGAGCCAGACTGATGCATTCTGAGCGGATCCGCATCCATTCAGAATGCATTAGGGCTGGACGGATCCGTTCGGGGCCGCTTGTGAGCCCCTTCAAACGGAACTCACAAGCGGAGCCCCGAACGCTAGTGTGAAAGTAGCCTTATATGTATAAACTAATATTAACTGGGATTGTGGCAGCGGTTTAACAAGGTGCATATGGTGAGTACACTAAACCTGCACTGTCCCTGCAGTGTCCCTATGCTCTCCTTACAGTCTCTAAAAACACTCCCTACGATCTCCCTACACTGCCTATGCACTGTCTCTGCTCTCTCCCTATCCAATATTCTTCTATTAATAGCTTTCTGCAAAATTTCTCCCTAATCTGTCACTGTCATGTCTCTCCCTAAGCTCAGCTCACAGTGAAATGACTGAGATCGCACTGGATGAGGCTTTGATGGGGCAGTAACATCACAGGGGATAGCAATTTGCGGATTGGCTGGCTGCAGGGTATCTTACTTTCATTTTGTAACACGTGCAGCAGCCATTAAAAAAAAAAAAAAGATTTGTTACCACGAAGCACAAGGAAATTCGGATTCATGGTGAACTCATTTTTCCTAAACTTTGGATCAAATTCCTCTTCGGATGCTTCGATTCGCTCAACACTATTTATAACTTTAGAAATCTGCACAGTGAAATCTCATATAATACAATTCTGCCATGGAACCTTCCTGGTCATATCACCCAAATGACTACTGTAGGGTTTCGCTATTATTGCTTCACATATCCGGTTAGAAATCTCCCTGTTTTTCTTGTCAATTTAATGTTGCATTAATACATTTTTAATATTTTCAACTTTACTTCCTTCTCTTACATAATTAATGCAGAGCAGTTAGAGACAACTTCATCCTGTACTGTGAGAAATACATTCTTCCTTGAAATATTGAAAGTTGTCTTGATCTCTCTACTTTTCTGACTCAGTTGGCGACAATAAGAAAAAACATATTTTAATTTCTTTTAAAAATAAACCTAAATTTCCCACTAATGCATTCGTCATCCACAGAATGGTTCATGAAAACCGTATTTGATGCTTAGTGATAAAACTGTTTTTTGCTGTCTAGTAACTTATCTGTTTTAATATATAGAGGGTCTTTATTTCTATTAGTTAGCAGTTAAGGTTTAAGCACTCTAGTTGATCACGTTCAATGTATCACTAGACATAGACAATAAGGTAAGACACTTGTACACTTTCTCCCATGACTACGACTATAACTTCCTTGAGGCTCTTTTGAAATGTTTTTTGGGGGATCAGTCAGGCAGTAGTTTTTCTGATATTTTTATCACTGCCTCTAATCAAAAGGATTATTTATATCAATGCTGTAGTAGTAATGTGCCATTACATGTTGCCTATTTAGATGACTAGAAAACCATGTACTGTATAGTAGGCCAGGTCTATACAAGAATGGGAGATGCACTTACTGTACAAAGAGGCTCTCTCTTTTTGTCCATAGCCATTATGACTCAAACACCATATTTGCATTTTCCCCCAGAAAACTGAGATGCATACAGTACATTGATAAATCTGTTCCACTGGAATTGTTTTACTTAATAAAGGACTTATCCCATGAATATTGTAAAAAGTGAAAATCAGACATCATATAGTACATGACAATAAAATTTAAAAAAAAGGTAGAACCAGCCCTGTACCTCACATGGATCCAAAGATTCCCCCATTCATTGCTCTGCTAGATTTATATCAACTTGACAGCTCAAAAGGAGTATTCGTACTGCTGAAGCTCAGAGGGCATGTCTACTCTGCTCCACTTCTGTCAATATCACAGCACAGGAGGAAGTTGAAGGTTGAAACGGACCATGGGTGGCCATCTCTGTGAGCAGGACAAAGAAATCATAAAAAAAATAAACAGCAGGTGGCGCTATACAGATACATTTTATTGAATAACTCAGTGGCTATGCTTAATTTTTAATTACATGCAAATACAAAAGTATTCAGATCTAGGTGCTGGTTTTTGTGGGACCACCCCTTTAAGGTTTATTTATTCCAAGTAAAGAGGATCTGAATCAGGCATGGCAGTAAAGAATCTCCAATATGGCGACTGTTTTAAAGATTCTAAAGATAAAGTCAGAATTAGGAAATTGAGGCCTCCATTGATCAAGGCATGGTCAATAATATTTACTTAACCCAGATACCTTCCCATAATATAATTTCAACCAGTTCATAAAAACAGACACATAATTAGATACTTTTCCAAGCATTCAGGGCACTTGCTTTTCGGGTTGAAATGTATTTGGAGCCGAATAGAACCAATTCAGACCCAAATCGCATTTTAAGAAACTTGCTCAGCTTTAGCTCTAAGCCAGTAAATTTCCCCTGTTTAATCACATCTACTAGCCAAAAAGTCATGGTCAGAATTTTTTTTTAAACAAAGCACTCTAAATGTTTACAACTAATGTGCACACATTAGCAACATTTCCTTTAAAGCCATGATAAGGCTAGTTTCACACTTGCGGCAGGACGGATCCGACATGCTGTTCACCATGTCGGATCCGTCCTGCGGCTATTTCGCCGTGCCCCTGGGCCGCCGCTCCGTCCCCATTGACTATAATGGGGACGGGGGCGGAGCTCCGGCGCAGCACGGCGGTGCACGGAGTAAGCCGCCGGACTAAAAAACCTGACATGCAGTATTTTAGTCCGGCGGCCTTAAGCCGTGCACCGCAGTGCTGCGCCGGAGCTCCGCCCCCGTCCCCATTATAGTCAATGGGGACGGAGCGGCGGCCCGGGGGCACGGCGAAATAGCCGCAGGACGGATCCGACATGGTGAACAGCATGTCGGATCCGTCCTGCCGCAAGTGTGAAAGTACCCTAACAATAATTCACAATAAACTGCACAAATACCCCAAACTAATTGTGAAGATCTGGAAATCCATGTGCAAACGGATAGCATTTGTAGACATATCCGGATCCGTCTAGCAAATGCATTGAGACACCGGAACCGTCTCTCCGGTGTCATCCGGAAAAAAAGATCCGGTATTTATTTTTTCTGCATTTTGAAAGGTCTGCGCATCCGTTTTGCCGGAAAACTTGGTGCCGGATCCGGCATTAATGCATTTTAATGAAAAATAATGCCGGCATTCCGGCAAGTGTTCCAGAATTTTGCATGCAGTATTTCTCCTGCGAAATACCATAAGAGTGACTGAACTGAAGACATCCTGATGCATACTGAACGGTTTGCTCTCTATTCAGAATGCATTAGGATAAAACTGATCAGTTTTTTCCAGTATTGAGCCCCTCGGACGGAACTCAATACCGGAAAAATTTTAAGCAAGTGTGAAAGAACCCTAAAAAAAAGCCTGTGCTTCCTTTTCCCCGAGGCACACCAGAGCCTATACAGGGAGTGCAGAATTATTAGGCAAGTTGTATTTCTGAGGATTCATTTTATTATTGAACAACAACCATGTTCTCAATGAACCCAAAAAACTCATTAATATCAAAGCTGAATATTTTTGGAAGTAGTTTTTAGTTTGTTTTTAGTTTTAGCTATTTTAGGGGGATATCTGTGTGTTCAGGTGACTATTACTGTGCATAATTATTAGGCAACTTAACAAAAAACAAATATATACCCATTTCAATTATTTATTTTTACCAGTGAAACCAATATAACATCTCAACATTCACAAATATACATTTCTGACATTCAAAAACAAAACAAAAACAAATCAGTGACCAATATAGCCACCTTTCTTTGCAAGGACACTCAAAAGCCTGCCATCCATGGATTCTGTCAGTGTTTTGATCTGTTCACCATCAACATTGCGTGCAGCAGCAACCACAGCCTCCCAGACACTGTTCAGAGAGGTGTACTGTTTTCCCTCCTTGTAAATCTCACATTTGATGATGGACCACAGGTTCTCAATGGGGTTCAGATCAGGTGAACAAGGAGGCCATGTCATTAGATTTTCTTCTTTTATACCCTTTCTTGCCAGCCACGCTGTGGAGTACTTGGACGTGTGTGATGGAGCATTGTCTTGCATGAAAATCATGAAGGATGCATTTTCTTGAAGGATGCAGACTTCTTCCTGTACTACTGCTTGAAGAAGGTGTCTTCCAGAAACTGGCAGTAGGACTGGGAGTTGAGCTTGACTCCATCCTCAACCCGAAAAGGCCCCACAAGCTCATCTTTGATGATACCAGCCCAAACCAGTACTCCACCTCCACCTTGCTGGCGTCTGAGTCGGACTGGAGCTCTCTGCCCTTTACCAATCCAGCCACGGGCCCATCCATCTGGCCCATCAAGACTCACTCTCATTTCATCAGTCCATAAAACCTTATAAAAATCAGTCTTGAGATATTTCTTGGCCCAGTCTTGACGTTTCAGCTTGTGTGTCTTGTTCAGTGGTGGTCGTCTTTCAGCCTTTCTTACCTTGGCCATGTCTCTGAGTATTGCACACCTTGTGCTTTTGGGCACTCCAGTGATGTTGCAGCTCTGAAATATGGCCAAACTGGTGGCAAGTGGCATCTTGGCAGCTGCACGCTTGACTTTTCTCAGTTCATGGGCAGTTATTTTGCGCCTTGGTTTTTCCACACGCTTCTTGCGACCCTGTCGACTATTTTGAATGAAACGCTTGATTGTTCGATGATCACGCTTCAGAAGCTTTGCAATTTTAAGAGTGCTGCATCCCTCTGCAAGATATCTCACTATTTTTGACTTTTCTGAGCCTGTCAAGTCCTTCTTTTGACCCATTTTGCCAAAGGAAAGGAAGTTGCCTAATAATTATGCACACCTAATATAGGGTGTTGATGTCATTAGACCACACCCCTTCTCATTACAGAGATGCACATCACCTAATATGCTTAATTGGTAGTAGGCTTTCGAGCCTATACAGCTTGGAGTAAGACAACATGCATAAAGAGGATGATGTGGTCAAAATACTCATTTGCCTAATAATTCTGCACGCAATGTAGCTCCACTAAGGTCACAATCTCCTATTAATTTTCACCTGCTTCCATTATTGTTCACTTTTTCTGCGGTGACTTTGTCTAGGAAATTATTTGGCTCCTTTTAGCAGTGACATGTCCTCTTTAAAAGTTCAACACTGTAAAAGGTAATTCCTTAATTATTTTAATGGAACTTCAGCTGCTGAGCAATTATTGCCATTAATTTAAATTAAGAGTACTTTGACTCCAGAACTGCACTCTCTAGGATTCTTCCCCTAGTTTAATCATCAATCTTTGAAACAACCTACTCTAATTCTGTTGACCTCCCGCTATTTGTGTTTGCAATCAAAGGAGTTGGAAAAGTCATAGTATGAAAATTAGTTCTAAAGTTTCTTTAATGCAGTTCATTTTTTACATTTCCAGTTATAACTCACATCCAAAAAATAATAATCCACATTGTATTTGATTTACTTTCATATTGTAATGGTGCATAACCCCAAACAACCAGACAGAGTTTAAGCAATGGTGGGTTTATTAAATAATGGCAGTACAGTGCAGATCAGAAATCATATGCAGGTAATCAATCCAAATAATAACTTGTGCAGGAAAACTCACAAGGGACAGCCAGACCAGGCCAAATTTCATATGTACAGAAATAGTCAGTGTAATGTAGTACCTAGGGATGAGACATTTCCAGGGTCCGATCCGAGGTCCAACACGAGACAAACTGTTCCGCATAGAAGTTTCCCACAGGCAGTCTCTAGAGATAGATTGAGGAAGTCAGAGGTCATGCACAGGTAGTCTGGAAGAATGTGAACAGCAACATACACTCGGGTTGTCAAACCAACAGTGGGCACTGACCAGCCAGGGAGATCACCTCTTAAATACCTGCTAGCCAATCACAGAGTGCCAAGTGTCTATTCCTCATAGGCCATATGATTATCCTAATCCCTGACACTTGTGCGGCCTTAGCTGGTCACCGATCACTTAACCCATGCCTGCCCTCTAAATCTACTAGAGTTTATGTACAGGTATATTCCCCATGAGCGGGTGGCGTAACGAATAAGATGCGCGTACGTTCAGCTGCGTAACCCTTTGTGAACCTCCTCTCAAGCGTGTACGTGGATGCTCAAGCGATCGGCACGGATGCCGGAACCGCGTCCGCCCTCAAAGGCGACGATTTCGCAGGCACATGCGTGACCTGTCCCGCTACTCCAATTGGGTCCCCCACAGGCCCCAGTGGACCGTGAAACAGGAGAGTGTCTTACACATATAATCTTGTAAACTACTGCTTTTGATGGAACAGGTTGCTGGCATCTGATTGTTTTCTGTGCAGTGGCCACTAGAGGAAAAATATGTCATTACATGATGACCATTCAGATAACTTATTGTCCATGTAATTCATGGATGGCCAAAGTCAACAATATTCAAAGGCACTACACATTAGCAGCTCCTCGGCTTATTTTTGAGAGGGGAGGGGTTGTTAGGATTCAAGACCTCCTCTATAACATCCATGTACCCTAATATGGCATTCTGATTTGATATCCATGAGATTAACCACACTTAATCACTGATTACTTTCTCCTTGTAATTGGTTTAACTTTGTATAATGTTTGTACAATCTTGTAAACGACTAATTTTCTTGGAGGAGTCTGCCTTTATCTGATAATTTTACCTGTAGTGGCCACTAAAATAGAACTAGAATATTACATGATGGCCATTCAGGTGAATTACTGTTCATGTAATACATGAATGGCCCAAGTCAACAAGAGTCAGAGCCACTGCACATTAGCAACTTCTCAGCTGTTACTGAAGGATGTGGGTTCAGAGGTCTACAGTTACATATGTTGGCCACTCAGAGGTCTACAGTTACATATGTCTTGGGTATATACAGTATTTAAGGGCACTCTTCAGACATGGATTGGTTAAATTTGTGAAGATTTCAAAAATGTTACATTTACCTTTATTGTAACTTTACATATTTAGCAGCCATTTGATAGTTTCTTTTGGGCTGTCAACACATAATTGTCAAAGTGAATATGTAGACACATGCGTTCTATGCTGCATAACTACTGTAAGTACATTTAACTAATGGTCATTGTTGAAAAGAGGATGAAAATTGTGTAAACGGAGGCCCCTTAAGCGTTCGGCCAGTACTCAACGGTGTAATCCTGTCAAGCAATCTTAGGTTTGAAGACGTCCTTACTGCAATTTCCAAATAATTATGCATTTTTTTCAACACTAATTCTCCAAAAAGTATCTCTGTGCTCGAACATCAACAAGTAAAGGAATTTATGCCACTCTAAAGGAAGCCATAAAACATTTGTTATTGAACATTAATGAATATAATAACACATCAGTGGTGTCTGGAATAAGCAATAAAACATTGAAGTGGCAGAGCTGGTCTAATGAAGACTTCTAATTGATATTGGTTTAAATTTATTGTAGCAGTTGCAGTGTTCCACTTGTTAATGGATTTAAACAATTGTACATTTAGTACTTCAAGGCATCAGGACATATTTCCAATATTTTCCCTATTAAATTGAACAAAAGAAACACATTGATTCCCTGAATGCAGCATTGATTATACATCAGTGGGCTACTAAAGCATTATGTGGGGTCAGCAAACGATGCATAGGTTTTAAACCAGAGCAAGCAATTTGGGAAAGCATTCTATTTTCCATAGAGTAAAAATGAGCTCATGGGCACTTATCTGGTATAGCTCATAAATTGCTAAATGGCTGTCAGGAGCGTTGGTGAAGTAAATTGACAGTAAACACTTCTGTAGCTATATGCATGGACAATTTGGGGGTTGCTGGGTTTATTAAAACATTATTTCTGTTCCCACTAGGGGAATCTAACTAATTTTTTTTTTTGTCTACCTCTTAATGACCAGTAACATATATATCTGTCAATGGCCATATGGGCGTCCACAGGTAGGGGCAAGAGGGGCAAGTGCCCCCCCTGGGGCCAGCGAGCTGCTTAGAAGTGGGGGTGCGCCGGAGGGGCACAGGGAGATGAGCACTTCCATTGTGGAAGCGCTCATCTCCATAGTCATCTGTATCGCCGTCCTCAGGACAGTGATACAGATGACTGTGCTGAGGCAGGGGAGGGAGAGGCGTGAAAACTCAACATTACACTAAAGAGAAAAAGACCCAGTGATAAAAAAAAACATCCACAATGCAAGCAAAAACAGACAGATGGAACACTTACATTTAGATGTACTACTGACCGGCGTCCAGCCCCACCGAGGTCCAGGTTAACTGCAGACCTACGGCGTGGCCAGAGACGCCGGTTTTAATAGTTTATTACCACTTCTGTCTTCTCTTTTCCTGGGTACATAGCACTCAATGAGCATGAAGAAGTGCTCATTGCTGGAAAGTGCACTTATGCTGTTGGACCTGGTGATAACCGGATGTTCTCAGAAATCAGAGCTGCTTTGTCTTAGCAGACCCAGATCAGATTTGCCTGTGTAAAATGACCCCTCAGGAGAATGTTTTCCACTGTAACTTGAGCTCCTATTGATGCCCCAATTAGAGTAGAAAAGTCCAAAAAAAATACTGTAAATGTCCCAAAAAGTTTTTATGACCTCTTGAAGGCATATCATATACAAAAAATATAAAAAGAAAGAATAAAGAATAAATCAAGTAAAACACACACACAGCAAACAAAACATATTATATATCAAAACTTCCAACAAATAATAGGTAATGGTGAAGTAAATGCAAGCAGTGATGTAGTAACCAGCTCCATCCACTACACACAATGAATGGACAGAGCTGTACTTTCAATGCTGATTTTTAAGGCCGGAACTACTACAGAAGACCTGATCAGCGTAGTGTGGGGTATCAGACATCCAACAATCCGATATTGATGGTTGTAGATGCATTGGAATACACCTTTAACTTCTCATTGGGTTTCTACATTCTGTCCAAAGTCACAATTTCTTACAAAAACAGATGTACAAAGTTTCACTTTAATAAAGTCAGATCTAGAATTTTCAGTTTTCAATTTTCATTTTCCCTATTCACATAACTTTGGAACAGAAAGTTAGGCATGCAAACCTGAGTAGGTTAAATTTCCAAAATTTGTATTTTATTATTTTTCAAAGCTGCCAAATTAATAATTCATAAATAAAAAAGATATACATCCGGATCTCTGCCAATTGAATCGCTTAAAATATGGATTTTATATTCTAACACTAGAGGAATAAGAAAATGTATTACTGCTGTCAAACTTCAATCTGCATTCTATTCCCCTGATAGATACTATTCCGGTCGATCATTACATTAGAAGCTCATGAAGATAATTCAATTTCTACATGGTTATAAGAAAGCATATTTTTTGTGTCAAAACGAGGCATGGATCTTGATGGCAATTAATCAAATCTGTTGTTAGACTAGAGTGAATCATGAAATACTTCTCTTAGCGATACTGCCTTTTTGATTTCTACTTTGTACATTACTCAGACTGGCAGGTAAGGGCTGGTCATGTATCTGTCAGATTGAAAATATTCCGTACCAATCATATTACATTTTTATGGAATGTGAGAGTCTTGGTTTAAGAGCAAGACAAATGTATAACAAATTGTTACAGATGCTTTTATACAGACCGAACACAATGTTTAGGAGACGGAATAAATACTGAACCTCTGTTAAACAAGAACAATTTATACGTACGGTAGATTTTTTACATTGCTGTACTGAGAACTATGTACATTATTAGATTTTTTTGAAAGTCAGAGAAGTTCTGTGTGGAAAAAAAACACTGTTCAGGGTTTGTGTCTCAGAATGTACAATAAAACCGTTATATTTGAATGACAAAAACCCATGTTTTACCTTTCTTTTGCTGCAGTAATGTCCAGGGCTTCAGTATATACAGATTTCTCTGTGGCATACATAGAAATGATTGAGCTCCATATTAAAGATCAGAATCACCCAAAATAAAATGAAGAACTAAGTATTTGTTGCACTCCCCTCACCTCTTTCATGGCCATTGGGCCAATCCCCTTTGAAGATAACAATCCTGTATGCTATTTTTCCATCAAGAAACAAAAGAAATGAGATCAACCATGGCACCCCACCAAAGAGCCCCAAAGCAGACCTTGGTTTGGATGCCCTTGATAAGCTTGTTAATGCTCAACACAATGTAATACATTTTAAATTAGGTTGAAGGCTGTGGTTTGTCTAATATATACTGTTCCTTCAGTGGCCCGTGTCCATCGCTGCTCCGCTAGTTCTATTAGGAACATTACTAATTGAACAACTACTATTATTTCAGTTTTTGGTACAGTTAATCCACATCCACTGTCTGTTTGTCCTTTACACATACCTGGACAAAAAATATACATTAGATGACTGATACACTGCTGTCTTTCCTGTCCTCCTTTTCAGTCTGTGTTTACAGGGCTGCAGCCTTGACATCATATGGGCAACAAAGGAAGACTGTTGAGGCCAGTAATTTGATTCAGTGGTCATATGTTACTGATGTGGTGGAGGGCAAGAATGGGGATGAAGTGGTGGTTGAATCAAAAGGTAAGTAATGCGTATTTAATTTTACAGCCTACTGAGTTCCACTTTTTCCTAATGTTAAGCAACCCCATTAAGATCGTTTTGGTAGATAACACCAGTGTCCACAGGATCTACCTGCAATATCTTGTGCATGATAGTAACTTAACTCTTCCCCAATATCTGCTGTTGGTTGAGGCAATGAGCCAAAGATCTGCCAGTCACTTAATCCCCTGTCGACATGATCATAAACATGTATTTTTGTTAGCAGCCCAGGAAGGTGGAACATCAGAGCACTAAATAAAGGAAAAAATGGTTCTAGTCTTTAATAATACATTGGTAAAAATTGCCTGTTCCCTTTTATTATGCCTTTTGATACAATCACTGTTGTAGAATGTAAACATTGAAAACCATAATTGCATTATAACTGCAGATTATTTTAATCCTGCAGATCCTGCACACTGCTGTGGTTTTGTGTGTCCACCTTGTGGAGAAAAAGTGCCATACGGAAGTTGCTCGCACAGAACTACAGGCAGCCAAGCTTGGTTTAGCTCTGGCAGATTTTGGGCCTAACCCACCCACAGTGTGAGTGGCATCACTAAATCCCAAAGCAGACAAGGCCCTGAACCCAGTTCACTCCAATCTGGTTGGCCCATCCTTACTTTAGAATAGGAAAATGCATTAGACATGCCGGCGCAGTGTCTTTTTAAAGACGCTGTAAGTTAACGCCATCAAACATGCGTTTACCCACAGCTATGTATGCCAGTGTCACTCAGAAATGATTTACTATTGCTGTCATTGCGTTCCAGAACCTGGGAGGTGGGAAGGAGAAGGGTAAAAAAAATCATAAAAATAAACTGAAAGAGATACGTTTTCCTAAAAATGATGAGTCCTAGGAGTCTAGAGGAGGGTATATTCCAATTTCCAGGACAATCCGAATCAAATCTTGAGTGGTTTGCTAATTTCTAGTGCAGAGGTTGAAACTGTAAAAATCCCTCTGCACAAATGTGGAGAGCATTAATACAAATCACTCAAGAGTTGGCAGGGGCAGTTAAATATTTTTCATTGAGTGCACAGGATCTTCAAGTTCCACCTCATGACGTGGTCTTTAATGCAGCAGTTTTACCACTAAAGTCAACCATAACACAATAATATAGCACATTTTATGGGAGTCTTCGTTGTAAGTCTGCTCTATAATATGACATTTCTCTTGTTAAGCAATTGTAAAAATTATTTTTATCAATTTAGACTTGCTCATAAACAAATCACCATAAAAAAAAAATATAGTTTCACCACAGCAGTGACATAGATTAGATGAATTAGCATTCATAGAGAAGAAATAGCTGTCAAGAACTAGAAACTAGTTTTGAAAAAAAGTGCCAAGTATTTCTTCTGCCAAGAATTCTTCGAGCTAATGCCCAAACTCTTTGAAAAGTTAATCAAATCAATAAATTGGGATCTAAAGGAAAAGACTGAACTTTGGCCACAAGTGTGTAATCGAATGCACCCCTAGTATTTCAATTAATATACTGTTCTCTTACTAAATACTTTCAGGTTTCCATCTCACTAAGGAACAAGGTTCAGATTATTTAATCAATCTTAAAATAAAGGGATTGTCTACTGATTTTGTCATCCCTTAAAAGCAGTTTTTATTGGCAAAAGCATAAAACATGCAACCACATAAGACATGATCGGCTGAGTCTAGATAATAAAATGGTTTTAAAATGGAGGATCCTTCAGTGATATCAGATGATCTCATTAATGAGTACTTACCTAGAAAAGCTGTGGACAATAAACTGCAAGATGGCATTTCATTAACCTCAACTGGACAAAGCTTCAAAACTTGAAGAGACGCTATCTTCAAAATGTCACATATTAATAGTCTATACAGGGTGGGCCATTTATATGGGTACACCTTAATAAAATGGGAATGGTTGGTGATATTAACTTCCTGTTTGTGGCACATTAGTATATGTGAGGGGGGAAACTTTTCAAGAAGGGTGGTGACCATGGCGGCCATTTTGAAGTCAGCTATTTTGAATCCAACTTTTTTTTTTTCAATAGGAAGAGGGTCATGTGACACATCAAACTTATTGGGAATTTCACAAGAAAAACAATGGTGCACTTGGTTTTAACGTAACTTTATTCTTTCATGAGTTATTTACAAGTTTCTGACCACTTATAAAATGTGTTCAATGTGCTGCCTATTGTGTTGGATTGTCAATGTAACCCTCTTCTCCCACTCTTCACACACTGATAGCAACACCGCAGGAGAAATGCTAGCACAGGCTTCCAGTATCCGTAGTTTCAGGTGCTGCACATGTCGTATCTTCACAGCATAGACGATTGCCTTCAGATGACCCCAAAGATAAAAGTCTAAGGGGGTCAGATCGGGAGACCTTGGGGGCCATTCAACTGGCCCACGAGGACCAATCCACTTTCCAGGAAACTGTTCATCTAGGAATGATCGGACCTGACACCCATAATGTGGTGGTGCACCATCTTGCTGGAAAAACTCAGGGAACGTGCCAGCTTCAGTGCATAAAGAGGGAAACACATCATCATGTAGCAATTTCGCATATCCAATGGCCTTGAGGTTTCCATTGATGAAGAATGGCCCCACTATCTTTGTACCCCGTATACCACACCATACCATACATTTTTTTGTTGCAACAGTCTTGGAGGGATCTATTCAATGTGGGTTAGTGTCAGACCAATAGCGGTGGTTTTGTTTGTTAACTTCACCATTCACATAAAAGTTTGCCTCGTCACTGAACAAAATCTTCTGTGTAAACTGAGGGTTCTGTTCCAATTTTTGTTTTGCCCATTCTGCAAATTCAGTGTGCCGATCTGGGTCATCCTCGTTGAGATGCTGCAGTAGCTGGAGTTTGTAAGGGTGCCATTTGTGAGTAGCTAATATCCGCCGAAGGGATGTTCGACTAATGCCACTCTCCAGTGACATGCGGCGAGTGCTACGCTGTGGGCTCTTGCTGAATGAAGCTAGGACAGCCACTGATGTTTCTTCATTAGAGACAGATTTCATGCGTCCACATTTTGGCAAATCCAACACTGAACCAGTTTCACGAAACTTAGCAAGCAGTTTGCTAACTGTAGCATGGGAGATGGGTGGTCTCGTAGGGTGTCTTGCATTGAAATCTGCTGCAATGACCCGGTTACTGCGTTCACCAGACATCAACACAATTTCTATCCGCTCCTCACGTGTTAACCTCGGCGACATGTCAATGGCTGTAAGCAAAGAGAAACTTGTAAATAACTCATGAAAGAATAAAGTTACGTTAAAACCAAGCGCACCATTGTTTTTCATGTGAAATTCCCAATAAGTTTGATGTGTCACATGACCCTCTTCCTATTGAAAAAACAAAAGTTGGATTCAAAATGGCCAACTTCAAAATGGCCACCATGGTCACCACCCATCTTGAAAAGTTTCCCCCCTCACATATACTAATGTGCCACAAACAGGAAGTTAATATCACCAACCATTCCTATTTTATTAAGGTGTATCCATATAAATGGGCCACCCTGTATATTAATATTCTATGTTTTTTTTATTTATTTTTTATACAAAAACAGGTGGATGGTTGTCTGGATTTAACATTCTAAACTCACTTCATATTCTTACGGCAGTGGATGTGAAAACACTGTGACAACCAACAGAGTTGACTTTGGGCTTCTCCTAAGCGTGTTATCCTGGCAGTCCCCTGGTTTTCACCTTTTAACCTCTATACAGGGATCTTGACTTTGCTGCAGGGGAGCCACCAGGCCGCTACTTCCTTAAGTAGTCTCTGTGTGATAGGTAGTTGTTGACAGCTGATCCACGGGTACTGGGGGGGGGGGGGGCCGACTTTTTAAAATCTTCTACAACCACTTTAATCATCTGTTGAGACACACCAGTGTGGAACATAAAGGGATCAGGCTAAACCATAATCAGGAACAGGCTGAGGTTGAGGCAGGCAGAGTATGAGAAATCCTACAAACAGTCCAAGGTCAGGGCAGGCAGTGAGGGGTTAGAATCTAGGAAATGAGAAGGGCAGTACATGGGCAGGCAAACAGATACAGCATATCCGTGCAGGAACTAACAAGCCAGCCATTGTCTGGTAAAAATTAGGATGTGCACTTGCCCTTTAAGAGCTGAGGCAAGCACGCTCCTTATGGACAAGAGGAAGAGGCCTAGCCAGCAAGCACAAGTTGTGGTCTGCCATGGAGGATGGAGAAGAGGAGTATGGTGGCTGGACCCTCCGCAAGGAAGCTGTAGGAGACCAGTGAGTCCAAACCACCAGATGCAGCAGGAGTGGAGTGACACCCGTGCAGGCCTGACATAGCGGAACAACAGCATAAGGCACAAACATAACACATGCATTCTACTTCTTGGCTCTTTAACTTCCTCCTTTGTTTGGACTTTTAGCATGGCAAACACCCTTGCTTGACTTTCTCAGTCAGACTATTTACTGCAGTCAGAGAAGGGTGTGTGTGACCCAATTAGAGCGTCACACATTACATTGGTACGTGCAATGCTTTTCTGTAGTACCGTTATCTAGGCCTATCAAGGGAACAATAGAACTGGCATGCTGTTATTAAAATTCTACTTTTATACTTTCCCTCGCAGCAGCAGTAAAATAACCATGGATTACCTGTCTACATAGGAGTTTTACCTCTGTGCTGACTGCTACAGAAGAACCATATTTTGTACTTAATTTTCCAATGGCGTAGTACTACCAAAACACTAAAATGATTTAGAAAAATTGTGTTCTATGAATATTCAGTTTATAAAAATACCCCTTTCTGACAGACGCATCCCTTTAACTGTATGTAGTATATCATGAAGGGGCAGAATTAAAAAGGTCTGCTGTTTCCAAAAAGAATGACACTCTTTTCTGTGGGTTGGGTCTGGTATTGAAGGCAGCCTGGCTTACTTAAATGGGGATGAGAGGCAATATCAGATACAGTCCACAGTTTCTGGTGTGGGGGGGCCACAGACATTTTTTTTTTTAACATCTTCTACAACTACTTTAATCATCTGTTGTGTCATCAATGAGATTCCTTTCAGATTTACATTTTCCTCTTTAAGAACTTTTTTCCATAAAACAGGATTAAAAACTCTTCTATCCTCCTTATCAAGATTTACATTCTCTGTGCACAGTTCAGAGGAAGTAATCTTCTGACAAATTACTTATCTTGTACAGGGCAGTTATACCTTTCATTTCTGACATTTTCTTAATGTGTCTTTTTCATACAAATCAGTACAAAGCTAGCACAGACCAAGCACATTCCCATAAATAGTTCATTCAAGTCAAAACTGCCGAAATGACTTGAATCAGAACACACCTGAAATTCTAACGGATTCACATATTCACTTTTTGTTTTAGTATATACTGTTTTTATTATTTCTGCTTATATAATCCCTTAAAATCAACTCTAATCTTCTAACACTTAAAGATGTTTTAAAATTTAATAAATAATGTAATAATATTGTAATAAATATGTAATGTATTTACTATAGACATGAGTGCGCTAAAAATAAGGGATAATACTAGTGACAAGTTTGGTCATGCAAAAGCAAAGAGCCCTTGGTTAAAATCATATACTACAAATCTACAGTAAGTTCATTAAACGGCGATGCAGATATATGTATTACTATAAAAAGTACCCAGCACTGCCCGAGTATGAAGTGTTGGTCTGTGTGTGTGTTTATTGGATTTGTTCCAAGGATGCCCAGGAGGCCAATCCATGATTATTTTTTTTTTATATATATATATTTACTATATTACAGAAATAATGCCCAACAAAGGGCATATTGTCACCCAAAATGTGATTAATGATGTTGGCTGGTAGCCAATGGCTATAGTAAATTTTTAAATCTACTAAAACGGTCTCTTCTTTCGGCAGAATGGTTTTCAAAGGACATGCACCTACTGTACATATTGAAGCTGTGCTGTCATCCATTCTCTGGTGTGCTATACAGTATAATTAAAAACTACCCGAAATCCTACAAGAAAGCCTTTACTAATACGTATAACACAAAGAATGTATGGACCCTCTTGAATTAGCCAAACCAAAAGAGCACCAGGTATTGGGCTATAAAAGCAAGCATACAGTTGCAAGAAAAAGTATGTGAACCCTTTGGAATGATATGGATTTCTGCACAAATTGGTCCTAAAATGTGATCTGATCTTTATCTAAGTCACAACAATAGGCAATCACAGTCTGCTTAAACTAATAACACATAAAGAATTAAATGTTACCATGTTTTTATTGAACACACCATGTAAACATTCACAGTGCAGGTGGAAAAAGTATGTGAACCCCTAGACTAATGACATCTCCAAGAGCTAATTGGAGTGAGGTGTCTGCCAACTGGAGTCCAATCAATGAGATGAGATTGGAGGTGTTGGTTACAGATGCCCTGCCCTATAAAAAACACACACCAGTTCTGGGTTTGCTTTTCACAAGAAGCATTGCCTGATGTGAATGATGCCTTGCACAAAAGAGCTCTCAGAAGAACTACGATTAAGAATTGTTGACTTGCATAAAGCTGGAAAGGGTTATAAAAGTATCTCCAAAAGCCTTGCTGTTCATCAGTCCACGGTAAGACAAATTGTCTATAAATGGAGAAAGTTCAGCACTGCTGCTACTCTCCCTAGGAGTGGCCGTCCTGTAAAAATGACTGCAAGAGCACAGTGCAGACTGCTCAATGAGGTGAAGAAGAATCCTAGAGTGTCAGCTAAAGACTTACAAAAGTCTCTGTTATATGCTAACATCCCTGTTAGCGAATCTACGATACGTAAAACACTAAACAAGAATGTATTTCATGGGAGGATACCACAGAGGAAGCCACTGCTGTCCAAAAAAAACATTGCTGCACGTTTACAGTTTGCACAAGAGCACCTGGATGTTCCACAGCAGTACTGGCAAAATATTCTGTGGACAGATGAAACCAAAGTTGAGTTGTTTGGAAAAAACACACAACACTATGTGTGGAGAAAAAGAGGCACAGCACACCAACATCAAAACCTCATCCCAACTGTGAAGTATGGTGGTGGGGGCATCATGGTTTGGGGCTGCTTTGCTGCGCCAGGGCCTGGACGGATTGCTATCATCGAAGGAAAAATGAATTCCCAAGTTTATCAAGACATTTTGCAGGAGAACTTAAGGCCATCTGTCCACCAGCTGAAGCTCAACAGAAGATGGGTGTTGCAACAGGACAACAACCCAAAGCATAGAAGTAAATCAACAACAGAATGGCTTAAACAGAAGAAAATAAGCCTTCTGGAGTGGCCCAGTCAGAGTCCTGACCTCAACCCAATTGAGATGCTGTGGCATGACCTCAAGAAAGCGATTCACACCAGACATCCCAAGAATATTGCTGAACTGAAACAGTTCTGTAAAGAGGAATGGTCAAGAATTACTCCTGACCGTTGTGCACGTCTGATCTGCAACTACAGGAAACGTTTGGTTGAAGTTATTGCTGCCAAAGGAGGTTCAACCAGTTATTAAATCCAAGGGTTCACATACTTTTTCCACCTGCACTGTGAATGTTTACATGGTGTGTTCAATAAAAACATGGTAACATTTAATTCTTTGTGTGTTATTAGTTTAAGCAGACTGTGATTGTCTATTGTTGTGACTTAGATGAAGATCAGATCACATTTTATGACCAATTTGTGCAGAAATCCATATCATTCCAAAGGGTTCACATACTTTTTATTTCAACTGTATTTACTTTTGAGTCATGTGTAGGGTACTTGCAGCTTTGCACTTTTTTAGCTGTAGGAACTATTGGGGTAATTTATTAATACTGGAGTTTTAGATGCCGGTCTTAATAACCCTGCGCTGGTGCTTGATGCTAAAACAGGCGTAGAAAATTATGAGATGGGCCATCCGTCCCCTTCACCGGCCACTCCACACCCCTGATGTATGTGGCGTGGATGGGGAAGAAGTCGCAGATTCGTCCACAAATCCTCTTTGCAAATGAATCTGTGACAGATATACACAAAACATTAGCATACAGTATAAATATTCATAAATCACCCCCATGTGTGCTGTCATATGCGCTCTCCTATAGCAAAACGTTTAAAAAAATATCTCCAGAATAGTGATGGCCTTTCGGTGCTCCCGGCGGTCGGTTTGAGGCGAACTTTGCGCATTCGCGATCCGCCAAACATGCGAAAATATGGCGATGTCCACGCACCATATTCTTTTCCATTGCGCCGAACTTTGACCCATGACACATCAATCAGGTGGGACAGGACAGCCAATTGAGACATTTCAGCACATGGACACACCCTTAACCCTATAACAGAACCCGATCTGGCAGCCATTTTACATTATGTGTTTTGCCAGTGTAGGGAGAGGTTGCATTTTGGAGCAGGGACAGGCTGTTAGGAACCTAGGGACACCAAACGCTAGCTATTAGGGCCTTTTAAGGACTGGTAACGTTGTGCTATCGATAGGTGTGATACACAGAGGGGTGTGATATACTTATAATATACTTTCCAACATAGAAAGTATATTATAGTGCATTTGTATGCTTCCAGAAAATACCGATTAGGGCTGCAATCTATCAGCTTCCACAAAATAGTGATTAAAGTTTTCCATATACCTGCATCCACAAAATTACTGCTTGAGGGTGATATACCAGCTTCAACTAACAAAACTAACAACTGATTAAGGCCTGCCATATATCAGCTTCCACAAAATAGTAATAGCGGTTTTCCATATACCTGTGTCCACAAAATTACTGCTTGAGGGTGATATACCAGCTTCAACTAACAACTGATTGAGGCCTGCCATATATAAGCTTCCACAAATACTGCTCTTCTCTAAATGCTCTTGCCCAACGGCTGACTGCTGGCTTGTGGACATTGGCACACCGCAATGGAAGAAAATATTTCTCCTAGAAGGGCATCCCTGCACTATATGCAGGGCCGGCGCTACCACCCGGCAAACTTGGCAAGTGCAGGGGCCCCCTGCTCCTGGGAGGGCCCACTGTGCCCGCTCACTCCTGCAGCTGTGTCCTGCCTGTTTTGAATTCTAGGGCAGCTTACCCCAGCAATGCAGACAATTTCCACCATGTGCACTGCTGGGGTAAGCGGCCCCAGAACTCAGAACAGGGTAGATGGTGTTGTTTCGGTAGATGATCCTATGCTAGAATGTAGTTGTTAGAAGGAGTTCTGTGACATCACTGGTCACATGCTCCTTCATGGTCACATGACAAACCCTGACGGCAGCAGCAGCTTGTGGAAGGAGGAGGGGCTGTGTGTGCCTGCAAGATACAGAGTGAGGTAGGATGTGCTGCTGGAGAACACAGAACTTCGTGAGGGGAAGCATATGGAGCTCATATATGAGGGGGCACGTGGAGCACTCAGGGGCAGTGGGGTTCAAGTGGAGTGGAATCTGGTGCAATTAAGGGGGTTTATCATACAGATGTGGGTGTATTCTGAGGGCCATGATGTGTGTGTCTGTCTGTCCCTGTGTGTGTGTGTGTGTCAGTCTATCCCTGTGTGTGTGCCCCTTTCTGTGTCTATGGCCTCATGCACACCGACCGTGGGCATCACGGATGCGGACCTATTCACTTGAATCGGTCCGCAAGCGCTCAATGGGAAGCACTACGGAGTGCTTCCGTGGTGTTTCCGTCCGTGCCTCCGCACCGCAAAAAAATAGAACATGTTCTATTTTTTGTGCGGTGCGGACGGATCATGGACCCATTCATGTTGAATGGGTCTCAATCTGTCCCGGCCGCCGCACGGACGTTGCCATTGCATTGGGGACCACAAATTGTGGTCCCCAATGCACGGAACGGACGCATAACGGCAGTGTGCATGAGGCCTGAGGCATTGCTTAGACTCCATCCCAGAGTCTAGCCAGTGCCTAATAGGTTACAATTAGAGTTGAGCGAACACCTGGATGTTCGGGTTCGAGAAGTTCGGCCGAACTTCCCGGAAATGTTCGGGTTCGGGATCCGAACTCGACCCGAACTTCGCCCCGAACCCCATTGAAGTCAATGGGGACCCAAACTTTTTGGCACTAAGAAGGCTGTAAAATAGCCCAGGAAAGGGCTAGAGGGCTGCAAAAGGCAGCAAAATGTAGGTAAATCCCCTGCAAACAAATGTGGATAGGGAAATGAATTAAAATAAAAATAAAATAAATTAAAATTAACCAATATCAATTGGAGAGAGGTCTCATGGCAGAGAATCAGGCTTCATGTCATAGCAGAGAATCAGGCTTCACGTCACCCACCACTGGAACAGGCCATTGTTAGATATTTAGGCCCCAGCACCCAGACAAAGGAGAGAGGTCCCATAGCAGAGAATCAGGCTTCATGTTATAGCAGAGAATCAGGCTTCATGTTATAGCAGAGAATCAGGCTTCAAGTCATAGCAGAGAATCAGGCTTCATGTCATAGCAGAGAATCAGGCTTCACGGCACCCACCACTGGAACAGGCCATTGTCAGATATTTAGGCCCCGGCACCCAGACAGAGGAGAGAGGTCCCATAGCAGAGAATCAGGCTTCATGTCATAGCAGAGAATCAGGCTTCAAGTCATAGCAGAGAATCAGGCTTCATGTCAGACAGAGGAGAGAGGTCCCATAGCAGAGAATCAGGCTTCATGGCATAGCAGAGAATCAGGCTTCACGTCACCCACCATTGGAACAGGCCACTGTAAGATATTTTTAGGCCCCGGCACCCAGACAGAGGAGAGAGGTCCCATAGCAGAGAATCAGGCTTTATGTCATAGCAGAGAATCAGGCTTCAAGTCATAGCAGAGAATCAGGCTTCATGTCATAGCAGAGAATCAGGCTTCACGTCACCCACCACAGGTACAGGCCATTGTCAGATATTTAGGCCCCGGCACCCAGACAGAGGAGAGAGGTCCCATAGCAGAGAATCAGGCTTCATGGCATAGCAGAAAATCAGGCTTCACGTCTCCCACCACTGGAACAGGCCACTGTCAGTTATTTTTAGGCCCTGGCACCCAGACAGAGGAGAGAGGTCCCATAGCAGAGAATCAGGCTTCATGTCATAGCAGAGAATCAGGCTTCACGTCACCCACCACTGGAACAGGCCATTGTTAGATATTTAGGCCCCAGCACCCAGACAAAGGAGAGAGGTCCCATAGCAGAGAATCAGGCTTCATGTTATAGCAGAGAATCAGGCTTCATGTTATAGCAGAGAATCAGGCTTCAAGTCATAGCAGAGAATCAGGCTTCATGTCATAGCAGAGAATCAGGCTTCACGTCACCCACCACTGG
The DNA here is from genome assembly GCF_905171765.1 of Bufo bufo. NCBI lineage: Eukaryota > Metazoa > Chordata > Amphibia > Anura > Bufonidae > Bufo > Bufo bufo. The sequence continues at coordinate 166,830,726 of NC_053396.1, read as the reverse complement.
AACAGGCCATTGTCAGATATTTAGGCCCCGGCACCCAGACAGAGGAGAGAGGTCCCATAGCAGAGAATCAGGCTTCATGTCATAGCAGAGAATCAGGCTTCAAGTCATAGCAGAGAATCAGGCTTCATGTCAGACAGAGGAGAGAGGTCCCATAGCAGAGAATCAGGCTTCATGGCATAGCAGAGAATCAGGCTTCACGTCACCCACCATTGGAACAGGCCACTGTAAGATATTTTTAGGCCCCGGCACCCAGACAGAGGAGAGAGGTCCCATAGCAGAGAATCAGGCTTCATGTCATAGCAGAGAATCAGGCTTCAAGTCATAGCAGAGAATCAGGCTTCATGTCATAGCAGAGAATCAGGCTTCACGTCACCCACCACAGGTACAGGCCATTGTCAGATATTTAGGCCCCGGCACCCAGACAGAGGAGAGAGGTCCCATAGCAGAGAATCAGGCTTCATGGCATAGCAGAAAATCAGGCTTCACGTCTCCCACCACTGGAACAGGCCACTGTCAGATATTTTTAGGCCCTGGCACCCAGACAGAGGAGAGAGGTCCCATAGCAGAGAATCAGGCTTCATGTCATAGCAGAGAATCAGGCTTCAAGTCATAACAGAGAATCAGGCTTCATGTCACCCAACACTGGAACAGGCCATTGTCAGATATTTTTAGGCCCCGGCACCCAGACAGAGGAGAGAGGTCCCATAGCAGAGAATCAGGCTTCATGTCATAGCAGAGAATCATGCTTCATGTCATCATGTCACCCAACACTGGAACAGGCCACTGTCAGATATTTTTAGGCCCCGGCACCCAGACAGAGGAGAGAGGTCCCATAGCAGAGAATCAGGCTTCATGTCATAGCAGAGAATCAGGCTTCATGTCACCCAACACTGGAACAGGCCACTGTCAGATATTTTTAGGCCCCGGCACCCAGACAGAGGAGAGATTCATTCAACTTTGGGTTGCCCTCAATATAATGGTAAAATGAAAACAAAAAAAGGATTGAATGAGGAAGTGCCCTGGAGTACAATAATATATGGTTAATATGGTTAAGGGGAGGTAGTTATAAATGTCTAATCTGCACAAGGGATGGACAGGTCCTGGGGGATCCATGCTTGGTTCATTTTTATGAACGTCAGCTTGTCCACATTGGCTGTAGACAGGCGGTTGCGTTTGTCTGTAATAACGCCCCCTGCCGTGCTAAATACACGTTCAGACAAAACGCTGGCCGCCGGGCAGGCCAGCTCCTCCAAGGCATAAAAGGCTAGCTCTGGCCACGTGGACAATTTGGAGTCCCAGAAGTTGAATGGGGCCGAACCATCAGTCAGTATGTGGAGGGGTGTTCACACGTACTGTTCCACCATGTTAGTGAAATGTTGCCTCCTGCTAACACGTTCCGTATCAGGTGGTGGTGCAGTTAGCTGTGGCGTGGTGACAAAACTTTTCCACATCTCTGCCATGCTAACCCTGCCCTCAGAGGAGCTGGCCGTGACACAGCTGCGTTGGCGACCTCTTGCTCCTCCTCTGCCTTCGCCTTGGGCTTCCACTTGTTCCCCTGTGACATTTGGGAATGCTCTCTGTAGCGCGTCTACCAATGTGCGCTTGTACTCGCGCATCTTCCTATCACGCTCCAGTGCAGGAAGTAAGGTGGGCACATTGTCTTTGTACCGGGGATCCAGCAGGGTGGCAGCCCAGTAGTCCGCACACGTTAAAATGTGGGCAACTCTGCTGTCATTGTGCAGGCACTGCAGCATGTAGTCGCTCATGTGTGCCAGGCTGCCCAGAGGTAAGGACAAGCTGTCCTCTGTGGGAGGCGTATCGTCATCGTCCTGCTTTTTCCCCCCAGCCACGCACCAGTGATGGGCCCGAGCTGCGTTGGGTGCCACCCTGCTGTGAACATGCTTCATCCTCATCCTCATCCACCTCCTCCTCATCCTCGTCCTCCTCATCCTCCAATAGTGGGCCCTGGCTGGCCACATTTATACCTGGCCTCTGCTGTTGCAAAAAACCTCCCTCTGAGTCAGTTCGAAGAGACTGGCCTGAAAGTGCTAAAAATGACCCCTCTTCCTCCTCCTCCTCCTGGGCCACCTCCTCTTCCATCATCGCCCTAAGTGTTTTCTCAAGGAGACATAGAAGTGGTATTGTAACGCTGATAACGGCGTCATCGCCACTGGCCATGTTGGTGGAGTACTCGAAACAGCGCAACAGGGCACACAGGTCTTGCATGGAGGCCCAGTCATTGGTGGTGAAGTGGTGCTGTTCCGCAGTGCGACTGACCCGTGCGTGCTGCAGCTGAAACTCCACTATGGCCTGCTGCTGCTCGCACAGTCTGTCCAGCATGTGCAAGGTGGAGTTCCACCTGGTGGGCACGTCGCATATGAGGCGGTGAGCGGGAAGGCCGAAGTTACGCTGCAGCGCAGACAGGCGAGCAGCGGCAGGATGTGAATGCCGGAAGCGCGCACAGACGGCCCGCACTTTATGCAGCAGCTCTGACATGTCGGGGTAGTTGTGAATGAACTTCTGCACCACCAAATTCAGCACATGCGCCAGGCAAGGGTTGTGCGTCAAACCGGCTAGTCCCAGAGCTGCAACGAGAATTCGCCCATTATCGCACACCACCAGGCCGGGCTTGAGGCTCACCGGCAGCAACCACTCGTCGGTCTGTTGTTCTATACCCCGCCACAACTCCTGTGCGGTGTGGGGCCTGTCCCCCAAACATATGAGTTTCAGAATGGCCTGCTGACGTTTACCCCCGGCTGTGCTGAAGTTGGTGGTGAAGGTGTGTGGCTGACTGGAGGAGCAGGTGGAAGAAGAGAAGGAGGAAGCCGAGTAGGAGGAGGAGGCAACAGGAGGCAAAGAATGTTGCCCTGCGATCCTTGGCGGCGGAAGGACGTGCGCCAAACAGCTCTCAGCCTGGGGTCCAGCCGCCACTACATTTACCCAGTGTGCAGTTAGGGAGATATAGCGTCCCTGGCCGTGCTTACTGGTCCACGTATCTGTGGTTAGGTGGACCTTGCCACAGATGGCGTTACGCAGTGCACACTTGATTTTATCGGATACTTTGTTGTGCAGGGAAGGCACGGCTCTCTTGGAGAAGTAGTGGCGGCTGGGAACAACATACTGTGGGACAGCAAGCGACATGAGCTGTTTGAAGCTGTCTGTGTCCACCAGCCTGAATGACAGCATTTCATAGGCCAGTAGTTTAGAAATGCTGGCATTCAGGGCCAGGGATCGAGGTTGGCTAGGTGGGAATTTATGCTTTCTCTCAAATGTTTGTGAGATGGAGAGCTGAAGGCTGCGGTGTGACATGGTTGAGATGCTTGGTGACGGAGGTGGTGGTGTTATGTTATGTTACTAAGTCCTTGTATAGCGCTCTAGAGGAACTCAATCCGATCGAAGCGCTTGTGGACGGCTATATTGGTGGGCCCCTACGTCATCCTACACAAATAGTCAGGTCTTAACCAGCTTCCTGAATTCCAGGTAATCTTGTATAGTTCTAATATGTTCTGGGAGGGAGTTCCAGATCTTGGGGGCTAATACTGAGAAACTTCTGTCCCCCCTTGTCTTGAGGCGGGTTCTTGGCACCGACAAAAGGGAGGCTGAGGTGGATCTCAGCTCTCTAGGAGAATGGTAACGTGTTATCTTTTTTTGCAGATAAATGGGGCCTGTTTTGTAGAGAGCTTTGTGTGTTAAGCAGCACAGCTTAAACTGCACTCGCTCTTTCACTGGGAGCCAGTGGAGTTCCCTGCGTGCTTTTGTAACAGAGTCTGTCCAGTCTAGTTTCTTGATGAGCCGGATGGCTCTGTTTTGACAGCGTTGCAAAGCTCTCAGATCTTTCACTGGTAGCCCCGCATACATTGCATTGCCATAGTCCAGGTGAGAGTTGACTGGCGCTCCCACCACGACCTGTCTGCATGTGTTGGGGAGAAACGGTAGGGCTTTTTTTTAGAAGGAATAGGGTGAAGTTTGGTTTCCGTATTACTTCTTTAATCTGGGGACGGAGGCTCATTTCTTGATCCAAAATTATCCCCAGACTCTTTCCTTGTGTGGCGATGGCAACGTTTTCCCCAAAGATAGACGGGGCGGCAGCCTCAGGTGTTTTATGTAGTGCAATAAGCTCAGTCTTGGTCGGGTTGAGTTTGAGGTGGTTATGTGCTAGCCAGTTCCTGGCCTTATTTAGTCCTTCTTGCGTGAGTTTATAGTTATCAGCGGATTTCGATACTCTCAAAAGGATCTGTGTATCGTCTGCATAAGACTCATAGCTGATGTTATACTCCTTCAGAATGGCGAGCAGAGGTCGGACATAAATGTTAAAAAGTAATGGCGAGAGGGGAGATCCCTGAGGGACTCCCCACTCCACCTTCTCGACTGGGGAAAAGAATAAGCCCAGTTTGACTCTCTGAGTTCTGTTTTTCAGGAAAGAGTCAAACCAGGCAAGTCCGTGGTTATCTACTCCAATGTCAGCTTTTAATCTATTGAGGAGGATGGAATGGCTGATAGTGTCGAAGGCTGCCGACATGTCTATGAGAACCAGCCAGGTCCCCCCTCCCTCGTCAGCGACCCCTAGGGCTTCATTCCAAAGGCTGGCCAGGGCTGATTCCGTGCTGTGTGTTGGCCTGAAGCCCGACTGATGTTCATCTAGAAGTCGATGCTTTTCTACGTGCAGCTGGAGTTGGCTTGCCACTGCTATCTCCATGATTTTAGCTATTAGGTGGATGTTGGTAATCGGTCTGAAGTTGGCCATCATGTTTATGTCTGCTCCTGGTTTCTTGAGGAGGGGAGTTATGATTCCTAACTTGAGAGTCTCGGGGACGTTACCACTGAGAAAGGAGTCATTTATAATTGTTAGAATTAACGGGGCAATGGTGGTCGTGCATTCAATAAGAGATTTAGTTTGGATATTGGAGAGGGGATAAGTTGCTTTGGACATGTTTTTCATGCTTTTAGTTAGGTCCTCAAGTTTTAATGGGCATAGAGTGAAGGTGTGGGTAGGGTTTGTCACGTTGTTCTCTATGGGGGGGACAGTTGCCTGTTGAGCTAGCAGGATGTCGTTTTGGATGTCATCAACTTTTTGTTTAAAAAATTTCGAGATGTCGTTGCAGAGGTCTTGGGATTCGGGGATAGTGGTTTTGAGGCCATCAGGGTTAGCTAGATCGAAAATTATCTGAAAGATCTTTTTAGGCTTTTGAGCAGCGTTTTCGATCTCGCTAGCAAAATGGTCTTGTTTGGCCTTGAAGATTGCTTTGTGGTAAATCGTCAGTTGGGTCTTATATTTTAGCTGTGATTCTTCTATCGGATTTTTCCTCCATGCCCTCTCTAGTCTGTTGCATTCTATTTTCACTATTTTTAGTTCTCTCGTATACCACGGTGCTTTTTCCCCTGATTTCTTTACCAATCTCAAGGGGGCATGTTGGTCCGCCGTTTTTTTGACGATGTCGTCAAATTGTAATGTGAGTTTCTCACAGGGCAGTTTGAGGTCAATTTTGCTGATGTGTTCTTCTAGGGTAGGTAGAATTTTGTCATATGTCAGGTTGTTGTTATTTCTTCGCCAATTTTTTTCTCCTGTGGTTAGCTGCTTCGTATTAATTGGGATGTGGAGTTCGAAGGCTATAAGTCTATGGTCAGTACAGAGCAATTCTTCGGGATCTTCTACCATTAATTTTAGATTTTTTTCAAAAATCGGATCAAGCAGGTGACCCGCTTTATGTGTGGGTTTGTCAACCCTTAAAGTGAGCTGGGCTAAGTCGAGCTGTGTGATGACTTTTATTATTTAGGGAATTGCTAAGTTGGGAATTGTATTCAACCCAGAACAAAAACTGTGCTTTGGCGGACATTAAATGAATTGACCAGCCTCAGCAATAAACACAGATTTAGCTGAATATAAATTTTAGGCCTATTATTTAGGCGCTGGGTGACAGGTATACGTTTACGGACAGAATTAGACTTGGAAATGCACGGTAGCGTGTGAAGTTATTGAGGATGACACTATCCGCACCTTAAATCTAATATACCCTTTTATGGATCGATTTAAACTTGGCCTGATACAGCAGAAACCACTGATTTAGGGAATTGCTAACTTGGGAAATGTATTTCAACCCAGAACAAAAATATATCCTTTGCCAGACAGCAGACAGTATTACAATTGGCTAGCCACAGCTGAAACACCAGATTTAGGGTACTGTTATTTTGGCAATTGTATTTTACCCCTCAATAAAATAGCAAGCACAGCCAAGCCCCTGATGTAGGATATAGCAAAAAAATAACCACACTATTGATGGTTAAATGGACTTGGTGGCAGCTTGTGCTGGCGCACACAAGACACAAAATGGCCGCCGATCACCCAAGAAAAAAGTGACATAAAAACGCTCTGGGCAGCCTAAAAACAGTGAGCAATTAAATAGCAGCAGTTCAATGATCCACAGCTGTAGATCGATCACTAAATTAAGTGTTTTTGCTGAGTTAATCACTGCCTAATCTCGCCCTAACAGCAGCTGCAACCTCTCCCTACACTGATCAGAGCAGAGTGACGTGCGGCGCTACGTGACTCCAGCTTAAATAGAGGCTGGGTCACATGCTGCACTGGCCAATCACAGCCATGCCAATAGTAGGCATGGCTGTGATGGCCTCTTGGGGCAAGTAGTATGACGCTTGTTGATTGGCTGCTTTGCAGCCTTTCAAAAAGCGCCAAGAAAGCGCCGAACACCGAACCCGGACTTTTACGAAAATGTTCGGGTTCGGGTCCGTGTCACGGACACCCCAAAATTCGGTACGAACCCCAACTATACAGTTCGGGTTCGCTCATCCGTAGTCATGGGTCAAAGTTCTTCACAATGTAAAAGAATATGGCAGGCGCGAATATCGCCATATGTTCGCATGTTTGGCGAATCGCGAACGCGCAAAGTTTGCCTCTAAATGACCGCCAGGCGAACCGCAAGGCCATCTCTACTGACCGCCTAATGTATCTCCAACCACTGAATCCAAAGTTCTTTGTTGTCCGGTTAATGCCTATTGCCTAATTTTTTGTGGCCTGTACTGTCCGTCAGTTACATTTTTATCCTGTGACCGGCTAATGTAGCTCCAGCAACAGAATCCAAAGTTATTTGCTGTTAGGTGAATGCCTATTGCCTAATTTTTGGGGCCTGTACTGGCCAACAGTCGCATATTTATCCTGTGAACGGCTAATGTACCTCTAGCCACAGAATCCAAAGTTCTTTGCTGTCAGGTGCATGTCTATTGCCTAATTTGAGGGGCCTGTACTGGCCGACAGTTACATATTTTATTTCTCGCCACATAATCACACCTTTGTCTCACTACTCTCCCTCTCATTATGGTGGCTTATGAGCCGCATTTACCATAAGGACCTTCTAATGTCACAGGGTCATGTGACTATGCCCCCCACCCCGTACTGTGCCCCCTTATACCCTGCATTGTGCCCACTTACCACACCCTGTGCAGTGCCCCTAGTCATTCCTGTACTGTGCCCTCTTAAACACTTTTATCCGGTCACAGTATGGTGGTATTATCCGGTCACTGTACAGAGGTGTTATCCGGTCAATATATGGCGGTGGTATCCAATAACTGCATGGCCATAACTGTATCCCTTTCCCTGCCCACGCCATCCTTTCTTAGACCTTAGGGTAAGCGGGAAAAATAAGCAGATTGCTGTGCTAAGGACCTTTGCGCCACAATCTGTGTCAGAAATTTGACTAGCATAGATGTATTTCTATATAATAAATGACCACCTAATTGTATTATTATTCCGGAGTAGGGCTAATATCTTTATTTTATATAGATTCTAGTGTATTATACTGTGCCCTGTATTTCCCAGTAGAAAATGATCCTTGGGAAACACAGTCCTCATCCCTGACCACCAGGACCAGGTAGCGCTCTGTCAGTACATGGCGGCCTCCCCTCTCCGCTGTGTACTGGTGCTTATTCTGACACTAGGGCTGGGTTCACATTCTAATTTTGCCATCCATTTAATGCATACCAAAAATGTATGCATTAACAGATGCCTCAGACTGATGCCGTACAGTGGCGTCTGTTCACCATACAGTTCCATTGTAGAAAAAAAATATACATACATATTTTTTGTGGGAAAAATCACTGTCCAAGTTGTGGGACTATTTGTGTACATCTAATAAGTGTTTTTTGGCTGCAAATATAACCTGAAGTTTTTTCAGGTTCGCCTTCCATTAAAGTTAATGGGGCCTGCCGCGAACGCGCGGTTCGCGAACATTTGATCGCGAACGCACGTTGGCGTATGCGAATTGTCCTGGCCGATGTTCGTCCATCAGTACTCCAGAATACATTGTCCAATTACCACAATCTGTTTATGTCTGATTTATATGAAATCTATACTCCTGTACATGAAATCGGAGCAGGGGTGGACTGGGAACTTAAAGTGGCTCTAGAAAGTAACATAAAAGTGTCCCCATGCTGTAGGTGGGTCCAAATTGACAGAAGTAGGAGAAACACAAGTAGGCAAGGCCAACAGAAGAAGGAGGGGCCAGCAATATTATAGTACAGCACAAAATGCCATCCCAGCAGAACCAATTAGCACAGTGCTTAATTAAAAACCTCCCCAGAAGCTGATCTTCTGTGGCAGCCAGCACAAGCAGCCATGTATTGTCCACCAACTCCTCCTTCAGTTATCTCTAATTAAGATATGGAGCAGGTGGCTGAGAAAGTGAGATGGTGATCATAGCAGCAAGCCAACCCTACCTTCAGCATGCCGCCTGGTCTGTCATTGTACCAAACATACAGTAAAATACAGCACTACATATCTATTACATCCTCTGATGTCTCTTCTGATGTACATGTCCTCTTTCCTCCTCTTCTCCATTTCACACAGGCATCTTGGTTTCTTCACTTTTCCATCATCCTCCTGCTGCCCTAACTTTGTCATCCTGCTGCCATCTCAATACTGTGCCCCCAAATACTATACTGCAGAGAAATAGGTGTAATTTACTCCAGTTTAGTGGCATAAGGGGCAGCACGGTGGTTAAGTGGTTAGCACTGGTGCCTTGCAGCTCTGGGGTCCTAGGTTCAAATCCGACCAAGGACAGCATCTGCATGGAGTTTGTATGTTCTTCCCGTGTTTGCGTAGGTTTCCTCCCACACTCCAAAGACATACTGATAGGGACCTTAGATGGTGAGCCCCATTGGGGACAGTTGGATGCTAATGTCTGTAAAGCGCTGTGGAATATAGTAGCGCTATATAAGTGCATAAAATAAATAAGTAGTGTTCAATTCATCAGGCAGCTTTGCCCATTCCCTCCAGAACACACCCTACCCATAGAGATGAGTGAAATAATTGCACATAAATAAAATTCATTATAAATTTCTCAAATTCTAATTTCAAACAAACTGAAATTTTTGTGTTTCATCCCACACGGACTGCTGGTATCCAGGGAAATACGGGAGGGGCTACCACCTTTTACTCACCCTTGGCCCCTTTACCCAACCTAGACCCATAACAAAAAACACAGACACCTGTGTCACTTTATTGCTGGGTGGTGATCGGCCACAGCTTCTTTATTAAAGCGGAAAATCTTAATAAACCATAATATCGGAGCGGTATGCCATCCGCTGGACTCCCAGTGGGCAAGTACCCCATCTGCTACCACCTTATCTCCGCTGTATTCAAATGCCGCCAGCTGTGACTTCATAAACTTGACCAGAATTCGCAGCTCTCAAAATCCATACTCATCGGAGCGATATCCAAACCGCTGGACTCCCAGCGAGGGCTCTTAAAAATAGAAAAACAAAACAAAATAACCAAGTATCCATAACTGATTATAACCGTGCACCTCGACCCACCTCCCAAAAATAACCGCAAAGGGAGGGAGGGCCAATTTGCTTCCACTTGCAAGAGGAAGTGACCAGAACAAAGAGGGGGTATATGTAACCTTCAGGATTTCCTGCACCACCCCCATCCTGTCTAAGGAGGACCCCCAGTGAATTAACACTTAATGGCCCTAATCTGCCACCTACTTAATTATTAACATGACGGGGCAAGGCTCCCTAAAAGCCCTAAGGGGAAAAGGGGGAAGGGGGAGGACCATCAGCTTGCCAAATTGCTTAAAATGGCAGGCACCATTTTACAGATCAGAAGACAGAGAAGAAGGAATCTACCACCAAAAAGGAATACTTTTTTAATAGTTTTTTAAATTTAACAAAAATAATCTGACAGCGTCGTGTTTTATTAAACAGGCTATTTGCTACCACTCACTGCCATCTAAAATGTAGATTGGTTGTGCACACCTCATATGGAAGCATATGTTTGTATATACACTGCTCAAAAAAATAAAGGGAACACAAAAATAACACATCCTAGATCTGAGTTAATTAAATATTCTTCTGAAATACTTTGTTCTTTACATAGTTGAATGTGCTGACAACAAAATCACACAAAAATAAAAAAATGGAAATCTAATTTTTCAACCCATGGAGGTCTGGATTTGGAGTCACACTCAAAATTAAAGTGGAAAAACACACTACAGGCTGATCCAACTTTGATGTAATGTCCTTAAAACAAGTCAAAATGAGGCTCAGTAGTGTGTGTGGCCTCCACGTGCCTGTATGACCTCCCTACAACACCTGTGCATGCTCCTGATGAGGTGGTGACGGTCTCCTGAGGGATCTCCTCCCAGACCTGGACTAAAGCATCTGCCAACTCCTGGACAGTCTGTGGTGCAACGTGACATTGGTGGATAGAGCGAGACATGATGTCCCAGATGTGCTCAATTGGATTCAGGTCTGGGTAATGGGCGGGCCAGTCCATAGCATCAATGCCTTCGTCTTGCAGGAACTGCTGACACACTCCAGCCACATGAGGTCTAGCATTGTCTTGCATTAGGAGGAACCCAGGGCCAACCGCACCAGCATATGGTCTCACAAGGGGTCTGAGGATCTCATCTCGGTACCTAATGGCAGTCAGGCTACCTCTGGCGAGCACATGAAGGGCTGTGCGGCCCTCCAAAGAAATGCCACCCCACACCATTACTGACCCAATGCCAAACCGGTCATGCTGGAGGATGTTGCAGGCAGCAGAACGTTCTCCACGGCGTCTCCAGACTCTGTCACGTCTGTCACATGTGCTCAGTGTGAACCTGCTTTCATCTGTGAAGAGCACAGGGCGCCAGTGGCGAATTTGCCAATCTTGGTGTTGCAAGGTGTTGGGCTGTAAGCACAACCCCCACCTGTGGACGTCGGTGTCACTACCAGAGCTTTGAGACGTTCTCACAGCTCTGTTTCTCCACCCCTGTGATGATGTCACTACCAGAGCTTGGAGGAGTTCTCACTGCTCTGTTTCTCCGCCCCTGGGATGAGGTCATTACTTTCTGTTTCCTTCCTTCCAGCTGTTCCTCCTATGTTTGATTTCTCTGTCTTTAAATCACCCCTCCTCCTTTTGTAGAGTGTGGATTATATTTCTCATTTGAGTTGTAGCTCTTGCTTGAGTATCTTCACTTGTATGCTATCTTTTCACTGGACCTTTGTTCTGCTGCAGCAAGTACTCCGGATATTGCCACCTGTCTTTGGATCCGTCTTCTCTGCTGCCGCAGCACCTTCAGCTAAGTGTGCAGACATTGTAGTGTATCTGTTTGTTTTCTGACCGGATCCGAGGCGACCACGGTTCCCTCCATATACTGAGCAGGGCACCGGTGGCCGTGCCCCTTCCACTATTGTAGGGGTTACAGTGGTCATCAGTCTTAGGTACACGGATCTTCCTCGTTCCTCAGGGAAGTCGGTGATCCTGGTGGTGGTGGACCGTTTTAGCAAGATGGCTCATTTCGTACCTTTCCCTGGTTTACCCAATGCTAAAACGTTGGCGCAAGCTTTTGTCGACCATATTGTTAAGTTGCATGGCATTCCCTCTGATATTGTTTCCGATAGAGGCACGCAGTTTGTGTCCAGATTCTGGAAGGCTTTCTGTTCTCGCCTGGGGGTTCGGCTGTCCTTCTCTTCTGCTTTTCACCCGCAGTCGAATGGTCAGACTGAGCGCCTCAATCAGAATCTGGAGACATATTTGCGCTGTTTTGTGGCAGAGAACCAGGAGGATTGGTGTTCATTTCTCCCTCTTGCTGAGTTTGCTCTGAACAACCGTCGTCAGGAATCTTCTGATAAGTCACCATTCTTTGGTGCATATGGGTTCCATCCGCAGTTTGGGACATTCTCGGGAGGGGCTCCTTCTGGTTTACCTGAGGAGGAGAGATTTTCCTCGTCTTTGTCTACCATTTGGCAAAAGATTCAGAGTAATCTTAGAAAGATGAGTGAGAAGTATAAGCGTGTGGCTGATAAGAGACGTGTGCCTGGTCCGGACCTGAATGTGGGTGATCTGGTGTGGTTGTCTACAAGAAATATTAAACTGAAGGTTCCCTCCTGGAAATTGGGTCCCAAGTTTATTGGGCCTTATAAAATCTTGTCAGTCATCAATCCTGTTGCCTTCCGTCTTGATCTTCCACGGGTTTGGAAGATACATAATGTATTTCACAGATCTCTCTTAAAACCATATGTCCAGCCCACGGTACCCTCCTCTTTGCCTCCTCCTCCGATTTTGGTTGATGGCAATCTGGAGTTTGAGGTTTCCAGAATTGTGGACTCTCACATTGTCCGCGGTTCTCTTCAGTACCTCGTTCATTGGAGGGGTTATGGTCCTGAGGAGAGGATGTGGGTTCCGGTGTCGGACATTAAAGCCACTCGCCTCATCAGGGCATTTCATAGGGCTCATCCTGAGAAGGTGGGTCCTGGGTGTCCGGAGTCCACCCGTAGAGGGGGGGGGTACTGTCACTACCAGAGCTTTGAGACGTTCTCACAGCTCTGTTTCTCCACCCCTGTGATGATGTCACTACCAGAGCTTGGAGGAGTTCTCACTGCTCTGTTTCTCCGCCCCTGGGATGAGGTCATTACTTTCTGTTTCCTTCCTTCCAGCTGTTCCTCCTATGTTTGATTTCTCTGTCTTTAAATCACCCCTCCTCCTTTTGTAGAGTGTGGATTATATTTCTCATTTGAGTTGTAGCTCTTGCTTGAGTATCTTCACTTGTATGCTATCTTTTCACTGGACCTTTGTTCTGCTGCAGCAAGTACTCCGGATATTGCCACCTGTCTTTGGATCCGTCTTCTCTGCTGCCGCAGCACCTTTAGCTAAGTGTGCAGACATTGTAGTGTATCTGTTTGTTTTCTGACCGGATCCGAGGCGACCACGGTTCCCTCCATATACTGAGCAGGGCACCGGTGGCCGTGCCCCTTCCACTATTGTAGGGGTTACAATGGTCATCAGTCTTAGGTACGCGGGCATGCCTCGTTCCACCATTAGGATCCGGGTATGTGCTTAGCAGCATAGGGAAAGCTTTGAGGGTCTGACAGGGGTCACCCTTTATCCTCCCTAGTTTGGGTCCGGTCAGTGGCTCTATTTTCTGTGTATGCTCTAGTTGCTCACTTACAGCCGTGACAGTCGGGCCCTCATATCACCCTCATGGAGTCTGTTTCTGACCGTTTGAGCAGACACATGCACATTTGTGGCCTGCTGGAGGTCATTTTGCAGGGCTCTGGCAGTGCTCCTCCTGTTCCTCCTTGCACAAAGGCGGAGGTAGCGGTCCTGCTGCTGGGTTGTTGCCCTCCTACGGCCTCCTCCACGTCTCCTGATGTACTGGCCTGTCTCCTGGTAGCGCCTCCATGCTCTGGACACTACGCTGACAGACACATCAAACCTTCTTGCACAGCTCGCATTGATGTGCCATCCTGGATAAGCTGCACTACCTGAGCCACTTATGTGGGTTGTAGACTCCGTCTCATGCTACTACTAGAGTGAAAGCACCGCCAGCATTCAAAAGTGACCAAAACATCAGCCAGGAAGCATCGGAACTGAGAAGTGGTCTGTGGTCACCACCTGCAGAACCACTCCTTTATTGGGGGTGTCTTGCTAATTGCCTATAATTTCCACCTGTTGTCTATCCCATTTGCACAACAGCATGTGAAATTGATTGTCACTCAGTGTTGCTTCCTAAGTGGACAGTTTGATTTCACAGAAGTGTGATTGACTTGGAGTTACATTGTGTTGTTTAACCACCTCCGGACCGCCTAACGCAGATTCGCGTTCCGGAGGTGGCAGCCCTGTGCTCAGCGACGCATATACACGTCATCTCGCGATGGCCGAGATTTCCTGTGAACGCGCGCACACAGGCGCGCGCGCTCACAGGAACGGAAGGTAAGAGAGTGGATCTCCAGCCTGCCAGCGGCGATCGTTCGCTGGCAGGCTGGAGATGTGATTTTTTTAACCCCTAACAGGTATATTAGACGCTGTTTTGATAACAGCGTCTAATATACCTGCTACCTGGTCCTCTGGTGGTCCCTTTTGTTTGGATCGACCACCAGAGGACACAGGCAGATCAGTAATATGTTGCACTAAGCACCACTACACTACACCCCCCCACTGTCACTTATTAACCCCTTATTCACACCTTGATCACCCCTGATCACCCCTGATCACCCCATATAGACTCCCTGATCACCCCCCTGTCATTGATTACCCCCCTGTCATTGATCACCCCCCTGTAAAGCTCCATTCAGATGTCCGCATGATTTTTACGGATCCACTGATAGATGGATCGGATCCGCAAAACGCATACGGACGTCTGAATGGAGCCTTACAGGGGCGTGATCAATGACTGTGGTGATCACCCCATATAGACTCCCTGATCACCCCCCTGTCATTGATTACCCCCCTGTCATTGATCACCCCCCTGTAAAGCTCCATTCAGATGTCCGCATGATTTTTACGGATCCACTGATAGATGGATCGGATCCGCAAAACGCATACGGACGTCTGAATGGAGCCTTACAGGGGCGTGATCAATGACTGTGGTGATCACCCCATATAGACTCCCTGATCACCCCCCTGTCATTGATTACCCCCCTGTCATTGATCACCCCCCTGTAAAGCTCCATTCAGATGTCCGCATGATTTTTACGGATCCACTGATAGATGGATCGGATCCGCAAAACGCATACGGACGTCTGAATGGAGCCTTACAGGGGCGTGATCAATGACTGGGGTGATCACCCCATATAGACTCCCTGATCACCCCCCTGTCATTGATTACCCCCCTGTCATTGATCACCCCCCTGTAAAGCTCCATTCAGATGTCCGCATGATTTTTACGGATCCACTGATAGATGGATCGGATCCGCAAAACGCATACGGACGTCTGAATGGAGCCTTACAGGGGCGTGATCAATGACTGTGGTGATCACCCCATATAGACTCCCTGATCACCCCCCTGTCATTGATTACCCCCCTGTCATTGATCACCCCCCTGTAAAGCTCCATTCAGATGTCCGCATGATTTTTACGGATCCACTGATAGATGGATCGGATCCGCAAAACGCATACGGACGTCTGAATGGAGCCTTACAGGGGCGTGATCAATGACTGTGGTGATCACCCCATATAGACTCCCTGATCACCCCCCTGTCATTGATTACCCCCCTGTCATTGATCACCCCCCTGTAAAGCTCCATTCAGATGTCCGCATGATTTTTACGGATCCACTGATAGATGGATCGGATCCGCAAAACGCATACAGACGTCTGAATGGAGCCTTACAGGGGCGTGATCAATGACTGTGGTGATCACCCCATATAGACTCCCTGATCACCCCCCTGTCATTGATTACCCCCCTGTCATTGATCACCCCCCTGTAAAGCTCCATTCAGATGTCCGCATGATTTTTACGGATCCACTGATAGATGGATCGGATCCGCAAAACGCATACAGACGTCTGAATGGAGCCTTACAGGGGCGTAAACAATGACTGTGGTGATCACCCCATATAGACTCCCTGATCACCCCCCTGTCATTGATTACCCCCCTGTCATTGATCACCCCCCTGTAAAGCTCCATTCAGATGTCCGCATGATTTTTACGGATCCACTGATAGATGGATCGGATCCGCAAAACGCATACGGACGTCTGAATGGAGCCTTACAGGGGCGTGATCAATGACTGTGGTGATCACCCCATATAGACTCCCTGATCACCCCCCTGTCATTGATTACCCCCCTGTCATTGATCACCCCCCTGTAAAGCTCCATTCAGATGTCCGCATGATTTTTACGGATCCACTGATAGATGGATCGGATCCGCAAAACGCATACGGACGTCTGAATGGAGCCTTACAGGGGCGTGATCAATGACTGTGGTGATCACCCCATATAGACTCCCTGATCACCCCCCTGTCATTGATTACCCCCCTGTCATTGATCACCCCCCTGTAAAGCTCCATTCAGATGTCCGCATGATTTTTACGGATCCACTGATAGATGGATCGGATCCGCAAAACGCATACGGACGTCTGAATGGAGCCTTACAGGGGCGTGATCAATGACTGTGGTGATCACCCCATATAGACTCCCTGATCACCCCCCTGTCATTGATTACCCCCCTGTCATTGATCACCCCCCTGTAAAGCTCCATTCAGATGTCCGCATGATTTTTACGGATCCACTGATAGATGGATCGGATCCGCAAAACGCATACGGACGTCTGAATGGAGCCTTACAGGGGCGTGATCAATGACTGGGGTGATCACCCCATATAGACTCCCTGATCACCCCCCTGTCATTGATTACCCCCCTGTCATTGATCACCCCCCTGTAAAGCTCCATTCAGATGTCCGCATGATTTTTACGGATCCACTGATAGATGGATCGGATCCGCAAAACGCATACGGACGTCTGAATGGAGCCTTACAGGGGCGTGATCAATGACTGTGGTGATCACCCCATATAGACTCCCTGATCACCCCCCTGTCATTGATTACCCCCCTGTCATTGATCACCCCCCTGTAAAGCTCCATTCAGATGTCCGCATGATTTTTACGGATCCACTGATAGATGGATCGGATCCGCAAAACGCATACGGACGTCTGAATGGAGCCTTACAGGGGCGTGATCAATGACTGTGGTGATCACCCCATATAGACTCCCTGATCACCCCCCTGTCATTGATTACCCCCCTGTCTTTGATCACCCCCCTGTAAAGCTCCATTCAGATGTCCGCATGATTTTTACGGATCCACTGATAGATGGATCGGATCCGCAAAACGCATACGGACGTCTGAATGGAGCCTTACAGGGGCGTGATCAATGACTGTGGTGATCACCCCATATAGACTCCCTGATCACCCCCCTGTCATTGATTACCCCCCTGTCATTGATCACCCCCCTGTAAAGCTCCATTCAGATGTCCGCATGATTTTTACGGATCCACTGATAGATGGATCGGATCCGCAAAACGCATACGGACGTCTGAATGGAGCCTTACAGGGGCGTGATCAATGACTGTGGTGATCACCCCATATAGACTCCCTGATCACCCCCCTGTCATTGATTACCCCCCTGTCATTGATCACCCCCCTGTAAAGCTCCATTCAGATGTCCGCATGATTTTTACGGATCCACTGATAGATGGATCGGATCCGCAAAACGCATACGGACGTCTGAATGGAGCCTTACAGGGGCGTGATCAATGACTGTGGTGATCACCCCATATAGACTCCCTGATCACCCCCCTGTCATTGATTACCCCCCTGTCTTTGATCACCCCCCTGTAAAGCTCCATTCAGATGTCCGCATGATTTTTACGGATCCACTGATAGATGGATCGGATCCGCAAAACACATACAGGCGTCTCCCTGGAGCCTTCCAGGGGGGGGTGATCACCCCATATAGACTCCCTGATCACCCCCCTGTCATTGATCACCCCCCCTGTCATTGATCACCCCCCCTGTCAGGCTGCATTCAGATGTCCGTATGATTTTTACGGATACATGGATCGGAACCGCAAAACACATACGGACATCTGAATGGAGCCTTATAGAGGGGTGATCAATGACAGGGGGTTGATCACCCCATATAGACTCCCTGATCACCCCCCTGTCATTGATCACCCCCCTGTCATTTATCACCCCTCTGTAAGGCTCCATTCAGACATTTTTTTTGGCCCAAGTTAGCGGAAATTATTTTTTTTTTCTTACAAAGTCTCATATTCCACTAACTTGTGTCAAAAAATTTAATCTCACATGAACTCCTCATACCCCTCACGGAATCCAAATGCGTAAAATTTTTTAGACATTTATATTCCAGACTTCTTCTCACGCTTTAGGGTCCCTAGAATGCCAGGGCAGTATAAATACCCCACATGTGACCCCATTTCGGAAAGAATACACCCCTAGGTATTCCGTGAGAGGCATATTGAGTCCATGAAAGATTTAAATTTTTTGTCCCAAGTTAGCGGAAAGGGAGACTTTGTGATAAAAAATAAAATAAAATCAATTTCCGCTAACTTGTGCCAAAAAAAAAAAATTCTATGTACTCGCCCCTCATTGAATACCTTGGGGTGTCTTCTTTCCAAAATGGGGTCACATGTGGGGTATTTATACTGCCCTGGCATTTTAGGGGCCCTAAAGCGTGAGAAGAAGTCTGGGATCCAAATGTCTAAAAATGCCCTCATAAAAGGAATGTGGGCCCCTTTGCGCATCTAGGCTGCAAAAAAGTGTCACACATCAGGTTTCGCCGTACTCAGGAGAAGTTGGGCAATGTGTTTTGGGGTGTCATTTTACATATACCCATGCTGAGTGAGATAAATATCTTGGTCAAATGCCAACTTTGTATAAAAAAATGGGAAAAGTTGTCTTTTGCCGAGATATTTCTCTCACCCAGCATGAGTATATGTAAAAAGACACCCCAAGGTATTCGCTGATGGGCATAGTGAGTTCATGGAAGTTTTTATTTTT
Source organism: Bufo bufo (assembly GCF_905171765.1). Lineage (NCBI taxonomy): Eukaryota > Metazoa > Chordata > Amphibia > Anura > Bufonidae > Bufo > Bufo bufo. Next base: position 166,811,929 of record NC_053396.1, on the reverse strand, counting down.
TGTCACAAGTTAGTGGAATATGAGACTTTGTAAGAAAAGAAAAAAAAAAAGAAAAAATCATCATTTTCCGCTAACTTGTGACAAAAAATAAAAAGTTCTATGAACTCACAATGCCCATCAGCGAATACCTTAGGGTGTCTACTTTCTGAAATGGGGTCATTTGTGGGGTGTTTGTACTGTCTGGCCATTGTAGAACCTCAGGAAACATGACAGGTGCTCAGAAAGTCAGAGCTGCTTCAAAAAGCGGAAATTCACATTTTTGTACCATAGTTTGTAAACGCTATAACTTTTACCCAAACCATTTTTTTTTTACCCAAACATTATTTTTTTATCAAAGACATGTAGAACAGTAAATTTAGAGCAAAATTTATATATGGATGTCGTTTTTTTTTGCAAAATTTTACAACTGAAAGTGAAAAATGTCATTTATTTGCAAAAAAATCGTTAAATTTCGATTAATAACAAAAAAAGTTAAAATGTCAGCAGCAATGAAATACCACCAAATGAAAGCTCTATTAGTGAGAAGAAAAGGAGGTAAAATTCATTTGGGTGGTAAGTTGCATGACCGAGCAATAAACGGTGAAAGTAGTGTAGGTCAGAAGTGTAAAAAGTGGCCTGGTCTTTCAGGGTGTTTAAGCTATGGGGGCTGAGGTGGTTAAGTGTTCCCTTTATTTTTTTGAGCAGTGTATTAATTTTAGACAGCTGACTTAGAACCTCTTCCTCTATAAAGACACATGCATCAAGATATTCATTAGTCTTCTTTCCTAACTGAGGTCCTTTTCCTTCATTTTCCTTTGTAAAAACTGAACAGAAGTATTCATTGAGGCAGTCAGCTAGTTCTTTATCTTCTTCCATATACCTTCCTTCTTTTGTTTATAATTTTGTAATTCCTTGCTTTAGTTTCCTTTTTTCATTTATGTATCTGAAGAATGCCTTATCGCCTTTTTTCCCTGACTGAGCTAATTTCTCTTCTGCCTGTGCTTTAGAAGCTCTTATAACTTGTTTGGCCTCTCTCTGCCTAATCTTATAAATTTGCCTGTCATCCTCGTTTTTTTTTTATGATTCCTAAATGCTATCTTTTTGTTTTTAATGATTTTGGCCACTTCTGCTGAGTACCACAGTGGTCTCTTCCTTTTTTTGCTTTTACTGACAAGCCTAATGCAATTTTCTGTTGTCTTCAATAGTGCCACTTTTAAGTAGTCCCATTTCTCCTGGACTCCAATGAAACTGTTCCAATCTGATAGGGACTCGTATACCACTAATCTAATTTTAGAGAAGTCAGTTTTTCTAAAATCTAAAACTTTTGTTTTTGTGTGGTGTGACTCAGTCACTGTACTTATAGTAAACCACACTGACTGGTGATCACTAGATGACAAGCTTTCCCCTACAGTAATATCAGATACCAAATTCCCATTTGTGAATACTAAATCTAAAATGGCCTCCTTCCGGGTTGGCTCCTCAACTACTTGCTGTAGAGATAATCCCAGTAGGGAATTTAGAATATCTGTACTCCTGGCAGAACTAGCTATTTTGGTTTTCCAGTTTACATCAGGAAGATTGAAGTCTCCCATAATGATAACTTCCCCTTTCAATGTCATTTTAGCTATTTCCTCAACTAGTAGATCATCTAATTCTTTGACTTGGCTAGGTGGTCTATATATCACACCTACACAAGTTACCTTATGATTATCAAGCTGCAAGGTAACCCAAACTGACTCTAAATTGTTCTCGCTAACTTGTATCAAATTAGATTTTATGCTATCTTTCACATACATTGTCACCCCTCCCCTCTTCTTGCCTTCTCTGTCTTTCCAGTATAGAGAGAACTCTGGTATTGTTATATCCCAGTCATTACTCCCCTTGAACCACGTCTCAGTAACAGCCACTACATCTATATTCTCAGATGCCATTATAGCCTCAAGTTCATTGATCTTATTCCCTAAACTGCAAGCATTTGTAGACAAGAATCTGAGCTTGTCATTTCTTAACCTTTGTGCTACTGGCATCTTCTGGCATTGTTCCGGGGGGTAGTTGGACTGCTGGATTATCACTCTTTTGCCCCCCTTTCCTAGTTTAAATGCTACTTAGCAAATACTTGGAACTGTTCACCAAGAACATTTGTTCCCTTGAGAGAAAGATGCAAACCATCTATCTTGTACAGTTCTTTTCCATTCCAACAAGAGCTAACATGAGACACACAGCCAAACCCTTGGTACAGACACCATTCACCAAGCCATACATTGACTATGGAAGTTTTGGTCAACAATAATAACCTTGTTTGCAAAACTCATCAGAAAGAGGTTTCCAAATCTCCCTTTTTTATAGGAAACTTACTTCTCCGGTTGATATGCCTAAACCATCCTTTATTGGCTCTTGGGAGAAAGATCTGGGCTCAACGATTTCATTAGTAGATCAACAACGCCTTTACTTAGAACCCCACACTTCACCCAGATGCGTCAGGATCCAGGAGAATGGGTATAAAGTCCTCACGAGGTGGTATAAAACACCAGATTTAACTTGCCGCTTTTCATCTTCTGGTTCTGACGTATGCTGGAGGTGTGATTCTGACAGAGGGACGTTTTATCACATTTGGTGGACTTGCCCTTTAATTAGCACTTGGTGGTCCAAAATCTATACAATATGCAATTCAATTTGCAATACACTCCTTCCTCCTTGTCCCAAACTAGCTCTTTTGGGCCTACATTCCGGCCCTTTCTGCCCCATACCGATTAAACTATTTAAGAAATTAGTGTCGGCTGCCCGATTGTTAATACCTAGATACTGGCTGACCCAAGACCTTCCCCTGATTGATCATTGGCTTAATAAAATTGACTCCATCTACAGGTTCGAAGAAATGGCTGCCTGGGAAAACCACTCTTATAAACCTTTCAGCTCCCTATGGAAACCCTGGCAGGACTATAGGAAGTCATCGCAGTGATCCTAATCATTTGGGTGATGTAACCCTTATGATGAATTTTGTTACCAGATGTATTGTGCAGTGTCCCACATTTTCCTGTTTATATTATATATTTTTTTATTATTATTATTTATTATTATTATTATTATTTGTTACTATTTTTCATTGTTGTCTTTAATGTCTCCCACGATATTGATTGTAAGGTGATATTGTGAGACACACTGTATGTCCGTCACCACCTGATTGTCTATTTGCTATTCTTGTTGTTAAATTAAAACAATAAAAATATTTACAAAAAAAAAAAAAGAAAGAGATTTCCAAGAATAATTACATATTGTTTGATAGTTGCCACTTACCTCAATGGCTGTTAAATATCCCTCAGGGACAATTTAGACGAGTTAGGAGAAATTGTACCCATACCGAAAACTTTGAGATAGAAGCACAGCGAATGAAAGATCAATTATAGGAGAAAAAATATCCATTATCAATACTGGATAAATCAGTAGAAAGAATCCGTCGGTTGGATCGTCAATCCTTTTTTGAAGAAAGAATCAAGATTCATGAACCGCAAACTGACATTATCAGATTAATTCTACCATTCCGTATTTTTCGCTTTATAAGACGCACCTGATGATAAGACGCACCTAGATTTTTGAGGAGGAAAATAAGAAAAAAAATATTTGAACCAAAAAGGTATTGCTTTTGCTGGGTTTTGAACTAATGGTGGTCTGTGGATGACGCACTGTTATGGGGGGACCTGTGGATGACACTGTTATGGGGGGACCTGTGGATGACACTGTTATGGGGGGACCTGTGGATGACACTGTTATGGGGGGACCTGTGGATGACACTGTTATGGGGGGACCTGTGGATGACACTGTTATGGGGGGACCTGTGGATGACGCTGTTATGGGGGGACCTGTGGATGACGCATTGTTATGAGGGGGATGTAGCATCATATATAGCATCTTATGTAATGGGGGTCACTATTCACACAGGGACAATATACTGTGACACATATGATACTGTGACCAGCATAAGATCATCTTATGCTGGTCACAGTATCATATGTGTCACAGTATATTGTCCTGTGTGAATAGTGACCCCCATTACACCACAGTGCACACAGACTTTATATGTAAAATCTTTTAATGGCTCTGCTTTCTTCTATAACAGTACTCACTATAAAAGCAGCAGTCCGGCCAGCACGTGACGTCACTCAGTCAGTCACGCTCCTGCCAGCTTCATTAATGAAGTGGGAGGAGCATGACCGAGTGAGTGACGTCACGCGCCGGCTGGACCGCTGCTTTCATAGTGAGTACTGTTATAGAAGAAAGCAGAGTGTAATAAAGCCGTTTTCATATGTAAAGTCTATTATCTTCAAGCAGTATCTCTGCTTTTAACTAGGGCAATCCTCTGTAGTAGTACACCTTACTATGAAAGCGGCAGGCAGGGCGGCAGCGTAATCTCGCGATGCTCACTCATTCATGAAGGAAGTGGGAGGAGCGTGAATGAGTGAGCATCGCGAGATTACGCTGCCGCTCTGCCTGCCGCTTTCATAGTAAGGTGTACTACTACAGAGGATTGCCCTAGTTAAAAGCAGAGATACTGCTTGAAGATAATAGACTTTACATGTGATAATTGCCGTGAGCGGGGCCCGATGTATTACAGTACAGTGACTGCATCGGGCCCCGCCGTAAGTGTTGCCAGCCTCCGTCCCCTCCTCCCACCCCTCTGATACATCGCGGCTTGCGATGTATCAGCGTCACCAAAGTAAACATGGCAGTGTTCGCTTTATAAGACGCACTGACATTTTCCCCCCACTTTTGGGGGAAAAAAGTGCGTCTTATAAAGCGAAAAATACGGTAATCCTCAATACAAGAAAATAAAATCGATTATCCAAAAACATTGGCAGTTCATTCGAAGTGATAAAGTGTTAGGTCCATCAACACCCGATGCACCAAATAATACATTTACCAAGGCTCCTAATTTAAATTTATTGGTAGCCCCTACAGTTAAAATAAAAAATACTATAAATGTGAAAACACCTACCTTAACAGGTTGGATGGGCCTTTCAGGTTTCCATTGGTGCGGTAGATGTATGGGGTGTCGTCTGATGAAGTTTCCAAGGACCATTCACTCCATTACATCCTCTGCAAACAGTCATATACATAAAATGAGAGACTTTATAACATGTGACACTAGTAGCGTAATATACATGTTTCAATGTCCGTGCAAGCTACAATATGTGGGAAGGACAAAAAGGCCCCTCAAAAAACGCATAGCTGAACATATAAACAATATAAAAAAAGGATACGACAATCACTCCTTATCTAAACATTATAAAACACATCACAATCAGGATCCTGTAGGTTCAATATTTACCGCGCTTGAAAAGGTCCCTATACATTGGAGAGGAGGTAATCACATCTTCAGAATGTCCAGACTTGAATCTAGAAGAATTTATGAACTGGGCACCCTCCTCCCCAATGGACTTAATGCCGACCTGGAAATTTTTGGCTTCTTATGAATATAAATTGATGTGTGACGCTTCTTGCTGATGTGAAACAGCAGTCATGCTATATCCCCTCCGCATTTAGCGTCCACATCTATACATCTACACTTTCATCAATATGTTCTCAATATGTTTCCAATATGTTTTTAGTCTTCCATCAATTGCCTACCATCAACAACACTATTGCAAGAATGATAGGTGACCCAAAACATATAGTACACGTAATACTATACAGTACGACATTCTGTATTTTTATTTATATCTATAACCATTAAACCAGCTATAGACGAAAAATTATATGTAGGGTGGTTAGGATTTACAGATATTGGCGCTCCCACTAACAATTTAATGAACAATAGAGAATTTGGGAGAGCTTAAAATATAACTTTTATTGTTAATTTATATAAAATATATAGCGCCACAAACAGATGCTTGAAATATGGCTAGAATGTATGGAACAGTCTTACCATTCAGACGCCCCCTGATAGGGATCAGCCTAGCGTGGTGGAAATAATACTGCGTCTGGGCCGAGGGTTAGATGTGGTCGTAGGTAATTCCAAAATGTAGACTGGTAAGGGAACCGTTGTCCCTAGTAAGCCCTGATGGGGAAGGGGGCAATGCTGCTGTTCCCCTACCTATCTACACAGAGTTCCTACCCCGCAAGGGGCGGCCCTGTCCGGATACCCTATCCTAGATAAGGCGGGTATCCCTAATAGTGCCCTAAAGGATGGTTCCCAACGTGTCACGTTTCAAGTGATAAATCATCAGGGGAAGAGATCCAAAAATGTGCAACAGTAATCCTGCAAGGAAAAATATATTTAACATGAGGATCTAGAAAAAAGAAGGAGTTCACATATATTGGGGAAAAAAAGAATGGAACAGGGACATACCTTAGATCAATGGATCAATAGGATTGGAAGAAAAGGACAATGATGGTCCTAAGGGAAGGAGGACCCCACAGATTCTTTAAAGAGGGGCACCTCTGGGGCAGCTGATCTGATGTTATCAGCTGCACACCGATTTGCCATGAGGACGCTGTATTTAAGCAGCAGAATGCGCGCCCTTTGTCTAGCGACCGCCTCTGGGGGTGGGATGGTCCGATCACGTGATCGGAACGCTACGCCCCATCGGCAGGCGCGGCCGTCCTGTGGACCGCACCGCACCAAGCCGAGCAGCGCAGCGTCCGGTCACGTGGGGCGGCCGGGAGAAGGGCTGAATGCAGCGCCTGTTGCTGGGCAACTGACGGACGCCAGGAATGCTCAGACGTCCGGGTTAGCTGCTAGAGAGCAAGCATAATAGCTTGCGCTCCTAAAGATATAGATATAGCATTTTGTGCAGATTAACAGTTAGAGAGGCATGAATGCTCCTATGATTACAAGCCAGAAAGGCATAAGATTTATAAATATGAGCATTTAATAACATTAATCAGGGGGAGGAGGGGAGGAGGGAAGGACAGGGGGACGGGAAGGGGGCGTGGGAAAGGACTAAGCAGGTAGCTTTCAATATATACTGGGGGTGAGATGATACCCCTTAATATGCCCCCTAATACATCGGGGTGCATAATGTATGCAGATACTGGGATGGCTGGGACTAACAGTGGAGGGATGGTCCATTACAAAAAACAACCAAAATTTAGCTGTTCGTTAAGTCCTAAGGGAGCCATGGTCTTAAGGTCATATATCCATCTTGCTTCCCTCTGCAGGATCATTCTGTCCCAGTCTCCCCCTCTTGTTGGTGGATTCACTTTATCAATGGCCATGAATGAAAGACGACCATGGCCTTTGTGAGAATGTGGACATGTTTAGCCACTGGGGTATCCTTGAGTTTGGCCACATCGCTAAGGTGTTCACCTACTCGCCTACAGAATTCACGGATTGTTTTGCCAATGTATTCTTTCCCACATTGGCAGACAATCCGGTAAATAACCCCCCGGGTCTTGCAGTTCATGAAGTCGCGAATTGTAAATTCCTTGCCCGTAACATTACTCCTGAAAGATTTGCCAGTTGTGATGTGCGGGCAGCCAAGCACAACCCGACGATGGTTGTGGGGTGTATTGGCTATGAACCAGCCTATCCTTGAGGCTCCTGCCGCGTCTATAGGATATGCTCGGAGTTTCACCAGTTATAGATTAAAATCATAAGACTATATACTGCAAATAAATTCTTTATTTTAAAAACCGCATCAAAATCGTAATGAGTTTTGTCTATTTGCATTAATATCCTTGCATTGCGATTACATCTATACTCCTATTAAATATGTCCTTTATAAAATATAAAATATTATGTATTAATATCAGCGATTGCAATTCATATTATAAAACATTGTAAGATAGGATACATTTATGATTTTATAATATTTTTATCCTTATTTTTATATCTATAGCTATTATAAAATTGCATTAAATGAGCTATAAGTCCTGATCAGAATATTGTCTAACATGAATTAACTGTATATGAATAACCACACTAAAACCGCAATGTGTTCAGCCAGACTATATTTACCTTTGATATAGCCATGATATCTGCAGCAAAAGAGTGAATCCATAGCAGGTTTTCCAGCCGACTTAAGGTATTGATCCAATAAGACTATAAAAGGTCTACCATATCTGGGGGTCTCATGACCACTGAGGAAGGAGACTGAGAACTCCGAAACGCGTCTGGTGAAAGAGGACCCCCATGTCCTCAAAGAGCGCTCTAATTAAGTTTTTCCTGACGCAGCACCTGACATCTATTGCAGCCACACAAAGTTAACCTGTATTCTGGACCTGGTAATCATCCTACACTTATGGAGATGCTTTGGCGGGTACAAGCACTACAAGTCCTGTAGGCACGTGGGACGCCGCGGCCACAGATATATACAATATCAGCGGGCTACTACAAACGATACGACACCATCAGGTTACTTATATCAGGATCTAAATTCGGAGACAACTAACTGTGAGTAACAGATACAACACTCAACTATTTTCAGTGAACGAATGTAGATAGCAAGTCGGCCGACAGACTGAAATCATAAAACTACATAACGGAACCTGCATTTATATGACATTGTAATTGGAGAAACCGAATATTATCTATATACCATAGTGTGGTTTTTGAATCGCTACCTTGCAGGAGGAACCATAACTTTTATAGTGCTGGATGGAATACAATCCTTGATCATTGCTGGATAAGATATGAGTGTCCAGGTCCGCGTGATATAGTGCAATGAGATCACTGCCGATCTGCTGGATGAAATATAACAGATTGTGGTTTTACATTTTATACCATATTGATATTTATTGTTATATACTAAATTTTATATATTATTGAGGATTTTTAACTATCGCTGGAAGAGATATCATTTTCAATTGTCCTTTACAGTGCAGCGGAATTATCGCTGACCCGCTGAATTGTAACACAACGTGTTCTGTTTATTGTAGTATTCACCCCATTGTGGTTAGATTTATGCACTCATAATAATATTTTTTATAATTTCTTATATACCAAACCCAGAAGGTCCTATTGTGGATGGTTTCTTAAATTTTCCTTTGCAGGTTTATATACATTTCTGCACTTATTAATTCACGTAATTATTCACATATACCTATTTATAAATTTTGTTGGCACAATATCTGTACTACTACTCTAGGGAATATATTACACTAAATCTCATATTCTACTGTGACCACTATATATTGAAAAATATCCTGCATATTGGTGATGATATACAATATCTGAATAGATTGTTTTACATGTATAATAAATACTGAATACTACACACAAGGAAATTTCTGTGTATATATATATATATATATATATACATACAAACATATACTTCCATATGAGGTGTGCACAACCAATCTACATTTTAGATGGCAGTGAGTGGTAGCAAATAGCCTGTTTAATAAAACACGATGCTGTCAGACTTTTTTTGTTAAATTAAAAAAACTATTAAAAAATTATTTCTTTTTGGTGGTAGATTCCTTCTTCTCTGTCTTCTGATCTGTAAAATGGTGCCTGCCATTTTAAGCAATTTGGCAAGCGCCCAACTGTATAGGGAGGGTGCTCAGGGACTGATGGTCCTCCCCCTCCCCCCTTTTCCCCATAGGGTTTTTAGGGAGTCTGGCCCCGTCATGTTAATAATTAAGTAGGTGTCAAATTAGGGTCATTAAGGGTTAATTTACTGGGGGTCCTCCTTAGACAGGATGCACAACCAATCTACATTTTATATCTATTTCTTACTTTATAGACGGGGTGTGTCTATCAGTTGGAGCACCCGCCCCATATATAACAACAAGGTGAGCCGTCACAACCCAATATACTCACTGCCATCTGTTTACCCACAGCCATATACAGTATATCACTGTTATTTTTGACATTACTAATGCTGTCTTTGTATTAAAGAGCTTGAAAGGGTCTGGACACAGTCCTAGGAGGCCTCATAGTGTCATACATGTCTTTTCAGGAGTATGAGGGCACTTTCACTTCAAGTGAAATTTATTCTGACCAAATAAATGGTGATGCCCGATTCAACCGAATCGGACCCAAAATAAATATTGAGAAATTTCTTCATCTCGACCTGCGCACTTTTTAGAAAACTGACAAGCACAACATAAAACAAAAAGTCACACATTGTTGCTCAAAAGGAGGTTGCACAAAAATGTATAACTTTTCTATGGCACAAAACTGGTGTTAAAGGCTTTCTAAATTCCCTCCATTGTCTACAAAGAGGAAATGTTATAATAGCATGGTAAATTTTCTCTAAGAACAATTTTAAACCAAGTAAGATGCAAGAAGAACCAACCATCACATTTTCTTTGGAGTAGTACTTTGAGTTATGTTCCTTGCACCAAAGCAAGAATTATTACAGGACATTTTTCTATACCTTGATTAACATAAAAATGCTTTTTATAACTGTCTTCCTAAAGCAAAGCCTGTGTAAAGCCGAACGACAGATATAATTATGAGTCCCCAACCTCCAGTAAACATCAGCCAGCTCGATAAATGCCACAGCACGTTCCAGTCAGGGCTTTATGTCAAGTTAAATTTAGATAAAGCAAAGGCTTTCTTTATGCCACTAATGATGCGGCTGACACACCGAGTAAAGGTTAGTGTCTTGCGGCTGCTCTTGTGATCTCTGGGTTCACTGTTGCTCCCCTGTTGAATGATTCAATAAATATAAGCTGAATAATAATTTGGTTGCGTGCTTATTCCATGAGTGTACGTACCGTATGATCTATACAAATGACATTGTTTGCAATAGAGGCTTCAGGCATCTTGCGTGAGTCATGCAGATGCACATGAATGCCTTTCATCTTGCATGGTAATTAGCAAAACAGAAACAGAATTTCATAATTGATATTATGCTGCCATTTCATTTCCATATAATTCTGTGATTTTCTCAAGGGAGACTGAAAGAATGGTATTTTTATCATTTTATTTTTTTGTCCTCATTAAGCTGTGGAAATGCTTTAACACAAAAAATCTATCTATCTATTTATCTACCTATCTATCTATCTATCTATCTATCTATCTATCTATCTTTGACATAACTAAAGGATAATTGTAACAGGAAGGAAAAGGAAAACATATTGTGAACAGACAATGCATCTAGTTCCCAATGCTCCTATGTAAGCCAACCTTTCTATACCCCCATGTTATGAAGTTAGTTCCTTCCTTACTCCCAAGGTATATGGTGTGAGATGACCAGCTTTGACCTATGACCCTGGTGACATCAACTCAGCTCTTAGCAGCCATCTTTTCCAAGATCAACTATTGGAAATAGAGCATCTTTAATCATCCTGTGGCATCACTGTTATGTTTAGGTTATTATTTAGCATTACAGGATTGTATATTCATGCATATTGATATAGTGTACTGTACATAACCTGTATTTCATACACATGTTTGTATAGCTTTGTACTGTATTATGCTATAGCCTATTGCCATATGCTGATCAACAATAGTAGGCCCATTCTCTTTCTGTTCATGAGTTTTACCCTATCCTTGCAAATAAAGCTGAAGATGGATGTTACTTCTGTCAATGAGTTGTTAGGAGCTGCCTGTCAACTTACTGTATGTCCCTCTCATACATAAGGAGGACAGAACACCCACAAACTTTCCTGGAAGCCATTGTGTTGATTACAAGGCTTGAATAATTATGAACTATACACTCACCTACAGAATTATTAGGAACACCATACTAATATGGTGTTGGACCCCCTTTTGCCTTCAGAACTGCCTTAATTCTACGTGGCATTGATTCAACAAGGTGCTGATGGCATTCTTTAGAAATGTTGGCCCATATTGATAGGATAGCATCTTGCAGTTGATGGAGATTTGAGGGATGCACATCCAGGGCACGAAGCTCCCGTTCCACCACATCCCAAAGATGCTCTATTGGGCTGAGATCTGGTGACTGTGGGGGCCATTTTAGTACAGTGAACTCATTGTTATGTTCAAGAAACCAATTTGAAATGATTCGAGCTTTGTGACATGGTGCATTATCCTGCTGATAGTAGCCATCAGAGGATGGATACATGTTCTCATTCTGTTTACGCCAAATTCGGACTCTACCATTTAAATGTCTCAACAGAAATCGAGACTCCTCAGACCAGGCAATATTTTTCCAGTCTTCAACAGTCCAATTTTGGTGAGCTCGTACAAATTGTAGCCTCTTTTTCCTATTTGTAGTGGAGATGAGGTGTACCCGGTGGGGTCTTCTGCTATTGTAGCCCATCCGCCTCAAGGTTGTGCGTGTTGTGGCTTCAGTCAACGTTGCTCTTCTATCAGCTTGAATCAGTCGGCCCATTCTCCTCTGACCTCTAGCATCCACAAGGCATTTTTGCCCACAGGACTGCCGCATACTGGATGGTTTTCCCTTTTCACACCATTCTTTGTAAACCCTAGAAATGGTTGTGTGTGAAAATCCCAGTAACTGAGCAGATTGTGAAATACTCAGACCAGCTAGTCTGGCACAAACAACCATGCCATGCTCAAAATTGCTTAAATCACCTTTCTTTCCCATTCTGACATTCAGTTTGGAGTTCAGGAGATTGTCTTGACGAGGACCACAGCCCTAAATGCATTGAAGCAACTGCCATGTGATTGGTTGACTAGATAATTGCATTAATGAGAAATAGAACAGGTGTTCCTAATAATTCTTTAGGTGAGTGTAAGTGGCTTACTGTAATTATCAGTGTGAAAAAGTAGGTTATTAGATGATGCCCTGCATATTCTGTCTAGTAAGCCTCAATTCTTTTTATTTATTTATTTTTTTAAAGTTTTTTATTTTAACTTTCATAGTGATAAAACACGACAGAAGGTTACACGGTATAACATAACGTGGAGAAGGTACATAATAATCAATAGCATAGAAGTCAAGCATATATAAAGGAGACAAGCACATCAGTGACTAATAGGAAACCGACAAATACTTGGTTAGGTTAGCTGACCATATTCACTACAAGTTGTGCACGGAGAGAGCTATCCATCAGATTAGAAATCTGAACCTGTTTATGAGTATGTCCAATCTAAAGAGGTTTGGATGTAATTTAATTCCTGATATCAATGGCATACAAGTAAGTATAGGCATATCAAAACTTAGAGCGCCTGAAATAAGTATAGGTTATGATGACAAAGCCCAGAAATAAAAGTGTCTAAAGGGGGAGAAGTGGATTAGTGCCACCAGAGAACCTAAAACTAGACCAGATTGACCAATGTTTAATGAAGGCTGGGTGTGTGCGAGATTCCCAAGCAGAAAGTTCTTCAAAGCGATAGAGCTGGTCTACTTTGAGCTTCCATTGATCAATTGTTGGCAATGTGGTCTGAAGCCAATGTTTGGGTACGAGTAAGTGCGCTGCACACAAAAGTTGTTTGAAGAGGTAGCTAGGTGGGTGTTGGTTTGCGTCCTTGTAATGGGACAACAATGCACCAAGAGGGGACATCTTTACAGATTCGTGACAAATTTGGTTGCTCAAACGAAAAATGTCTGACCACCATTTATTAATTACTGGACAATTCCACCAAATATGGAGGAAAGTCCCAGTCTCCTCGGAACACCTCCAGCACTTGTCAGAGGAAGATTCAGAAAAATGGGCAGATCTAGATGGAGTGATATACCATTGAGTCAATATTTTGTACCCATTTTCCTGAATGCGAACACATCTAGAAGCCTTGTGGGGAGTATCAAATAAGTCAGGTAAGTCATTGAAGGGTATATTTATCCCAGTTTCTCTTTCCCAATTGTGTATGAAAAATGGTTTGGTGATAAGTGGTGGACTCCTCAATTTGCTATAAATTTGTGAGATTAGTTTTCTCAAGGGTTTAGGGTTAATGATAAGGGCTTCAAACCATCCTATTGGACGAAGGAGTTCACCTTTAGTGTTATTTTTTATTCGAAAGGATCTAATGTGAGGGATTAAAGTAAGGTCACATGGGCAGGGATTAAGTAGGGTATGTATGGCATCTGTTTCCAGGAGCTTCCCTGTGGAATTTAAGAGATCTCTAATTGGCAAGGAGGAAGATTTGATGCGTTTAGAAGAGGATTGCAGAAGTATTGGAGAGGACGTACCTAGGATATCAGCAATCGTCAAAATAGGGGAAGGGAACTGAACAATGAAAGGAGTTCAGCCATCTCCAGGCATCAACAGTTGCTTTGAGAATTGGGAAGTTAGGCATTGGAATATGTGGGGGGGAGTGGTGACCTAATAATGTTGTCCAAAAAGGAGTATCGAGTATGCTTTGTTCTAAACTTACCCAGGGTTTGTCAGTAGAGTTGCGGAGCCAATCAACCACTCTAGCTAAAAGTATAGCTTTTCCATACATTTCTGGATCTGGGAGACCCATTCCGCCTAACTGACGTGGGTGGGCTAAGAGTTTATATGAAAGTCTGGCCTTTTTGCCATTCCATATGAAGGATCTAAATTTCTGTTTCAGGGAAGTGTAGAAGGAGCAAGGTATGGGAATTGGTAGAACCTTTTGGAGGTATGTTAAGCGTGGTAAAATTAATGAAGTGAGAAGATTCTTACGCCCAAACCAAGATAGCATGGGCGCTCTAGCCTGTAAGTTGTCTATGGCTTTAAAAAGCGAGTTTTTAAGGGGGATATAGTTAAGGGCGAAGAGGTCTGATATTTGAGAGCTAATTTTAACTCCTAGGTAGGTGAGGGTTGGAGAAGACCAGTTAAAGGGGGAATTTTTCATCAGTAAAGATTTGGTATGGGTAGATATCCCTGAAGTAAGGATCAGGGATTTGCTAGTATTTATCTTGAAGTTTGAGATGAAGCTATACTGTTGTAGGTGCTTTTGTATGAAAGGTAGAGAAATGGTAGGATTTGTCGTCATGATCATTACATCATCAGCGAACGCCGCTATTTTGTGGTCCCTTCCTCCCAAATTAATGCCTTTAATATTGTGATCTTTCCTAAATGTAGACAACAGAGGTTCCATTGTCAGCACGAATAGGAGGGGGGACAGAGGACAACCCTGACGGGTACCATTGTGTATGTGAAAAGGCAGTGACAAATTACCGTTAACCATTACCAGGGCAGTGGCCTGTGCATACATAGCAAAGATCGCTTGAACAAAGGGACCAGGCAGACCAAAGCCCAACAGAACTTGTCTCAGGTATGTCCAATTTATTCTATCGAACGCTTTTTCTGCGTCGGTGCTAAGTAGAAGTAGAGGAGATGAAGTGTGTTTGGCTAAGCACAATGCATTGATAACTCTCGTCGTGTTATCTTTGCCTTCTCTATTGCGGATAAAGCCTACCTGGTCCCCATGTATCAAAGAAGGGAGGAAGTTTGCCAGGCGGTTGGCCAACATTTTAGCTAAAAGTTTGAGATCTATATTTAGGAGGGATATAGGTCTGTAGTTTGCACAGATTGGGGTCCTTCCCTTCTTTAGGGATCAGTGCTATGTGTGCAGTCGTCATATCCCTAGAAAGGGTATTACCTTGAATTGCAGCATTGCACACTTCAAGAAGGTGTGGGAGTAGCTGAGTCTTAAAGGTTTTATAATATGATGACGGGAGGCCATCAGGGCCGGGACTTTTTCCAAGGGGCAGTTGAGAGAGGGCTACAGCTAGTTCTTCGTTTGAGAAGGGAGCAGCTAGAAGGGTTCTCTGAGCATCGGTGAGCGTAGGGAGTGGGTTTGCTACTAAAAAGGAGGAGATTGAAGATAGATGGTTTTCAGAGGAAGGAGGTGAAGGGATGTTGTAGAGTTCCTCATAGAAAGCTCTAAATTGGTTAGCTATTTGGTTCGAGGAGAAAATGGTTTCCCCATTTTGGGAGCTTAACTGGTGTATATAATTGCTGTCTCTTCTTGCCTTAATTCTGTTCATCAGGAACTTGGTAGTCCTATCACCATGAGCATAAAATTTATGCTGCGAATTAAGATAATATTTAGCGGATTTAGCATCCAATAAGGCTTTCAGTTCAGCTCTAAGACTAGCAAGCTCCTGGCGTTGAGAATCTGCTAGGGAGCGCTTGTGTAGAGTCTCGAGTTTTCTAATTTTAATGAGGAGTGAAGCTATATTTTGTTCCCTTAGTTTCTTAATATATGATCCAATGCTAATAAAGTGTCCCCTTATAAAGGGTTTATGTGCATCCCAAATAGTTTGATGGGATAAAGAGGGGTTAGTATTCAATTTGAAGTATTCCTCTAGTAGGGAAGATATTTTTGTAATGACTTTGGGATCTCCTATAATGGATTCATTTAGTCGCCAATTGAAGCATGAGGTGTTTCGTGTAGGGGACGAGACTGTAAGGAATACAGGTGCATGATCGGATATGTGGATAGAACCGATCTTTGCCGCTGAGCAGTGCTGGAGGTGTTCCTTGGATACAAATAAGTAGTCGATTCGGTGGTATGTGTTATGTACGTGTGAAAAAAAGGTGTAGTCTACATCACTGGGATGCAGAGTACGCCAAGAGTCGACTAGGTGTAGGTTCCAGAAAACATCTCTCACCCGTCTTAATGAGTTCATTGAGTGAGTTGATTTATGGGAGGATATGTCTAATAGAGGGTCAAGCGCTATGTTGAAATCGCCTCCCAGCACTACAATACCATCTTTAAAGGACTCAATGATTTTATAGATGCTGGAAAACCAGGATGTTTGTTTGGTGTTGGGAGCATACAGATTAACAAATGTGTAGATCTGAGGGCCAATACTCCCTTTCACCAAAAGGTATGTCCCATCAGGATCTTGAATGTGTTCTGAGTATTTGAATGGGATTTTTCTTTTAAAACCGATACTCACACCCCCGGATGCTGAAGAACCACCACCACAATGGAACCACACAGGTTAATGCGAAAATTCCAAATTGGGGTAATGGTCGAACCTGAAGTGTGTCTCCTGGAGAAGCAACACATCCGACCCCTCTTTGCGTAGCATCGCAAAAATCTGTCATCTCTTAGAAGGAGAGTTAAATCCCCTCACATTATAAGTGGCAATTTGTAGATCAGCCATATTTGTATGATGAGAGGGGAACGGGGCATATAAATGTGTCAGTCCCCCAGGGGAGAGCACTTACCGGTAGGGTGCCAGTCAACAGGTCAGAGGAAAAGGTTCCTAAGTTGATGCGGAGTCCTCTATTGTGGTGTAGCAATAGTATCATGTACCTTAGATCAAACAGGGGAAAAAAGGAAAGAAAGGAAAACGTTAAAACAAAAGAAGAACAATTCGAGCATAGGGTCACCCATAAACTACTCATCGTGGGGGGAGTGAGGTCTACAGACCAGGTTTTGTGCCGTCTAGCACATTAAGTGGCAGCCCACGTGGGATAGACATTTTCTGCAAAAGTAGGGAAAATGAACAGTTATGAAAAAGGCCAACTAACTAATGGCGGTGGTTTGGCAGAGCGAACTATGAACATTGGATAGAGTTGACAAATCCAATAGATATGGTGAGTGGGGTCGCAGGACAAATACTCAATTACTAATGTGTGACCAAGGTCACCAGTGAGGGAAGATCAGGAAGCATTAGAGAAACAGACAAACAATAGGAAATTTCAATTGGTTAAGACTTCTCTGGATTTCGCTGAGACAAGTCCACACTGTGAGATATCCATTGTTGTCTATTCTGGAATATATTGGAAAGGATTCTGGGATAACATTCCGGTAGTAATAAACGAAGAAACAGAATAAAGCAAAGTGAGTTCACCGGTCTTGGGTAAGTCTCTTTGGGGTTAGTTGTCTTCCTCTTTTTCCTGTTCTCTGAGCTTTAGCCCCTTAAGGACACAGCCTTTTTACACCTTAGGACCAGGCCATTTTTTGAAAATCTGACCAGAGTCCCTTTAAGTGCTGATAACTTTAAAACGGTTTGACTTATCCAGGCCGTTCTGAGATTGTTTTTTCGTCACATATTGTACTTCATGACACTGGTAAAATGGAGTCAAAAAAAAAATTTTTTTTGCACCAAAAAATACCTAATTTAACAAAAATTTGAAAAAAATTTGCACATTTCAAAGTTTCAGTTTCTCTACTTCTGTAATACATAGTAATACCCCCAAAAATTGTGATGACTTTACATTCCCCATATGTCTACTTCATGTTTGAATTGTTTTGGGAATGATATTTTATTTTTTGGGGATGTTATAAGGCTTAGAAGTTTAGAAGCAAATCTTGAAATTTTTCCGAAATTTACAAAAACTCAATTTCTAGGGACCAGTTCAGGTCTCAAGTCACTTTGCGAGGCTTACATTATAGAAACCACCCCAAAATGACCCCATCTAAGAAACTACACCCCTCAAGGTATTCAAAACTGATGTTGCATACGTTGTTAACCCTTTAGGTGTTGCACAAGAGTTATTGGCAAATAGGGAGGAAATTTGAGAATTTCATTTTTTTGTCTAATTTTTCATTTTAACCCATTTTTTCCACTAACAAACCAAGGGTTAACAGCCAAACAAGACTGTATCTTTATTGCCCTGACTCTGCCATTTACAGAAACACCCAATATGTGGCCGTAAACTACTGTACGGCCACACAGCGGGGCGTAGAGTGAAAGGTGCGCCGTTTGGTTTTTGGAAGGCTGATTTTTATGGACTGGTTTATTTACACCATGTCCCATTTGAAGCCCCCTGATGCACCCCTAGAGGAGAAACTCCCTAAAAGTGACCACATCTAAGAAACTACACCCCTCAAGGTATTCAAAACTGATTTTACATACGTCGTTAACCCTTTAGGTGTTGCACAAGAGTTATTGGCAAATGGCGATGAAATTTGAGAATTTCATTTTTTTGCCTAATTTTCCATTTTAACCCATTTTTTCCACTAACAAAGCAAGGGTTAACAGCCAAACAAGACTGTATCTTTATTGCCCTGACTCTGCTGTTTACAGAAACACCCCATATGTGGCCGTAAACTACTGTACGGGCACACAGCGGGGCGTAGAGTGAAAGGTGCGCCGTTTGGTTTTTGGAGGGCTGATTTTGCTGGACTGTTTTTTTGGCACCATGTCCCATTTGAAGCCCCCCTGATGCACCCCTAGATTATAAACTCCATAAAAGTGACCCCATCTAAGAAACTACACCCCTCAAGGTATTCAAAACTGATTTTACAAACTTTGTTAACCCTTTAGGTGTTGCACAAGATTTAATGGAAAATAGAGATACAATTTCAAAATTTCACTTTTTTGGCAGATTTTCCATTTTAATTTTTTTTTTCCAGTTACAAAGCAAGGGTTAACAGCCAAACAAAACTCATTATTTATGGCCCTAATTCTGTAGTTTACAGAAACACCCCATATGTGGTCGTAAACAGCTGTACGGGCACACGGCAGGGCGCAGAAGGAAAGGAACACCATATGGTTTTTGGAAGGCATATTTTGCTGGACTGGTTTTTTTGACACCATGTCCCATTTGAAGCCCCCCTGATGCACCCCTAGAGTAGAAACTCCAAAAAAGTGACCCCATTTTAGAAACTACGGGATAGGGTGGCAGTTTTGTTGGTACTAGTTTAGGGTACATATGATTTTTGGTTGCTCTATATTACACTTTTTGTGCGGCAAGGTAACAAGAAATAGCTTTTTTGGCACAGTTTTTTTTTTTGTTATTTACAACATTCATCTGACAGGTTAGATCATGTGGTAATTTTATAGAGCAGGTTGTCACGGACGCGGAGATACCTAATATGTATACAATTTTTTTTATTTATGTAAGTTTTACACAATGATTTCATTTTTAAAACCAAAAAAATGTTTTAGTGTCTCCATAGTCTAAGAGCCATAGTTTTTTCAGTTTTTGGGCGATTATCTTAAGTAGGGTCTCATTTTTTGCGGGATGAGATGACGGTTTGATTGGCATCTATTTTGGGGTGCATATGACTTTTTGATTGCTTGCTATTACACTTTTTGTGATGTAAGATGACAAAAAATGGCTTTTTTTACACCGTTTTTATTTTTATTTTTTTACGGTGGTCATCTGAGGGGTTAGATCATGTGATATTTTTATAGAGCCGGGCGATACGGACGCGGCGATACCTAATATGTATACTTTTTTTTTATTTATGTAAGTTTTACACAATGATTTCATTTTTGAAACAAAAAAAATCATGTTTTAGTGTTTCCATAGTCTAAGAGCCATAGTTTTTTCAGTTATTGGGCGATTATCTTGGGTAGGGTATGATTTTTGCGGGATGAGATGACGGTTTGATTGTTACAATTTTGGCGTACATGCGACTTTTTTGATCACTTTTATTACCTTTTTTGGGAAGTAAGGTGGGCAAAATTTCAATTTCATCATAGTTTTTTATTTTTTATTTTTATGGTGTTCACCGTTCGGGTAAAGTAACATGACCGTTTTATAGATCAGGTCGTTACGGACGCGGCGATACCAAACATGTGTAGGGAATTTTATTTTTTTCATTTTTTATCAGTGATAAATGTGTTTTTTGATTTTTACTTTTTTTTCACTTTTATTCACTTTTTTTTGACCCAGACCCACTTGGTTCTTGAAGATCCAGTGGGTCTGATGTCTGAATAATACAGTACAGTACAATATATATTGTTCTGTACTGTATTTTACTTACACTGAACAGATCTATGCTTTTCAGCACAGATCTGTTCAGCACCATGGACAGCAGGACGCCTGAGAGGCGTCCTGTTGCCATGGGAACCTTCCCCGTCTGCTCAGAACTTCGCAGACGGGGAAGGGTAAGGAGGGGATCTCTCGGGGGGCTCTCTGGGGGCTCTCTCCCTCCCCATCGGGGGGCTGCAAAGGCACAGCAGCCCCCCGATGGGAGAGGGAGGGAGCTCCCTGCGCTGTTAACCTTTTCCATACAGCGGTCCGTACGGACCGCTGTATGGAAAGGGTTAAACGGCTGACATCGCATCGCAGATGTCAGCCGTTTATACCAGGGTGCCAGCAATGTGCTGGCACCCTGGTATCCCCACTAGACACCAACGATTATACAAGGGGAGGCGGGCGGGGGATCGCGATCCCTCCTGCCGCACCGCCCGCCTCCCGCACCGCCCGCAACCCTCCCCCTGCACCTCCCGCCACCATAAAAATCATTCGGGGGTGCAGGGGGGGGTGAATAAAACTTTTTTTTTAGGCATATAAAGTTTCTGATCCCCGCGGTCAGGGACTGCGGGGACCAGAAACTTCAGAAATCGCAGCAAACCGCAGGTCTGAATTGACCTGCGGTTTGCCGCGATCGCCGACATGGGGGGGTCACGGGACCCCCCCGCGCATTTAGCCTAGGTGCCTGCTCAAAAATTTGAGCAGGCACCGGGTTCCGATCACTGCCAGCCGCACGGCAGTGATCGAAAATACACAGGGCGTACATGTACGCCCTGTGTCCTTAAGTACCAGGGCACAAGGGCGTACCTGTACGCCCTATGTCCTTAAGAGGTTAGGGGTATGCATCACGGTGAAAGGTGTGACGGTTGGAACTTCTGGAAGTGCAGCAATATCTTGAAATAGATCCCAGTTTTCAATCTGGAAGTGAGGTATTTGTAGTGCCTCGTACATTGCATCTGAATCTGAGTGTGAGGAGATATTGAAGCGGTGTCCTTCCTGAGTAAAAGATAGCCCAAAAGGAAAGTTCCATTTATATTGGATCCTGTTAGTACTCAGCCATTCTGTCAAGGGCTTCATGATCCGGCGCTTTCTGAGCGTGGAGGGAGCTAAATCTTGATATATGGATATTTGTGCTCCTTCAAATATAATATCAGGGCGATTTCTAGCCGCTTCTTGCACCGCAGCCTTAACCTGGAAATTAAGAAATTTACTGATTATGTCCCTAGGGGGATCCTCTGTTTTAGGCTTGGGGCGTAGCGCTCTGTGGGCTCTCTCCAATGTAATTTCTGGAGAGAAATTTGGGCCCAGGAGTGATAAGCAAAGATGTTTGACCGCATTAGGGATATCTCCTGGAGCAACCGTTTCAGGGATTCCTCGTATCCGGAGGTTGTTGCAGCGCCCCCTGTTCTCCTGGTCCTCCAGGGCATTGTGCAGATCGTTAAGGTAGGCGCTGCACTTCTGTAATGAAGTGGATGTGGCTTTCTGGTGGTCCAGGATCATAGATTGGTAAGTCTCAAGGGCCTCAACTCTGTCCCCCACTTGCCTCATGTCTTGACACATGGCTGCTATCTCACTAAGGATCGGCTCCATAGCTTTACACAGGGTATGCTTTAGATAGTGCCGAGTTATAGGGAGAGTCCCTTTACCTTGCGGTTCATCGGCTTCACTGTCTTCATCAGATCTCTCCTGTGCGCTGGCTTTGTGAGGCTGTGCAGGCTGAGTCGGCACCATCTTAGATTCCCGCGCCACAAACGAAGATGCCGCTTTCTTTATGAACTTGTCCATTTCACCGCTCGCTGGTAAGTAGAGTTGAGCGAACACCTGGATGTTCGGGTTCGACGAGTTCGGCCGAACTTTCGAAAAATGTTCGGGTTCGGGATCCGAACTCGACCCGAACTTCATCCCGAACCCGAACCCCATAGAAGTCAATGGGGACCCGAACTTTTGGGCACTAAAAAGGCTGTAAAACACACCCGGAAAGGGCTAGAGGGCTGCAAAAGGCAGCAAAATGTAGTTAAATCCCCTGCAAACAAATGTAGATAGGGAAATGATGAGTTAACATAAAATAAATAAAAATTAAACAATATTAATTGGAGTGAGGTCCCATAGCACAGAATCAGGCTTCAAGTCACCCACCAATGGAGAAGGTCACTTACTATTATTTTGACCACAGCACCCAGACAAAGGAGAGAGGTCCCACAGCAGAGAACCAGGCATCATATCACCCACCACAGGAGTAGGCCACCATTTAGTTACTTTGACCCCTACACCCAGACGGAGGAGAGAGGTTACACAGCAGAGAATCAGGCATTTAGATCACCCACCACAGGAGTAGGCCACCATTGAATCAGACCCCGGCAACCATGTCAGATGGCACAAGCATAAGCTTTATATCAATCAGCACAGGAGAAGGCGACTTTGAAAGACTTTGACCCCTACACCCGGACGGAGGAGAGAGGTTTCAAAGCAGAGAATCAGGCATTTAGATCACCCACCACAGGAGTAGGCCCCAATTTAATGGGACCCCGGCAACTATGTCAGATGGCACAACCATCAGCTTCATATCAATCAGCACAGGAGAAGGCGACTTTGAAAGACTTTGACCCCTACACCCAGACGGAGGAGAGAGGTTTCACAGCAGAGAATCAGGCATTTAGATCACCCACCACAGGAGTAGGCCCCCATTGAATCAGACCCTGGCAACCATGTCAGATGGCACAACCATCAGCTTTATATCAATCAGCACAGGAGAAGGCGACTTTGAAAGACTTTGACCCCTACACCCAGATGGAGGAGAGAGGTTTCACAGCAGAGAATCAGGCATCATATCAACCACCACAGGAGAAGCCACCATTTAGTTACTTTGACCCCTGCACCCAGGAAGAGGAGAGAGGCACCACAGCACATATTCTGGCATCATATCAGCCACCACAGGAGAAGCCACCATTGAGTTACTTTGACCCCCGCACCCAGGAAGAGGAGAGAGGCACCACAGCACATATTCTGGCATCATATCAGCCACCACAGGAGAAGCCACCATTGAGTTACTTTGACCCCCGCACCCAGGAAGAGGAGAGAGGCACCACAGCACATATTCTGGCATCATATCAGCCACCACAGGAGAAGCCACCATTGAGTTACTTTGACCCCTGCACCCAGGAAGAGGAGAGAGGCCCCACAGCACATATTCTGGCATCATATCAGCCACCACAGGAGAAGCCACCATTTAGTTACTTTGACCCCTTCACCCAAACAGAGGAGAGAGGTTCCACATCAGAGAATCAGGCATCATATCAACCACCACAGGAGTAGGCCACAATTTAATGGGACCCCGGCAACCATGTCAGATGGCACAACCATCAGCTTCATATCAATCAGCACAGGAGAAGGCGACTTTGAAAGACTTTGACCCCTACACCCAGACGGAGGAGAGAGGTTTCACAGCAGAGAATCAGGCATTTAGATCACCCACCACAGGAGTAGGCCCCCATTGAATCAGACCCTGGCAACCATGTCAGATGGCACAACCATCAGCTTTATATCAATCAGCACAGGAGAAGCCACCATTGAGTTACTTTGACCCCTGCACCCAGGAAGAGGAGAGAGGCCCCACAGCACATATTCTGGCATCATATCAGCCACCACAGGAGAAGCCACCATTGAGTTACTTTGACCCCCGCACCCAGGAAGAGGAGAGAGGCACCACAGCACATATTCTGGCATCATATCAGCCACCACAGGAGAAGCCACCATTTAGTTACTTTGACCCCTGCACCCAGGAAGAGGAGAGAGGCACCACAGCACATATTCTGGCATCATATCAGCCACCACAGGAGAAGCCACCATTTAGTTACTTTGACCCCTGCACCCAGGAAGAGGAGAGAGGCACCACAGCACATATTCTGGCATCATATCAGCCACCACAGGAGAAGCCACGATTGAGTTACTTTGACCCCTGCACCCAGGAAGAGGAGAGAGGCCCCACAGCACATATTCTGGCATCATACTAACCACCACAGGAGAAGCCACCATTGAGTTACTTTTACCCCTGCACCCAGGAAGAGGAGAGAGGCCCCACAGCACATATTCTGGCATCATATCAGCCACCACAGGAGAAGCCACCATTTAGTTACTTTGACCCCTGCACCCAGGAAGAGGAGAGAGGCCCCACAGCACATATTCTGGCATCATATCAGCCACCACAGGAGAAGCCACCATTTAGTTACTTTGACCCCTGCACCCAGGAAGAGGAGAGAGGCACCACAGCACATATTCTGGCATCATATCAGCCACCACAGGAGAAGCCACCATTGAGTTACTTTGACCCCTGCACCCAGGAAGAGGAGAGAGGCCCCACAGCACATATTCTGGCATCATATCAGCCACCACAGGAGAAGCCACCATTGAGTTACTTTGACCCCCGCACCCAGGAAGAGGAGAGAGGCACCACAGCACATATTCAGGCATCATATCACACACCACAGGAGAAGGCCTCTTTCAGTGATTTAGGCCTTTGGACCCAGACAGAGGAGAGAGGCACGACAGCACATATTCTGGCATCATATCAGCCACCACAGGAGAAGCCACCATTGAGTTACTTTGACCCCTGCACCCAGGAAGAGGAGAGAGGCCCCACAGCACATATTCTGGCATCATATCAGCCACCACAGGAGAAGCCACCATTTAGTTACTTTGACCCCTGCACCCAGGAAGAGGAGAGAGGCACCACAGCACATATTCTGGCATCATATCAGCCACCACAGGAGTAGGCCACAATTTAGTTTATTTGACCCCTGCACCCAGGAAGAGGAGAGAGGCCCCACAGCACATATTCTGGCATCATATCACACACCACAGGAGAAGGCCTCTTTCAGTGATTTAGGCCTTTGGACCCAGACAGAGGAGAGAGGTCAGAGATTAGCTTCATATCCCCCAGCACAGCAGAAGACCGCTTTATTTGACTTAGGCCTCAGCACCCAGACAGAAGACAGAGGTAGCATGGCAGAGGTTATGGCTTCATGTCACCCGTTAGTTTAACCGGCCACTTTCATCTGGTTAGGCCCCGGCGCCCAGACAGAGAAGAGTTTCATTCAACTGTGGGTTTCATAAAATTTGTATCAAATAAAGAAGTGGCCCGTAGCACAACAAGACATGTTTTAGGCAGTTAATAAGGACTACTCTGCACAAGGAAGGGACAGGTCCTGTGGGATCCATGCCTGGTTCATCTTTATGAAGGTCAGCTTGTCCACGTTGGCTGTGGACAGGCGGCTGCGCTTGTCAGTAATGACGCCCCCTGCCGTGCTGAATACGCGTTCAGATAAAACGCTGGCCGCCGGGCAGGAAAGCACCTCCAAGGCATAACATGCTAACTCTGGCCACGTGGACAATTTCGAAACCCAGTAGTTGAATGGGGCCGAACCATCCGTCAGGATGTGGAGGGGTGTGCAGACATACTGTTCAACCATGTTAGTGAAATGCTGCCTCCTGCTAACACGTTCCGTATCAGGTGTCGGTGCAGATAGCTGTGGCGTGGAGACAAAACTTTTCCACATTTCTGCCATGCTAACCCTGCCCTCAGATGAGCTGGCCGTGACACAGCTGCGTTGGCGACCTCTTGCCACTCCTCTGCCTTCACCTTCCACCTGTTCCCCTGTGACATGTGGGAATGCTCTCAAGAGCGCCTCTATCAGCGTGCGCTTGTACTCGCGCATCTTACGGTCGCGCTCCAGTTCAGGAATTAAAGTGGGCACATTGTCTTTATACCGGGGATCCAGCAGGGTGGCCACCCAGTAGTCTGCACACGTTAAAACGTGGGCAACTCTGCTGTCGTTGCGCAGGCATTGGAGCATATATTCGCTCATGTGGGCCAGGCTACCCATGGGTAAGGACAAGCTGTCCTCTGTGGGAGGCGTATAGTCATCGTCCACCGTATCCCCCCAGCCACGCACCAGTGATGGGCCTGGGCTGCCACCCCGCTGTGAACTTGCGTCATCCTCGTCCCCCTCCACCTCCTCCTCCTCATCCTCCTCGTCCTCCAGTACAGTGCCTTGGCTGGCGACTTGTGAACCTGTCCTCTGCTGCTTAAACAAACCTCCCTCTGAGCCACTTCGAACAGACTGGCCCGAAAGTGTTAGAAACGAGCCCTCATCCTCCTCCACCTGGGCCACCTCCTCTAACATCATTGCCCTAAGTGTTTTCTCAAGGAGACATAGAAGTGGTATTGTAACGCTGATAACAGTGTCATCGCCACTGGCCATGTTGGTGGAGTACTCGAAACAGCGCAGCAGGGCACACAGGTCTCGCATGGAGGCCCAATCATTGGTGGTGAAGTGGTGCTGTTCGGCAGTACGACTGACGTGAGCGTGCTGCAGCTGAAACTCCACTATGGCCTGCTGCTGCTCGCACAGTCTCTCCAGCATGTGCAAGGTGGAGTTCCACCGGGTGGGCACGTCGCATATGAGGCGGTGAGCGGGAAGGCCGAAGTTCCGCTGTAGCGCAGACAGGCGAGCAGCGGCAGGATGTGAACGGCGGAAGCGCGCACAGACGGCCCGCACTTTATGCAGCAGCTCTGACATGTTGGGGTAGTGGTGAATGAACCTCTGCACCACCAAGTTCAGCACATGCGCCAGGCAAGGGATGTGCGTCAAACCGGCTAGTCCCAGAGCTGCCACGAGATTTCGCCCATTATCGCATACCACCAGGCCTGGCTTGAGGCCCACCGGCAGAAACCACTCGTCGGTCTGTTGTTCAATACCCCGCCACAACTCCTGTGCGGTGTGGGGCCTGTCCCCCAAACATATGAGTTTCAGAATGGCCTGCTGACGTTTACCCCGGGCTGTGCTGAAGTTGGTGGTGAAGGTGTGTGACTGACCGGATGAGCTGGTGGAAGCAGTGGAGGAGGAAGCCGAGTAGGAGGAGGAGGCTACAGGAGGCAGAGAATGATGCCCTGCGATCCTAGGGGGCGGAAGGACGTGCGCCAAGGAACTGTCCGCCGGGGGCCCAGCCGCCACTACATTCATCCAGTGTGCAGTTAGTGAGATATAGCGTCCCTGGCCGTGCTTACTGGTCCACGTATCTGTGGTTAGGTGGACCTTGCCACAAATGGCGTTGCGCAGTGCACACTTGATTTTATCGGACACTTGCATGTGCAGGGAAGGCACGGCTGTCTTGGAGAAGTAGTGGCGGCTGGGAACCACATACTGCGGGACAGCCATGGCCATCAGCTTTTTGAAGCTGTCTGTGTCCACCAGCCGGAATGACAGCATTTCAAAGGCCAGCAGTTTAGAAATGCTGGCGTTCAGGCCAAGGGCTCGAGGGTGACTCGGGGGGAATTTGCGCTTCCTGTCTAAGGTTTGAGATATTGAGAGCTGAACGCTGCTGTGTGATATAGTGGAGACGCTAGTTGACGGTGGCGGTGGTGGTGGTGTCGGTGGCACATCCTCTGTTTGCTGCTCGGCAGGTGGCAACATTCCTCTCGAGGCGGAAGCCGAGGCAGCAGCGCTAGAGGGAGCAGGGGGAGCCTCAGCGAGTGCCTGGTTTTTAAGGTGTGTACCCCACTGCAGTTCATGCTTTGCATGTAGATGCCTGGTCATGCAGGTTGTGCTGAGGTTCAGAACGTTAATGCCTCGCCTCAGGCTCTGATGGCAGAGCGTGCAAGTCACTCGGGTCTTGTCGGTAGGACATTGTTTAAAGAAGTGCCATGCCAGGGAACTCTTTGAAGCTGCCTTTGTGGGGCTGGGTCCCTGTTGGCGATGTCCAGTAGCAGGCGAACTCTGGGGGCGGCGGCTCGTCTGCTTTGGCCCCCTGCTCCCTCTTTGGCTTCGCTGTTGTCTCGGTCTCACCACTACCTCTTCCTCTGAACTGTGAAAGTCATCGCCACGACCTTCAGTCCATGTGGGGTCTAAGACCTCATCGTCCTCTGCATCGTCTTCCACCCAGTCTCCCTCCCTGACCTCCTCCTGTTCAGTCTGCACACTGCAAAAAGACGCGGCAGTGGGCACCTGTGTTTCGTCATCATCAGAGAGTCGGTGACTCTGCTGTGGTGGTATTCCCATGTCCTCTTCATCTGGAGACATAAGTGGTTGTGCGTCAGTGCATGGTATGTCTTCCTCCACTGGGGAAGGGCTAGGTGGACGCCCCTGGGAAACCCTGGAAGCAGAGTCTTCAAACAGAAGAAGAGACTGCTGCATAACTTGTGGCTCAGACCGTTTCCCTGATATGCTTGGGGGTGATGTGACAGACTGATGGGCTTGGTTTTCAGGTGCCACCTGTGCGCTTTCCGCAGAAGACTGGGTGGAAGACCATGTGGTGAACGTGCTGGAAGCACTGTCGGCCACCCAATCGATTAATGCCTGTACCTGCTCAGGCCTTACCATCCTAAGAGCGGCATTGTGCCCCACGAGATATTGCGGTACATTCTGCCGGCTAGTTGAGGGAGTTCGTTCCCTACTGTGTGCGCCTGGGGCCGAACGGCCACGTCCTCTACCAGCAACAGAGGCTCCACGGACACCACCACGACCGCGTCCTCGTCCCTTAATAGTATTTTTCTTCATTGTTGCGATTCAACTCGCACCACAATGAAATAAATTATTTTTTATAAGCAAAATCCCCTCACTGGAATACTTTCAGTCTTTTGACTGTATGGATTACAGATGGAATGACTGTTATATGTGAGTACCGCTTTCTTTGACAGATTCTAGTATGGGTACATATATGTTTTCCCAACCCCAGCACATTAGTTTGCTAATTCCAGATGTATGAAACGCAGGCCTAATTGTATCTAGTATATTGAACGCCAGATAAACTAACTTGGCCTTTTTTAAATAAAAAAAATTCCCTCACTGGAATACTTTCAGTCTTTTGACTGTATGGATTACAGATGGAATGACTGTTATATGTGAGTACCGCTTTCTTTGACAGATTCTAGTATGGGTACATATATGTTTTCCCAACCCCAGCACATTAGTTTGCTAATTCCAGATGTATGAAACGCAGGCCTAACTGTATCTAGTATATTGAACGCCAGATAAACTAACTTGGCCTTTTTTAAATAAAAAAAATTCCCTCACTGGAATACTTTCAGTCTTTTGACTGTATGGATTACAGATGGAATGACTGTTATATGTGAGTACCGCTTTCTTTGACAGATTCTAGTATGGGTACATATATGTTTTCCCAACCCCAGCACATTAGTTTGCTAATTCCAGATGTATGAAACGCAGGCCTAACTGTATCTAGTATATTGAACGCCAGATAAACTAACTTGGCCTTTTTTAAATAAAAGAAATTCCCTCACTGGAATACTTTCAGTCTTTTGACTGTATGGATTACAGATGGAATGACTGTTATATGTGAGTACCGCTTTCTTTGACAGATTCTAGTATGGGTACATATATGTTTTCCCAACCCCAGCACATTAGTTTGCTAATTCCAGATGTATGAAACGCAGGCCTAACTGTATCTAGTATATTGAACGCCAGATAAACTAACTTGGCCTTTTTTAAATAAAAAAAATTCCCTCACTGGAATACTTTCAGTCTTTTGACTGTATGGATTACAGATGGAATGACTGTTATATGTGAGTACCGCTTTCTTTGACAGATTCTAGTATGGGTACATTTATGTTTTCCCAACCCCAGCACATTAGTTTGCTAATTCCAGATGTATGAAACGCAGGCCTAACTGTATCTAGTATATTGAACGCCAGATAAACTAACTTGGCCTTTTTTAAATAAAAAAAAAATTCCCTCACTGGAATACTTTCAGTCCTTTGACTGTATGGATTACAGATGGAATGACTGTTATATGTGAGTACCGCTTTCTTTGACAGATTCTAGTATGGGTACATATATGTTTTCCCAACCCCAGCACATTAGTTTGCTAATTCCAGATGTATGAAACGCAGGCCTAACTGTATCTAGTATATTGAACGCCAGATAAACTAACTTGGCCTTTTTTAAATAAATAAAAAATTCCCTCACTGGAATACTTTATGGCTTTTCACTGTATGGATTACAGGTGGACTGGTATTAGTAGGGGTGACACAAGCACACCCAAGTCCCTGATGTAGGATTTCTATGGCACAGACCACTATTACAAGTGATTAATGGACGTTGGGAGAGATTGTGCTGCAGCACTAGTCCCAAGATAGCCGCCGCCTATCAGCCCAGTAACATATGCCACAAAATGGTCTGCACAACCTTTAAAAAAAATAGCCTTGGACTGTGCTGCTAAATCGCTATTGGTCTGAATCCCAGGTGTAGATGTCTGACTTGTTTGGAGCTTTGGAATGCACACTGTGGCAGCTTCTGCTGCAGCACTACAAGTCGCAAAATGGCGGCCGGCGGTCAGCCCGGGTACATGTGGATGGAAAAATCACTCTGGCCACTCTAAAAATAGCCAATCCCTATCAAAAAAGCAGCTCAGCTGCAGTTGTTCAGATGAATCACAGGTGGAGGAGAGAAATTTGCTTCCAGTTATTCAATTATCCCTGCCTATTCTCGCCCTAGCATCAGCTGCGTCTAACCCTGTTCTATTCACATCGGGAGTGAGCACGTCCCGACGTGCGCACAAGCTTATAAGAGGCTGAGTCACATGCTGCACTTGGCCAATCACAGCCTTGCCAATAGTAGGCATGGCTGCGATGGCATCTTAGGGCAAGTAGTATGATGCATGTTGATTGGCTGCTTTGCAGCCTTTCAAAATGCGCCAAAATACATGCCGAACGACGAACCCGAACCCGAACTTTTACGAAAAAGTTCGGGTTCGGGTCCGTGTCACGAACACCCCAAAATTCGGTACGGACCCGAACTATGCTCGAACTGTTCGCTCAACACTACTGGTAAGTTCTTCTGTTGGGCCTGGTGTTCGCCGAACTTAGGGTTCCCAATTTTTACCATGGTGAGGCTTATAGCTGCTGATAGCTAGTGATATAGACGGCAGTAGTGCAGGAGCTCAGTAACGTGTGGCCATCTCAGACCGGCACAAGCTCCGCCCCCCTAGTAAGCCTCAATTCTAAAGGATCCTGCAAATCTACTTTTAACAAGATCACTGCTTTTTGGGTAGCTAGATAGCAAGAGCACATACTTATAATAATGCAAAAGCTTAATATGAAACCTAAGGCAGTAGACCACTAATAACAGATCTTTCCTACTTTAGACTACCCTTTTGGTATGTGATATTAGTTTGTTTTTAGATAATGAAGATCTGCTTCTATAAGTGAAATTTGAAAGTCAGGTTCAGCATAACATTTGACCAAGGAAGACTGTGGATGCCCATTGGAAACAATAAATGAGTACCAATCATTTTGGTGCATTCAATGAGATGGATTTGGCACCACAGAGAATATGAACCTTACAGTATTTTTTCAATTGATAACAGGCATCATTGGGACTTCAAGCATTAAGACTAGAGATGAGCAAATCGAATCCCACGAAGTGGAATTCGATCTGAATTTCAGAATAAATTCGATTCACCTTGAAGCCGAATTTCCTCGTGCTTAGTGTTAGCAAATCGATTTAACCTGAAATAGTGTAAAAAACAAAAAAAATCATACTTACTGTACCTCCTCCATGTGCTTGCGATGGGCAGCCAGCCACCATCTTGATTGAAGATCTTGGCCAAAATTCCTATGCGTAGTGACGTATAACGTCACCACGCCGGCCGGAGTGATGATGTAATCTCGCGCCGCACAAGATTTTGCACCAGAACTTCAAGCAAGATGGCGGTGGCCGGCCCATCGTGAGCAAATGGAGGCGGTAAGTTTGATAAAAAAAAGTAATGTTCATTTTACACTAAGATGCCTTGATCATGTATGAACGCGGCATCTGAGGGGTACAATGACAGGGGACGGTGCTATCGCAGCTCCCTGTCATTGCACCCGCTACTTACAAAAAAATGCGCTTTGTGACAAAGTAATTTGTCACAAAGCTAATTTTTTTGTTAAATTTGCCAAATCAGCCGAATCGAACTTTTCAAAAATTCGCTCATCTCTAATTAAGACCCTCTACTAGAAAAGATTATTTGAACTAGTTTATTCGGAGAAGAAACCTTTATCAGAGCTTAGCTCTTCAAACTGGATTATATATTTTGGCCAACCAGTTAAAATCCTCATGCTAAGCACATAGAACTCAATTTCTGAAATAAAATGAGTTGTTGAAATTTCACAGAATATCTGAAATTCCAATGTAGTCATGTAAGATGGGCTGGAAAAATTCATAGTAGCCAGTTAAAAGTTGGCCAAAGCTGCCAATTTTGATGGGATCGGTAAATGATCTAATGTATATGGAGTCCTCTTAGATGTCTCTGAATGGTAGATTTTGAGGAAAGATGGATTAGGCATGTTGGCCAGCAGCTTATTCTCCTCTTTTCATTGAAATAAACATGCAATTTTAACCAAGCAGAGTACACGTGATTAGGAAAGGGGAGTCAGAATCCTACTCCACACTGATGAGGGGCAACACCCCGAAACAGCTGTCTGTGGATGGATAACTGGCTTAGGTCTTCCCTGTCACATAATTAAAGCTTGTAAAAGAGCAAGATCTTGACATAGGGGCCACTTAATATGGTGGATTTGGTGATCCCTGTAATGGGGACACCCCTTTGCTCAGTTTTCCTTCCTTTGAGGGATATCTGGCTTTCACTGTGTTGAAGACCTATAACTGGGGCTCCACGGTTATTTTGCATATCACTACACGTGATTAGAAAAGGGGAGTCAGGGGAAAGGTTTGTGACATAGGTTTAACATGCACAATGGGAAAGCTCCTGATGTGCTCGTTAAAGGTGTCAATAGGGTGACATTAGTCTAACGGAAGTCAAAAGAATGTTCTTTTGGCTTCTGTCTGTCTGGTTTCAATCATTATAGTGCAAAAAAAAAAGTGTGGTATAGTATGGTATGTTTTTCTTTTCAATAAGACCTTTTCTATGGATGGCCGATGCTACTGTATCGCATTTGTGGGAGATTTTTCTGGCATATGTATTAAACAGAGGCCTTAAAGATCATGTGCATAATGGATCTTAAAGGGAATATTTCCATGATCTTGGACTGTTACCTGCAGTAATGCATGGGTAGCACTGCAGATGAGGAGTCCAAATTGCTATTTTACATTTTAATTCTCTTTTTCTCTATTTTATTTCCTATTTTCCTGCTGTTGATGCTCAAAGCTGTGCAGAAATACACCGTTTAGACTGCTGTGCTACCATAATGGAGAGAACTCAGCCCGACAATGTAGTTCAGTGCAGCTTTGATTGCAGATAGCAGAAGAATGGAAGGCAGTAGGAAAAAAGAAAATATCAATCTGGACTTCATATCTGTAGTAGAAGATAATACTCCAAGTTTGTGGCAGCAGATCCCCTTTAAAGGGGTTTCCAACCGTTTATAAGTAATAGCCTGTTATCAGGATAGGCCTGTGATGGCTAACCTCCAGCACTCCAGCTGTGGTAAAACTACGACTCCCAAGATGCACACTTGCTTGGCTGTTCTTAGAACTCCACAGAAATGAGCGGAGCATGCTGGGAGTTATAGTCTCACCACAGCTGGAGTCCAGGAGGTTAGCCATCACTGGGATAGGCTGTCACAATCTGATAGGTGGCCAGGGGTGGATTGGCCATAGACCTTACAGGGAAATTTCCCGGTGGGCCAATGCTCAGGTGGCCGCCTGGACCCTCCTCTCTGCCACTGGCTGGGTACAAAATGTGATCTCAGCGAGAATGAGCGCTGTGAGAATCATATGCTCACGTAACCTGTCAGTAACCGCACATGCCCTCCTGAATTCAACTGTGGCCAACAACTGGAGGTGGCGGACAGAAAATGGCAGCTATTAATGGCCACCACAGAGGGACAGCTTTTGGGGCAATATACTGCGTCCACACTGTGTATATAGTTCTGCTGGGATGGTATTTTGTGCTATGGTATTCCTGGCTACACCTACTTGTGTTCCCTCGCCTTCTACCAATTTATACACTCCTACAATATGTGGCTTTTTTTGCAGGGCCACTTTAACTTCCCAGTCCACCCCTGTAGGTGGCAGTCTGACACCCTGAATCCTTAATAGTCATGTGTTCTACAGTGGCTTCAGTGCCAGAGCTAAACATCTCTGCCCATTATGCAAGTTAGGTTTATTTAAATGGAACCTGTCACGTGTACAATGTTGCCCTCACTGAGGGCAGCACAGTGTAATGACAGACCTGCTTATTTCAGTGGTTTGTCACTTCTGTGTTGGCAGTCAGTATTTTTAGAGTAGTGAGATACCAAACCCCACAGCGCAAGCAAGATGAGTCTGATGGGGCTTGCTGCCTCCCCCCTCCCCCACTGGCAGGTTTCTTTTCTATGCACAACAGCAAAGAAACCTGGCAGTCATTGTCTGGAGGAGGGGGTGGGGCAGAGCCCCATGAGATTCATCTTCCTTGCTCGCATGCGCACGTCCGCTGTGGGGTTCGGCATCTCACTACTCTAAATGTACTGACTGCCATCAGTCAAAAGATCAGCGGTCTGTCATTACACTATGCTAGTGAGGGCAGCATAGTACAGGGGACAGGACGAATTCCCTTTAAGGGTTTTTCATAGGTCTCTGATAGCATTTTATTAAAGCATTATATTTGATTTATTCTAGTGTGTACAAGGCATTAGATGCCTTTCATAATGGCCGTGAATAATTGTAATCTGTTAATATCTAGTACAAATGAGATAATTAATTCTGGACACATAGCCATTCAAGTCTAACATTTATTTCCCCATCACTTAGAGCAAGCATGCATTAAATGAGTGAAAATGATGTTAGATGCTATATAAAATAATCAGAATAATCAGTTTCGTGTAATGGGCGCTGTAGAATGCATAAAACTCCAGGAATCTTCTAACTTTGAATAAAGAATAGCTGTGACTTTTCAACAACCTATTCTGTCCTGAGCTGTAAGATTTCAGACCAATTGGTTATTAGAATTATAACCAAATGAGACATTAGAATTCATGAATTCCATAACAATAGCTTAAAACCCTGGAATAGCTATTTTAAAAGATGTGATCAAAAACCTATTCATTTTGTAATTATATATATATATATATATTTCTTTGAAATGGCATAAAATATAAAATGAATGTCAAAACAAGCTAAGCCCTTGACCAGCTTTGAATTGAAGTCTAGTATGGGTATAAGTAATATTTACTTCTACAGTTGCAAGAAATAGTATGTGAACCCTTTGGAATGATATGGATTTCTGCACAAATTGATCATAAAATGTGATCTGATCTTCCTCTAAGTCACAACAATAGACAATCACAGTCTGCTTAAACTAATAACACACAAAGAATTAAATGTTACCATGTTTTTATTGAACACCCCATGTAAACATTCACAGTGCAGGTGGAAAAAGTATGTGAACCCCTAGACTAATGACATCTCCAATAGCTAATTGGAGTGAGGTGTCAGCCAACTGGAGTCCAATCAATGAGATGAGATTGGAGGTGTTGGTTACAGCTGCCCTGCCCTATAAAAAACACACACCAGTTCTGGGTTTGCTTTTCACAAGAATCTTTGCCTGATGTGAATGATGCCTCGCACAAAAGAGCTCTCAGAAGACCTACAATTAAGAATTGTTGACTTGCATAAAGCTGGAAAGGGTTATAAAAGTATCTCCAAAAGCCTTGCTGTTCATCAGTCCACGGTAAGACAAAGTGTTGATAAACGGAGAAAGTTCAGCACTGCTGCTACTCTCCCTAGGAGTGGCCATCCTGTAAAGATGACTGCAAGAGCACAGCGCAGACTGCTCAATGAGGTGAAGAAGAATCCTAGAGTGTCAGCTAAAGACTTACAAAAGCCTTTGGCGTACTCTAACGATACGTAAAACACTAAACAAGAATGGATTTCATGGGAGGATACCACAGAGGAAGCCACTGCTGTCCAAAAACAACATTGCTGCATGTCTACAGTTTGCATAAGAGCACCTGGATGTTCCACAGCAGTACTGGCAAAATATTCTGTGGACAGATGAAACCAAAGTTCAGTTGTTTGGAAGAAACACACAACACTATGTGTGGAGAAAAAGAGGCACAGCACACCAACATCAAAACCTCATCCCAACTGTGAAATATGGTGGTGGGGGCATCATGGTTTGGGGCTGCTTTGCTGCGTCAGGGCCTGGACGGATTGCTATCATCGAAGGAAAAATGAATTCCCAAGTTTATCAAGACATTTTACAGGAGAACTTAAAGGGACACTGACAGGCCCAAAAAGCATATTTAGGTATATATATGACAGTACAGGTCTTATAAAGTGTATTAGAATCATCTAAGTATCCCCCCTGTCCACCTTATAAATACAGTAAAATGAAGTTTTATAACCTGCTTGAATCATGGTTAATCTGCCCAAGGGGCGGAGTTTCATCTGAACTTGCGCCCAGCCAGCCTCGCCCCAACTGCCGTTTGAAGCGCCGCCCAGCTCATCAATATTCACTTCGCTGGGCGGCGCACTAATCCGCACTAATCATATTGCGCCTGCGCACTAATTAACCCCTTTTGAGATGTAACAGAGCAGCGCTCTGAAGCGCTGCTATGAACTGTGCCCGGCGCATGTGCATAAAGCAGAGGCTGCATCGGCCTCTGAGAATCAGACTGTGTGCAGGCGCGATGCAATCTCGGCCAGTGAGGGTGCCGGGCGCATGCAAGATGAGCCGGAGGCCGATGCCCATAGTATTGTATTGGGCATGCGCCGGATCTTGCGTCGGGGACACTAGTAGCCGCCCAGCGAAGTGAATATTGATGAGCTGGGCGGCGCTTCAAACGGCAGTTGGGGCGAGGCTGGCTGGGCACAAGTTGAGATGAAACGCCGCCCCTTGGGCAGATTGAAGACGATTCAAGCAGGTTATAAAACTTCATTTTACTGTATTTATAAGGTGGACAGGGGGGATACTTAGATGATTCTAATACACTTTATAAGACCTGTACTGTCATATATATACCTAAATATGCTTTTTGGGCCTGTGAGTGTCCCTTTAAGGCCATCTGTCCACCATCTGAAGCTCAACAGAAGATGGATGTTGCAACAGGACAACGACCCAAAGCATAGAAGTAAATCAACAACAGAATGTCTTACACAGAAGAAAATACGCCTTCTGGTTTGGCCCACTCAGAGTCCTGACCTCAACCCGATTGAGATGCTGTGGCATGACCTTAAGAAAGAGATTCACACCAGACATCCCAAGAATATTGCTGAACTGAAACAGTTCTGTAAAGCGGAATGGTCAAGAATTACTCCTGACCGTTGTGCACGTCAGGAAACATTTGGTTGAAGTTATTGCTGCCAAAGGAGGTTCAACCAGTTATTAAATCCAAGGGTTCACATACTTTTTCCACCTGCACTGTGAATGTTTACATGGGGTGTTCAATAAAAACATGGTAACATTTAATTCTTTGTGTGTTATTAGTTTAAGCAGACTGTGATTGTCTATTGTTGTGACTTAGATGAATATCAGATCACATTTTATGGCAAATTTGTGCAGAAATCCATATCATTTCAAAGGGTTCACATACTTTTTCTTGCAACTGTATATTGATATTATTTATGTCTTATGAAGGTCTTTATGTTGGGGACAATAGTCTACCTCTTTAGTTCAAGGAAAAAACATATTAAGTGAGGAACAAATAGAACACTTGCTTGTGTTCCCCTCCTTTGAATCTTTACAGCTGCAAATCCCTCTACTTCGGGCACCTCTTCCAAAATAGCTGCCCAGCTTCCTACTTGTCCAGCCCTGCTTTTGGGTTGGCAACACGGGTGTAGCTACAGGGGCTGCAGGGGTAGCAGTCGCTATCAGGCTCAGGAGCCTGAGTGGCCCAAAGACCCTTGTGTCGCATAAGAAGACACCAGTATTATAGAAAGTCCATGCTGATCAAGTTATACCTCAGGCTGGAGGGAAGGGGATAGGTCAAGAATTTGGCATGGGGGGGGTACTAGAGATGAGCGAATCAAAGTCGATGTGCACCGAATCTGAATTTCCTCACGCTTTGTGGTAACGGATCACATTTTTTCCTAAAATGGCTGCTGCACATGTTAGGACATGGAGCAAAGAACTCTGGGAATGAGGGTTCACCCACAATACCATGCATGCAGCCAATCAGTGGCCAGCCAGCCCTGTGATGTCACAGCCCTATAAATAGCCTCAGCCATCTTGGATTCAGCCAATGTACTTAGTGCAGAGAGAGATGTCAGCAGGCACTAAGGAAAATGCTAGGAAAGACTTGAAAACTTTTATTTTGCTAAATAGAAGTTCAGGGAAAGTGCATTAGAAGTGTAGGGAAAGGATAGGGAGGAATTATTTGACACTATAAAAATAAAAAAGAGGCTACAATAGGGGAGTGTACAGCCTGGGTAATAGGAACAATCCTATTACACCTTGCTGCACTGACTGGGGATCCAAATTGCCATTAAACTGCTGCTTTCAGGTTTGCAATAGATGAAACCTCTGTAATTCCAGCAAACCTTTCTTGTTATTGGGGTGCAAGTGCTGTTTTATACAGCCATTAACAGGGTGTATTACGAATACATATTTCTACGTCTTATTAGCCCTTGTGCGGTGAAGTTATATGTTCTAAAGCCTTTTTTGGCATGTATAAGTGGGGAAAAAAGGGCTTTTTAGCCGGTGTGTGGTGAAGTGAGAAAATTGCAGCCCTTTTTGGTGTGTATTAGTGGCAAAAAAAAGTATTATTTGCAGTTCAACGGTGCAGTTATATGTTCTAAAGCTTTTTTGGCTGTTCAGCGGTGCAGTTATATGTTCTAAAGCCTTTTTTGGCATGTATAAGTGGGGAAAAAAGGGCTTTTTAGCTGGTGTGTGGTGAAGTGAGAAAATTGCAGCCTTTTTTGGCGTGTATTAGTAGCAAAAAAAAGTATTATTTGCCGTTCAGCGGTGCAGTTATATGTTCTAAAGCTTTTTTGGCTGTTCAGCGGTGCAGTTATATGTTCTAAAGCTTTTTTGGCGTGTATTAGTGGCAAAAAAAAGTATTTGACATGGAAGGAAGGGGAGAGTACAGCCCTGGACTATACCTGCACATCTGTCCCTACCTACTTGCATGATCCGTCCTATTTGACGGCATACAATTTGGCGGCAGTACCTAGCTTAAATACGTGCAGAGGCCTAAAAGCAAAGGGAAAACGTAAATAGAGTCAGGGAAGCAAAAGTAAAAAAACAGGAGGTAACTCAGTACACAGGTAAAAACACAATAGCAAGGTAACAAACAACGCCGAGGTTGGAAGCCAAGAAGTCACGTCAAATGCAAATGGAGGTAGCGAGGTCGAGGTAAAAAACAAAGCCGAGGTCAAAACAAGCAAGGTCTCAATATATAAAGAAAGCTGGTGAGGGTAACTAGACTAATCACAGGCAACCTGTGAACAGCAGGCTGCCTGTTTAAATAGCAGGAACAAGTGAGTCACGTGATATGGCCAGCGTCACGTGACCCAAGTCCAACCCAAACCATCTGAGCACCGATTACTCAATATCGGCGCTCAGTTCACACATCAGCTCGGAGGACGCCGGCTGCACTGAGGAGGCGTGCGCAGCTGGGTCTTCCCCGCCCCCTGGTCTCCATGGAGACATGGACGCCGGCCACGTCCTCGCTCCTGCACACAGGCGGGATGCCAGCAGCACAGGAAGGAGGAAGCGCATCGCCGGCTCACCGTTACAGTACTCCCCCCCCTTTCACCAGAGCGGGTTTTTCCGGGTAAGTTAGATGGAATTTCCTCACCAACCTCGCAGCATGCATCCTACTAGCCGGCACCCAAGACCTCTCCTCAGGACCAAAACCCCTCCAATGGACCAAATATTGAAGAGATTCTGGACCTTTCTAACATCAAAAATCCTATAAATCTCAAATTATGGTTGACCGACAACCTCCACTGGTGACAGAGATTTCTGTGTAGGGGATGCAGGCGACACATACTTTTTGAGTAAAGATTTATGAAACACATTATGAATACGAAAAGAGTCAGGCAATCGTAACATAAAAGACACAGGATTATAAATGTCAATAATCTCATACATTCCAATAAACCGTGGTGCAAACTAATTGAAAGGTACCTTCATGGACAAATTCTTGGTGGATAACCAAACTTTATCACCAAACCCAAAGTCTACTCCTCGAGAGCGCTTTTTATCCGCATTCGTTTTTTTAATCTCTTGGGCTTTTTTCAGGTTCGAATGAACCTGGGCCCAAACTGTGCACAGTTCTTTAGCTACCAGATCAGCTTCCCGAATTTGTGAGGAAGACGGCGAAAACAAACTAAAATGCGGATGGAAACCAAGATTACAATAAAAAGGAGACATACCAATAGATGAGTTCACCTGGTTGTTGATGGCGAATTCAGCCAGGGGCAGATGTTTCACCCACAGCTGTTGGTTGTTGGAGACATAGCACTTCAGATACTGCTACAGAGACTGGTTCAAACGTTCAGTTTGACCGTTGGTTTCCGGATGAAAGGCCAAAGAAAAAGACAAAGAGCTGTTACATTTATGACAAAAGGCCCTCCAAAACCTAGAAACAAATTGAACTCCTCTATCCGAAACCACATTCTCTGGAATTCTATGTAACTGTATAACATGATCAACAAACAGAGAAGCTAGAGTCTTGGCATTGGGCAGTTTTGACAGAGGGATAAAGTGCACCATTTTACTAAATCTGTCCACAACTACCTATATCACCGACTTACCCTCATACACCGGTCGGTCTTTGATAAAGTAAATGGAGATATGGGACCAAGGTCTACTAGGGATGGGCAGTGGTCGTAACTCCCCCACCGGACGATACCTAGGTGTCTTGGAACTGGCACAAATCTCACATGAAGACACATATGATTAGACATCTCTAGACAAAGTAGGCCACCAATAAAACCTGGAGACGAATTCCTTGGTGGCATTAATACCCGAATGTCCACTAAACACAGAATTATGGCACTCACCCAACAGTCGGAGACATAAATGACCCGGGACAAATAACTTATCTGTAGGAGATTGAACCTAGGCCAAGTGTTGCCCCGCAGTTATTACGGTCGTCAGATAGGAGGAGACCAAAGCCATAATGATACCTGCTGGTAATATTGGTTGGGTTTTGGTGGAGTATCGGGAGATTGAAAAGCGCAAAAACTGCGGATAAGACGTCTGCTTTGATATTTTTACTTCCTGGCCTGAAAGTACAGATGTAGCAGGGTTAGCACTCAAGCTCTTAACTCAAATTTCTTAACTCGTCGCGTTATCTTGAGACAAAAGCCATTTAAAAGCAATTGAATGTGTTTTCTTAACGTATTTAGTTTAAATAACACGTCTTATAAATCATAAGTGTTAACTCTACTACATCCGTAATACAAAAATTAAAACATGTAAAGAACAATGCCCACCTAACCTGTCTGGGATTCAAATGCTTAGCAGACTCCAAAAACATCAAATTCTTATAATCGGTAAGTACAGTGACCTGATGGTGGGCCCCCTCCCAAAAATGGCGCCTTTCCTCAAAGGCCCATTTAATAGCAAGTAACTCTCGGTTGCCAATATCATAATTTCTCTCAGTAGGAGAGAATTTACGAGAGAAGAACGCACAGGGCCTAAGATTAGTGAGAGTTGCTGGCCCCTGGGAGAGTACTGCTCCTACCCCATCCTCGGAGGCATCAACCTTGACTATAAAAGGCCTCTCTTGGTCTGGTTGGACCAATATTGGGGCGTTAACAAAACACCTCTTGAGTGATTCGAAAGCTTTAATGGCTTCCCGTGACCAATTCAGTAAATCTGCCCCCTTCCTAGTTAGGTCGGTGAGAGGCTTAGCAATAAGAGAATTTTTTTTATACATTTTTGATAATAAATGGAGAAAACAAAAAAACTTTGTAACGCTTTAAGGGAGGAGGGTCTCACCCATTCTAGAATAGCCTCACCTTTCCCGGATCCATCTTAAAGGATTGGGGTGTGATAATGTATCCCAAGAATAAAATTTCTTGTACCCCAAAGATACACTTTTCCTGTTTAGCGAATAATTGATTCTCACAAAGAACCTTCAGTACCTGCCTAATGTGGCTAATGTGAGAATCAAAATCAGGTGAATAAATCAAAATGTCATCCAAATACACAATCATGAATTTCCCAATAAACTGTCTAAAAAGATCATTGACAAAATTTTGGAAAACTGCAGGGCATTACTTAACCCAAACGGCATCACTAAATATTCATAATGGCCCTCAGGGGTATTAAAGGCCGTTTTCCACTCATCCCCCACCTTAATTTGAATGAGATTGTAGGCACATCTGAGATCAAGTTTAGTGATCCACTGAGCTCCAAGAACCTGATTAAACAGGTCTGGAATCAACGTCAAAAAATACAGATTTTTAAACAGTTATTTTGTTTAACTCTCTGTAGTCAATACACGGTCTCAATCCCCCATCTTTTTTCTCAACAAAGAAAAATCCTGCCCCCATAGGAGAGACCGGGGGTCTAATATGAGCTTTTAGTAAACTTTCCTTCATAGCCTTTTGTTCAGAAATTATAAATACAACCCCTAGGGTACTTGGATCCCGGAACCAACTCGATGGCACAATCATAAGGTCTATGAGGGGGAAAGAATTTAGCATCAGACATTGAAAAAACATTGACAAAGTCACTGATGTATGGGGGAAGGGCTTCTAACCCAGTAGTGATTCCAGCCTAAAAAAAAGGATAGACAGCATGAATCACACTTAGGTCCCCATTTCTCTAATTCACCCGTGGACCAGTTGATGACTGGGTTATGATTCTGGAGCCAAGGCATGCCCAAAACTACCTCCACGGGTACATTTTTTTATATAAAAAAAGAACAATATTCAGTATGACAAACCCCCACAGTCAAGGTTATCTCCGGAGTACAAAACTCCACAGTACCGCCCACCAAAGGAGTAGAATCAATAGCAATAATGTGGATAGGGTCAGAAAGAGATAATATGGGCATCCCCATGGAAATAACAAAATCATGGTCAATAAAATTAGAGGCAGACTCTGAATCAATAAACGCTTTACCAAAACCTTTACAGGAACCCAAGGAAATAGCTACTGGTAACAATATTTTCCTTTTAACCACTTCCGGGAGTACCTTATACTTCTGGGCGTTCGGTCCTGGTGATCTCCTGGGGGAGGAATCTTAGGGCATTGTCATAGCCAGTGATCAGACTCTGAAATAAAAGCAGGCACCCCTCTGACGTCTTAGATCCCTCCTCATCATACTGATTTGCATGGGCTCTTCAGGAGGATTCTTCAATCTGACTCTCAAGGGTGAGGGATCCGGGTTGATCACCATCTGTGGAAACATCTGTTGTTTTTGTTGTCTTTTCCTAATATGTCGGTCCAGTCTAACAGCCAAAGTCATAGTCTGTTCTAAAGTGTCAGGAGGGGTATAACTGACCAACATGTCCTTTAAATTTTCAGAGAGTCCTGTCCTGAACTGACACTTCCAGACAGAGGAAACGCAACACTTCCGAAATTGGGTGCAATATTCTTTCACAGGTCTGTCTCCCTGACTCAGAGATTTTAATTGGGGCTCGATTTGTCAGGTTCGTCATATAATACACCCAAAACCTGAAAAAATGCTTCAACAGAAATTAGGTAAGGGGAGTCAATGGGAGAGAGAAAGACCATTCTTTTGGGTCCCCTTGCAGCAAAGAGATAATGCTTCCCACTCTTTGCTGCTAGGGACCTGAAGAATGAGGGCGTAAACGAAAATAAAGCTTACAAATAGAGTTGAGCGAAGTCGAACTGAAAAGTTCGGGTTCTTACTGAACTTTAGGGTTTTCGCACCCGGACCCGAACCCGAACATTTACGTAAAAGTTCGGGTTCGGGTTCGATGTTCGGCGATTTTTATGGCAGTTTTTAAAAGGCTGCAAAGCAGCCAATCAACAAGCGTCATACTACTTGCCCCAAAAGGCCATCA
This sequence comes from Bufo bufo, assembly GCF_905171765.1. Lineage (NCBI taxonomy): Eukaryota > Metazoa > Chordata > Amphibia > Anura > Bufonidae > Bufo > Bufo bufo. The sequence goes on along the minus strand of NC_053396.1, from coordinate 166,767,575 downwards.
CAGCCATGCCTACTATTGGCATGGCTGTGATTAGTCAACTGCAGCATGTGACTCAGCCTCTATTTAAGCTGGAGTCACGTAGCGTCGCCCGTCACTCTGCTCGGATTAGTGTAGGGAGAGGCTGCAGCTGCTGTGAGAAGGAGATCAGGGAGAAATCTTATAAAGAACTGGTTTATGTACTCAGCAATCTACAGAAAAAGTGTTTTGTGGGTGCAGTGCACAATTTTTTTTAACCTGCCCTACTGCTGAAAATGAAAAAAAATGTCTTCAGTTAGTCAATATCAATACATGATCGGCAGCCATTTTATGCAACGATAGTGCACCAGCATAGGCTATCTGCCAGTCCAAAAATACAGCTTTGGCATACTGGGGTGAAAAAACCCTCTAATATACTGCACATCTGGGATTAGACAAGCATAAGTGACTGTCATGTTTAGGACAGAAATACAGCTTTTTGGTTAGGGTGAAAAAACCCTCTAATATACTGCACATCTGGGATTACACATGCATAAATGACTGTCACATTTAGGACAGAAATACAGCTTTTTGGTTAGGGTGAAAAAAGCCTCTAATATACTGCACATCTGGGATTACACGTGCATAAGTCACTGTCACATTTAGGACAGAAATACAGCTCTTTGGTTAGGATGAATAAACCCTCTAATATACTGCACATCTGGGATTACACGTGCATAAGTGACTGTCACATTTAGGACAGAAATACAGCTTTTTGGTTAGGGTGAAAAAACCCTCTAATATACTGCACATCTGGGATTACACGTGCATAAGTGGCTGTCACATTTAGGCCATAAATACAGCTTTTTGGTTAGGGTGAAAAAACCCTCTAATATACTGCACATCTGGGATTACAAGTGCATAAGTGGCTGTCACATTTAGGCCATAAATACGGCTTTAGCATACTAGGGTGAAAAAAGCCTCTGACATACTGCACATCTAGGATTAGACGTGCATAAGTGACTGTCACATTTAGGACAGAAATACAGCTTTTTGGTTATGGGGAAAAAACCCTCTAATATACTGCACATCTGGGATTACACGTGCATAAATGACTGTCACATTTAGGACAGAAATACAGCTTTTTGGTTAGGGTGAAAAAAGCCTCTAATATACTGCAGATCTGGAATTACACGTGCATAAGTGACTGTCACATTTAGTACAGAAATACAGCTTTTTGGTTAGGGTGAAAAAAGCCTCTAATATACTGCAGATCTGGGATTACACGTGCATAAGTGACTGTCACATTTAGGACAGAAATACAGCTTTTTGGTTAGGGTGAAAAAACCCTCTAATATACTGCACACCTGGGATTACACGTGCATAAGTCACTGTCACATTTAGGACAGAAATACAGCTTTTTGTTTAGGGTGAAAAAACCCTCTAATATACTGCACATCTGGGATTACACGTGCATAAGTGACTGTCACATTTAGGACAGAAATACAGCTTTTTGGTTAGGGTGAAAAAACCCTCTAATATACTGCACATCTGGGATTAAACGTGCATAAGTCACTGTCACATTTAGGACAGAAATACAGCTTTTTGGTTAGGGTGAAAAAAGCCTCTAATATACTGCACATCTTGAATTACACGTGCGTAAGTCACTGTCACATTTAGGACAGAAATACAGCTTTTTGGTTAGGGTGAAAAAAACCTCTAATATACTGCACATCTGGGATTACACGTGCATAAGTGACTGTCACATTTAGGACAGAAATACAGCTTTTTGGTTATGGGGAAAAAACCCTCTAATATACTGCAGATCTGGGATTACACGTGCATAAGTGACTGTCACATTTAGGACAGAAATACAGCTTTTTGGTTAGGGTGAAAAAACCCTCTAATATACTGCACACCTGGGATTACACGTGCATAAGTCACTGTGACATTTAGGACAGAAATACAGCTTTTTGTTTAGGGTGAAAAAACCCTCTAATATACTGCACATCTGGGATTACACGTGCATAAGTGACTGTCACATTTAGGACAGAAATACAGCTTTTTGGTTAGGGTGAAAAAACCCTCTAATATACTGCACATCTGGGATTACACGTGCATAAGTCACTGTCACATTTAGGACAGAAATACAGCTTTTTGTTTAGGGTGAAAAAACCCTCTAATATACTGCACATCTGGGATTACACGTGCATAAGTCACTGTCACATTTAGGACAGAAATACAGCTTTTTGGTTAGGGTGAAAAAACCCTCTAATATACTGCACATCTGGGATTAAACGTGCATAAGTCACTGTCACATTTAGGACAGAAATACAGCTTTTTGGTTAGGGTGAAAAAAGCCTCTAATATACTGCACATCTTGAATTACACGTGCATAAGTCACTGTCACATTTAGGACAGAAATACAGCTTTTTGGTTAGGGTGAAAAAAACCTCTAATATACTGCACATCTGGGATTACACTTGCATAAGTGACTGTCACATTTAGGACAGAAATACAGCTTTTTGGTTATGGTGAAAAAAAACTCTAATATACTGCACATCTGGGATTACACGTGCATAAGTCACTGTCACATTTAGGACAGAAATACAGCTTTTTGGTTAGGGTGAAAAAAACCTCTAATATACTGCACATCTGGGATTACACATGCATAAGTGGCTGTTACATTTAGGCCATAAATACAGCTTTTTGGTTAGAGTGAAAAAACCCTCTAATATACTGCACATCTGGGATTACAAGTGCATAAGTGGCTGTCACATTTAGGCCATAAATACGGCTTTGGCATACTAGGGTGAAAAAAGCCTCTGACATACTGCACATCTAGGATTAGACGTGCATAAGTGACTGTCACATTTAGGACAGAAATACGGCTTTTTGGTTAGGGTCAAAAAACCCTCTAATACACTGCACATCTGGGATTACACATGCATAAGTTACTGTCACATTTAGGACAGAAATACAGCTTTTTGGTTAGGGTGAAAAAACCCTCTAATATACTGCACATCTGGGATTACACGTGCATAAGTCACTGTCACATTTAGGACAGAAATACAGCTTTTTGGTTAGGATGAAAAAACCCTCTAATATACTGCACATCTGGGATTACACGTGCATAAGTGACTGTCACATTTAGGACAGAAATATAGCTTTTTGGTTAGGGTGAAAAAACCCTCTAATATACTGCACATCTGGGATTACACGTGCATAAGTGGCTGTCACATTTAGGCCATAAATACAGCTTTTTGGTTAGGGTGAAAAAACCCTCTAATATACTGCACATCTGGGATTACAAGTGCATAAGTGGCTGTCACATTTAGGCCATAAATACGGCTTTAGCATACTAGGGTAAAAAAAGCCTCTGACATACTGCACATCTAGGATTAGACGTGCATAAGTGACTGTCACATTTAGGACAGAAATACAGCTTTTTGGTTATGGGGAAAAAACCCTCTAATATACTGCACATCTGGGATTACACGTGCATAAATGACTGTCACATTTAGGACAGAAATACAGCTTTTGGTTAGGGTGAAAAAAGCCTCTAATATACTGCAGATCTGGGATTACACGTGCATAAGTGACTGTCACATTTAGTACAGAAATACAGCTTTTTGGTTAGGGTGAAAAAAGCCTCTAATATACTGCAGATCTGGGATTACACGTGCATAAGTGACTGTCACATTTAGGACAGAAATACAGCTTTTTGGTTAGGGTGAAAAAACCCTCTAATATACTGCACACCTGGGATTACACGTGCATAAGTCACTGTCACATTTAGGACAGAAATACAGCTTTTTGTTTAGGGTGAAAAAACCCTCTAATATACTGCACATCTGGGATTACACGTGCATAAGTCACTGTCACATTTAGGACAGAAATACAGCTTTTTGTTTAGGGTGAAAAAACCCTCTAATATACTGCACATCTGGGATTACACGTGCATAAGTGACTGTCACATTTAGGACAGAAATACAGCTTTTTGGTTAGGGTGAAAAAACCCTCTAATATACTGCACATCTGGGATTACACGTGCATAAGTCACTGTCACATTTAGGACAGAAATACAGCTTTTTGGTTAGGGTGAAAAAAGCCTCTAATATACTGCACATCTTGAATTACACGTGCATAAGTCACTGTCACATTTAGGACAGAAATACAGCTTTTTGGTTAGGGTGAAAAAAACCTCTAATATACTGCACATCTGGGATTACACGTGCATAAGTGACTGTCACATTTAGGACAGAAATACAGCTTTTTGGTTAGGGTGAAAAAAACCTCTAATATACTGCACATCTGGGATTACACATGCATAAGTCACTGTCACATTTAGGACAGAAATACAGCTTTTTGGTTAGGGTGAAAAAACCTCTAATATACTGCACATCTGGAATTACACGTGCATAAGTCACTGTCACATTTAGGACAGAAATACAGCTTTTTGGTTAGGGTGAAAAAAACCTCTAATATACTGCACATCTGGGATTACACATGCATAAGTGGCTGTTACATTTAGGCCATAAATACAGCTTTTTGGTTAGGGTGAAAAAAACCTCTAATATACTGCACATCTGGGATTACACATGCATAAGTCACTGTCACATTTAGGACAGAAATACAGCTTTTTGGTTAGGGTGAAAAAACCTCTAATATACTGCACATCTGGAATTACACGTGCATAAGTCACTGTCACATTTAGGACAGAAATACAGCTTTTTGGTTAGGGTGAAAAAAACCTCTAATATACTGCACATCTGGGATTACACATGCATAAGTGGCTGTTACATTTAGGCCATAAATACAGCTTTTTGGTTAGGGTGAAAAAACCCTCTAATATACTGCACATCTGGGATCTCAAAATCGTCTGTTGTATTGCTGGGTGACAAGAACCCCCTTTTGCCGTGAATGAACCCCTGCTGTGCCTGGGTGACAGGGGCTTAAATCTCTCAAAATCGTCTGTTGTATTGCTGGGTGACAAGAACCCACTTTTGCCGTGAATGAACCCTATCTCTGCATTGCTGACAGGGAACTAAATTTAGTGAAAACATCTGTTACTGATCGGAAGATGCGCGACTACAAGCGCACGCTGATGATAGCATTCCCACCTGACAGCGGGGGCACAGTGGAAGCACAAGGCGAAGGCAGAGGAGGAGGAAGAGGTCGCCAACGCAGCTGGGGCACCACCAGCACCTAAGAAGGCTGGGTTAGCATGGCCAAAATGTGGAAAAGCTTTGTCAGCGTTGGAGGTGCTGACCTGTCCTGCAGCCAGTGTTTAGTGTGAACGTGTGTTTAGCACGGCATAGAGCATTATCACAGGCTGCAGCCAATGTGGACAAGCTTACGTTTATTAAAATGAACCAGGCATGGATCCCACAGGACTTGTCCGTACCTTGTGCAGAATAGACATTTATACCAGCCTCAACCATCCATTCGTACTCAAATGCACTTATTCTTTGTTTTATTTTGTTATATGTCCCAATATAAAAAATAACACAAATCAGTGTTGGCTACCTATACCTCCTTCACCGCCGCTTCCACCTACACCGGTACGTCAACCTACACCGCCACATCCACCCATACACCGCCTCCTCAACCTCCTACTCCTAGATCCAGATTGTTATTTTTAATTTTTCTGTATGTTATGTTATTTTAAGTCATTTCCCTATCCACATTTGTTTGCAGAACAGTTGCCATGCTCTTAAAGGGCTTCTACAACCAGATTTGGTCCTATTTAGCTGACTGACACTAGCGATGTGCTATTGTCAGCAGTCCATAACAGTGTTCTTACTTATCATCTGTCTGCTGCCGTACCCCTTAAAAACGTTGTGCACCAGGAGCGCAGTGAGTGAATGCCGCGCTCCTGGTGCCGGCTTTCTCACTGTAACGTAGTTGGCACAGGCGCAGTGAGGAAGCTGGCGCCAGGAGAATACAGAAGTGCACGGCACGGGAATTGGTACGAGATACTGAGAAGTTTCACGTCAATCAACAGGAGCGGGGCGGGCTGGAGGGACGCGATGGGCGGCTGAAATGGTTAGTGGACGGAGCCCTCTAGGTGCTAATGATGCCCACATAGCACCTAGAGGCTCATTAGCATATCTATAAAAGTATGTTTTTAAGGTGAACGGCAGCAGACAGATGATAAATAAGAACACTGTTATGGACTGCTGACACTAGCACATCGCTAGTGTCAGTCAGCTAAATAGGACCAAATCTGGTGGTAGAACCCCCTTAAGCACATTTTGATGCCTTTTGCAGCCCTCTAGCCCTTTCCAGGGCTATTTTAGAGCCATTTTAGTGCCCAAAAGTATGGGTCCCCATTGACTTCAATGGGGTTCGGGGTCAAGTTCGGGTCCCGAACCTGAACTTTTTTTTCAAGTTCGGCCGAACCTGCCGAACCCGAACATCCAGGTGTCCGCTCAACTCTACTTACAACTTTCCTTAAATGTTAGAAACAGTTTGCGATCCCCTGAAACACGATCGGGCAATTTAAAGAGGACCTTTCACCGATTCTTACCCTATGAACTAAGTATACAGACATGTGGAGCGGCGCCCGGGGATCTCTCTGCACTTACTATTATCCCCGGGCGCCGCTCCGTTCTCCTGCTATGCCCTCCGGTATCTCCGTTCCCTATGTTATGGTAGGCAGAGTCTGCCCTAGCGCTGGCCAATCGCATTGCAGAGCTCACAGCCTGGGAGAAAATAACCTCCCAGGCTGTGAGCTCTGCGCTGCGATTGGCCAGCGCTAGGGCAGACTCCGCCTACCATAACTTAGGGACTGGTATCTCCGCCTACTATAACTTACAGAGCGGAGATACCGGAGGGCATAGCGGCAGAACGGAGCGGCGCCCGGGGATAACAGTAAGTGCAGTGAGATCCCCGGGCGCCGCTCTACATATCTGTATAGTTAGTTCATAGGGTAAGAATCGGTGAAAGGTCCTCTTTAACATGAGTTTCGGGGTTCTGAGTGGAGGAGGCCGCTATACGCGAGGTCTGAAGCAACTCCTGCTGCTGTAGCCTTTCTCCCAATTCCTGAACCATTTGGGCAAGACTATGTACCTGATCCGTGAAAACTTGCAAAGGTTCCATGGTATAGTAAGGCCTGTGATTCTGTCACAGAAGGAAGGGAAGAGTGCAGCCCTGGACTCCACCCTCACATCTGTTCCTACCTACTTGCACGATCTGTCCTATCTGATGGCGTACAATTTGGCGGCAGTCCCTAGCATAAATACGTGAAGGGGCCTAAAAGCAAAGGGAAAACCGTGAACAGAGTCAGGGAAGCAAAAGTAAAAAAACAGTAGGTCACGCAGTACACAGGGAAAAACACAATAGCAAGGTCACAAACAAAGCCGAGTTCGGAAGCCAAGAGGTCACGTCAAATACAAATGGAGGTAGCGAGGTCGAGGTCACAAACAAAGCCGAGGTCAAAACAAGCAAGGTCTCAATATATAAAGAAAGCTGGTGAGAGTAACTAGACCAATCACAGGCAACCTGTGACCGGCAGGCTGCCTGTTTAAATAGCAGGTAAGTCACGTGACGTGGCTAGCGTCGCGTAACCCAAGTCCAGCCCAAACCATCTGAGCGCCGATTACTCACGATCAGCGCTCAGTTCACACATCAGCTAGGAGGACACCGGACGCGCTGAGGAGGCATGCACAGCCGGGTTCTCCCCGCCCGCTGGTCTCCATGGAGACGAGGACGCCGGCCACGTCCTTGCTCCTGCACAGAGGCGGGATTCCAGCGGCGCAGGAAGGAGGAAGCTGTTCGCCGGCTCCCCGTTACAGTATTATTTGCCATTGTGTGGTGAAGTGACAAAATATTGCCCTTTTTGTCATGTATTAGTGGAAAAAAAAGTATTATTTACCGTTTAGTGGTGCAGTTATATGTTCTAAAGCCTTTTTTGTCATGTATAAGTGTCAAAAAATAATATTTGCAGTTCTGTGGTGAAGTGACAAAATTACAGCCTTTTTTGGGGTGTATTAATTTCCTTTTTATTTACTTATTTTATCTAACAGTATGTCAGACAGAAAAGTGACAGACTCTGCACAGGGGAGGGGAAGAGGCCTAAATGTTTCTGGAGCAGGCACAGAACACAGCAGAGTAAGGGGACGTGGCAGCAGGGGTCACTTCCGGAGGACTGAGCTCCCAGTGTCAGCTAGCGGTTGTGTCTTGAGCAGCAACCCAGCGGATCTTGAATGTTAACGCTGTCATCCACTTTGTCCCAAGTGACATCAGACACCCCCAGCCCAGAGTCGGTAGGTTTGTCATACACAACCCTTAGTTGGCATGGCACAGGAGCAGGCTCTGTGCCCTCACCTGTCCTCAAACTGCCTCTGTCCTTTTCTGTTCCCTCAGCCAGAGAAGTATTATATGCTGTGGGCTCAGCTCCACTATACAGCAAGGACGAGCTACTAGAGGACAATCAGCAGCTACTGCCCAGCCAAGATCTAGAAGAGACATCTGCTGCTTCCTCCGGTAGGCGGGCAAGTAGTGATGAGGACAGTTGCGTGGGAGCTAGTGTTGCGAATGGTCAGGATCCTAGCTCAGAGACTGTTGAGGAGAACATCAGTGATGTGCAGACAATACTCGATGATAAAGTAGCCGATCGCAATTGGGAGCCGGGTGACGAAGGAGCTTCATCATCATCGGGAGAAAAGGATGGCAGCTTGCGCTTGAGGAAGCGGCAAAGATAGCAAGTCGGTAGCGTGGCCGGGAGTTAGCAGGGTGGCAGCAGTGGGAGGTGGGGAGCCAAACGTGCCTGGGGTAGACCACCTACTTCGCAGGAGCCTAACTGCCCAGAAAGTAGTGGTGCAGGGGTTCACAGAGGCAGCGGCGGTAGCAGTCAGTCAGTGTGGAGTGTTGGGGGTAAAATCACCTACTCGGCGGTGTGGCAGTTTTTTGTTAAGCCGTCGGAGGAGGTGAACATGGCCATTTGCTGAATCTGTGGGCAGAAGGTGAAGCATGGCCAGGGTGCCAATGTTGGCACCACCGCCCTGTGTCAACATATGCAGCATCACCATAAAGTGGCCTGGGAGAATCGTGGCTCCAATGTGGTGGTCCAGCATTCCGCAGCCACCGCTGCATCACCCAGTGGCACGCACCTGATTTCAGGCAGTCAAGGCTCCACCACCTCGACAAAAGGGAGCTATCTGTCTTTCCCATCATCAATTAGTCCTGATGTTCCTGCTCCTCGCCCTCCTAATACCTGTCAGTCATTCCATCAGCAATCGATCACCGAAGCGATATCCAAGAGACTACCTACCGTATGCATGCACTTATCCAACAGAGAGCAGCAGAAGCTGAACGTGCTCCTGGCCAAGTTTCTGGTGCTGCAGTCCCTCTGTTTCCAAGTGATGGACTCTGCACCTTTCAGAGAACTGATGGCTTGTGCCGAGCCGAGGTGGAGAGTCCCAAGCCATCATTTATATGCCAAAAAGTCAGTACCAGCCCTGCACAAATATGTAGAACAGAAGGTGGGCCAGACTTGAGCCTGTCGGCTTCTGCATGGCACGGTGTCTGCAAGGCAGCGCTGACATGTGGAGCTGTAACTTCAGTCAAGGCCAATATATGTCCTTTACGACCTACTGGGTAAAATTGGTTCCTGTCCAGCCAAACCAGCAACTTAGGCAGGTGACGCCGCTTCCGCCTCCACGTTCTCACGCCGCTGGTCCTGTGAAAATGTTCGCCTCTGCCTCCTCATCCTCCACTGTGTCCTTAGGCTCCACTGCAGGGAAAATTCACAATGCTCCTCCATCATACCACATGTGCAGGGAATGGCGGTGTCGCGCTGTTCTACACCTCGTTGGCCTGGGCAAACAGAGTCACACACGGGAGGAACTGCTCTGTGTCCTTCATCAAGAAATAGAATTCTGGATTTCTTCGCGACAACTCAAAATTGGAACCATGGTGACCGACAATGAGAAGTTCATGGTGTCGGCGCTGTGTCAAGGAGGGCTGAGCCATGCGCCCTGCATGACGCACATGTTCAATCTGGTTGTCAAGTGGTTCCTGAAGTCTTCCACCTATCTGCAAGACAACCTAAAAATGGCCAGTAAACTGCATGCACTTCAGACTCTTGTACACCACCAAGCACACCCTCCTTGAGCTGCAGCGGCAGAACGGCATCCCCCAACATAAGCTGACATGCAAAGTTTTTCACCCGTTGGAATTCCACCCTCCATATGCTGGACCGACTATACAAACAGATCCGATTATAGATGCAGAAATCCCCAGTCATCCCAATTTTATTTTTAAAAAGGCACCGAATAAAAAAAAATCGATTGGTTCACAGTGCGATTAAAAATAAGGAAGAACGAAAAGATTATTTTTTTTTTTTCGTGGTGCAGTTTTTGTCTTCCGTGTAAGAATAGAAGTAATAAAGAGAAAAAGATGAATACCACAGTGATCCATTCGACCAAAAGAGATAAAGATTTCAAAATTTATGTGTGACAGTATAGGGGTTGTATACATGCTGGAGTGCCCTTGTGGCCTCCAGTATGTGGGTCGCACAACCAGAAAACTAAAAATTCGGATACAGGAACATGTTAATAATATTAAAAAGGGATTGGAGACCCATGGGGTATCGATGCATTCTAAAAAAGTTCACCAGAAAAACCCTAAAGGGCGTGCATTCACTGGATTAGAGGTGGTGAAAAATAACTGGCGGGGAGGAGATGCGATTAAGAAGATAGATCGGCGGGAGGTCAGCTGGATCTATGAGCTAGATACTATCCAGCCACAGGGACTTGATGTCGAATTGGATTTAAAATCATGCCTGGTGGAATAAAGTAGCTGATTTCGAACAAGCAAAAGATCGATCGCCGTTACCCAATAAGGTGAGGGAGATGTGTAACTGAAAGAAGACACGACGATTGAGACCAATCAAAATAGGAAGGTGTGTACTAGGGGAGTGTTCTGAATTTCTCGTCATGAATGAGGATAGTAAGCAGTGGCGTCTCTAGCTTTCAAATTTTAGGGGGGCACACTGGGGGCCAGGACAAAAGTAGGGGGGGCAGCTATAACAACGATACATTTACACAAGTACGCTTAGAAATGCTGCAATACTTTACCCAATACCTAAAACCGCAACAGGGAAGAAAAGTCCAGCTGTCTGTGGATGACACTTTTATAGAGAGGGGGATCTGTGGATGACACTGCTATGGGGGGATCTGTGGATGCCACATACCGTATATAGCATCTTATGCTATATGTGTCACCCACAGATCCACCCCATGACAGTGTCATCCCCATTTCCCCCTCCATAACAGTGTCATCCACAGATCTCCCTCCCTATAACAGTGTCATCCACAGATCTCCCTCCCTATAACAGTGTCATCCACAGATCTCCCTCCCTATAACAGTGTCATCCACAGATCTCCCTCCCTATAACAGTGTCATCCACAGATCTCCCTCCCCGCCTCTCACAGGAGTGTACATATATAAAATAAACATATTTGACATGAACACTTACAGTTACTTGGCTTAGCCCTTGGAAATCTCGGACGCCACTTCAACACTTGGCCGGGGGCTCGGCGGAGCTGATGTTGTGATTTATCCTAATGAGAACGATTTCATAATAAGGATTTGGAGAAGGGGGAGAGGGGTCACAGAGCAGGGAGAGGCTGGTGCTGCTACTAGGGGGTCATACCATGGGGGAGTAATAAAACCCACCATAATGCCCCCCAGTAGAAATAATTCTCCTTATAATGTGCAAAACATACCCCCTTATGCCCCCAGTTGAGCTAATGTCCCCCATAATGTGCCAGTATAAAATACCCCTATATAGTGCACCAGTAAATGCCTCCATAGTGCTCCTCTCCCCCCTTCCTGCTAGTGCCCCCCATAATGTACCAGTATAAAATGTCCCATATATCGTGCCCCAGTAAATGCCCTCAGTGTCCCCCATAATTTGCAAGTATAAAATACCCCTTCTTAGTGCCCCTGTAGATGACTCCATAGTATTCCTCTCTCCCCTTCTCCATAGTACTCACCATAATGTGTCCCAGTATAAAATGCTACTGTACAGAGCCTCCCATATAAAACACCCCTTCTTTGTGGCCTCAGTAGATGCCCCTATAGTGCCCACCAATAATGTGCCAGTAATAAGTGCCCTCAATAACGTGTCAGTAACAAGAGCCCCCATCACGTGCCAGTAATAAGCCCCCCATCACGTGCCAGTAATAAGCCCCCATCACGTGCCAGTAATAAGCCCCCCATCACGTGCCAGTAATAAACCCCCCATCACGTGCCAGTAATAAGCCCCCATCACGTGCCAGTAACAAGAGCCCCCATCACGTGCCAGTAATAAGCCCCCCATCACGTGCCAGTAATAAGCCCCCATCACGTGCCAGTAATAAGCCCCCCATCACGTGCCAGTAATAAGCCCCCATCACGTGCCAGTAATAAGCCCCCCATCACGTGCCAGTAATAAGCCCCCATCACGTGCCAGTAACAAGAGCCCCCATCAAGTGCCAGTAATAAGCCCCCCATCACGTGCCAGTATTAAGCCCCCATCACGTGCCAGTAATAAGCCCCCATCACGTGCCAGTAATAAGCCCCCCATCACGTGCCAGTAATAAGCCCCCCATCACGTGCCAGTATTAAGCCCCCCCATGTTCCAGTATTAAGTCCCCCATCATCATGTGCCAGTATTAAGTCCCCCCATCATCATGTGTCAGTATTAAGTCCCCCGATCATCATGTGCCAGTATTAAGTCCCCCCCCCCATCATCATGTGCCAGTATTAAGTCCCCCCCATCATCATGTGCCAGTATTAAGTCCCCCCCATCATCATGTGCCAGTATTAAGTCCCCCCTCATCATCATGTACCAGTATTAAGTCCCCCCCATCATCATGTGCCAGTTTTAAGTCCCCCCCATCATCATGAGCCAGTATTAAGTCCCCCCCATCATCATGTGCCAGTATTAAGTCCCCCCCATCATCATGTACCAGTATTAAGTCCCCCCTCATCATCATGTACCAGTATTAAGTCCCCCCATCATCATGTGCCAGTATTGTAATAAGCCCCCCCAATGTGGCAGTAACACTATTGTAAAAAAAAAAAAAAAAAACACTTATACTTACCTAAGTGTCAGTGATGCGATGCAGCCTCTTCCTGTGTCCCACGCTGTAATGTAAGGCTCAGGCGGCACGATGACGTCATTGCGCCGGCCTCTGATAGGCTGCCGGCCTAGTGCCTGCAGCCAGGGGCGTACATAAAAATCACTGGGCCCCATAGCAGGAATCTAAATTGGGCCCCCATTCCCCTTTTATAGTCCCTCCCTTTGTTCCATGAACTATTCTTGCTGCTGCGTTTTATAATTTATGCCGTCAGGGCCGGATTGGGATTACAAAACAGCCCTGGCACACAAAAGAGGTATAATAGATGCAGATGTATATTATATACAGCAGTGTACAGTTATGTGAGGTACGCGGTATAATATATGCAGTGTGTACAGGTATATAGTATATTCCCTAGTGTTCTGATATGTGAGGTACAGGGTATAATAGATGCAGTGTGTACAGGTATATAGTATATACAGCAGTGTACTGATATGTGAGGTACGGGGTATAATATATGCAGTGTATACAGGTATACAGTATATACAGTAGTGTAATATGTGAGGTACGAGGTATAATAGATGCAGTGTGTACAGGTATATAGTAAATACAGCAGTGTACTGACACCTCGTACCTCAGATATCAGTACACTGCTGTATATACTATATATCTGTACACACTGCATCTATTATACCTCGTACCTCACATATATAGTATATACAGAAGTGTACTGATATCTGTACACACAGCATCTATTATACCTCGTACCTCACATATATAGTATATACAGAAGTGTACTGATATCTGTACACACAGCATCTATTATACCTCATACCTCACATATCAATGCACTGCGGTATATACTATATATCTGTACATATTGCATCTATAATACTGTTTAATGCAGTGTGTGTGTGTGTGTGTGTGTGTGTGTATATATATATATATATATAGATGTGAGGCATACAAGGTATAATACTGTAGATGCAGTGATTATAGAAATATGTGGTCAGTTATACACTATGGTCACTGTGTGTGAGGTACATGAGGTAGTGGTCACTGTAACTGTCTGAAGTATTATACATGAGTGAGCAATGAGTAAAAACAGGGCATGGAGGGGGGGGGGGGGGTAAATGATGAGAAGTGGAGGACCTCCTCTTACCTCTCCATTCCAGTCTGTATGGATAAATGCAGACTGCTTGTGAACTTCTAATACTTGCTGTTAGGGGTTGAAGGACCTGTGATGATGTCATCACAGGTCCTGGCAGATATACCTTTGAAACCTAGGAACTACACCATTTTTGGTGCAGTTCCTTTGCTAGATTCTGCAGGACCTGTGATGTTGAAGATGATGTCATCACAGGTCCTGGCAGATTCACTGTTCTAACCTGGGAACTACACTTTACACTGTGCAGTTCCCTTACAGGACCTGTGATGAAATCATCAAAGGTCCTTTAGCTTTAGAAAGATAAACAGGAGCAATTAGGGGGCCGGGCCTCTCCTCCACTTCGGGCCTGCCTGCAGCCTATCAGAGGAAGGGGAAGGGACACGCCTCTCCCTCCACTGCACCTCCGCTCCGCTGGCACAGGCAGTTTACAATGGAGATGAGCGCAATGTAAGCGCTCATCTCCCTGTGCCCGGCGGCGGCGGCTCACTTGGGGGGGGGGGTCATTTTAGTTGGGGGGGCACATGGGGGGGCACAGCCAGTGGCGTCTCTAGCTTTCAAATTTTGGGGGGGCACACTGGGGGCCAGGACAAAAGTAGGGGGGGCAGCTATAACAACGATACATTTACACAAGTACGCTTAGAAATGCTGCAATACTTTACCCAATACCTAAAACTGCAACAGGGAAGAAAAGTCCAGCTGTCTGTGGATGACACTTTTATAGAGAGGGGGATCTGTGGATGACACTGCTATGGGGGGATCTGTGGATGCCACATACCGTATATAGCATCTTATGCTATATGTGTCACCCACAGATCCACCCCATGACAGTGTCATCCCCATTTCCCCCTCCATAACAGTGTCATCCACAGATCTCCCTCCCTATAACAGTGTCATCCACAGATCTCCCTCCCTATAACAGTGTCATCCACAGATCTCCCTCCCCGCCTCTCACAGGAGTGTACATATATAAAATAAACATATTTGACATGAACACTTACAGTTACTTGGCTTGGCCCTTGGGGATCTCGGACGCCACTTCAACACTTGGCCGGGGGCTCGGCGGAGCTGATGTTGTGATTTATCCTAATGAGAAAGATTTCATAATAAGGATTTGGAGAAGGGGCAGAGGGGTCACAGAGCAGGGAGAGGCTGGTGCTGCTACTAGGGGGTCATACCATGGGGGAGTAATAAAACCCACCATAATGCCCCCCAGTAGAAATAATTCTCCTTATAATGTGCAAAACATACCCCCTTATGCCCCCAGTTGAGCTAATGTCCCCCATAATGTGCCAGTATAAAATACCCCTATATAGTGCACCAGTAAATGCCTCCATAGTGCTCCTCTCCCCCCTTCCTGCTAGTGCCCCCCATAATGTACCAGTATAAAATGTCCCATATATCGTGCCCCAGTAGATGCCCTCAGTGTCCCCCATAATTTGCAAGTATAAAATACCCCTTCTTAGTGCCCCTGTAGATGACTCCATAGTACTCCTCTCTCCCCTTCTCCATAGTACCCACCATAATGTGTCCCAGTATAAAATGCTACTGTACAGAGCCTCCCATATAAAACACCCCTTCTTTGTGGCCTCAGTAGATGCCCCTATAGTGCCCACCAATAATGTGCCAGTAATAAGTGCCCTCAATAACGTGCCAGTAACAAGAGCCCCCATCACGTGCCAGTAATAAGCCCCCCATTACGTGCCAGTAATAAGCCCCCATCACGTGCCAGTAATAAGCCCCCCATCACGTGCCAGTAATAAGCCCCCCATCACGTGCCAGTAATAAGCCCCCATCACGTGCCAGTAACAAGAGCCCCCATAACGTGCCAGTAATAAGCCCCCATCACGTGCCAGTAATAAGCCCCCATCACGTGCCAGTAATAAGCCCCCCATCACGTGCCAGTAATAAGCCCCCATCACGTGCCAGTAATAAGCCCCCCATCACGTGCCAGTAATAACCCTTCATCACGTGCCAGTAACAAGAGCCCCCATCACGTGCCAGTAATAAGCCCCCCATCACGTGCCAGTAATAAGCCCCCATCACGTGCCAGTAATAAGCCCCCATCACGTGCCAGTAATAAGCCCCCCATCACGTGCCAGTAATAAGCCCCCCATCACGTGCCAGTATTAAGCCCCCCAATGTTCCAGTATTAAGTCCCCCATCATCACGTGCCAGTATTAAGTCCCCCCATCATCATGTGTCAGTATTAAGTCCCCCCATCATCATGTGCCAGTATTAAGTCCCCCCCCATCATCATGTGCCAGTATTAAGTCCCCCCCATCATCATGTGCCAGTATTAAGTCCCCCCTCATCATCATGTACCAGTATTAAGTCCCCCCCATCATCATGTGCCAGTTTTAAGTCCCCCCCATCATCATGTGCCAGTATTATGTCCCCCCCCATCATCATGTGCCAGTATTAAGTCCCCCCCATCATCATGTACCAGTATTAAGTCCCCCCTCATCATCATGTACCAGTATTAAGTCCCCCCCATCATCATGTGCCAGTATTGTAATAAGCCCCCCCAATGTGGCAGTAACACTATTGTAAAAAAAAAAAAAAAAAAAACACTTATACTTACCTAAGTGTCAGTGATGCGATGCAGCCTCTTCCTGTGTCCCACGCTGTAATGTAAGGCTCACGCGGCACGATGACGTCATTGCGCCGGCCTCTGATAGGCTGCCGGCCTAGTGCCTGCAGCCAGGGACGTACATAAAAATCACTGGGCCCCATAGCAGGAATCTAAATTGGGCCCCCATTCCCCTTTTATAGCCCCTCCCTTTGTTCCATGAACTATTCTTGCTGCTGCGTTTTATAATTTATGCCGTCAGGGCCGGATTGGGATTACAAAACAGCCCTGGCACACAAAAGAGGTATAATAGATGCAGATGTATATTATATACAGCAGTGTACAGTTATGTGAGGTACGCGGTATAATATATGCAGTGTGTACAGGTATATAGTATATTCCCTAGTGTTCTGATATGTGAGGTACAGGGTATAATAGATGCAGTGTGTACAGGTATATAGTATATACAGCAGTGTACTGATATGTGAGGTACGGGGTATAATATATGCAGTGTATACAGGTATACAGTATATACAGTAGTGTAATATGTGAGGTACGAGGTATAATAGATGCAGTGTGTACAGGTATATAGTAAATACAGCAGTGTACTGACACCTCGTACCTCAGATATCAGTACACTGCTGTATATACTATATATCTGTACACACTGCATCTATTATACCTCGTACCTCACACATATAGTATATACAGAAGTGTACTGATATCTGTACACACAGCATCTATTATACCTCGTACCTCACATATATAGTATATACAGAAGTGTACTGATATCTGTACACACAGCATCTATTATACCTCATACCTCACATATCAATGCACTGCGGTATATACTATATATCTGTACATATTGCATCTATAATACTGTTTAATGCAGTGCGTGTGTGTGTGTGTATATATATATATATATATATAGATGTGAGGCATACAAGGTATAATACTGTAGATGCAGTGTTTATAGAAATATGTGGTCAGTTATACACTATGGTCACTGTGTATGAGGTACATGAGGTAATGGTCACTGTAACTGTCTGAAGTATTATACATGAGTGAGCAATGAGTAAAAACAGGGCATGGAGGGGGGGGGGTAAATGATGAGAAGTGGAGGACCTCCTCTTACCTCTCCATTCCAGTCTGTATGGATAAATGCAGAGCTGCTTGTGAACTTCTAATACTTGCTGTTAGGGGTTGAAGGACCTGTGATGATGTCATCACAGGTCCTGGCAGATATACCTTTGAAACCTAGGAACTACACCATTTTTGGTGCAGTTCCTTTGCTAGATTCTGCAGGACCTGTGATGTTGAAGATGATGTCATCACAGGTCCTGGCAGATTCACTGTTCTAACCTGGGAACTAAACTTTATACTGTGCAGTTCCCTTACAGGACCTGTGATGACATCATCAAAGGTCCTTTAGCTTTAGAAAGATAAACAGGAGCAATTAGGGGGCGGGGCCTCTCCTCCACTTCGGGCCTGCCTGCAGCCTATCAGAGGAAGGGGAAGGGACACGCCTCTCCCTCCCCTGAACCTCCGCTCCGCTGGCACAGGCAGTTTACAATGGAGATGAGCGCAATGGAAGCGCTCATCTCCCTGTGCCCGGCGGCGGCGGCTCACTTGGGGGGGGGGGGGTCATTTTAGTTGGGGGGGCACATGGGGGGCACAGCCAGTGGCGTCTCTAGCTTTCAAATTTTGGGGGGGCACACTGGGGGCCAGGACAAAAGTAGGGGGGGCAGCTATAACAACGATACATTTACACAAGTACGCTTAGAAATGCTGCAATACTTTACCCAATACCTAAAACCGCAACAGGGAAGAAAAGTCCAGCTGTCTGTGGATGACACTTTTATAGAGAGGGGGATCTGTGGATGACACTGCTATGGGGGGATCTGTGGATGCCACATACCGTATATAGCATCTTATGCTATATGTGTCACCCACAGATCCACCCCATGACAGTGTCATCCCCATTTCCCCCTCCATAACAGTGTCATCCACAGATCTCCCTCCCTATAACAGTGTCATCCACAGATCTCCCTCCCTATAACAGTGTCATCCACAGATCTCCCTCCCCGCCTCTCACAGGAGTGTACATATATAAAATAAACATATTTGACATGAACACTTACAGTTACTTGGCTTGGCCCTTGGGGATCTCGGACGCCACGTCAACACTTGGCCGGGGGCTCGGCGGAGCTGATGTTGTGATTTATCCTAATGAGAAAGATTTCATAATAAGGATTTGGAGAAGGGGCAGAGGGGTCACAGAGCAGGGAGAGGCTGGTGCTGCTACTAGGGGGTCATACCATGGGGGAGTAATAAAACCCACCATAATGCCCCCCAGTAGAAATAATTCTCCTTATAATGTGCAAAACATAACCCCTTATGCCCCCAGTTGAGCTAATGTCCCCCATAATGTGCCAGTATAAAATACCCCTATATAGTGCACCAGTAAATGCCTCCATAGTGCTCCTCTCCCCCTTTCCTGCTAGTGCCCCCCATAATGTACCAGTATAAAATGTCCCATATATCGTGCCCCAGTAGATGCCCTCAGTGTCCCCCATAATTTGCAAGTAAAAAATACCCCTTCTTAGTGCCCCTGTAGATGACTCCATAGTACTCCTCTCTCCCCTTCTCCATAGTACCCACCATAATGTGTCCCAGTATAAAATGCTACTGTACAGAGCCTCCCATATAAAACACCCCTTCTTTGTGGCCTCAGTAGATGCCCCTATAGTGCCCACCAATAATGTGCCAGTAATAAGTGCCCTCAATAACGTGCCAGTAACAAGAGCCCCCATCACGTGCCAGTAATAAGCCCCCCATCACGTGCCAGTAATAAGCCCCCATCACGTGCCAGTAATAAGCCCCCCATCACGTGCCAGTAATAAGCCCCCCATCACGTGCCAGTAATAAGCCCCCATCACTTGCCAGTAACAAGAGCCCCCATCACGTGCCAGTAATAAGCCCCCCATCACGTGCCAGTAATAAGCCCCCATCACGTGCCAGTAATAAGCCCCCCATCACGTGCCAGTAATAAGCCCCCATCACGTGCCAGTAATAAGCCCCCCATCACGTGCCAGTAACAAGAGCCCCCATCACGTGCCAGTAATAAGCCCCCCATCACGTGCCAGTAATAAGCCCCCATCACGTGCCAGTAATAAGCCCCCATCACGTGCCAGTAATAAGCCCCCCATCACGTGCCAGTAATAAGCCCCCCATCACGTGCCAGTATTAAGCCCCCCTATGTTCCAGTATTAAGTCCCCCATCATCATGTGCCAGTATTAAGTCCCCCCATCATCATGTGTCAGTATTAAGTCCCCCCATCATCATGTGCCAGTATTAAGTCCCCCCATCATCATGTGCCAGTATTAAGTCCCCCCCATCATCATGTGCCAGTATTAAGTCCCCCCCATCATCATGTGCCAGTATTAAGTCCCCCCTCATCATCATGTACCAGTATTAAGTCCCCCCCATCATCATGTGCCAGTTTTAAGTCCCCCCCATCATCATGTGCCAGTATTAAGTCCCCCCCATCATCATGTGCCAGTATTAAGTCCCCCCCATCATCATGTACCAGTATTAAGTCCCCCCTCATCATCATGTACCAGTATTAAGTCCCCCCCATCATCATGTGCCAGTATTGTAATAAGCCCCCCCAATGTGGCAGTAACACTATTGAAAAAAAAAAAAACACTTATACTTACCTAAGTGTCAGTGATGCGATGCAGCCTCTTCCTGTGTCCCACGCTGTAATGTAAGGCTCAGGCGGCACGATGACGTCATAGCGCCGGCCTCTGATAGGCTGCCGGCCTAGTGCCTGCAGCCAGGGGCGTACATAAAAATCACTGGGCCCCATAGCAGGAATCTAAATTGGGCCCCCATTCCCCTTTTATAGCCCCTCCCTTTGTTCCATGAACTATTCTTGCTGCTGCGTTTTATAATTTATGCCATCAGGGCCGGATTGGGATTACAAAACAGCCCTGGCACACAAAAGAGGTATAATAGATGCAGATGTATATTATATACAGCAGTGTACAGTTATGTGAGGTACGCGGTATAATATATGCAGTGTGTACAGGTATATAGTATATTCCCTAGTGTTCTGATATGTGAGGTACAGTGTATAATAGATGCAGTGTGTACAGGTATATAGTATATACAGCAGTGTACTGATATGTGAGGTACGGGGTATAATATATGCAGTGTATACAGGTATACAGTATATACAGTAGTGTAATATGTGAGGTACGAGGTATAATAGATGCAGTGTGTACAGGTATATAGTAAATACAGCAGTGTACTGACACCTCGTACCTCAGATATCAGTACACTGCTGTATATACTATATATCTGTACACACTGCATCTATTATACCTCGTACCTCATATATATAGTATATACAGAAGTGTACTGATATCTGTACACACAGCATCTATTATACCTCGTACCTCACATATCAGTGCACTGCGGTATATACTATTAGTGTTGAGCGCGAATATTCGAATTGCGAATTTTTTTCTCGAATATCGCAATTTCGAGATTTTGCGAATATTTAGAATATCGTTCTATATATTCGCGAAATCGAATATTCGTTTTTTTTCTTTTTTTTTTTATTATTATATTTTTTTCTTTCCCACTTCCCTAAAATTGTTCTTACCTGTCCTTTGGATTCCTGGCTTCCTGGCTGCTCCAGTCAGTGGCGTTTTCAACTTACTGCTATATTCCATATTAGCTAAATTACAATCTAATCTATATGTGTATTTTACAAAATTTCGCAATAGTCGCAATTGCGAGGTGAGTAATATAACACTAAATATTCGCATGAAGATTTCAACTTAGCACTGCTATACTCCATATTCTAGCCTAATATGGAATATAGCTGTGCTAAGTTAGCACTGCTATATTCCATATTAGGCTAGAATATGGAGTATAGCAGTGCTAAGTTGAAATCTTCATGCGAATATTTCGTGTTATATTAGTCGCATGGCAATTTCGACTTTTTCAAATGTTCTTAATATTGCTCTAACTTCGTCTTTTAGAAATTTCGTAATATTGCTCTAACTTCATCTCTTAGAATATTACGAATATTGTAAAAGACGAAGTTAGAGCAATATTACGAAATTTCGTAAAATACACATATAGATTGTAATTTAGCTAATATAGTACTATAATCCCTTTTTTTTCCTGTAATTTTTTTTTGCCTCTTCTGAACTTAAGTTTTGTAAAATATGTACACTATTAAAAATTATTACTATAGCAGTATATTAGCTTAAATACAATCTATGTGTATTTTACGAAATTTCGTATTATTGCTCTAACTTCGTCTTTTAGAATATTACGAATATTCTAAAAGACGAAGTTAGAGCAATATTAAGAACATTTGCAAAAGTCGAAATTGCGATGCGAGTAATATAACACGAAATAGTCGCATGAAGATTTCAACTTAGCACAGCTATATTCCATATTCTAGCCTAATATGGAATATAGCAGTGCTAACTTAGCACAGCTATATTCCATATTAGGCTAGAATATGGAATATAGCAGTGCTAAGTTTAAATCTTCATGCGACTATTTCGTGTTATATTACTCGCATCGCAATTTCGACTTTTGCAAATGTTCTTAATATTGCTCTAACTTCGTCTTTTAGAATATTCGTAATATTCTAAGAGACGAAGTTAGAGCAATATTACGAAATTTCGTAAAATACACATATTAGCCTAGCAATAGTCATTAGCATATGAACGTTGCCTTATACTATCAAGATAAATATTCGCAATATGCGAAAAAATAATTTCGCGATAATTGGAATAATTGCGAATATACGATTTCGACGAATATAACACGAATATTCATGCGAATATTCGCGAAATATCGCGAAATCGAATATGGCACCTCCCGCTCATCACTATATACTATATATCTGTACATATTGCATCTATAATACTGTTTAATGCAGTGTGTGTGTGTATATATATATATATATATATATATATATATATATAGATGTGAGGCATACAAGGTATAATACTGTAGATGCAGTGTTTATAGAAATATGTGGTCAGTTATACACTATGGTCACTGTGTGTGAGGTACATGAGGTAATGGTCACTGTAACTGTCTGAAGTATTATACATGAGTGAGCAATGAGTAAAAACAGGGCATGGAGGGGGGGGGGGTAAATGATGAGAAGTGGAGGACCTCCTCTTACCTCTCCATTCCAGTCTGTATGGATCAATGCAGAGCTGCTTGTGAACTTCTAATACTTGCTGTTAGGGGTTGAAGGACCTGTGATGATGTCATCACAGGTCCTGGCAGATATACCTTTGAAACCTAGGAACTACACCATTTTTGGTGCAGTTCCTTTGCTAGATTCTGCAGGACCTGTGATGTTGAAGATGATGTCATCACAGGTCCTGGCAGATGCACTGTTCTAACCTGCGAACTACACTTTACACTGTGCAGTTCCCTTACAGGACCTGTGATGACATCATCAAAGGTCCTTTAGCTTTAGAAAGATAAACAGGAGCAATTAGGGGGCGGGGCCTCTCCTCCACTTCGGGCCTGCCTGCAGCCTATCAGAGGAAGGGGAAGGGACATGCCTCTCCCTCCCCTGCACCTCCGCTCCGCTGGCACAGGCAGTTTACAATGGAGATGAGCGCAATGGAAGCGCTCATCTCCCTGTGCCCGGCGGCGGCGGCTCACTTGGGGGGGGGGTCATTTTAGTTGGGGGGGCACAGCATGATGTAGGGGGGGCCGTGGCCCCCTCTGGCCCCCCCCTGGCGACGCCACTGGGCACAGCATGATGTAGGGGGGGGCCGTGGCCCCCTCTGGCCCCCCCCTGGCGACGCCACTGATAGTAAGTAAGTAATTAAGAGTGGGTTTATGAATGAATAAACTTGAAACTGAATGGAAATGGAAAGGGAGAAAATTATATCTAGGATGCGATTGTAGATGTTGAAGGAAAAAGTTTTAAAGGAAGTTTTACTGGTTATAAGGATCTTATGGTTTTACTTTATGATTCATATATGGGGGAGGGTATATAACATGTGGGAGGAAGAGTATGGTGACACCCCCTGACGAAGCTTGGAGCGAAACCCGGGTTGGGCAGATTTGAAAAGACAGCCTTGACTGCTTTGTTTAATCATATGTTTGTGAGTATAATAAATACTTTTTATATAACCACTTGCTAGAGGTACTTCACTATTAGAGGAATCCTTGTTTTAGTGGTGGTGAAGAGACGTGGATAGAGGAGAGCCGTGGAGCTATATTATGTGCCTATATATCAAACTGCGCTTGTGAGTATCTACACACAAGGAATTTCCTGTTGACCTGCA
This sequence comes from Bufo bufo, assembly GCF_905171765.1. NCBI lineage: Eukaryota > Metazoa > Chordata > Amphibia > Anura > Bufonidae > Bufo > Bufo bufo. The sequence continues at coordinate 166,743,457 of NC_053396.1, read as the reverse complement.
GTGCTTCACTATATGCGAACTAGCTGTTATCCCTTAGTGTACTGATAGTGGGGACCTGATTTATTTGCCTGTGTCAGAAACTTTGGATGCCTCAAGATTGAAGAGGTTTGACCTCCTGAATAGGGAACGTGCGGTCCCTAAAAAAAGCATGATACGAACAGAGAAAGGCCATAAACGATTTCTTGATGATCCAAGCAGGAGTACTCCCCTATGTAACTTTGATGTCAGCCAGTGGCAGCTCATGTGTGACACCTGCTTTTCTGCTCAGGCCCTTTGAGAATGCCACTTTATTTGTCAGTCGCCAGGAATACGGGATGAACGTCATTCCACTGCTTCATATCCTGGAACAGATGCTGGTACATCTGGTTGTTCAGGAGACTGGAGATGTGGCGCCCACATCTCATGGCCACATGAGCCCTGTGGGGACTAAACTGGAGGAGGAGGACATTGGAGCACAAGCAATGTGTAGCGAAATGGGTAATTTTTCTAAACAGGTGACAGAAGAGGAGGAGCAGCCGGAGGAGCAAGAGGGAGATGAGGAAGACGAGGCAGATGACCCAGGCACAACGTGGCTGGATGCAGTGGAGATGGAGGCAGGGAGTCCCTCCGAGTCACTTGCACAAATGGCCCGATGCATGCTCACTTGCTTGGGTAGTGATAGCCGAATTGTCACCATTTGGCAGAGGGATGACTTCTGGCTCTCAACCCTGTTGGACCCTTGCTACTGGTCCAAAATGGGGGCTTTTTTTACACCTGCTGACAGGGAGAACAAACTGAACTACTATAGAGACATCCTATGTAGTGAGTTGGCCGCTGCCTATCTAAGCCATCGTCCATCCTCTCATAGGTTTGACCGGGGGGCCCTCTGCGCTCTCTTTCCACTGCCATGGCTGTTGTGGCAGGGTGGGCAGGTAGGAGCAGTACCAGCTCCATCAGCAGCAGCTTGAGTCTAGAGTCGATGATTAGCAGCTTTCTTAACACGTCTAGTGAAGAAACTACTTACCAGCAGCAGCAGCTAGACCTGGAGCAGAAACATAACCAGCAAGTGGTGGCATACTTGGACAGCACCCTACCACCCCACTGTGATCCACTGGTCTACTGGATTTGTGTCCGCAACTGGCCGAGTTTGTGGCTGTAAAAAGTAAAACCCTTGGCCTAAACACACACTCCTTTCCTTACTATTTAGTAGTATAATCCATGAGCCTTGATAGGGTAGTCCCATCTTAGGCATTTATGGCATATCCGCAGGACTCTAGACCCACTTCTAGGACGCACAATGACCGAGAGAACGTGATCCTGACTCGTTGCCACAATATTCTCTAGACACCCCAATGGCTGTACTTGACTGTTTCCATAATTCTCATAGACTTCAATACAGAGGTTAATCTATTATCCATAGATAAAAGGTCTTTGGTAAGCAAACCATTGTGACACCCTTTACTAGGAACACATTTTTATCTAATTTTTCCTCCTCATCTAGTGGTATATTGACTCTGGAAGCAGACCAGACCGCTGTTAAAGGGCTCATGGTGAGACGGACTTGGTACTAGAGTCCATAAATCCATAGCATTTTCCTGAAGTTAACTAAATAAATTTGTCTGGTGTCTACTTTCATCAGTAACGATATGGTGAACACATGGAGTTCCATCAAGTAATGTGTGAATGAAAGCAGAATTTTTAGAACAGTACGGGGAAGTGACTTTCTCCCACTGTATATATGTATGTGCCCAATAACCCATCATACAGCATAATCACAGTAGGCATTATAGCGATATTCTCTGCCTTGTATAACCTGTAGAATTTCATTTCCCAACACAGAAAATACATTTTCACTTTGTCAAATAGTTTTTTTTTTTTTTTAAAAAGCATCAATGTAAGAGGATATTTCAAAATCAAACATTAATTGGAATAAGCTTTTAAGTAAAAAGCCTTAAAAAATTCAATGTGTGGATCGCAAAACTATTTTTGTTTGCTGAGAAAAAAAGTTCCATATTAATAAAAAGAAGTACATCGTTACCATGGTAACCTGAATGTCTTGTTTCCTTTTAAATTGCAGAATCATGAAAAAAGGCTTGATGTGACTAAATGAGCGATATAAAAGCGGAGATGGTGATTTAAAGAGTCACTGGGTTTTAAAAAAACTTTTCATTAGAGACATATCAAATATTTTAATTGGTGGGGGTCTGAGTGCTGAGACGCCCACCAATCATTAGAGTAAGAAGAGATAAGCGCTTGCATATCGGGCTCTCTCTCCTGGCTGCAGGAGACTGGCTCAATAGAAGTGTATCTGCCATCTCAAGGGAGGAGAGAGAGAGCTATATCAGTGCTTCTCTCATCTCGTTCTAGTGATCGTTGGTGGTCCCAGCACTCAGGCCATCACTGATCCAAATCTTTGACATGTCTCTATGAGAACTCAGCAACCCATTAAAGTTTGCATTATGTTCCTTTTATGCCATGATTGGGAGAATTGTTCTCCTATGTATTCTTTAAATCCATATATTTTCTTTAGCGTACTCTATGTCTGCCTGCTCTTTTATGCTGGAATGTTATCCTGTCTTTTATATAAAAAGACATATAGAGAGCAGATCTCCTGAATAAAATATTAAGGGTCGCCACTTTTTGGGCAACTTTCTCACCAGCATTAAAATGTTCCTGCAGGCTGTTCCAGCAAGGGAGCAGCCTGCCTGAGTTCATAATAGTGGGCTACTAACCTGCCGGAGCGCATTGACTATAAAGGGACCCAGTGGTGATCCCACTTTTTTTCAGCATTAGTGCCGGACAAAAACCATGTCCCATTATAGTGGGTGTGTAATCATTTAAATATTTTAATACGATTCAGTATGAAAAACTAGTTACTTTTGTAATTTACTTGTTGTTACACAGATGGGAAATATGCTCTTTAATTAATTATATAATGGTGCCCCCCATGTGTTTATTCTATATAGCAATGTACACATCCACCTACTGAGGTGGTCGCACATGCTCAGTTCCATCCTTCAACTACCAGCCAAGTCTACTATTAGAAGGTCTGAAAGTTGCAGGGAGAGAACTGCTGTCACGGCTGTATGTGAGCAACAATAGTATACACCGTAAAAGAGCTACTGACCGGACCCAAACTAGGGAGGATAAAGGGTGACCCCTGTCCGACCCTCAAAGCTCTCCCTATTCTGCTAAAGCACATGCCCGGATCCAAATGGCGGAACGAGGCATGCCCACGTGCCTAAGACTGATGACCACTGTAACCCCTACAATAGTGGAAGGGGCACGGCCACCGGTGCCCTACTCAGTATATGGAGGGAACCGTGGCCACCTCAGATCCAGTCAGAAAATAATCAGGTACACAACAATGTCTGTACACTTAGCTGAAGGTGTTGCAGCCGCAGAGAAGACGGATCCAAGGACAGCTGGCAATATCCGGAGTGCTTGCTGCAGCAGAACACAGGTCCAGTGAACTGATAGCTACAAGTGAAGATACTAAAGCAAGAGCTACAACTGAAATGAGAACTATAATCCACGCCCTACAATAGGAGGAGGGGTGATATAAAGAGAGGGAAATCAAACGCATGAGGAACAGCTGGGAGGAAGGAAACCAAAAGTAAACAGAGCAGTGAGAACTCCTCCCAGCTCTAGTAGTGACATCATCACAGGGGTGGAGAAACAGAGTTGTGAGAACGTCCCAAAGCTCTGGTAGTGACAGTATCCCCCCCTCTACGGGTGGACTCCGGACACCCAGGACCCACCTTCTCAGGATGAGCCCTATGAAATGCCCTGATGAGGCGAGTGGCTTTAATGTCCGACACCGGAACCCACATCCTCTCCTCAGGACCATAACCCTTCCAATGAATGAGGTACTGAAGAGAACCGCGGACAATGCGAGAGTCTAAATTCTGGAAACCTCAAACTCCAGATTGCCATCAACCAAAATCGGAGGAGGAGGCAAAGAGGAGGGTACCGTGGGCTGGACATATGGTTTTAAGAGAGATCTGTGAAATACATTATGTATCTTCCAAACCCGTGGAAGATCAAGACGGAAGGCAACAGGATTGATGACTGACAAGATTTTATAAGGCCCAATAAACTTGGGACCCAATTTCCAGGAGGGAACCTTCAGTTTAATGTTTCTTGTAGACAACCACACCAGATCACCCACATTCAGGTCCGGACCAGGCACACGTCTCTTATCAGCCACACGCCTATACCTCTCACTCATCTTTTTAAGATTACTCTGAATCTTTTGCCAAATGGTAGACAAAGACGAGGAAAATCTCTCCTCCTCAGGTAAACCAGAAAGAGCCCCTCCCGAGAATGTCCCAAACTGCGGATGGAACCCATATGCACCAAAGAATGGTGACTTATCAGAAGATTCCTGACGACGGTTGTTCAGAGCAAACTCAGCAAGAGGGAGAAATGAACACCAATCCTCCTGGTTCTCTGCCACAAAACAGCGCAAATATGTCTCCAGAATCTGATTGAGGCGCTCAGTCTTTCCATTCGACTGCGGGTGAAAAGCAGAAGAGAAGGACAGCCGAACCCCCAGGCGAGAACAGAAAGCCTTCCAGAACCTGGACACAAACTGCGTGCCTCTATCGGAAACAATATCAGAGGGAATGCCGTGCAATTTAACAATATGGTCAACAAAAGCTTGCGCCAACGTTTTAGCATTGGGTAAACCAGGGAAAGGTACGAAATGAGCCATCTTGCTAAAACGGTCCACCACCACCAGGATCACCGACTTCCCCGAGGAACGAGGAAGATCCGTGATAAAGTCCATGGACAGGTGTGTCCAAGGACGGGAAGGTATGGGTAACGGGAGAAGGGAACCTGAAGGCCGTGAACGAGGGACCTTAGCGCGAGCGCACGTCTCACAAGCAGCCACAAAACCCTCCACCGACTTACGAAGAGCCAGCCACCAAAATCTCCGAGCAATGAGATCTACCGTGGCTCTACTCCCGGGGTGACCAGCAAGAACCGTATCATGATGCTCCTTAAAGAGTTTGTGACGTAGCTCAGGAGGCACGAACAACTTCCCAGAAGGACAACGGGCAGGTGCCTCAGTCTGGGCAGCCTGGACCTCGGCCTCCAAATCGGAATATAGAGCAGAAACAACTACCCCCTCCGCCAAAATGGGACCCGGGTCCTCGGAGTTTCCTCCTCCCGGAAAACAGCGAGAGAGAGCATCAGCCTTCACATTTTTTATCCCAGGTCGGAATGTAACAACAAAATTGAATCTGGAGAAGAACAGAGACCATCTGGCCTGTCTCGGATTCATACGCCTGGCCGACTCCAAGTATGCCAGATTCTTATGGTCGGTAAAAACGGTGATAGGGTGCCTGGCCCCCTCCAACCAATGGCGCCATTCCTCGAAAGCCAACTTGATGGCCAACAACTCCCTATCTCCCACATCATAGTTTCTCTCTGCCGGGGAGAGTTTTTTAGAGAAAAAGGCACAGGGTCGCCATTTGGCAGGAGAAGGGCCCTGGGACAAAACCGCACCCACACCCACCTCGGAAGCATCCACCTCAACAATAAAAGGTAAGGAAACATCGGGATGCACCAAGACGGGAGCAGACGCAAAACTCTCTTTAATCTTAGAAAAGGCTGCAAGCGCCTCCTCCGACCAAGAGGAAAAATCCGCCCCCTTTTTTGTCATGTCAGTGAGGGGTTTGACAACAGAGGAATAATTGAAAATGAACTTTCTGTACTAGTTCGCAAAACCCAGAAAGCGCATCAATGCCTTCTGATTCTCAGGAAGCTCCCACTCAAGTACAGCACGGACCTTCTCCGGATCCATGCGAAAACCAGAAGCAGAGAGGAGAAAACCCAGAAATTGAATCTCCGATACCATAAAAAGACATTTTTCCAGCTTGGCGTACAATTTATTTTCCCGCAGAATCTGCAGAACCTGAAAAAGATGATCTTGATGGGTCTGAACATCAGGGGAAAAAATCAAAATATCATCAAGATACACCAATACAAATTTCCCCATTAAATGGTAGAAAATACTATTAACAAAATGCTGAAAGACGGCCGGAGCATTCATCAGGCCGAAAGGCATAACGAGATTCTCGAAATGCCCGTTAGGGGTATTAAAGGCCGTTTTCCATTCATCCCCCTCTCTGACCCTGACCAGGTTGTACGCGCCTCTCAAATCCAATTTGGAAAACACCTTGGCCCCAACAATTTGGTTGAAGAGGTCCGGGATCAGAGGAAGGGGATAGGGATCGCGAATCGTGATACGGTTCAGCTCTCTAAAATCTAGGCAAGGTCTCAGAGAGCCATCTTTTTTTTTAACAAAAAAAAAACCCGCGGCCACAGGTGACTTTGAGGGACGAATATGCCCCTTCTCGAGACTCTCGGAGATATAAGTTCGCATTGCGATTCTTTCCGGTTGTGAGAGATTGTAGAGGCGTGCTTTTGGCAGCTTGGCGCCGGGAATGAGGTTAATGGGACAGTCAAACTCCCGGTGAGGAGGTAGCTCCTGAACACCGCTCTCGGAAAACACGTCCGAGAAATCAGAGAGAAATGATGGCACAGTTTTAGTAGACACCTCTGCAAAAGTCGCTGTGAGACAATTCTCTCTACAAAAGTCACTCCACTCATTTATTTGCCTTCCTTGCCAATCAATAGTGGGGTTATGTCTAGTGAGCCAGGGTAACCCCAAAACTAGAGGAGAAGGCAATCCGTTAAGGACAAAACAAGATATATCCTCCACATGAGTGTCACCTACAGCTAGCCGGATATTGTGAACAATGCCCTTCAGAGATCTCTGTGAGAGTGGAGCAGAGTCAATAGCAAAAACAGGTATATCCTTTTCTAATGTGCAAACCTGAAAACCATGCATGGCTACAAATTGAGTGTCAATAAGATTGACGGCCGCTCCACTATCGACAAAAATCTCACAAGAAATGACTTTGCTCTCTAGCGCCACCCTGGCAGACAGGAGAAAACGGGAACTGCAGGTCAGAGGAAAAGCATCAATTCCTACATCAACTTTGCCCAAAGTAGCAGATGAAGCAGAACTTGATGATTTACCTTTTGAGGTTTTTCTCTTATTATCGCTCTTAGTACAGTTCAAGAATCTCCTAGACGGACAAACATTTGCCAAATGACCTATGCCCCCACAACAAAAACACACCATACTCTGAGGACTAAATCCTCTTTTATCAGGGGCAAGTCGACATAGCTGCATGGGCTCCTCCTCAGAGGGGAGCGAGACAGGATGAGGCCCCTGCACACTGAATGAGTCCGCACCACTGCACCTAGACTGACAATGGCTGGACAGAGAGGTCTCGTTTCTTTCTCTTAGACGTCTGTCAAGGCGTACCGCCAATGACATGGCAGACTCTAAGGACGTTGGTCTCTCATGGAAAGCAAACGCATCTTTCAATCTCTCTGAGAGACCATGACAGAACTGACTCCGGAGTGCAGCATCATTCCAACCCGAATCAGCTGCCCATCTCCGAAATTCAGAACAATAAAGCTCCGCAGACAGTTTGTTCTGGCATAAAACACGTAAGTTAGATTCGGCCAGAGCAACACGATCCGGGTCATCATAAATCTGCCCCAGGGCCACAAAAAATCTTTCCACGGATCGAAGGGAGGGATCCCCCGATGGCAGCGAAAAAGCCCAAGTCTGAGCATTACCCCTGAGCAGGGAGATGACAATCCTCACCCTCTGCTCCTGATTACCAGAGGAGTGGGGACACAAGCAAAAATGGAGTTTGCATGCCTCTCTGAAGCGAACAAAATTCTCACTGCCCCCGGAGAACGTTTCCGGAAGTGAGACCTTTGGCTCGCAACAGACTCCATGAGCCAGAGCAGAGCCCAATGCTTGAAGCTGAGTCATAGATTGACGGAGATCCGCTACTTCCAAAGAAAGACCCTGCATGCGGTCAACCAGGCCATAAAGCGGATCCATGTAAAAAAAGGACAGTTTTGGTGGATTATAATGTCACGGCTGTATGTGAGCAACAATAGTATACACCGTAAAAGAGCTACTGACCGGACCCAAACTAGGGAGGATAAAGGGTGACCCCTGTCCGACCCTCAAAGCTCTCCCTATTCTGCTAAAGCACATGCCCGGATCCAAATGGCGGAACGAGGCATGCCCACGTGCCTAAGACTGATGACCACTGTAACCCCTACAATAGTGGAAGGGGCACGGCCACCGGTGCCCTACTCAGTATATGGAGGGAACCGTGGCCACCTCAGATCCAGTCAGAAAATAATCAGGTACACAACAATGTCTGTACACTTAGCTGAAGGTGTTGCAGCCGCAGAGAAGACGGATCCAAGGACAGCTGGCAATATCCGGAGTGCTTGCTGCAGCAGAACACAGGTCCAGTGAACTGATAGCTACAAGTGAAGATACTAAAGCAAGAGCTACAACTGAAATGAGAACTATAATCCACGCCCTACAATAGGAGGAGGGGTGATATAAAGAGAGGGAAATCAAACGCATGAGGAACAGCTGGGAGGAAGGAAACCAAAAGTAAACAGAGCAGTGAGAACTCCTCCCAGCTCTAGTAGTGACATCATCACAGGGGTGGAGAAACAGAGCTGTGAGAACGTCCCAAAGCTCTGGTAGTGACAACTGCAGAGGAAAGGGCATGCCCCCTGAGAAAGGACACGCCTCTGAGAAAGGACTATGCCCCTGAGCTTCCAGCATGAATAAAGTCTAGCAGAGCAACTGGAGCAATGAATGGAATATCTCTGGTCCATGTGAGGTCCAGGGCTGGTTCTTGATTTATTGCAAAGAGATTGCCATGTACTATATGTCTAATTTACATTATTTATATAATTCATGGCATAATCACTTTAAGGGGTGATTGAGGTCCTCTTTAATGTGTAAGGCTGGATCTTCTTTCTCCAAAATAAGAAAGAACTATGAGGCTTTGGTAAGTTGCAGTTGCAAGTAGAGATAAGCGAAGCTATCAAAAATTCGATTCTGCTGCTTCACCGAAGTTCACAAAGAAATTTGATTTGTTACGAATTACTTTGTAAAGATTTGTATTCCATTGTATATAGCGAATGCAATTACGGGGAATGCCGATTGCGATGCCCCCTCAGAGGCCGACATCATATTCATGCCTTTCAGGGGTTTATTAAGGGATTAAAAACTAAAAATATATACTCAGACACCTCATCCATTTGCTCGTGGAGAGGCCATCATGGCGATCTTGATTGAAGAAAATCTTGCGCACCCTGACGTAATTACATCATCATGTCATTGCACTGGGCAGGCGGGGTGGTGGAAGTATTCACAGTGGCATTTCTCACCCTGGTGCTCCCCCAGGCTGTGCAGTGATAGGTGGGTGCAATCAGGGCACACTATGGTTCTGAGGCAATGTGTCTGGTTGTAGTGGAGGTGCCCTTGGTGTAGATGGGTTTTGGGTTGCAATGCAGTGATCCCATGAATGGGCCATGGCATGCAAGCTATGGTGATGCAGATCGCAGAATGTTACAAGGATGAAACAGATTTTAGTGAAACAAATTCACTGTACTTTACTACAGATGGTAGATGGTCCACACAAGCACTGATCATATTAAGCCCAGTCTTTACAGTTGGCCTATACAAGTTCCCAAAGCTGTGTATGGGCTGTAGTGGTCACAAAAAGTTCCCTTTCTATTATATTCTGCACAATCTTCTTAAATCGACCAAGGAAGGCAACTTGTCTCTCTCACCCTCACTATGTTGGTATTTCCTCAGCACTCTCAGCGGAATACAGGGGGCCTGTCTGTTTAGTATCTTTTAGCATGATGGGGACCTGAAATTGTTGCTCCCACTAACATTCAGGGAAGTCTGTAACCTCAATGGAGGCGTTACCTTTTCTGACAGATGCTCTGCACTTTCCTTAATATGGCCACTGAATGTTCTGCTGAATACAGTATCTATTTCCCTCAATTGCTGGCATACAGTATATGTCACTTTGCTTCTCTTAATGCACAGGGAAAGCGGTTTCCCCTGTATAGCTCTGCTCTGTGATGTTGCTTTACTCACAGCAACTCACACTCAACTCACAACTCACTTACTTCCTTTAGAGAAAGGGGTGGTGCCAGCCCATGTCCAACAACAGTAACCAGGAGACTCCCATTCTCTCCATGCGCAGCCTTTGGGACATACAGTGAAAAAAATACATTGACATTGTGCACTTGCAGTGAAACAAGGCCTCCCATAACCTCACCTGCTTTATGGAACAAAATTTTGGGCCAATTTCTACACAAACCTTAACCCAGTGTACAAACATACATGGAAGCATTTGCCACCTCAACAACAATTAAAACCATAGACTTTACCTAAACAGTTTACTCATCTATAGTTACAGTAATTGCCTGTCAATATAAAACTGATGGGCAGCCTAATAGGTAGATGCATTTGGCAGATCTAATTGCGTTTTTAACAGCCCACTGGCTGCCATGAAGTACCAGCGACACCTTGCAATAGTGTCAAACATCTTAGAGTTTAAGGGGTTGATTGACCAAGATTGAACAAAATTACAATCCCAAATGCTGCATCTAGATGTTAACTATCAGAACCCCAAAAGTAGTATATAATATGTTAATCTGTGGCAAGGGTTAAAAGCTCTGCAGAACAGACACACTTGTTTTGACCCATGATCCATCTGATGTTTACAGTGAAACTCTGTTTTACAGTAATGTTCTTATATTGATGATTAGACTGGATAATTCACTTTCTTTAAGATTCAGAACTCCAGTTGCCATGACAACATGGTCTGGATTAAAAAAAAAAAAAAAACTTGCTGCATTCGGTGTGCATTTTGCCTACCTAAGTCATACAAGTGCAAAAAGAACCTGTGATAGAAACATAGAAACATAGAAACATAGAATGTGTCTGCAGATAAGAACCATTTGGCCCATCTAGTCTGCCCAATATACTGAATACTATGGATAGCCCCTGGCCCTATCTTATATGAAGGATGGCCTTATGCCTATCCCATGCATGCTTAAACCCCTTCACTGTATTTGAAGCTACCACTTCTGCACACTGTTGTCTTCTCTCATTACGTATAGTAGTTTCCTAATTCAAGTGAATGATCGCAGTTTATTTGCAAAAAGGGCTAATAACACCGACGAGGTTGCTTCTGTGTTGCTAGAATCTGGTTTCCATGTATCTGGGATATTTAATGGTGTCAGCTAGAGAAGCAAGAATTTCTCAAAATTTGTTCTGGTCCGATTTGGCCGAATCTGCAGTCAGATTCAATTCGGAGTCTCCTAGGTCTGTTTCCAACTACTTTCAAGCTTTTTAAACCCAAGACAGCATTAGTAATGTCAAAGTGACAGCTGCATACAGTAAATTGCTAGGGGTAAATGCACAGGAGAGGGTTAGAATTTTTTTAATTTGAAAAATAGGCCCAAAAAAATCCCTTTTTGGTGACAGATGCCTTCTCTGTCTTCTGATCTGTGTGGGACGAATCACAAAAAGTTTTAAATTTAAAAAAATTGCATATTTTCGGAAATTTGTAACTAATTCGATTTTCCCAAAAATTCTACTTCCAAACAAAGCCAAAATTATGGCAATTCAATTGGGGTGCATTGGGTGCATATCAAATTCAGTTCACCAGTGATAGAAACTGGGCAGGGAAGACAAAGACTGAGGGTCAGATGACGTAGGACTTGCCCGTAATTCCTTGTACGGTAGTCAGCCTCACAGCAAATCCAGCGGGAAGATATTGGCTTGCGTATTAGGCACAATATAAGGTCGCCCACCATTTTACATATCAAATTTTGTAGAGTAGTGTGAAAAACAAAGCAGGGAAGATAAAGACGGTTAGACCCTGGCTGGTGGGCTTGCACATAATGCATCGCAGTTAGCCTCACAGCCAATCAGGAGGGAGAATATTCACTTGTGTATTAGCCATTCTGAGCTCAGCCACTAATGCAAAAGGACGTGTCTATCACAGACACAGCAATTAGATACACAAGTCATTGGGACAGTGTAAGGAAATTGGAAGATATAGTTAATTAGGAACATTGTAGATTTAGTTCATATTTCTACCCAAAATGAAATCTGCATGGCAAATGCAAAAAATGATATGCTTTTAATACACCATCTGAAAAGTACCAGTTGAAGCATCTTTATTTTGGAAGTGAATGGAAGAAATGGCCTTTGTGTAATGTCTATTTATACATAGAGAAAGCTAATATGCACAAACAGAAAAAGAGACTTTGGGCTTGGCCTTCGGATATGAGTTGGAATAAAGTGTATTATTGAAGTAGATTTTAAGTCATTGCTCACTATCACATAGCTGCTGACAGCCCCTCATTTTCAGACACAGTCCCTGCAAATTTGGATCGAAACTGGATGAGACTTATGTTAGCCCCACCTATAAGTGGGTGTTCATGGGTGGGGTTAGGGAGTCCCTTGGTAAGTATGCTATCGCACCGAAGGAGCTGTGGAAAGCATCGTCAGGTATTCAATGTCTATTATTGAAACTATGACAATACAGTGGACTAGGATGCTCCCTACTACTTGATGCCTTATCAAGGACACAGAATGAAAAAAAAGTGACTCTGAAGGTGGAAAGAGAAAAAGTATGGAAACAACATTAACAATAAAATAGCCATGAAAGTCAGAAGAAAAGTACAGTAGATGTTAAAATTAAACATGGCCTCCCATAATCATTTACAGGAAGTGAAAAACATCCTGAGGTCTTCCCATCCAAAAATGTATGTTCTCAAATCATATGGTCATAGTGATAAACTGTCTGTATAGAATGGTATTCTGCTTAAAGAGGTTGTCCGAGTTAAACAAAAAAACTCAGACAGCCCCTGTAAATGTGCTAACATAACAAAAAGAATCAATACTCACCCCTTTTCTCCTAGTGCTTCCAGTGCTGAGCTCTGGTCCTTTCTGCCGATGATGTTACCTGCAGTGGTGACGTTCCTTTAACACACATCACCACTACAGCCAATCAGTGGCCTCGGCATTACAGGGAATATCACAACTGCAGCTAGGGAAAAAAACAGTAGCATGGAGAACGAAACAAGGGAGAAAAGGGGAAATATTCTTTCTTTTGTTATTTTATCACATGTACAGAGGTTGCTAAAATTTTTATTCAACTTGGATAAATCAAATTGTAGTAGCGTCCTTACTATGATAATGATTCTACCCATTATACATGTAGGCCATCTTGGCATTAAAAAAATGTAAATGAAGAGCAAAAGAATTTAATTCGGCCATATATGAATAAGGAGATGGGGAGCACATCAGGATGATAGTGGTGGTTCTAGGGCGCGCCCTTATGGGTATAATGCAGAGATGAGGCAGGCAATACATGTCTTTAGCAGCAGTACTGCTATAAATTACAAGTATTTCAATATTGTATAATTGTTTCACACAAGGGCAGAATACTTAACAACAGTGGTGATGGACCATGTGATGAGAGCAGTGACATCACCAAAGGTCCTTTTCCTCCCAGGTCCTCAAAGAGGAAGAAAGAAGACAAGCCGGGCTGCGCAAACAAGTGGATGAGGTGAGTTTAAATTTTATTTTATTTTTTAATTCCTCCATCCCTAATTTACTTTGCATTCTGTATTAAGAATACTATTATTTTCCCTTAGAACCATGTTATAAGGGAAAATAATAAAATCTACACACCTAATCCAAACCCAATCTTCTGTGAAGAAGTCCGGGTTCGGGTCTGGGTACCAAACATGCCGATTTTTCTCACGTGTGTGCAAAACGCTTTAAAACGCTTTGCACTCGCGTGGAAAAATCATGCATTTTCCCGCAACGCACCCCCATCTTTTCCGGCCCTTACACGCGACACTCATGTGAAAGAGGCCTAATGGACTTGCTTTATCATTTTTATGACACATTCTGCAATCTTTGCAGAAAAAATACTTATTCTGTTCAGGACCCAGGTGGCACTGAAAATCTGCAGAGCAACAGCAGCTGAATTATTCCTGGGAAGACAGGTACAAGCAAAATCTCATGGAAAAAAGCTTTTTTGACCTGGTCTCACCCTTAGCACTAACTATGAAGCAAATGCCCAAAGCCAAAATATGGTCAAACTGTATGTAGAACCCATAAGGCTGATTATTGTCTAATCAAATCCGCCCCAGTTTGATGCGCTCTTTCAAGTAACCACTGATTGTGATGATGAAATATGCAACTTGGCTTCATGTCAAAAGAAAGCCAAATTTGGAATTACTAAAAAAAAATATCAACTACTGCCTGCTACATTGCGAAATAAGCAATGCCGTAATACTGGGATTGTATAATCAGCCGTAAACAATATATTTCTAAAGGACCAGATAATTTAAATCAATATTCACACAAGTTTGAGAAGGTCAAAGTTTCCATCTCGCCATGTAATGCCTATTGAAACATCTATTTCAATTGAATGTTAAAATAACACCAGAGGCATCTGAGAAAAATCTGTACGGATAGTACCGTACAGTGAATGTCTTTGAGGCCACCAAAAAAATTGCATTGAAAAGTGGTTTACTATAGGAATGATCTTCTCTAAGAAAATAGCCATTACACATAATATATCATGGAACTGAAAGTCTACATTAGAGATGATCGAATCAAAGTTGACGAAGTGGAATTCGATCCGAATTTCAGGAAAAATTCAAATTCACACCTAATCCGAATTTCCTCACACTTCGTGGTAACAAATCAAATTTTTTCCTAAAATGGCTGCTGCACGTGTGAGGACACGGAGCAAGGAACTCTGGGAGCGAGGGATCACCCACAATGCCATGCATGCAGCCAATCAGCAGCCACCCAGACCTGTGATATCACAGCCCTATAAATAGCCTCAGCCATCTTGGATTCAGCCATCTTCCAGTGTACTTCGTGCAGGGAGAGACGTCAGCAGGTTCTAGGGACAGTGCTAGGAAATACTTTAAAACTTTTATTTTGCTGTATAGAAGTTCAGGGAAAGGATAGGGAGGAATAATTCCACAGTATTGAAGCAGAACAGGGTTCTGTAGGGGAGTGTACAGCCTGGGTAATAGGAATAATCCTATTAAACCTTGCTGCACTGACTGGGGCTCCCAAGCAGACCATTCTTGTTATTGGGGTGCAAGTGCTGTTTGATACAGCCATTAACAGGGTTTATTACAAGGAAATATTTATACGTCTTATTTGCCCTTGTGTGGTGCAGTTATATGTTCTAAACCTTTTTTGTAAAAAAAGGGCTTATTAGCCGTTGTGTGGTGAAGTGAGAAAATTACAGCCCCTTTTTGGCGTGTATTAGTGGCAAAAAATACCGTATTATTTGCTTTATAAGACGCACTTTTCCCCCCGAAAGTTGGGGGAAAATGGCAGTGCGTCTTATAAAACGAATGGTGCGCTGACACTGATACAAAGAGCAGCCTGCGATGTATTAGCAGGGAGGGAGAATGGGCTGGAGGCCGGCAACTGCTGTTGCGATCGCAGCGGGCCCCAGTCCAGTCACTGTACTCTATTACACCGGGCCCTGTGCACAGCAGTCTTCATATCTAGCCTGTAGTCATGTAATCCTTAACCTCTTTGTTAGCTTTGTTAAAGTAGCGCAATCCTCTGCAGTAGTACTTACTATCAAACTACCGTAGCAGGCCGTCCGGCAGCGTAATGTCACTCACTCCCTCACGCGCCTGCTTCATTAATAAAGTGGAAGGAGCAGGCGTGTGACGAAGTGAGTGACGTTACGCTGCCGGCTGGACTGAGCGGGGCCAGGTGTATTGGGGGTCACTTTTTACACAGGGACACTGCTATGTGGGGGATCTGTGGATGACACATATATAGCATAAGATGCTATATATGTGTCATCCACAGATCCCTCCATAACAGTGTCATCAACAGATCCCCCCCATAACAGTGTCATCCACAGATCACCCATAACAGTATCATCCACAGATGCCCCATAACAGTGCGTCATCCAAAGATGCCACATAACAGTGTGTCATCCACAGATGCCCCCATAACAGTGCGTCATGCACAGATCCCCATAATAGTGTCATACACAGAACCCCCATAACAGTGTCATCCACAGATCCCCATAACCGTGTCATCCACAGATCCCCATAACAGTGTCATCCACAAATCCCCATAACAGTGCGTCATCCACAGATCCCCATAACAGTGTCATCCACAGATCCCCCATAACAGTGCATCATCCACAGATCCCCTCCAAAACAGTGTCATCCATAGGTCCCCCATAATAGTGTCATCCACAGACCACCATTAGTTCAAAACCAACCAAAAGCACACCTTTTGGTTAATTTTTTTTTCTTATTTTCCTCCTCAAAACCAGGGTTGCGTCTTATCATCAGGTGCATCTTATAAAGCGAAAAATACGGTATACTATTTGCCGTTGAGCAGTGCAGTTATATGTTCTAAAGCCCTTTTTGGCTTGTATTAGTTGCACAAAAAAAGTATTTGCCGTTGTCTGGTGAAGTGAGAAATTTACAGTTCTTTTTGGCGTGTATTGGTGGCAAAAAAATATATACTGTATTTGCCGTTCAGGGGTGCAGTTATATGTTCTAAAGCCCTTTTTGGTGTGTATTAGTGGCAAAAAAATATATATATTTGCCATTCAGCGGTGCAGTTATCTGTTCTAAAGCTAATGCTGCTAATTTGTGTTGATCGAGCACCAAAGTGCTCGGGTGTTCTGTTACTCGGGCCGAACACTTCGGGATGCTTGGGTGTGAGCACCCGAGCACAATGGAAGTCAATGGGAGAATCCGGGCATTAAACTAGGCACCCCCTGCTCTGAAGAGGGGAGGGTGTCTGGTTCATAAGAAAAGGTCAGAAATTGATGGAAACACCACCAAAATGATTCGGGAACAGCATGGGGAGGATGTCTGGATGCTGCTGGGAACCCAGGTCGCTGCTTGGAATGATGTTGTCCGAGAAGTACGCCACTTTTACAGACTGACAATAATACGCACAAAACCGAAGATAAAATCGATTTTAGAGGAAAAGATTTTAAGAACCATTTTTTCCTGTATATTTACTTGTATATAAAGTGCAAGTGCTGCCAAAAGTTACAAGGAAGAGGCATTCTGATACAACCTGTATCTCACATAATGGATGGCCTCATTCACATTGTGGTGCAATTGTTCAGGTAGTGGGATGCCTACACTCATAAAGCCTATGCACTAAGTGAAAGGGCTTCCAAAAATTACACGGAACCGGCACTCCAATACACCCTTTATTACACATTAAGGAGGGCATCATACACCCTTGAAAAATTATGATTGATGGCCTGCTGGTGACTAGTGTTGAACGTGAATATTCTAATCGCAAATTTTTATCGCGAATATTGGCACTTCAAGAATTCGCGAATATCTAGAATATAGTGCTATATCCTCGGAATCGCGAATATTCTATTTTCTATTCATCAGTATCCATGATCCCTCACTGCTTCTTGCTTGTATGCCAATGAGAAGGCTGCAATATTTTGGACTTTAGGAGTAGTGTTGACGAGATCATGAATTCTCAAATTTGCGAATATATGACGAATATTTGTCCAAATATTCGTGAAATATCGCGAATTCGAATATTGCCCCTGCCACTCATCACTGCTGGTGACCCTCAAAAACATTAGGAGCAAGGGCCTGCTGGTGACCCTCTAAAACATTACGAGCGAGGGCCTGCTGCTGAGCTGACATCTAAAACATTAGTGGTGAGGGTCTGCTGCAGAGCTGACTCTCTAAAACATTAATGGCGAGTGCCTGCTGCTGATCTGAGCATCAAAAAAATTATGGGCGAGTGCCTGCTGCTGAGCAGACAATTGAAAATATTATGGGTGAATGCCTGCTGCTTAGCTAACCATTGAAAAAAATATGAACGAGGGCCTGCTGGAGAGCTGACCCTGTAAAACATTATGGTAGAGGGCCTGCTGGTGAGCTGACCCTCAAAAACATTATATGCGAGGGCCTGCAGGTGAGCTGACCCTCTAAAAGATTGTAGGTGAGGGCCTGCTGGTGAGCTGACCCTCTAAAAAATTATATGCGAGGGCCTGCAGGTGAGCTGACCTTCTAAAAGATTGTAGGTGAGGGCCTGCTGGTGAGCTGATCCTCTAAAACATTATATGCAAGGTCCTGCTGGTGGGCTGACCCTCTAAAACATTATATTCAAGGGCATGCAGGTGAGCTGACCCTATAAAAGATTGTAGGTGAGGGCCAGCTGGTGAGCTGACTCTCTAAAACATTATATGTTAGGCCCTGCAGGTGAGCTGACCCTCTACAACATTAGGAGCGAGGGCAGACTAATAAGCATGTCGATATGATGGAAGAGGAGGAGGACGACGAGAAAAGGAAGATTGAACCATATACCCTTTTTTGTGGTGGAAGGGGTGCATACAGTATATTCAATACATTATAAAAAAACACATTAAAAGTGCCTTTATGTTCTGCCGCTTTCCTCTGGTGGAGTAGAGAAGTCAGGGGCAATTCAGGCCTTGTTCATTGGCCTTGTTCATTTTTATAAAAGTCAACCTGTCAGCATTTTCAGTTGACTGGCAGATGCGCTTATCAGTTATTATGCCCCCAACAGCACTAAATACCCGCTCGGACAAAATGCTGGCAGCAGTTCGTACCACGTGTCCAGCTTGGACACCCAGTAGACACTAGGCCACACTGGAGGGGTGTCATGATACTGTTCTAGGCTTTGGAGAGTGTTGCCTTGCCTCTGTTGGAACTGCTGTGTGTTCCCCTCGTCTCCCCACCTCGGTTGCTTAAGAAACTACGTACTCTGCCGCCAGCGTGGTCAGATGGAAATTTTTGGAGCAATTTTTCCACAAGGACCTTCTGGTATTGCACCATTTTGCTAGTCCTCTCCACCACAGAAATGAGAGATGAGAAGTTCTCTTTGCAGCGGGGGTCGAGAAGGATGAACAACCAGTAATCAGTGCTGGCCAAAATGCGTAAACCGCGCGGGTCGCGGGAAATGCAGCCTAACATATAAAGTCAGCCATGTGTGCCAGAGTCCAAACAGGCAAGCCTTCGCTGTTGTCATCAGAAGGATGACTCGCAATCTCCTCAACCTCTTCCTCCTCTTCTGCCCATCCACGCTGAACAGATGGAATTACACTTCCTTGGGTACTACCCTCTGTAGCGGAGGCAACCGTCTCCTGCTCCTCCTCATCATCATCCAATATGTGCTGAGAAGACGAACTGAGGGTGGTCTGACTATCACCCTGTGTAATGTCTTCCCCCATCCCAACCTCTTCCACATGCAAAGCGTCGGCCTTAATTGTGAGCAGCGAGCGTTTGAGTAGACACAAAAGTGGGATGGTGACGCTGATAATAGCGTTATCGCCGCTCACCATTTGTGTTGATTCCTCAAAGTTTCTTACAACCTCACAGAGGTCAGAAATCCATGTCCACTCGTCGCTTGTGAAGAGCGGAAGCTGACTGGAAAGGCGACGACCATGTTGCAGCTGGTATTCCACTACTGCCCTCTGATGCTCACAAAGCCTAGCCAACATGTGGAACATGGAGTTCCAGCGTATGCTCATGTCACACAACAGTCGGTGAGCTGGCAGCGTTGACAGACCGGCGGAAGCTGTTGATGACTTGCGGAAATGGGCACACACGCAGCACACCTTCACCAGTAGGTCAGGCAAATTGGGGTAGGTTTTGAGAAACCGCTGAACCACTAAGTTGAAGACGTGACTGTGATGTGTGTGAGCTTGCCGAGCTCCAAAGCCGCCACCAAGTTACGGCCATTATCAGACACAACCATGCCTGGTTCTAGGTTGAGTAGCAAGAGTCACAGCTCAGTCTGGTCTCTTATCCCCTGCCATAGCTCTGCGGTGGTGTGCTGCTTGCCACCTAAGATAAGCTTGAGCACGGCCTGTTGACGCTTCCCCACTGCAGTGCTACTTTGCTTCCAGCTACCGACTGATCGACTGATGGATGACTGGTGCTGCAAGAGGATAATTCTGAGGTGGAAGTGGAGAAGGAGGTGGAGAAGGAGAAATGAGGGTTGGAACCACTAACGTAGTTGGCGGCGGAAACCCTGATGGAATTAGTGCCTGAAATCCTTGGCGTCGGTAGAACCTGTGCCATCCCAGGGTACGAATCTCTCCCGGCCTCCACAACATTCACCCAGTGTGCCGTCAGGGAAATGTAGCGTCCTTGGCCGAATGCACTTGTCCATGTGTCAGTGGTTAAGTGGACCTTCCCAGTAACTGTGTTGGTCAGGGCACGGGTGATGTCACGGGACACATGCTGGTGTAAGGCGGGCACGACACATCGTGAAAAATAGTGGCAGCTGGGGACTGCGTAACTAGGGACGGCCGCCGACATCAGGCTGCAGAAGGCCTCAGGGTCCACAAGCCTAAATGACAACATTTCCAGGGCCAGTAATTTTGAAAGTTGCGCATTTAGTGCTATGGCCTATGGGTGGGTGGGTATTTGAACTTGCGTTCAAATGCCTGGGTAAGGACATTTGTATGCTTCACTGGGAAACGGAAGTGGATGTGGTCGCTGATGGTGCTTGCAAAGGTCCAGGTGCAGGGTGGGAGGCATCCGGGCCTACGCCTTCGACAGAGGATTGGCCAGCACATAACACAGGGGAAGAGGAGGCAGTGGTGTGACCTGCAGACACAGATTGGGGACCCAGGCGTTCAGCCCACCTCTTATGGTGCTTTGATGCCATGTGGCGGATCATGCTGGTGGTGGTAAGGTTGCTAGTGTTCACGCCCCTGCTCATTTTTTTATGACACAGGTTGCAAATTACAATTCTTTTGTCGTCCGCACTTTACTCAAAAAAGCACCAGACTGAGGAACACCTACCCTTTGGCAAGGGAGATTTCCGCAAGGGTGTGCTCCGGGGCACAGTTAGGGGCCTGTTTGGTGTTGCCCGCCTACTCCCTTTTGCCACCCCATTGCCTCTTCCAGGCTGTTGCGGTGCTGCAGAACCCTCCCCCTCTGTACTGCTGTCCTTGCTCGGCTTGCCTCCTTCCCAGGTTGGGTCAGTGACCTCATTATCCACCACCTCCTCTTCCACTTCCTCACTCTGATCATCCTCTTGATTTGTTGACCTAACCACAACCTCAGTGATTGACAACAGTGTCTCTTCCTCTTCATCAACCTCTTGAGACAGTAATTGCGGTTGACTCAACTGTGTCTCATCATCATCCACCTCATTAAATACTAATTGCCGTTACCCACCGTTATATTCTTATGACAGGGGATGCTCAAGAGGTTGGGAATCTGGGCACAAGATCTCATGTCCCTCTTCAAGCGTGCTTGGCGAGAGGGCCAAATCAAGTAATGGCGATGCAAAGAGCTCCACGGAATATCAGCGTGTTTGATCACTTGTTTGGCCATACTCTCCATGGTGGGAGGAAGGAGGATCAGGGTGAGGATTCTGTTGACCAGACTATTTGCTACTGAGATTGGACTTGGTGGAAGACAGGGTGGTACTTAACCGACTGGAAGCATTATCTGCTTCAATCCAACTGACCACCTGGTCACACTGGTCTGACTTTGAGAGCGTTGTCCTGCACCGCCCTGCGCCGCCCTGCAAACTGGGACATGAAGCTATGTATCGTGGATGATTGTTTTTCTAGTGCTCTGGCAACAGCCACAGTTTCAACGCGCCGAGGGTCATGGCCTCTGCGTGCACCATCAGCATCACGGCCACTTCCCTGTCCCTTACTGCTCGCCTTCTTCATATTAAATGTTATATATGCTTGAAAGTATGTCACATGTACAGTAGCGTAGGATTTGTAAATGTATGCGCAAAAAAATTAAAAATGGTATTTGGGATGTTGAAACGTCCCACAGGAGATATACCGCAGATAATGTCGCTGATGTCAGGGAATGTCACAGGTATTTTGGATGTGGAAACGTTACACAGGAGATGTACCCCAGGTAATGTCACTGTCTGGTAGCGGACACCATCTCCAGAAAAAGTACACTGGATGTCACTGATATTTTTTGGATGTGCACACGTTACACAGGAGATGTAGCGCCGCTAAAGTCACTGTCCGCAGCGGACACCATCTATGGAAAAAGTACACTGGATGTCACAGATATTTTTGGGATGCGCACACGTTACACAGGAGATGTAGCTCAGATAATGTCGCTTTCTGCAGCGTCCTAACTATTGCATGCTATTTAGCGCAGGATGCGCTAAAAATTTATATTGCTGCTACACACCATAGTCCTTAAAAGGACTTTTGGGTCTGTAAAGTTTTAGCAATTTAGCGCAGGTTGCGCTAAAAATATATATTGCTGCTGCCACACACAACAATAGTCCTCGAAATGACTTTTGGGTCTGTAAAGTTTTAGCAATTTAGCCCTGGTTGCACTAAAAATATATATTGCTGCTGCCACACACAACAATAGTCTTTAAAAAAAAAATAAATTCACTCCCTACACTATCTTTCTCTTCTTCAGCACAGCTCTCCCTGACTAACACTGAGCCGAACACATGTCACCGGGTGCTATATAGCACCCAATAACGCGTTCCGGGAAGCCAATCACTGTAATGCCAGTAATCAACATGGCTATGACATTACAGTGAAGGGCAGTACTTACCTGCACTTTTATTGGCTGCATAGCAGCCAACAAACGTGAAGAGAGGAGACTCGAGCATTGCGCTCGAGCACATTCGGCCGAATACCGCCATGTGCCGAGCATCGAGATACATTATGCCACCCTGTGGCCTTCTCCTGATGCTACTGCCGCCACCTCCACATTCTGTCATTTTGTCACCCTGTGGCCTCCTCCTGATGCTGCTGCTGCCAACTCCACACTCTGTCATTGTGCCATTCTGTGGTCTCCTCATGTTTCTGCTGCCACTTCCACACTGTCATTGTGCCACCCTGTGGCCTCCAGCTGATGCTGCTGCTGTCACCACCTCCACACTCTGATCAGAGGAAAGGCAAAATAATCAGTGACATCAACACAAGCTTACTGATGACACCCTCTCCACTTTGTCAGGGGGGCTCTACTTGTATAAGCGTTTAATAGAACAAGTTCTGTAGACATCTATGTGGAATCAGCTGCCGACGGTGTTAAAGGAATGCGCTTCTTCTTGACGCTAACATTGACTTGTAAGGCTGAGTTCATACTTCAGTTATTTGATCAGTTTTGGCCGCTTAACTATCCAAATAAGTGAAGTGTGCAGTGATTCTAAGAGCGACGCCTGTCATCTGCATGTCATACTGACTCACAGTATTGTTCCACTACCACAGAAAACTCCCTATGCGTGTTACTGCAAGGCACAGTGTTCTCCCCCGCTATAAAGGCTCTCTGCGGCCAGGAAATAGACATTTTTTTAATGCGATTCGCCACAAATAAATTCGGATCAAACCAAATTTTTACAAAAAATTTGGCGAACCGGCCGAATCGAATTTTTGAGAAATTCGCTCATCTCTAATCTACATAAAAGGTTGGTCATTTGAAAGAGGTGTCCTTCTGGAGAGGTTTTACTATGTAGGATTGGCAAATAATGTAATTTACTTATAATTGTGTGCCATTTTTGGGACTACACCTCATGCGGCACTATAATTACATGCTGACATACCAAATAACATGGCGCCAGTGTTAATAGTAGCCCAATTGACAGGGCGTAGGTGGATGGGCTGGAAGGGCATTTCGCTGGGTGCTGAGTATGTAGAGGCTCAACTGGTTTGTCCTAACTAGAAAACCTCTGTCCTTATGCCTTACTGGGTTATGTACCTAAAATCCTAGCGATAATGTGAAGTATTGCCAGGGTGATAAGGAAGGAGTGAGCTGGAACTTTGCACAGCTTAGAATGAAGGAAATCCAGTAGGCGTCACAGGGGTTGAAGACAAAGCAAAACTTGACTTCACTTGGGCCACAATTTTAATGGTTTGAGTGAGTTTAGGCACAGTGATTGGCCATTTCCTTGAAATCTACTGAAAACTATTCTTGGCAGTTGCAAATATAATGCAATGAACATGGGATACTATGATGGCTGAGGTCAGTCTCTTTTCAAGCAATTGAGATGTTTGTCCACCCGCAGTCAGAAATAACATGGGAATAACAAGTCGCCACTCAGCAAAATATTCAGTCTCAGATGGTACTTAACACTATGTCGCTATTCACCCTATTCAGGAAAGCACCATGGCACTTTGTGTCCTTCTCATCCTACTCACAGCTGACCACTTTTGCTCGGCACAGATTTAGCCCTGCAAGGCAAGAGATACCGAGCATGGTGGTAAACCATTGCAGTCTATGTCATAAGTGATCTATCTATGTTAAAGATCCCTAGGAAGACTAAAATGTAAATAAATAAAAAAAAGATTTTAAAAAGTTTTTTCAAAATATAAAAAATATCCCCACTTTCCTCATTTTACAAATAAAAATAAACAATAAAAACATATTTGGTATCACCACAGTCAAAATTGCTCGAGCTATTAAAATATTAAAGTTGAATACAAAAGTTGAATACAAAGTGAACAAAGTCAAGCTTACATATTACAGATCACACTGAAATAAATGAGCCTTTATACAGTTCTGTAGACAGAAATGTATCATGGATAAGTCATGAATGTCAGAATGTGGCGATGCAAAGAAAATTGGACTTGATTTTTTTTTCTTAAAGACGTTCCGCTATTCATCCGACTGCCTTTATAAATTATAATTGAGAAAGTCAGTCAGATGACTAGCAAGACATCTTCAAGAAAAAAAAAATACAATCCCAGTAAGCTCTGAGATTACTTTTGATATACTATGACCTGGAAGAATGAGAACCTTGTGAGACATATTTTTCCAAGAGTTTAAACATAACAAAAATTATATACATTTGGTATCCCTGTAATTATACTGACCCGCAGAATAAATATGATATGCCATTTATACAACATAGTGAACACAGTAAACTTATCCCATAAAACCATGATGCAATCATGTTTTTTTCAATACCACCTAATTTAGAATTTGTTTCCAGCCTCCCACTACATAGTATGAAATAGTAAATGGTGCCATTAGAAAAAAATAAAAAATGATTTATCAACAAAAAAGAAATAAAAATAAAAGCCCTCATACAACTATGCAAACAGGAAAATAAATCTGTCCAGCGTAATGAGTTCTCTTACATTTAAAGGGGTTGTCCCCTTATTTATATTGATGACCTCCAGATAGGTCATCAATATCAGATCAATGGGGGGCCGTCTTCCAGCAGCAGAGAACACCGGGTTCATACATACGTTCTCTTACCTGCTCATTGTCAATATTGCAGCCGGGAATAGTGTAATACTACTCTGACATCCCCATTCATTTCAATGGGATGACTCCTTCCTGTTCAAATGAATAGGATGAAGCTGTTCCATTGAAGTGACTGGGACATTGGAGTTGTAATTGCACCCGCCCGCCGCTACAATTACGACAGCGAGCAGGTAAACAGTGAAGAGAACACAGCGTTCGTATGAGCAGAGCGTTCTCTTCAAACAGTTGATCATTGGGGGTGCTGAGAGTCGGCCCTCCGCTGATCTGATATTGATGACCTATCCTAAGGACAGGTCATCAATATGAAAAAGCAGACAACCTCTTTAAAGCTTACAGAACAACGTATAAAAAAAATTCTTCACCAGTTAATAGAAAGCAAACATTTATGCCAATGGGTGATGGGGACTCATGCGGTGTGTGATTACAATAGTAAATTACTTCACATGCTTGTGAAATAATTAAAGGGAAATAATAATTCTGCTTTCTCATTTCAAAGTAGAGTACTTGAATGACAAAAGAAGGGCAACGCTGCTGCTCTCAATTATACTGTTTGCATTAAACAAGAAGAAATGCAGATTCTGTGGGCTGAAAAATCTTCTCGGTGGAGCTTTTTATAGACAAGGGAAATATGGAGCAAATTACTGTCCATGCGTAACAGGTCATCACTTGCTAAATCTCAACGCTACTCATGTTTTTCCGCTGTTTTGATTTTTGGAATAAATATTTTAGCAGTGTTCCACGGTCATTCCGTACAAGTTAGACCTTTGTGTTTTGGTTGACAAATGACTTATGCCGGAGCTTCATTTGGATATTCGGTCCAGGAGAATGACATTGGAATGGCTGTTGTGTTATTGGCAGGCAACGTTTAGCAAATGCCCATGAGGTCCCATATTCCAGGGCAGTATTCAACAACAGATTGCAACAAACATGAGAAATCAAGACAAAGATAAATGAGGATATAAGAATGTTTGAATAATACAAAACATGTTTCAAGTATTATTATTATTATTATAGGTATAAAATTACAATTTGCATTAAAAAACCTATATTCTTATAACCTAGTAGAGCATGCCATGTTACAAAGGGACACTGTGCCTTTGAATGCGCTTAGTGTGCTTCTTTTTGTTGGTCAGAAACATTTTCTCAATTGGTCTTTATTAAAAACTAGCCGAAGGACCTGGCTTCGCACGGGTATATTTCATCTATTTAATTTAATGTTTGTGTGTATTATTAAAATATATCGACAGTATCCCCCATAACAATGACATCTACAGAACCCCACCCCTTTAACCCCGCCACTTTAAAATGGGACCTCCACAGCAGCCCATCTCCTTAACTTTGACCTTCACAGCAGCCCGCCCCTTTAACAGTGAGTTTCACAGCACCCCACTCCCTTGACAGTGACCTCCTCAGGGGCCCGCCCCCTTAACAGTGACCTCACAGTACCCTGCTGCCTTAACAGTGACCTCCACATCAGTTTGCCCCTTTAATTGTCGCCCCTGCACCCTTAACAGTGACCTCCACAGCACCTGCCCCCTTAACAGTAGCATCCACAGTGAACGCCTCTTTAACAGTGACCTCCACAGTGCATGCCCCTTTAACAGTGACCTCCACAGTGCCTGCCCCTTTAACAGTGATCTCCACAGCACCCTGTCCCTTTAATACTAGGGCTACACAACGACATGTGCCGCGTGACATTTTGTCTAAACAATTTTTATAATGATAGGCTATGGTGTTGCACTGCAACATGTAACATGCTGCGACTGCAACACGACAGTCACAAAAAATCCATCCAAGATGGATTTTTCTGCGACTGTCGCGTCGCAGTCGCAGCATGTCACATGTCGTGCGACACATGTAGCAGTGTAGTTGCACCCTATGTGTCGTGCGACTTATTGTCAGGCGACACATGTTGTCATGTAGCCCTAGCCTAAAACTGACCTATAGCAGTGAAGAAAAATGGCTGGGTTGTTATGGAAACCTGGAGTAAAACTGTGTATATGTGGAGACTAAGGGTCTGCGAGCTTCTATTGGCTGATAAGGGACATGTGACCATGTGTATGGCAGTTGGGATCATACAAGACTTGCAGACTTGTATTGTCTAATGCACGTCGTTTTTTGGGAATATCTCAGGAACAGTACGCAGGGGCGTAGCGTGGGGGGGGGGGGCGGAGGGGCCGTTGCCCCGGGCGCCAAATTGCAGGGGGCGCCAGGCAGCCTAAATTTCAATGAGGGCTACGGGAGCCTATGGCTCCCGTCCCCTCCGTTATGACTCATAGGCTTCAGGCCACTAGGCCTGAAGCCTATAAGTCAGTAGAGCGATGCAGGACTCGGTCACGATAACCTCACTGTGACCTCCTGCTTCGGATCTTGCGAGATGACGCGGCGCAGGAAAGCACAGTGAGGCGTTCGTGACCGCCTGCGCCGGGACGCCACAAGCTGTGATGGAGACAGGTAAGTATTTTTTTTATGTAACCTTACTAGGGATGAGCGAACCCGAACTGTATAGTTCGGATTCGTACCGAATTTTGGGGTGTCCGTGACATGGACCCGTACCTGAACATTTTCGTAAAAGTCCGGGTTCGGGTTCGGTGTTCGGCGCTTTCTTGGCGCTTTTTGAAAGGCTGCAAAGCAGCCAATCAACAAGTGTCATACTACTTGCCCCAAGAGGCCATCACAGCCTTGCTTACTATTGGCATGGCTGTGATTGGCCAGTGCAGCATGTGACCCAGCCTCTATATAAGCTTGGGTCACGTAGCGCTGCATGTCACTCTGCTGATACAAGCGTAGGGAGAGGTTGCAGCTGCGACGTTAGGGCGAGATTAGGCAGATTAACTCCTCCAAAAGACTTCATTCAGTGATCGATCTCCAGCTGTGGATCATTGAAGTGCTGATATTCAATTGCTCACTTTTTTTAGGCTGCCCAGAGCGTTTTTATATCACTTTTTTCTGGGGTGATCGGCGGCCATTTTGTGGCTTGTGGTGCGCCAGCACAAGCTACCACCAAGTACATTTAACCATCAACAGTGTGGTTATTTTTTGCTATATCCTACATCAGGTGCAGGCTGAGCCTGTGTCACCAAAGTGCATTTAACCATCAATAGTGTGGTTATTTTTTGGCCATATACTACATCAGGTGCAGGCTGAGCCTGTGTCACCCAAGTGCATTTAACCATCAATAGTGTGGTTATTTTTTGGCCATATACCACATCAGGGGCAAGTTGAGCCTGTCACACAGCGCCTAAAAAATAGGCCTGACATTTATATTCCTCCAAATCAGTACTGTTTTAGCTAGTCAAGTTATTTTTAGTGACCGTAAAAGCACAGTTTTTGTTCTTGGTTGAAAAACAATTCCCAAATTTGCCATTCTAAAAAATAATTGTGGTTTCTGCTGTATCAGGCCTACTTTAAATCTATCCCTAAAAGGGTATATTAGATTCAAGGTGCTGATAGGGTCATTCTTAAAAACTTAACACACACGCTACAGTGCAGATACAAGTCTAATTCTGTGATTAAACGTATACCTGTCACACAGCGCCTAAAAAATAGGCCTGACATTTATATTCCTCCAAATCAGTACAGTTTTAGCTGGTCAAGTTATTTTTAGTGACCGTAAAAGCACAGTTTTTGTTCTGGGTTGAAAAACAATTCCCAAATTTGCCATTCTAAAAAATAATTGTGGTTTCTGCTGTATCAGGCCTACTTTAAATCTATCCCTAAAAGGGTATATTAGATTTAAGGTGCTGATAGGGTCATTCTGAAAAACTTAACACACACGCTACAGTGCAGATACAAGTCTAATTCTGTGATTAAACGTATACCTGTCACACAGCGCCTAAAAAATAGGCCTCACATTTATATTCAGCTAAATCTGTCATTACTGGTGTGCCTGTATTAGTGTAATACGGTACCTAAATAGATAGCCAGACAGTGTTAGGTGTCTGTAAAAAAAGGCCTGAATTTTAATTCAATACATTGGCCCGAATAATATTTTTCTTATTGTGGTGAACGGGAACAATGAGGAAAACATCTAGTAAGGGACGCGGACGTGGACATGGTTGTGGTGGTGTTAGTGGACCCTCTGGTGCTGGGAGAGGACGTGGCCGTTCTGCCACAGCCACACGTCCTAGTGTACCAACTACCTCAGGTCCCAGTAGCCGTCAGAATTTACAGGGATATTTGGTGGGGCCCAATGCCGTTCTAAGGATGGTAAGGCCTGAGCAGGTACAGGCATTAGTCAATTGGGTGGCCGACAGTGCATCCAGCACGTTCACATTATCTCCCACCCAGTCTTCTGTAGAAAGCGCACAGATGACGCATGAAAACCAAGCACATCAGTCTGTCACATCACCCCCATGCATATCAGGGAAACTGTCTAAGCCTCAAGTTATGCAGCAGTCTTTTATGCTGTTTGAAGACTCTGCTGCCAGGGTTTCCCAAGGGCATCCACCTAGCCCTTTCCCAGTGGTGGAAGAGATAGAATGCACTAACGCACAACCACTTATGTTTCCTGATGATGAGGACATGGGAATACCACCTCAGCACGTCTCTGATGATGACGAAACACAGGTGCCAACTGCTGCGTCTTTCTGCAGTGTGCAGACTGAACAGGAGGTCAGGGATCAAGACTGGGTGGAAGACGATGCAGGGGACGATGAGGTCCTAGACCCCACATGGAATGAAGGTCGTGCCACTGACTTTCAGAGTTCGGAGGAAGAGGCAGTGGTGAGACCGAGCCAACAGCGTAGCAAAAGAGGGAGCAGTGGGCAAAATCAGAACACCCGCCGCCAAGAGACTCCGCCTGCTACTGACCGCCGCCATCTGGGACCGAGCACCCCAAAGGCAGCTTCAAGGAGTTCCCTGGCATGGCACTTCTTCAAACAATGTGCTGACGACAAGACCCGAGTGGTTTGCACGCTGTGCCATCAGAGCCTGAAGCGAGGCATTAACGTTCTGAACCTTAGCACAACCTGCATGACCAGGCACCTGCATGCAAAGCATGAACTGCAGTGGAGTAAACACCTTAAAAACAAGGAAGTCACTCAGGCTCCCCCTGCTACCTCTTCTGCTGCTGCCGCCTCGGCCTCTTCTGCTGCTGCCGCCGCCTCGACCTCTGCTGCTGCTGCTGCCGCCGCCTCGGCCTCTTCCTCTGCCTCTGGAGGAACGTTGGCACCTGCCGCCCAGAAAACATGGGATGTACCACCAACACCACCACCTGCGTCACCAAGCATCTCAACCATGTCACACGGCAGCGTTCAGCTCTCCATCTCACAAACATTTGAGAGAAAGCGTAAATTCCCACCTAGCCACCCTCGATCCCTGGCCCTGAATGCCAGCATTTCTAAACTACTGGCCTATGAAATGCTGTCATTTAGGCTGGTGGACACACACAGCTTCAAACAGCTCATGTCACTTGCTGTCCCACAGTATGTTGTTCCCAGCCGCCACTACTTCTCCAAGAGAGCCGTGCCTTCCCTGCACAAACAAGTGTCCGATAAAATCAAGTGTGCACTGCGCAACGCCATCTGTGGCAAGGTCCACCTAACCACAGATACGTGGACCAGTAAGCACGGCCAGGGACGCTATATCTCCCTAACTGCACACTGGGTAAATGTAGTGGCGGCTGGGCCCCAGGCGGAGAGCTGTTTGGCGCACGTCCTTCCGCCGCCAAGGATCGCAGGGCAACATTCTTTGCCTCCTGTCTCCTCCTCCTCCTACTCAGCTTCCTCCTCCTCTTCTTCCACCTGCTCATCCAGTCAGCCACACACCTTCACCACCAACTTCAGCACAGCCGGGGGTAAACGTCAGCAGGCCATTCTGAAACTCATATGTTTGGGGGACAGGCCCCACACCGCACAGGAGTTGTGGCGGGGTATAGAACAACAGACCGACGAGTGGTTGCTGCCGGTGAGCCTCAAGCCTGGCCTGGTGGTGTGCGATAATGGGCGAAATCTCGTTGCAGCTCTGGGACTAGCCGGTTTGACGCACATCCCTTGCCTGGCGCATGTGCTGAATTTGGTGGTGCAGAAGTTCATTCACAACTACTCCGACATGTCAGAGCTGCTGCATAAAGTGCGGGCCGTCTGTTCGCGCTTCCGGCGTTCACACCCTGCCGCTGCTCGCCTGTCTGCGCTACAGCGTAACTTCGGCCTTCCCGCTCACCGCCTCATATGCGACGTGCCCACCAGGTGGAACTCCACCTTGCACATGCTGGACAGACTGTGCGAGCTGCAGCAGGCCATAGTGGAGTTTCAGCTGCAGCACGCACGGGTCAGTCGCACTGCGGAACAGCATCACTTCACCACCAATGACTGGGCCTCCATGCGAGACCTGTGTGCCCTGTTGCGCTGTTTCGAGTACTCCACCAACATGGCCAGTGGCGATGACGCCGTTATCAGCGTTACAATACCACTTCTATGTCTCCTTGAGAAAACACTTAGGGCGATGATGGAAGAGGAGGTGGCCCAGGAGGAAGAGGAGGAAGAGGGGTCATTTTTAGCACTTTCAGGCCAGTCTCTTCGAAGTGACTCAGAGGGAGGTTTTTTGCAACAGCAGAGGCCAGGTACAAATGTGGCCAGACAGGGCCCACTACTGGAGGACGAGGAGGACGAGGATGAGGAAGAGGTGGAGGTGGAGGAGGTGGAGGAGGATGAGGATGAAGCAGGTTCACAGCGGGCTGGCACCCAACGCAGCTCGGGCCCATCACTGGTGCGTGGCTGGGGGGAAACACAGGACGATGACGATACGCCTCCCACAGAGGACAGCTTGTCCTTACCTCTGGGCAGCCTGGCACACATGAGCGACTACATGCTGCAGTGCCTGCGCAACGACAGCAGAGTTGCCCACATTTTAACGTGTGCGGACTACTGGGTTGCCACCCTGCTGGATCCCCGGTACAAAGACAATGTGCCCACCTTACTTCCTAGACTGGAGCGTGATAGGAAGATGCGCGAGTACAAGCGCACGTTGGTAGACGCGCTACTGAGAGCATTCCCAAATGTCACAGGGGAACCAGTGGAAGCCCAAGGCGAAGGCAGAGGAGGAGCAAGAGGTCGCCAACGCAGCTGTGTCACGGCCAGCTCCTCTGAGGGCAGGGTTAGCATGGCAGAGATGTGGAAAAGTTTTGTCACCACGCCACAGCTAACTGCACCACCACCTGATACGGAACGTGTTAGAAGGAGGCAACATTTCAATAACATGGTAGAACAGTACCTGTGCACACCCCTCCACGTACTGACTGATGGTTCGGCCCCATTCAACTTCTGGGTCTCCAAATTGTCCACGTGGCCAGAGCTAGCCTTTTATGCCTTGAAGGTGCTGGCCTGCCCGGCGGCCAGCGTTTTGTCTGAACGTGTATTCAGCACGGCAGGGGGCGTCATTACAGACAAACGCAGCCACCTGTCTACAGCCAATGTGGACAAGCTGACGTTCAAAAAAATGAACCAGGCATGGATCCCACAGGACCTGTCCATCCCTTGTGCAGATTAGACATTAACTACCTCCCCTTAACAATATATTATTGTACTCCAGGGCACTTCCTCATTCAATCCTATTTTTATTTTCATTTTACCATTATATTCCGGGGCAACCCAAAGTTGAATGAACCTCTCCGCTGTCTGGGTGCCGGGGCCTAAATATGTGACAGTGGCCTGTTCCAGTGGTGGGTGACGTGAAGCCTGATTCTCTGCTATAACATCAAGACTGATTCTGTGCTGACATGAAGCCAGATTCTCTGTTACAGGACCTCTCTCCTCTGCCTGGGTGCCTTGGCCTAAATATGTGACAGTGGCCTGTTCCAGTGGTGGGTGACGTGAAGCCTGATTCTCTGCTATGGCATGAAGACTGATTCTGTGCTGACATGAAGCCAGATTCTCTGTTACGGGACCTCTCTCCTCTGTCTGGGTGCCGGGGCCTAAATATGTGACAGTGGCCTGTTCCAGTGGTGGGTGACATGAAGCCTGATTCTCTGCTATAACAACGAATACTGATTCTGTGCTGACATGAAGCCAGATTCTCTGTTACGGGACCTCTCTCCTCTGCCTGGGTGCCTGGGCCTAAATATGTGACAGTGGCCTGTTACAGTGGTGGGTGACGTGAAGCCTGATTCTCTGCTATGACATGAAGACTGATTGTCTGCTGACATGAAGCCAGATTCTCTGTTACGGGACCTCTCTCCTCTGTCTGGGTGCCGGGGCCTAAATATGTGACAGTGGCCTGTTACAGTGGTGGGTGAAGTGAAGCCTGATTCTCTGCTATGACATGAAGACTGATTCTGTGCTGACATGAAGACAGATTCTCTGTTACGGGACCTCTCTCCTCTGTCTGGGTGCCGGGGCCTAAATATGTGACAGTGGCCTGTTCCAGTGGTGGGTGACGTGAAGCCTGATTCTCTGCTATGACATGAAGACTGATTCTCTGCTGACATGAAGCCACATTCTCTGTTACGGGACCTCTCTCCTCTGTCTGGGTGCCGGGGCCTAAATATGTGACAGTGGCCTGTTCCAGTGGTGGGTGACGTGAAGCCTGATTCTCTGCTATGACATGAAGACTGATTCTCTGCTGACATGAAGCCAGATTCTCTGTTACACGACCTCTCACCTCTGTCTGGGTGCCGGGGCCTAAATATGTGACAGTGGCCTGTTCCAGTGGTGGGTGACGTGAAGCCTGATTCTCTGCTATGACATGAAGACTGATTCTGTGCTGACATGAAGACAGATTCTCTGTTACGGGAGCTCTCTCCTCTGTCTGGATGCCGGGGCCTAAATATGTGACAGTGGCCTGTTCCAGTGGTGGGTGACGTGAAGCCTGATTCTCTGCTATGACATGAAGACTGATTCTCTGCTGACATGAAGCCACATTCTCTGTTACGGGACCTTTCTCCTCTGTCTGGGTGCCGGGGCCTAAATATGTGACAGTGGCCTGTTCCAGTGGTGGGTGACGTGAAGCCTGATTCTCTGCTATGACATGAAGACTGATTCTCTGCTGACATGAAGCCAGATTCTCTGTTACACGACCTCTCTCCTCTGCCTGGGTGCCGGGGCCTAAATATGTGACAGTGGCCTGTTCCAGTGGTGGGTGACGTGAAGCCTGATTCTCTGCTATGACATGAACACTGATTCTGTCCTGACATGAAGCCAGATTCTCTGTTACGGAACCTCTCTCCTCTGCCTGGGTGCCTGGGCCTAAATATGTGACAGTGGCCTGTTCCAGTGGTGGGTGACGTGAAGCCTGATTCTCTGCTATGACATGAAGACTGATTCTGTGCTGACATAAAGCCAGATTCTCTGTTACGGGACCTCTCTCCTCTGTCTGGGTGCCAGGGCCTAAATGTGTGACAGTGGCCTGTTCCAGTGGTGGGTGACGTGAAGCCTGATTCTCTGCTATGACATGAAGACTGATTCTCTGCTGACATGAAGCCAGATTCTCTGCTATGGCATGAAGAGACTGATTCTCTGCTGACGTGAAGCCAGATTCTCTGCTATGGGACCTCTGTCCAATTGATATTGGTTAATTTTTATTTTTTTTATTTTTATTTTAATTCATTTCCCTATCCACATTTGTTTGCAGGGGATTTACCTACATGTTCGGATCCCGAACCCGAACATTTCCGGGAAGTTCGGCCGAACTTCTCGAACCCGAACATCCAGGTGTTCGCTCAACTCTAATCATAAGGTAACTCGTGTAGGTGTGATATATAGACCACTTAGCCAAGTCAAAAATTAGATGATCTACTATTTGAGGAAATAGCTAAAATGACATTGAAGGGGGAAGTTATCATTTTGGGAGACTTCAATCTTCCTGATGTAAACTGGAAAACCAAAATAGCTAGTTCTACCAGGAGTACAGATATTCTAAATTCTCTGCTGGGATTATCTCTACAGCAAGAAGTTGAGGAGCCAACCCGGAAGGAGGCCATTTTAGATTTAGTATTAACAAATGTGAATTTGGTATCTGATATTACTGTAGGGGAAAGCTTGGGATCTAGTGATCACCAGTCAGTGTAGTTTACTATAAGTACAGTGACACACCACACAAAAACAAAAGTTTTTCTAAAATTAGATTAGTGGTATACGAGTCCCTATCAGATTGGAACAGTTTCATTGGAGTCCAGAAGAAATGGGACTACTTAAAAGTGGCACTATTGAAGGCAAAATCACAGGAATATAGTGGCAAATATGGGGGAACTGCTCAAACCCCAAACACTGTAGCGTGTTTCTCATTGGGGGAGCAGTCCCACCGCATGTGGACAGCAGCAAACGACCATCCCCAGCAAAAAATGCATACAATGTAGGATGCCGGCGCTGTCCACTAGGAGCACTAGTGAGACCTCATTTGGAGTATTGTGCTCAGTACTGGAGACCATATCTTCAGAAGGATATTGATAATTTGGAGAGAGTTCAGAGAAGAGCTACTAAACTGGTACATGGATTGCAGGATAAAACTTACCAGGAAAGATTAAAGGACCTTAACATGTATAGCTTGGAAGAAAGACGAGACAGGGGGGATATGATAGAAACTTTTAAATACATAAAGGGAATCAACAAGGTAAAAGAGGAGAGAATATTTAAAATAAGAAAAACTGCTACAAGAGGACATAGTTTTAAATTAGAGGGGCAAAGGTTTAAAAGTAATATCAGGAAGTATTACTTTACTAAGAGAGTAGTGGATGCATGGAATAGCCTTCCTGCAAAAGTGGTAGCTGCAAATACAGTGAAGGAGTTTAAGCATGCATGGGATAGGCATAAGGCCATCCTTCATATAGGATAGGGCCAAGGGCTATTCATAGTATTCAGTATATTGGGCAGACTAGATGGGCCAAATGGTTCTTATCTGCCGACACATTCTATGTTTCTATGTCACTTCTATAAACACTTATTTAAGCAACAGTAACATAAGAAGTGAGCTATAATGAGTACTTAGGAGGTCAGAGAGCAGAGATAAGGAGCCCGTCAGGTGAGCTGGCAGATATAAAAAAGAGACAAAATTTAGATATTACTACTAGAGCAACACAAGACTGTACAGAAAAAAAGGGCTCCATATATTTAATAAAGACCAATTTATATAATTATTATTAGCTTAAGATGAGTACAATGCAATAATGAAAAAATCCTCAAAAGTCTTTAAAGAGGTTGTCCAAGATTAAAAAAACATGACTCCTTTTTTCCAAAAAACAGCACCAGCCCTGTCCATGAGTTGTGTGTGGTATTACAGCTTAGATCCAATGGAGTCAATGGTGCAGAGTTAAAATACCATATACAATCTTTGGACAGGGCTGGTGCTGTTTTTGGAAGAAAACAGCCATGTTTTTCTAATCCTGGACAATTTATTTAACCCCCTCATTTTCACGTACATGTACTTGAGGGAATGTGATCTCTTGCTGCATCCCCAAGTGTATGTATGTGATCTGATTGGGCGGGAGCAGGAGCTGAGCCGGCTCAATCAGCGGCACAGGCCCGGCTGTTGCTGAGAGCCAGGCCCCTTGCTGAAAACGCAAATGCTCTGACCCCATTGCCCCCTCGCGTTGTGTTGATAGGGGACCTATGGTTGCTATGGACGCCCTGATGCTTTACACAGGCATCGGAGCCTGCTAGCTACTGACAGTCAATTCACCACAATACATCATGTATTGTACTTCTTTTAACTCCTTAAGGACACAGCCTTATTTCACCTTAAGGACCAGGCCATTTTTTGCAAATCTGACCAGTGTCACTTTAAGTGATGATAACTTTAAAACTCTTTGACTTATCCAGGCCATTCTGAGTTTGTTTTTTCGTCACATATTGTACTTCATGACACTGGTAAAATGAAGTAAAAAAATAATAATAATATTTATAAAAAAATAAAAAATGTACCAAAAATTTGCAAAAAATTGCTAATTTCTAAGTTTCAATTTCTCTACTTCTATAATACATAGTAATACCTACAAAAATTGTTATTTCTTTACATTCCCCATATGTCTACTTCATGTTTGGATCATTTTGGGAATGATATTTAATATTTTAGGGATGTTACAAGGCTTAGAAATTTGGAAGCAAATCTTGAAAATTTTCTGATATTTTCAAAAACCCAATTTTTAGGGACCAGTTCCGGTCTGAAGTCACTTTGTGAGGCTTATATAATAGAAACCACCTAAAAATTACCCCATTTTTTTACAATTATTTAGGTTTTAGACTATATTATCCTTTTTGATACCAAAAAAAT
Source organism: Bufo bufo (assembly GCF_905171765.1). Lineage (NCBI taxonomy): Eukaryota > Metazoa > Chordata > Amphibia > Anura > Bufonidae > Bufo > Bufo bufo. The sequence continues at coordinate 166,706,089 of NC_053396.1, read as the reverse complement.
TTTTTTTTGCATCTCTAAAGTCTAAGAGTCTTTTATTTTTTTTGGGACCGTGTTAATCTGGGGGGTTAGGTCATGGGGTATTTTTATAGAGGAGATTATTACCGACGCGGCGATACCTAATTTGTATACTTTTTTACAATTATTTAAGTTTTTACCATTTTTCTTGGTGTCTTAAGTTTTTTAATTTAGTACTCCATGGAAGTGTGGTACTCCCTGAAGCAACCGTCAATGCAGAGGCCCAGATGATCGGGGCACGTGTCGCACTGAGTAGTTGTGTCCTTCCGTATCCCCCTCCTGCAACACACTCTGCACTTTTTTTGGGTTCATCCCTTCTTTCCAGTATGGGGGACCACACCTGGAAAGTGTTGGCCAGGGACGATCCAGGCGCCTCCAGTTCCTGAGGTACTCCGGGCTGCTCTTTCCCGGTCCGAGAAGATCAGGGCCTTGAGGACTGCCTCATAGAACTGAAGGAATGTCCCTGTGTTGCCAGCGCTTCGGGACAGCACAAAAGAGTTGTACAAGACAACCTGCACCAAGTAGACCACAACTTTTTTGTACCATGCCCGGGTTTTGCGCATGGCGTTATATGGCTTGAGGACTTGATCAGAGAGATCCACTCCTCCCATATACTGATTGTAGTCGACGATACAATCGGGCTTGAGGACCGTTGCCGCGGTACCTAGCACAGGGACAGGGGTGATGCCGTTACCATGAATTGTGGACAGTACAAGGACATCCCTCTTGTCCTTATATCTGACCAGCAACAGGTTTTCACTGGAAAGAGCACAGGTCTCACCCCTGGGGATAGGTACCTGGAGGGGGTGGGCAGGGAGGCCGCGTTGATTTTTCCACACGATCCCAAAAGCAGACGTGGAACAAGGGGATACTAGTATTAAAGTTATCCACGTGCAGGTGGTAACCCTTATCTAGCAGTGGGTACATAAGGTCCCACACAAGTTTCCCGCTAACACCCAGAGTGGGGGGACATTCTGGGGGTTGAATACGGGAATCTCGCCCCTCGTACACACAAAACTTGTAAGTTACCCTGAGGTACTCTCACAAAGTTTGTACAGCTTCACGCCATACCTCGCCCGCTTTGAGGGAACATACTGGCGGAAAATGAGTCTCCCCTTGAACGCAATGAGAGACTCATCAACCGCGACCTCCCTTCCAGGTACATAGGCCTGTACAAATTTGCCCCCAAAGTGGTCGATGACCGGCCTGATTTTGTACAAGCGGTCATAGGCAGAATCACCTTGGGGGGGGACATGCTGCATTATCTGAATAATGCAGGCATTTCCGGATGGCCTCAAACTGGATACGTGTCATGGCCGTACTCTAAAGTGGGGTCTGGTAGAGGACGTCCCCACTCCAGTAATGCCTGACACTAGGTTTCTTGATTAGGCCCATATGCAGAATGAGGCCCCAAAATGTCCGCACTGACCGGGGTCCAGCCACCGGGCCTAGCCAAAAAGGAGCCTGGGTGTTGAGCAACAAACTGTTGAGCGTACAGTTTTGTTTTCTCCACCATTAGATTTACCAGTTGGTCACTGATAAAAAGACTAAAAAAGTCATATTCAGTGAAGCCCACTGTGGAAATCTGGATTCCTGATTGGCCTACAAACTCAGGAATCATGGGCTCAAATCGCTCTGGGGTACACCAGACAAGTTCACCGACAGGGGGCACTGGTGGATTTAACTGGTGGGACGGAAAACTAGTACGAGCCACAGAGCGGCTCGTACTACGGTGGGCCACAGGGTCCCTAGCATGGCGGTCCCCTTGCTCCACCTGGTGGCGTCTCCACGGATGACAACAGGAAAGTGGGGTCATCCTCATCCTCACTAGGACTCTCGGACTCAGAGGCAAGCTGGGCGCATGCCTCCTCAGCCAAGAACATCCGGAGGGCCATAGGGGAGTGTGTGTCTGCGTGTGTGTGTGCGTGCATGTAAATTTTTATTCAGTGTGCGTGTGTGTGGGGGCACGGGTGTTCAAGTACTTATCCCTAAAACTAACAGAAAAAAATAAAATAAATAACAAAAAAAAGGGGAAAAATGTGAACAAAAAATTACAAAAATAACTAAAACCGCTGATCAACCGTCCGAAGTTGATCAGCGGTGGGGTGTGTGATGCGCTAACAGTGGCCGGCCACAGTCAGCGTACGCACAAAAAAAAAAAAATGCCTGCGCCCCAAAAAAGTTGTGGGGTGGGGCAGGGGGGCAATTGGAGCACCCCTGGGGGGTCTAGGGTCACACAGCTGTGCTGTGGACCCCAGACACCCTACTTAGGGTGATGCAATAAAACATTTTTTCACACTAACTTTCCCTTTATTATCCCTGCCTAGCCCAACCTTTCCCTAGACTTTCCCTAATTACCTGCTTATCAGATAGGTGCTGGGGCACAGATGGGGTGATGCTGGCTCAGATCCACATGTGCACAGCAGCGCTCCTCTCTCCTCGGGCTCCGGACACAAAAGGAGGAAGAGAGGAGCTCTGGCAACATTTGAATCTCCTGTCCGCCCGCCCGCCCACCTACCAATCAGAGGCGATCCTGAGAGGTGATGTCACCATCACCACTCAGGATCTAAGGATGGTGATTGGTGGGGTAAAAGGAGATGTTATCTGTCTAGGGATCTGGCTTTTTGATATTTTATGTATAATTTGTAGTGTTGAGCGAGCATGCTCTGCCGAATACCTGTTCGGCTCAAGCATCGCTATGCTCGGCATATGGCGGTATTCTGCCTAGTACCGCATGTGCTCGAGCGTCATGCTCGAGTCTCCTCCCCGCACGTTTCGCGGCTGCTAAGCAACCAATTAACGTGCAGGTAAGTACTGCCATCACTGTAATGCCAGTAGCCATGTTGGCTACTGGCATTACAGTGATTGGCTGGACGGAACGCGTCATCGGGTGCTATACAGCACCCGATGATGCGGGTTTGGCTCATTGTGAGTCAGGGAGAGCTGCGCTTAGGAAGGGACAGATAGTGTAGGGAGTGTAATCGCAATATATTCGATAGAAAAACGTTTCAAAGACCCAAAAGTCCTTTTAAGGAATATTGTGTGTGGTGGCAGGCTGGCCAGCAAATTTTATTTTACAATACATTTTCGATAGAGGGTGTCTGCAGTGACTTGTGACATCTGTGCTGCAATACCTTCTGTGTGTCAGGGCCAGATATTGGGAAAAATATTACTGACAACAAATATATATATTTTTTCCATAATTTAACAACACTTTGCCTATAAACGATGTCTGCAGTGAATTGTCACATCTGCGCTGCAATAGCATGTGTAGGGGCCACATATTGGGAAAAATATTAGTGAAAATAATTATATTTTTTCCATAATTTATCCACACTTTGCCTATAAACGGTGTCTGCAGTGAATTGTCACATCTGTGCTGCAATAGCGTGTGTCAGGGCCAGATATTGGGAAAAATATTTGCAAAAACATTTTTCCTATAAATGGTCCCTTATAACATATAATGTGAATATGAAGAAGGTGAGCATTAAGGGACGGGGAAGTGGCCGTGATGCTGATGGCGCAGAGGCCGTGGCTCTGGGCATGGTGAAACTGTGTCTGGTGCCAGAGCACAAGAAAAACAATCATCCAAGATACCTAGCTTCATGTCCCAGTTTGCAGGGCGGCACAGGACACCACTCTTGAAGTCAGCCCAGTGCGAGCAGGTGGTCGGTTGGATTGCAGCAGATAGTGTTTCAAGTCGGTTAATCACCACCCTGTCTTCCACCAAGTCCAGTCTCAGTAGCAAGGAGTCTGGTCCACACAATCCTCACCCTGACCCTCCTCCCTCCCACCATTTACAGTCTGGCCAAACAAGTGATCCCACAAACGGATATTCCAAAGACCTCTTTGCATCACCATTAATTGATTTGGCCCTTTCGTCAAGCACGCTTGAAGAGGGACCTGAGATCTTGTGCCCCGATTCCCAACCTCTTGAGCATCCAGAGTCACAAGAACATGATGCTGGGGAATGGCAATTAGTGTTTAAAGAGGTGGATGATGATGAGACACAGTTGCCAATGACTCAACTGCAATTACTGTCTCAAGAGGTTGAGGAAGAGGATAACACACAGTTGTCAATCACTGAGGTTGTGGTTAGGTCAACAAATCAGGAGGATGATCAGAGTGAAGAAGTGGAAGAGGAAGTGCTGGACGACGAGGTCACTGACCCAACTTGGGAAGGTGGCAACAAGCCGAGTGAGGAAAGCAGTACAGAGGGGGAGGGATCTGCAGCACTGCAACAGGCTGGAAGAGGCAGTGGGGTGGCAAAAGGGAGAAGGCAGGCACCACCAAACAGGCCCGCAACCCTCTTGCGTAAGTCTCCCTTGCCAAGGGGTAGGTGTTTGGCAGTATGCCGCTTTTTTGAGGAAAGTGCGGACGACAAAAAAATAGTAGTTTGCAACCTGTGCCACACCAAAATGAGCCAGGGTGTGAACACTAGCAACCTCACCACCACCAGCATGATCGCCACATGTCATCAAAGCACCCTAATAGGTGGGCCGAACGCCTGGGTCCACAATTTGTGTCTGTGGGTCACACCACTGCCTCCTCTTCCCCTGTGTTACGTGCTGGCCAATCTCCTGTCCAAGACGCAGGCCCGGATGCCTCCCGCCCTGCACCTGGACCTTTGCAAGCACCACATCCACTTCCCTGTGCCAGTGCAGCATTCAAATGTCCTTACCCCAGGCATTTGAACGCAAGCGCAAATACCCACCCACAGGCCATAGCTCTAAATGCTCAGCTTTCCAAATTCCTGGCCCTGGAAATGTTGCCATTTAGGCTTGTGGACACTGAGGCCTTCCGCAGCCTGATGTCGGTGGCCGTCCCTTGTTATGCAGTCCTCAGCCGCAATTATCTTTCAAGGTGTGCTGTGCCAGCCTTACACCAACATGTGTCCCTTAACATCACACGTGCCCTGACCAACACAGTTACTGGGAAGGTCCACTTAACCACGGACACAAGGACAAGTGCTTTTGGCCAGGGATGCTACATTTTCCTGACGGCACACTGGGTGGATGTTGTGGAGGCCGGGAGCCACTTGTACCCTGGGAAGGCAATGGAGCTACAGACACCAAGGATTGCGAGCCCCAATTCCATCAGAGTTTTCGCCACCACCTACATTAGTGGCTCCAACCTCAACTTCTCCTCCTCCTCCACTTCCACCTCTGAAGTATCCACGTGCAGCACCAGTCATCAGTCGGTAGCTGGAAGCAGTGTAGCACTGCAGTGGAGAAGCGGCAACAGGCGGTGGTGAAGCTGATCTGCCTAGGTGACAAACAGCACACTGCCGCAGAGCTCTTGCAGGGGATAGGAGACCAGACTGAGCTGTGGCTCTCGCTACTTAACCTAGAACCAGGCATGGTTGTGTCTGTAAACGCTGCAGTAGCACTTGAAGTTGCCAGCTTACCGGCTGTTGTGCGACGTGAGCACGCGCTGGAACTCCACGTTCCACATGTTGGCCAGGCTTTGTGAGCAGCAGAGGGTAGTTGTGGAACACCAGCTTCAGCATGGTCGTCGCCTTTTCAGTCAGCTTCCGCTATTCACAAGCGAGGAGTGGGCATGGATGTATGACCTTTGTGAGGTTTTTGCAACTTTGAGGAATTAACACAGATGGTGAGCTGCGATAACGCTATTATCAGCGTCACCATCCCACTTCTGTGTCTTCTCAAACTCTCGCTGCTCACAATTAAGGACGATGCTGTGCATGTGGAAGAGGTGGAAATGGGGGAAGACATTACACAGTTTAATGATAGCCAGACCACCCTCAGTTCGTCTTCTCACCGCGAATTGGAGGCTGAAGAGGAGGAGGAGGAGCAAGAGACGGTTGCCTCAGCTACAGAGGGTAGTACCCATGGAAGTTTAATTCCATCTTTTCTGCGTGGGTGGGCAGAAGAGGAGGAAGAGGATGAGGAGATTAGGAGTGATCTTTTTAATGAGGACAGCGAAGTCTCGTCTATTGGTACTCTGGCACACATGGCTGACTTCATGTTAGGCTGCCTTTCCCGTGACCTGTGCGTTATATGCATTTTGAACAACATGGATTACTGGTTGTTCACCCTTCTCTACCCCCGCTACAAATATAATTTCTCATCTCTCATTCCTCTGGTGGAGAGGACGAGCAAAATGGTGCAATAACAGAAGATCCTTGTTGGAAAATTGCTCCAAAATTTTCCATCTGACAACGCTGGCGGCAGAGTCCGTACTTCCTTGGCCAACTGAGGGGGGGAGACAAGGGGAACACACAGCAGTTCCAACAGAGGCAGGGCAACACTCTCCAAAGCCTGGGACACTTTCATCAGACCCCGCCAGCACCCTCACCCTGATGTGTGGCCTACTGCAACAAGAAGAGAACATTTTTGGAAGATGGTGAAGGAGTACATAGTAGACCGTGTCAGCGTTCTCAATGATCCCTCAGTGCCTTACAACTACCGGGTGTCCAAGCTGGACACGTGGCGAGAACTTGCGCTCTACGCTTTGGAGGTACTGGCCTGCCCTTCCACCAGCATTTTGTCTGAGCATGTATTTAGTGCTGCTGGTGGCATTATAACAGATAGGCATATCCGCCTGTCAACGGAAAATTGACCATGACTTCTTGAGTCCACCAGAGGAATGCTGATGAACATAAAGGCACTTTACATGTGTTGTTTTTAATGTAGTTAATAGACTTTATTCCCATACACCCCTTCCACCACAAACAAGGGTATATGGTTGAATCTTCCTTTTCTCATCCTCCTCCACCTCTTCCGTCATATCAACATGCATTGCTTATTCGTCACATATAATGCCCTCACATATACTTCGAATATAATTTTTTAGAAGGTCTGCTCACCAGCAGGCCCTCACATCTAATTTTTTAGAGGGTCCGCTCATCAGCAGGCCCTCAAATATAATTTTTTATAGGGTCCGCTCAACAGCAGACCCTCACATCTTATTTTTTACAGGGTGCGCTCACCAGCAGGTCCTCACATCAAATTTTTTAGAGGGTCCGCTCACCAGCAGGCCCTCACATATAATTTTTTACAGGGTTCGCTCACCCACAGGGACTCTCATATAATGTTTTACAGGGTCAGCTCACCTTCAGGCCCACAAATCAAATCTTTTACAGGGTCAGCTCACCTGCAGGCCTGCAAATCAAATATTTTACAGGGTCAGCTCACCTGCAGACTCGCAATGTGAATGAGGCCCTGTTTATGTGATATACAGGTTGTATCGGAGAACCTCTTCCTTGTAATTTTTGGCAGCACTTGCACTTTATATACAAGTAAATATACAGGAAAGGATGTTTTCAATCACTTTAAGGCCTTTTAAGCAGTATCAGCAGCAGCATGGTGATACAAATGAGTGGCAAGGTGACATGGTGTGGAGATGGCAGCATGAGGAGACCACACAGTGGCACAATGACTGAGTCTGGATAAAAGACTAAGGCCAAGGATTGTTTAGAAAGACGCAGATGGAAAGAATCTGTGGAACTGTATCACGGTCAACTGCAGATTAATGCAGACCACGGGCGTAGCTATAGGGGAAGCA